>NC_132910.1:133811704-134411704 GCF_047675955.1 Chlorocebus sabaeus | reverse complement strand
TTTTTTCTTTCCCCCCAAGAAGGATTTTCGCTCTTGTCGCCCAGGCTGGAGTGCAATGGCATGATCTCGGCTCACTGCAACCTCTGCCTCCCAGGTTGAAGCAACTGTCTTGCCTCAGCCTCCCGAGTAGCTGGGATTACAGGCGCGCACCACCATGCCTAGCTAATTTTGTATTTTTGGTAGAGACAGGGTTTCACCATGTTGGTCAGGCTGGTCTCGAACTCCTGACCTCGTGATCCACTTGCCTTGGCCTCCCAAAGTGCTGGGATTACAGGCGTGAGCCACCACACTTGGCCATTCTGCCCTTTGTCTGGGGTTGTACCTAGGTTTTGGATGGGGTAGAGGGGTCATGCCAAGGTATCCTGAAGTGGTAGAGAGTCCACCAGGCCCTCACTGTCACCCGTCCACACAGACATCAGCTTAGACATGTGTTTCCATGCCAGGCCCTCGGTCTCTGGTCTACACAGGTCATCACAGAGACAGTTTCCCTTTCAATCCACTGGCTCCTCCAGGTTTTGAGGCTCTTCTCCTATGACTCCTGAGGCCCTCACGGGTACACAAGAATTGTTCTGCCGTTTCCATGACATGCTGAGGTGCAGGAAGCTCTCTGTTACTAAGACCCATCTGACAGCCATTTCTTCTTGGGAATCTGGTGATCCCCCTGGAAGCACAAATCCTCCCTGCCCTCTGACACATGGACTTGGGTCTGGGCTTTCGCTGCTGCCCCAACCCCGATCAGAGAAGCAGACCAGGGCTCTCCTTTCTGAAACCCACCAACTGCAATGCTCTCCCCGCTCCCTGTCACCTTCATTCTACTCCCATTAAGGATAAACTTGATCTTGTACTTTTAAAAAAATAACTGAAGTAGACATCACATTGCAATGCTGTTTCTATTCCAGTGATATATTTAAAAGAGAAATACAATTGCTGTATTTGTAAACTATCTGGAATACTTTTATAATACTCTGGAAATCAAATCCTATACAACTACTTTAAGAATATTGGGAGTGTCAACTTAATTATCTGCAAGAGGCGAAACAGTTTTCCAAAATAATTTTAAAGGTTATTTGACCAAAAAGTGTGAAGACCAACTAGGAAATGATTAATTATGAATGGAAGTTAGGGAAGACTTGCATTTGAGGTGGTTCTTGAAAACTGAGTCAGACATGGCAGGCTAGACATGATTGTGAAGAGGAGGTCGAGAGCTGACCTTCAGAGTGTCCGAGGAATAAAAAGCCCTGGTGGAGGCCGGGCGCGGTGGCTCACGCCTGCAATCCCAGCATTTTGGGAGGCCGAGGAGGGTGGATCCCCTGAGGTCAGAAGTTCGAGACCAGCCTGGTCAACATGGTGAAATCTCATCTCTACTAAAAATACAAAAATCAGCAGGGTGTGGTGGCATGCACCTATAATCCCAGCTACTCAGGAGGCTGAGGCAGGAGAATCAACTTAAACTTAGGAGGCAGAGGTTGTACTGAGCCGAGATTGCGTCACTGCACTCCAGCCTGGGTGACAGAGTGAGACTCCATCTCAAAAAAAAAAAAAAAAAAAAAAAGTAGCTAGTGTGACTGCTGGGTGCATAGTACGCACCTGGTCAGGTTTTGCCACTGATGAGCATGGACTTGTTCCTTGGGCACAAAGGAGAAATGACTATATCTTATCAAGATGGGTAACCCTGGGCAGACACTGAGAAGACACAGGTTAACACTTCTGGAAATGTAAACCTCTTCCTGTAGATACTGGAAGAGCCCTGCCCAGGCTATGCACGGAGCCCTAGCTCATTGGCTGGCCCTGCGCAGTGCTGCGGCCACGCCATTCATATTCGTCTCTTGTCCCTGATAGCCTCCTCCACCTGCTCTTTCACACCATCCAGCCATGCTCACTACACACAGAGCTCAATAAATTCTTTGGGGAAAAACAATCCATATTTTCTGTCCCCAAGACTGGGTCATTCCTTCTGCAAAAATTCTCTGAGGCTGCCTTCCAACCTGCTTATGCCCCTGTCTTAACTGCATTGAAGTCTGTTTCCTGTCTTCCTCGACAGTTATCAAAGTATCTCACTTACCTCTCAAAATAAGACAAAAGCAAAAAACAACTAAAATTAAACTCTGCCATGTTTTATTCCACATACATTTAAACCTTAACTACATCAAGTTAAAGTTCAAATCTTTATAACTAAGTTTCTGGTTCTTTCTTTTCTTTCTTTCTTTCTTTCTTTCTTTCTTTCTTTCTTTCTTTCTTTCTTTCTTTCTTTCTCTCTCTCTCTCTTTCTTTTTCTCTTTCTTTCTTTTTTTTGAGATGGAGTCTCGCTCTGTTGCTGGAGTGAAGTGGTGTGATCTCAACTCATGGCAACCCCCGCCTCCCATGTTCAAGTGATCCTCCTGCCTCAGCCTCGCGAATAGCTGGGATTACAGGCATTCACCACCACGCCTGGCTAATTTTTTTGTATTTTTAGTAGCGATGGGGTTTCACCATGTTGGTCAGCCTGGTCTCAAATGATCTGCCCGCCTCAGCCTTGTTTCCTGTTGAGCACTCCCTATCCTTTATTGAAATGCTGGTCCACACACACACACACACACACACACATAAACACACACAGATGGACCTATAGATAGATCACACACACCTACGGGAATGTTTTAAGCTTTGAAAGTAAGTGGTCGGTATCGGGGTGATCAGTACACCATTCTTTTAATTTTTGTGAGTGTCTGGAAATTTTTATAATAAAAAATTAGAAAACAGGATTCTCACCCTCCATCCAGTCTTTGATCTGTGATCTGGGGCATTCCCTCCATGCAGGGCACCCTTTGGGTCCTGTGCCATTTCGTGCCACCTCTTCCTCCAATAACAAATCTTCTCAAAAGCGAAAAGCTGTCTATTACAACGCCTCTTAGCCTGGGGGTATTTTATCTTCTTACTTTCCAAGAATCACTCACAGCTTATCTCCCACTGTGACATAAAGGCTTCCTGCCCTCTTAAGTGGGTTTCAAGATGAACAAATGAGAGAGGAATGGAGGGGTTGGGGAGCTATCTTCCCAGAGCCACAATAAGCCATAAAAGAGGCTGTGTCTGCTCTGTCTACACACACATTTGGACAGCATGGTGTTCCTCTTTAAGCCACATGTCTTAAATGGGCTCTGTTTCAATTGGGTGCTGTTCTGAGTCCCCTGGCCTCTCCAGTCCAGGCTGCTCCTTGGTGAAACGAGGCCTCTGTACTGGCTGGTTATTGGGCCAGCTCTCCTGGGCCACTTACTAAGTATGTGGATTCCCAGGCCTCACCTCCTGGTGCACATGGTCAACAACATGAGAAACCCTGGACTGGGTGGCCTCCAGGACTGCCTGGAGCTGTGATACACCACAAATCTGTGGCAAAACAGTGTGGGCTGTGTCATCAGAGCAGAGCGCCTCTCTCATGCCTTCTCTCTCTCCTGACCCACTCACACTCCCTCCTCCTAGGCCACCATCCGTGGCCTGGCCAGGATGCTGTCCCCTCACACGGACGAGCTCCCCGTGACACTGCTGACACGGGAGCCTGAAGCAGAACGAGAGAGTTCAGAAAGAAGCAGAGTCAAGGCTGATATTCCAACATCCGGAAGCATTTTCTTGGTCCTCCTTTAAAATGAAACAAAATTGCCATGTATCAATAAAAATAAATAAATAAAAACAAAACCAAAGTGTCTTAGCTCTTCGTCACTGCATGAAAACATATTTTATAAGATTAACTACCTTAACTATGCATTAAGATATATTTTCTGTTGTTTAGAACACTCCTTTTTTAAATGTGTTTTTGGAGAAAAGCTTTGTAACAGGCTATTTCAGTCTAAAAATATAAATACTTTCCTTTAGGAAGTCACCGCTCCCTTCCCCTCACATATTTGAGGAAATACTGCAGATCTAACTGCAATCATGCTAAAAAAAAAAAAAAAAAAAAAAAAGGAAACCCAACCACAAAACAAATCCCCTTCCAATGTTTCCACGGGAGCCAGTAAACAGCTAATGCCACAACGATGTGAGGTGGGCGGGGGCCTGGTTCCCCCCAGTGTCATGCACTACCTTCCGTTTTCTGCCAGTTGAATGTTAAATAAATCTTCATGCAAATTCACAAAGAGCCCTTTCATCCTTGGGGCATACAAAAATGCAGAATTAGGCCTGAAGTTCTGAGTCCCTTCTACCTTCCATCGGCTGAATGAGCTACAGGAATTCACTTAAGAGGCCTTTGGAAAGATCCTTCATGGCAATCCCGACCGTGACCACCACCAGGCCAGCCTTAGTGGGACCCCTCTGTCCTCCCGACAGCTCCCATGCCCCAGCTTGTCTGAATTACGTGATGATCTGAGGCCAGTACAGAGGTAGGTCCTGGAGGGAGTGCTGACTGCTTTCTCTTTTCTTCAGCACATTTCAAAGAATGGCAAAGCACTTTAGAAAAAAGTTTCTTTCAGGCTTAATGCTGCTTAGGCCACAGGTACACATGCCTCGCTGTGTGATTGTTCAAGCCCTTAAGTCAACACAACAAGAATTTACAAGGCACTGGCTAAGTGCACAACACTATTAACAGCTGAAGTGAACACACACACGCAATGTTCATATTATCTATCAAAGAATTTTATATCCAATTAGGCAAGTCATTATTAATAAGTACAACACAATTGAAGGATAAAATAGTATGAATGCAATAAACGAATAACACCTGCAATATCGCCTGAAAGTATCTCGTTTGGGTTGAGTGTTTGGGGAAGGCTACTGCAGAATGAACGAAACAGATTGGCAGTTAGTATACATTGGAATTTGATTGCAAACTGCCTTGCCCAGAGCTTGGCTCCTACACTTATGAGCTACGGGACCCAGAGCAAAATACTTAATCGATTTTGACCTTAGTGTTCTCATCTGTCAAATGGGGATAACACACATTCCTATCTCAGAAGGTTCTCATAAGAAATACACATACACACACACGTATTTATTCACTTATTGATAGTCCCTTTCCTCACTAGAATATAAACCCCATGACAATAGGAAATACTGATTGTTGCTTTGGTCAACTAAGCCAAGCTGGGACTGCATTTCCAGCATTCTCTACCCTGCATGTAGATGGGTTAGGGCAGGCCACAAGAGAATTGTGCCCAATATTTGGGAGACAAAAGCAAGGATTCTCCCATATCTTTATGCTCTGAAGGTTGGTGCAGGCTCTGGGCAGTGTCAGAGCCACACGCGTTGTCACTGATGTGCAAGCACATCTTGTCCTGTGGCCATCAGCCAGGCTCCTCCTTCTCCATTTCCCACCAAAACGTCCCTGTAGCTCCTCTGCGTCCCAGGCCAGGTGTGCGTGCAGCTCCTCCTGGTCAGTGTCACCATGTTGGAGCCAGTGAGGCAGACACAGGTTCCAGTTTGATCTTGTGGGTTCCAGTGTGTTCTAGTGGGTCACAGTCTGTCCTTGCTGATGCCATTTCATACCTGGCTTTTCTTCCCCAAGTGGGTCTAGTAACCTACAAAGATTTCATCACCAGATGAAGAGGCAACAGCCTTGCACTGACTCCTCCAGCAACTCCCACAATTGTGTAACATCTAATCCCCAAAATAAATCCATTATTCCATACCGCTTATAGTGATTCAGCATCTCTGACTGAACCCTGCCTTGTATGGAAATCTGCGCCAGAAATTGTTTCAGAGGATGGGCTCTCGGAGCCAGTTCTAGGCTATTGGAAATTGGTTCTCTGATCTGATTCAATTTTAAAGTATTAGTGATCCTGTTTCCATTGGTAAAGAGAGTAATGGGCATGCATGAAACAAGATGGCAAAAGGTATTTTAATGATTACCTGTAGATATCTGTCATCAAGTGTCTATAGAAAGCAAGGTTTCAGGCAGGGCACAGTGGCTCACGCCTGTAATCCCAGCACTTTAGGAGGCCAGGGTGGGCGGATCACCTGAGGTCAGGAGTTCAAGACCAGCCTGGTCAACATGGTGAAACTCGTCTCTACAAAAACACAAAAATTAGCTGGGCGTGGTGGTGGGTGCCTGTACTCCCAGCTACTCCGGAGGCTGAGGCAGGAGAATCGCTTGAACCCAGGAGGCAGAGGTTGCAGTGAGCCAAGATCGCACCATTGCACTCCAGCCTGGGGGACACAGTAAGACTCCCTCTCAAAAAAAAAAAAAAAAGCAAACAAGGCTTCAGGTGACTACGTAGCTCCTGCCATAGAACACTTTACACATAATGGGATTGTCTGCTTATTCTGAAGTGTTCTGCAGGGCTTGGAGAAAGAAAATGATGAGCTTAGGGCTTTACATTCCCAACTCAAAGTCTGGCTAAACCACTAGAAACCTGTGACTGCCCTCCCCCTCACCAAAAAAAAAAAAAAAAAAAAAAAGCATCTTTCCTTGTAGCTATAGAGTCAAGATTTCTGAAAACCAAACCCAAAGTTCAATTCCATTGAATTTAACCTTACGGGATCTCCTTTGCTAAAGTTAAGGCAGTGATTGGAAAGGAGAGGGACTCTAAAAATTGGGAAGGGGGTATGCAGGCATATTCGATGCCGCAGGGGGCCTTGAGTCCCCAGACCCGCCACGTCTTCTTTGCTGGTAGAAGCGGCCCTTTTTAGCCTGGTTAAGGAGACTATTGTCCTCACGGCTGAAGGGCCTGTAATGGTCTCTTCTGAAGTGGTTGCCTTACAAAGGACTTGTGACCCTTCTTAGGAGGAGCAGCAGGTCAGGGTCAGCCCCACCCCCGCCCTGTTTCTCACTGATTCTAGAACAGACTCAAATCCCAGGAGGCCCCAACAGGTACGAAATATAAGCCATAAGATTATAATACACCAATCTATATCAACAGAAACCGGAAGGACATGTGTGGAAACCCAATAAGGATGCTGGATCAGAATGGAAGGAATACAATGTTGGACTGGATTAAGTTTTTTAATATAAATATATAATAATGTATGTTACATAATATAAATTGAAACAGATCATTGATTCAGTGCGTTAGCTCAAGGGGCTGGGAGTGACGCTAATAGTTTTCTTATTTGATTGACTGAAACTGGACCCAAGGGGCTACACTAAAACTTTAAAGAAACAGCAAAGAGAGGCCGTGTGCGGTGGCTCACGCCTGTAATCCCAGCACTTTGGGAGGCCAAGGCGGGCAGATCATGAGGTCAGGAGATCAAGACCATCCTGGCTAACACGGTGAAACCCCTTCTCTACTAAAAAGTACAAAAACTTAGCCGGGCGGGGTGGTGGGCGCCTGTAGGCCCAGCTACTCAGGAGGCTGAGGCAGGAAAATTGTGTGAACCCGGGAGGCGGAGCTTGCAGTGAGCTGAGATCTCGCCACTGCACTCCAGCCTGGGCGACAAAGCCAGACATCATCTCAAAAAAAAAGAAAGAAAAGATGATAAAGAAATAGCAAAGACAATACTTCTGGTACAGAATGAACATTGGAGGGGGAAAGGTAATACTTATTTTAAACATGTTTGGTCTTTAAGAATGAATGAAAAGGAATTGGTGATTTTCTTACCCACGTGCAGGAGATTTAGCCCTAGTGAAGTTCATCTTACTTTTTACACTAATTCCAAGTAGATCATGGATCCAACATCACAGATCATTTTTTTTCCCCAGCCTTGTGCATTATTTTCCAATATTCTTGCCTACTGAAGTCTGTGAAATGTGGTTAATTTTGATGAGAGATTCTAATGAAATCATTTAGCAGTGCAAGCACAGTAACCTCTTTTTCTTCCCAGGTCTCCTTCCTTTGGAACTAGTCTCTTGGGTTGAGTCCAATAAGCACATCATCTTCCCCAGCTCTACAGACTGGCTCCAGTTTTGAGATCTTTCAGAATTTTCCATTTTGTGATATCTTAGCTTTGTGTGTTAGGGAAGTTTGAACTTCTTCATTTGCATTGTCGCCTTAATTAACACTGCTGGGGCCAGAATCCAGTAGCCTACATTAGTCAACACTGGACAAGGAGGAAGAGTCGGAGGTGCACGATCTCAGCTCTGAGGGTTATGCATTCTCCCTGCTCGTGTCCCAGAAACACTTCAGTCCTCGGGAGTTTCAGCGGAAAGAGCACTCATGAATGGAGGGAACAGCATCAGCTACGTGAGGTTTTTTTAAGCGGATTTTTGTCCCCAGATACTGCTCAGCCTCTTCAATTATGCTTCTTAATTTTAAAACTTTACAAACTCTTTCTTGTCTTTTTTTTTCTTTTTTCTTTTTTTTTTTTTTTTGAGACAGGGCCTCACTCCGTCACCCAGGCTGGAGTGCAATAGTGCAGTCACAGCTCACTGCAGCTTCCAACACCTGGGCTCAAGAGATTCTCTAGCTTCAGCCTTCTGAGTAGCTAGGACTTTAGGTGCGTGGCACATGGCTATTTTTTTTTTCTTTTCTTTTCTTTTCTTCTTGTTGTTGTTGTAGAGATGAGGGTTTTACTATGTTACCCAGACTGGTCTTGAACTCCTGGCCTCAAATGATCCTCCCACCTCAGTCTCTCAAAGTGCTGGGATTACGGCTATGAGCCTGGTCTGGCCAACTTTCTTTTTTTCACAACTATTTTTTATATGAAGATTTGGCCCTTAGTATTAGAGCCTGGAAAGAGGGAGGGGGAAGGGAGGATGGAGAGAAGTTGGTTAATAGATACAGAATTACAGCTAGATAGAAGAAATGAGTTCTGGTGTTTTGTAGCACTGTAGGATAAATATGGTTATTATTTATTGTATACTCTCAAAAAGCTAGAAGAGATGATTTTGAATGTTCACAACACAGAGAAATGATAATTTTTTGAGGTAATGGATATTCAAGTTAACCTGATATGATCATTATACATTGTACACATGTAATGAAATATCACTCCATATCCTATGAGTATGTACTATTATCATGTGTCAACTAAAAATAAAACAGCATTTTATCCCTCAAAATCCAATTTTTAAAAAGAGAACAATTATGCCATATCCCCTTAGGACTCTGAATCTCAATGTGTCACCTACACGAAGGACTTTTTACAACTCTAGGTGCAAGTGGAAAGAGGAAAGTATCCTGAAAATCATTGCCTGACATTGCCATGTGCTCCATGTAAGCACTGAAATTACTCAAGGGGAAGGATTTTGTCTCTTTCTCTGAACCTACATAGAACTTGTCAATTTAATTTAATTTAAATTTATTTTAACCTACAATTTTTATTTTAATTCATTATCACACCAATATCGTAGTGAGAGAGCTGGGCTATCAGAGTGCGTGAAGGTTAATTCCATATCTATTGTATATTTACAATATTTCATCAGAAATCTAAGGCTTGGTGAAATGTTGCAGCACATAACCCCAACACATTCTAATTCCAACTGGCCACATTACTAAAGTCAGAGCAACGTACTGCAGCTTCACGGTTTTCAATTTATAAAATAAGAAAAATAATATTGACCTCTTTTGCCCCTGTACTGAAAGTGTGGACAGAGTTTTACAGACACAGCTTGCTAATTAATTGCTTAATAATCTTGCACTGATTTATGCCACTGTAGCAATTTTATGCTGGTTTTTCCAGTATCAAAGCAGAGGTGTGGCTGTTCTGTTAAAATGACCATTATGCAAGTTCCAACTTTAAACAACTCTGGTTACCAGTATTTGCAAACTGAAACATCCCCTTAAAACCAATGCAAACATCCAGGGGAGGATTTTATATATATATATAACCTTTACTTGAAGAGATTTTCATTTTCTCCCATGAAGTGTAACAATAGTAAATCCCATTGTTTGCAAATCACTATATAGTAAATGTTTATACTAATTTCTCATATACTCAAGCCAAAAATTTTTTAAAGCTCCACACTCTTCAACTTCCCCCATAATGTTTCTGATTTAATGGCAAGATTTATAAGCTGTGAAGATTAGGAGGATCTTATAAAGTATCCAGTCCTTCTCACCTCTCAAAATTTTCTATGGTATTTTTAATTTTTTTTTTTTTTAGACGGAGATTTGCTCTTGTTGCCTAGGCTGGAGTGCAATGTCTCAATCTCGGCTCACTGCAACCTCTGCCTCCCGGGTTCAAGCGATTCTCCTGCCTCAGCCTCTCAAGTAGCTGGGATTACAGGCGTGCACCACCATGCCCAGCTAATTTTTGTATTTTTAGTAGAGACGGGGTTTCACCATGTTGGCCAGGCTGGTCTCGAACTCCTGACCTCAGGTGATCCACCCACCTCAGCCTCCCAAAGTGCTGGGATGACTGGTGTGAGCCACTGTGCCCAGCCTGATTTTGGGAAATTTTTAATAATAAAGCTTAAAAGCTATTTTTTCCACCTTGGTGGCTACAAGTAGAATTTTTTAAATTAACATTAACTCAAGAAGTTCTTAGTCTCCATTAATTAAGCTTTTTTGATGCCCAAAGTATACAGAAGTCTCTTTAAATCTCATTTAAATGATGTCACATGAACTATTTCTTCTTACTTTTGCTGTAGATTGGTGCTTTCTGAGACATTTAGAAGCATAAATAGAGTTGCCAAATAAAATACCAGACATCCAGTTAAATTTGAATTTCAGATAAACAATGAAAATATTTTTAATATGAATATGTCCCAAATATTGCTTGGGATATACTTATACTACATTTCTTTTCATGATTCATCTATTAATAAAATCCAAATTTAACTGGGTAGCCTGTGTTTTATAAAACAGTTTGAAAATACTCATGGACTATAAAATTCCACCACGTTTAGTGCGCAGTTCAATGGGGTTTAGTATATTCACAGAGTTACTCGACCGTTACCACAATATAATTTTAAAACATTGTTATCACCCAAAAAGAACCCCTGTGGCTGTCATCAAGCCACTCCCCATCCCTGCTCCATCATTCTGCAGCCCCGAATGGCCAATAGTTTATTTTCTGTCTTTATAGATTTTCCCATTCTGGACATTTCACATACATGGACTCACGAGGTATGTGGTCTTTTTTGTGACTGGCCTCTTTCACTCAGCAGGCTTCCACGGCTCACCCATGTTGTGGCATGTGTCGGCGTACGCTGCATTTTTATTTGCGAAGCCTGGCACCCCAATCATAGGCATACAGAACAGAACCCTTTTGCCTACAAGAAGGCCAAGGACTGATCTTTACCGCCAGACGCAGAGCCAAACATCCTTGGAGCTGCTTCCAAATCTCTTACTTCTCCTTTGTACTCTCGGAGTTTCTCATTCTGGATTTGGAGACCTGGGCCCAAGGAAAGCCCCAAGGAAACAGGACTGGGGCGGCTCGTGGAGAAGTCGCTGGGAGGGAAAGGATGCCGAAAGCCGGGCGCCCCAGTTCAGCCTGAAATAGCGGTCCGCCTTCCATACTTCCCTAGGGTTTGGGGATCGCTTCTGCCCTTCTCTTTTAGATCTCCCCTTGACGTCTGCTGTCGCCAGATTTTCCCTCCATGGAAATACAGTATTATAATCTCACGGGACCATTACTGGATACACAGCCTGTGGTTAATCAAAACGTGATTATGCCGTGAATGACTGTATACGGGCGTTCGCAAGCATATATGCATGTGTACTCCCACACCAATGCCAGCACATATGTATGTGTACACACACAGCCCTTCTCCTGCTGTTTACGAAAATTAACTCCTCTAATTTGTCTGCAGAGCTCTTTCAAACCCAGGGAGGAAGGGTAAGTACACGGTGGGACTGCCTCACCATCCGGGCTCGATTTCGCATCTGCCACAGTTGCTGTTTCCCTACCCTGTCCCCAGCCTTCCCCAAGCCCCAGCCCAGACTCCCCACCGCCGCTCCCTCCCTGCGGATGTCAGCGACTCTCACGGATGTGGCCACGAAGATAGCGCCTCCTGCTCCTGGCCTTGGGAACTGCAGTCCACGCACAACCAACACTGCTGTCACCGCGCCAGGACGTTCCTTTCAGGTTAAGGAGGACAAAGCTTTAAAACCTCAGCAAACAGCTCACCCAAATGATTTCTTTCTTTCGTTGTTGTTGTTGTTTGTTTGTTTGTTTTTCTTTGTGTGACTTGACTTTTTGCCTTCCTCGAGTTAGAGATGTTTACTGTCTTCCCCTGGGCAGAAGGTAGGTGCCACCCGAGAAGGGAGGCAAGAGGCCTTGCCTGGCAGGGATTTGAGCCACAAGGCCAGCCTCTCCTTCTACCTCGCGTGACAGGACACTGGGTGCGGGCTCGGGAGAATCCGGGACACCGCCCCACACCCTCTACTTGTAAAACATGTATTTCAAATTCCATGTCGCTTTCCGTTTAAGCCTTCCGCAAAGCCATAGCCAGCATCCCCAGCTCCCCCAGGGCCCCTCATTCCAACATTTCTTTCTCCCACAGAGAAAGTAACCTGGTCTCACCCCAAACTACATGCTCCGCTGGTGGAGTGCATTTTTATCAAATTAAAAGAAAAAAAAAGAAACCACTGTCAGTCTTCATAAACTTTTTTTTTTTTTTTCCAAGACAGAGTCTTGCTCTGTTACCCAGGCTGGAGTGCAGTGGCGCAATCCGAGGTCAGCTTTCATGCAATGCTTATCGAATGCATTTCAGGGGAGTCCCAGCTTGGCTAACTTGTTCCCAGCCTTCAGTTTGTTTGTTTGCTTTTTTGAGACAGGGTCTCACTGTTGTCCAGGCTGGAAGTGCAGTGGTGTGATCTTGGCTCATTGCAGTCTTTGCCTCCAAATCCAGAATCAAGCGATTCTCCTGCCTCAGCCTCCTGAGTAGCTGGGACTCCAGGCGCCTGCCACCATGCCTGGCCAAATTTTATAGAGATGGGGTTTCACCATGTTGGCCAGGCTGGTCTCGAACTCCTGGCCTCAAGCGATCCGCCCGTCTCAGCCTCCCAAAGTGCTGGGATTACAGGTGCAAGGCACTGTGCCCGGCCCCAAACTGTAGTTTCTTAAGGTGTTATATTTTTAGTTCCCAATCCACTTCAGATTCCAAGTATTTGTGGTTCCCAGGGAGCGGGCTGTCATGCTTTGTGGCTTGGCAGCCCGGGGGCAGCATTCTCACCTGTCAGCATTCTAGAAGTCAATGAAAGACTGAGGAGTAGGCTCCATGGTTGCTGAGTTTGGGCTAAAGGAAGTGTCGTTTATTCTGTGCCATGGGAACAAGACCAGCAAGCTATGCCACGCATCTGACCCCACGGGGCCACAGAAGCCTCGAGGCTCTGCAGGGGGGCTGCCAACTGGGTTCATCTCTCCCCAGCCACGGGACTCCACCCTCAGCTTACTCCTGAGAGTCCTGCCCCATTAAGGGAAGAAAACATGAGCATTTCACAAGAGTTCATCACGTTCCCCAATTAACAACCACAAAATCTGTTGGGACTACATGCATATGGTATGGGTAAAAACGAAAAAACCCAAAAACTTAAAAGTGAGAAATGCATAAAAAACAAGACACAAAGACACTGAATCATCTAGATTTACTTTCTTTTACTTTCTCTTTTTTTTTTTTTTTTTTGAGATGGAGTCGATCTTGTCACGCAGGCTGGAGTGCAGTGGTGCAATCTCAGCTCACTGCAACTTCCACCTCCCAGATTCAGGCAATTCTCCTGCCTCAGCCTCCTGAGTAGCTGAGATTATAGGCGCCCGCCACCACGCCCAGCTAATTTTTTTTTTTTTTTGTACTTTTCATAGACGTGGGGTTTCACCATATTGGCCAGGCGGGTCTCCAACTCTTGACCTCAGGTGATCCGCCCACTTCAGCCTCCCAAAGTGCTGGGATTACAGGCGTGAGCCACCGCTTCTGGCCAATTTACTTTCTATCCATGGGCCCATATGTAAAGATATATATGTGTATATATGTATCTCAGTAATTTCCAAACATATTATAATGAACCCTTATGTAGTTACCTCAGTAATTCCTGAACATATTTCCCTCAAAAGCCCACTTGTAAGGCACAAATTACAGTTATTTTACCAATCTACCCATCAATCGTATACTGAACATGCCTACAGTCCATAAGGCACTGTGAAACTAGTACCTGAATTAAAAGTACTGAATGCATTCCTTGCAAGTACATGTAATTCTAAACTATCTCAAAATAAAAATTTTAATTAAAACCAGTGCAGTGGCTCATGCCTGTCAGTCTGAGCACTCTGGGAGGCTAAGGTGGGTGGATTACTTGAGCCCAGGACTTTGAGACCAGCCTGGGCAACATGGTGAAACCTCACATCCACAACAAATACAAAAGTTAGCTGAGCATGGTGGTGCGAGCCTCCCAGCTATTCAGGAGGCTGAGGCCAGGGCATCGCTTGGGCCCAGGAGGTGGAGGCCGCAGTAAACCGTGATTGTGCCACTTCCCTTCAGCCGTTCACTCAGTGACACAGCGAGACCCTGCCTCAAAAAAAAAATTGTTTTTAACTAAAAAATACCGAATTCCAACATTGTAAAGAACCATTGGCCTCATAAACAGTGAATTCTCATAGTAAAAATTCCTGAGGAAGACAATGGCTCACTTGGTAGACTGTTCTAACTTGGGCTCCGCTCATTGAACCAAAGAGATAAGCTCATTTCAGCTGCGTATCGTTTACTGGACAGAGCTTATGAGAGAGTAAACCTTGGATATGGAGTGACTGGGGGGACTCCCTCAAAGCACCTCTGTTCAATATTACTGCGTCATGTGCTGCATAATGACAGGGTATGTTCTGAGAAATGTCTTGAGGCAATACCGTTGTTGTATGAACATCACAGCGTGCACTTATATGCCTAGATGGTACAGCCTACTACACTCCTGGGCGATACGGTGGAGCCTGTTGTTTCTAGGTTACAAATCTGTACAGCATGTGACCGTACTGAATACCACAGGCAATTATTGTAACACAGTGGTATGTATTTGTGTGCCCTAAACCTAGAAAAGGTACAGTAAAAATACAGTATTATAACCTCACAGGACCATTATTGGATACGCAGTCTGTGGTTAATCAAAATGTGATTATGGGCCAGGCGTGGTGGCTCAAGCCTGTAATCCCAGCACTTTGGGAGGCCCAGGCGGGTGGATCACGAGGTCAGGAGATCGAGACCATCCTGGCTAACACAGTGAAACCCCGTCTCTACTAAAAAATACAAAAAAACTAGCCGGGCGATGTAGCAGGTGCCTGTAGTCCCAGCTACTCGGGAGGCTGAGGCAGGAGAATGGCGTAAACCCGGGAGGCAGAGCTTGCAGTGAGCCGAGATCCGGCCACTGCACTCCAGCCTGGGCGAGACTCCGTCTCAAAAAAAAAAAAAAAAAAAAGAAAACAAAATGTGATTATGCCACGCATGACTGTATATGTGTGTTCGCAAGCATATATACATGTATACTCTCACACCAATGCCAACACATATATATGTGTACACACAGGGCCCTTCTCCTGCTTTTTACTAAAATTAACTCCTCTAATTAATCTGTAGAGCTCTTTCAGCTTGAAAATCCCAGGAAGGGCCGGGAGCAATGGCTCACGCCGGTAATCCCAACACTTTGGGAGGCCAAGACGGGCAGATCACCTGAGGTCACCAGTTCGAGACCAGCCTGGCCAACATCATGAAACCCCCCATCTCTACTAAAAATACAAGAATCAGCCAGGCCTGGTGGCAGGTGCCTGTCATCCCAGCGGCTTGGGAGGGGGCTGAGGCAGGAGAATTGCTTAAATCCCAGAGGCGGAGATTGCAGTCAGCCGAGATCACGCCACTGCACTCCAGCCTGGGGGACAGAGCAAGACTCTGTCTCAAAAAAAAAAAAAAAAAAAAATTCCCAGGAGGCTGTGTCAGGCTAGTCGGTGTCCCGCTCCACCTCGAGAAAATAGAACGCAGGACAGGGCAGATCCTTTAGAAAGGGACTTTGTGGATCCACACTGCCAAAGGAAGTGAGCTCCAGTAGGGGTGGGTAGAAAGGGCGTGGTCAAACAGGAGGAAGAGTCAGGTGGGAGCTGTGAAGGCAGCAAAGTCAGGCTTGGCCGTGACTACCATTTCCACAAAGCAAGGCCCAGACCTGCACGACTGGATTCAATGGCAAAGTTCTGAAAATATGCTCAACGAAAATAGTCTACTGACCCTCCTCTTATAAGAAATGATTGCGGGTCACAAGGAGGTTAGTATTTCAGCCTTCATTTTAATGCTTAGAGGAGTCTGCCTTTACATAGTTGACTCTCCTATTTGAGTGTTGAACTTTCGACTTCCCCTTTGTTGAATCCTGACAAAAAAGGGGCCAGAGGCAAATGAACATGGGAATCCAAGGCTCAGTCTTATAGGAACTGTGCATCCCATTATCACTTGTCTTCTGCACATTATCAGACTAGGTCAAGAGAGTAACGCTACACCCGTCTGTAGTTCAACTCTTCAGCAAATGCCTACGTGGGAACCAGGAAAGCGGAAAAGGGGCCTCCTGATGGGGCTGAATTCACAGGTATTAGAGAAACAGTGCCTGAGTTAGAGAGAGAGGGACAGACAGACAGACAGACTGCCAGAGCTGCAGCATCGGCATCAGGCATCCATTCCAGTTAACTTGCAAAGCAGACACTCCCCATTTTTTAGAGTATGTAGGAGGGAGGCAAGGTCTTCTAAAGAGATTAATTAGCGAAGCTTGTGTGCTTCAGCACTGTGCTTTGAACAAGTGCATGGAGCTGTGATTGGTGAGAATAGCCTTAAAGGAACAGGAAAGATTCAACTCAGAAAACAAGAACCAGTAGCACACAGACCACTGAGACAGGGGCCGTGCCCTAAGCTGCAACGCGGAAATGCAATCAGCCAATCCTTTATTACAAGGGATAGGAAACCAATATCAAAATATAGAATTGTTAATGTCCCTCTCTAAATGAGCTATAATATTGTCTCGTTTAATTCAGATTTACTCAGCAAATTCCAAAGTGGTAAACCTTTAGGATTCTGGCTTACTTCTGTGGGTGCTTCATACAACCTTTGCCTAAAATATAATTTACTCCATTCAAGAGAAGCCACGTGGTCTATTATAAAGACTCAAACTAAATTCTACAGCTGTAACAAACATGGAGTTCTGGTTTCTAACTCACAGACATTGAGAAATGAGAGAGAAGCTCTACACGAACCCAAATGCCCACAGCAGCAAGAAAGGACAAGTTACAGCCATAAATGGAAAGAAAACAGACAAACTCCAGTGTGCCAACCCGAGAACCAGAGAGCACGGGCACTTAAAACCTTGTCACAGACCTCCATGACAGATGACTGATGGGCTAGGTCTATAAAGGAAGTGCAATTAGAGTTGTTATCTTTGATTTCAAAAAATTAAAAAGTGAGCAAAGAAATTTGGAAATGTTTTTGGCCAAAGGGTCAAAGAAAAACAATTTGCGCCTTCTAGAAAATTGGCTATCTAGAGCATGTTGTCAAGGAATGTGGGCAATTAAGATGTGTACTAGGCTGAAGACTGTCCCCTCCCACCAAATTCATGTCCACCTGGAGCCTGCAAATATGACCTTATTTGGAAATGGGGTCATTGTAGATGTATTTCCAGTTATGATGAAGCCATACTGGATTAGGATGGGTCCTCATCTAATGACTGATGTCCCCTTAGGAAGAGGGAAATTTGGAAACAGTCACATAGAGGGAAGAGAGCTGAGATTGTAGTTATGCTGCCAAAAGCCAAGGAACACCAAGAATGGCCAGCAACTATCAGAAGCCAGGAAGAGTCCAGGAAGGATTGCCCACAAGAACCTTCAGAGAGAGCTTAGGCTGTGGACACCTTGACTTCAGACTTCTGGCCGCCAGAACTGGAAGAGAATAAATTTGTGTTGAAAGTCGCCCAGTTTGTGGCACTTAGTTTTGGCAGCCCCTAGGAGACTCAGACAGCAAGGTGCTATTCTGCCTAGTTCATTCAATTAATTCTAACAGTTGCTTTTGAAAACAGTAGATTTTGTTTGTTGAGTGGTTACCATTCTAAGCACTTTCCATGGGTCCACTCACTTAATCCTTACAATAGCCCTCTGAGCTGGATATCATTATTATCAGATGAGAATATTTTCATCTATTTTTGAAACTCTGTTGTGACAGATGAGAACACAAAGCAGAAGGAAGTTGAGGAACTTGCTCAAGTCCACTCAGCTAGTGCATTTTGGAAGAAGAAATTGACTCAGGCAGGCTGACTGCACATGACGCTCCACTGCCCATGTGATACACTTTGCAGCCTAAGTCATCCAGATTTGTGGTTTTCACAGAGCAAATGATCCAGATAATTCTCTTAGCATCCTTGTGGATAATTCAGGGCACAGGTTAGCACAACAAAATATAGTGGATTTGATGTCTCATTGGTGATTCTCTCCCGCTGTCTTCATATGGTGCTTATCATTCATTCCCTGACCATACCAGGCCCTCTAATTCACTGGTGCCTTTAAAATAGTTATGCCTGTTTCCTGGAATGTTATTCCTGGCTTTGGCATTTTAAAATTGCATCTTATCTTTCAGGTCACAGCTCACATGCAATGGTGTGGTTAAAGACATATGCATCTAACAACAGAGCTTCAAAATACATAAAGCAAAACTCACAGAGCTTAAAGGAAACTTGAGCAAATCCACAATTATAGTTGGAGATGCTAACATGCCTCTCTTAGTAATGCAACCAGCAGACAGAAAATCAGCAAGGATTTAGAAGAATTGAACAATACTATCAATCAACTGGATCTAGTTGACATTTATAGAACACTCCACCCAACAACAAAATACACATTATTTTCAACTGCATAGGAAATATTTACCAAGATAGACTATATCCTGAGTCATTAAACAAACATTTACAATTCAAAAAAATTTGTGTGTTAATTGTACAGATCAAAGGGAATAAAGAAAAATAAGAAAAAATAAAATAAAATAACCTGTGGCTGGGTGCAGTATCTTATACCTGTAATCTTAGAGCTTTGGGAAGTCAAGGTGAAAGGCTCACTTGAGACCAAGAGTTTGAGATCAAGCTGGGCAATAAAGTGAGACCTCATCTCCATAAAATTTTTAAAAATTAGTTGGGAATGGTGGTGTGTGCTTGTAATCCCAGCTACTTAGGAGGCTGAGGTGGAGGATTGCTTGAGCCCAGGAGTTTGAGGTTATAGTGAGCTATGATCACACCAATGCATTCCAGCCTGGGTGACAGAGTGAGACCCTGTAATCCCAACACTTTGGGAAGCTGAGGCAGGTGAATCACCTGAGGTCAGGAGTTCGAGACCAGCCTGACCAACATGGTGAAACCCCATCTCTACTAAAAAATACAAAAACCAGCCGGGCATGGTGGCAGGCGCCTGTAATCCCAACTACTCGGGAGCCTGAGGCAGGAGAATCGCTTGAACCTGGGAGGCAGAGGTTGCAGTGAGCCAAGATTGTGCCATTGAACTCCAGCCTGGGTGACAGAGCTAGACTCCATCTCAAAAAAAAAAAAAAAAAAAAAAAAGAAATTTAAAAATGAAGATAAAAGAATAGAAGTCATACAAAATATGTTCTTATGTTCTTGGACCATAATGGGATTAAACTAGAAATCAATAACAGAAAGATACTGAGAAAATCCTCAGACTGTTGGAAATAAAATAATTCACTTAATCCATAAAATACCCATGTGAGGTGGATATTATTGTTATCCTCATGTTAGAGATGAGAAGGTGAGGCAGAAAGAAACTGAGGAACTTGCCCAATTTCACTCGGCTAGTGAGAGCTGGAGTCACAAATTGGACTCAGGCAGGCTGGGTCCTGATCACACTCTGCCACCCCTCTGACACATGTTGGAGCCCAACTTATCCAAACCAGTGCTTCCGCAGATCAGATGATCCAGGCAATTCACTTGGCTTCATTTGGGATAATTCAGGACACTTTTACTAGTTATGAAATTCTAGGTTGACAGGTTTTTCCTCCCTCTATAAGCACTTTAAAGATGGTTTCCATTATCTTCTGCCTTGTTTCTGATCTTGTTCTCCTCTATGCAGTGTGTCTTTTTTTTTTGGCTGCTTTATCTCTGTTTTTGAGCAGTTTGCTTCTGATTTGTCTAATGGTAATTTTCTTTAAATGTATCCTGTTTGGGATGTGCCGAGCTTCGTGGGTCTACAAGTTGAACTACTTTTTCTCAATTTTGGAAATTCTGTCATCATTTTCCTCAAATAAATATTCTGCTACATTCTCTCTCTCTGCTTCTTCTAAGATTCTAATTACATGTCAGATATTGTCCTACAATTATTGAGGCTCTGCTCGTTAAAAAATGTATATTTTTGCTCTATGTGCTTCAGCTTGAATGATTTCTTTTCATCTGTCTTCAAATTCATGTCCTTTCTCCTGAAGTTAAGCCTGTACAATTTTTAAAATTATTTCAGATATGTATTATTCCATCCTAGAAGATCCATTTGGTTCTTCTAAAGAATCTCTTCGTAGCCATTAGACTATAACCTCCATAAGGGCAAAGCTTTTTATCCATTTTGTTCATTGCATTATCCCTGTTCCCTAGAACTGGCATAATATCTGTTCATGGACGAATGTGTGACTCCATCTCCCTGGCTATGACTGATGGACTAAGGAACATGTGGATGTAGTAATGATTTGGGAACAAATGAGAGTGGCCCAGCTCTTTTTCTGTTCACTTCAATGCCTGATGACCTCAAAGTCCACCAATCCTTCTCCTCCTGAAAATCTGTATTTTAGATGATGCTGATTGCCTTAGTTTGGGTTCCAAAGAAGCAGACCTTGGGAACCCCAACACCAATATTCAAGTGCAAGTAGATTAGATTATTTTGGAAAGGATACCAGGAAATATCTATTGGTAAGCTTGGAACTGAGACAGGGTAAGAAGGGCAGCTGATAAACGATGTATTATCAAAAGTGTCATTACATGGACAACTGGAGCCTAATCCCAGTGTAGAATTCTGAGAGTCAGTGCAGGGTTTTCCCTCACAAGAGGCAAGGGAGCTGTGGCTTTTATACAGCCATTCCCATCAGTCATTGATTTATGGCTGCTGGGGTTAGGGTGGGAGAGTTGATTTTCCCACGCTTTTGAAACTGACCCAGTAGTCCCATGGATAGTTTTTAACATAAACATAGAAATGGACCCTTCTGGTCTTAAAAAGCTTGAAACGTACATTTGTCTTCTGTGAGTTCCTTCCTCAGGAAATGACCTTCAGACCTCTCAAAAAAATATATCAAAGAATTGAAACTCATCAGTTACCCACATCCAGACAATGAGATGCCAGGCCCCTCACTCCTCATGATTGCTTCCTTGCCCCTCCCCAGTTACTGTTTTCTCACACATTGTTACATTCCTTCCTTGCTATATAAATCTTTAGATTTAGTCAATCAAGGAGATGGATTTGAGACTGAACTCCCATCTCCTCAGCTGTAGCACCCAATTAAAGCCTTCTTCCTTGGTAACACTGTTGTCTCAGTGATTGGCTTTCTGTGCAGCGAGCAGCAGGACCTAGACTGAGCCCTCTGGTGTTTCTATAACACTTTTAGTCTGCCATGTTAGCATTGCTGGGAAGAGCAGGAGCCAGAGGATGACCTCAGGCCGTCAGAAATCTTGCGAGTGCACTGCAGTGGTGAGGCATAAATTGACACAGGTAGGGCACTTTCATCAGGTGCTGTGCTGATTTGCCCTGAGAATAAGCATCCAGTAAGACAAATACTTAATGCAATGGTAGGCCCACATAAATATTAGCCTAGAATAGTAACTAAATCACAGATCTGGGAGTCAACCCAACTTGGGTTCAGTTATATCTTCTATCAACCTGCCTTCTATCAAAATTACTTAACTTCTCTGAGCTTTGGTTCCCTCACTTAGAAAAAGGTGTAATGCAGAACAATGATGGAGAGTCAATAACAGATGCCTGGCACCCAGTCAACACTAGGAAGGAAGGCATGTGCATGGCTTCCTGGCGTCCCTTCTCCTGGCTGTGAGCCAAAGCAATAAATGATGGAATTTCAGGCATCAGTGAGCCAGGAGGAATTTGTATGAAGGGCGTGAGGAAAAGAGAAGACAATTTTCTGGCATTCCTGAATTACAATGTGGAAGGAACACCTCTTTGCCCTGCTTCCTGGTTTCCAGCTTGAGTACCCAGGAAAGTGGGGTACTATTTACAAAAAGGGAGAGACTGGAGAGAGAAGATGCTTCAGTGCAAGGGTGACTAATTAAGCAATTTAAATATTGGGATATTTAGTCCATTAGAGGTCAAAATTCTAAATATTACCCTAGATTTTGATAACATATTAGCTCAGATTAAGCATTCTTTGCAAATCTATTTATACTTTAGTATACATCACTAGATTTGAGTTAGAAACTTGAGTTTAAACTCCAGCTCTGCCATTTGTTAGCTATAAATGGACAAATTATTTAACTCTTATAGACCCTGGTCCACAAAATGAAATTACACCTGCTCTGTCTCATAAAGGGATTAAGTAAACCATGAAGTGCTGCTATAAAAACGTGACAATGTTACTTATTACTGTATCATAAAGACATGAGCACTGTTGTTACCAATCACCTTCCAAAGGATTTCTGGGTCTTCCAGTCCAGGTAAGACCATTACCAGTTTTTCCAAATACCCACAGCAATAGGATGACAACATTTAGACAACTCTCAGACAGTATTTTTAATAAAATTCGGTGACAAACTTTCCGCAGGAACTCCAGAATAACTGTGAGGAGGATCAAACCACCACTATCAACAAAATTCGCTCGGAACCCTTGCAGCATTAACACCTGCATGAAGAACCTAGGGGAAGAAAGGAAGGGAAATTCTGATGGGGCTAAAAGCCAGTGAAATCAGCTCTCCAAGACAAACAAATGCAGCACAACCAACCTTGACTCGTAGCGTTGGCTGGGGTTTGTGGTCTAAATACTCCCAATACAGCTCGTCACTGGCTGCAGATCTGAAGCGAGCAGCGCATGATCACGTCTTTCGGGCCAGAGTAAGCCGAGAATTTAGTCAGCCTGAGAGCCTCGTAGCACAGCCCTTGCCAACAGCAACTCACCCTACATGAGCGGGCTCTGCTCGGAGGAAACTAGGATGACCTAGGTCCTGGAAGACCTCAGACGTACTCAACAAAACCCCTCTGCTAGAAGGAAAAGAACCTACCCTAAACTGAAAAAGAAAGAAGACTTCTGGTAGTAGAATCTAAATCGATCAGATTAGGGTACTGGGTATAAAGAGAGAGACAATGCAAAGGAGAAAGATCTCATAGCTGTGGAGGTGAAGACAGAGAATAGCCATTTTTGGGAAAACTTTGAAGTAGCAATAGAGAAGGGAGTTTTCAAGCCAGAAAGCTACTCGGGCCTATCTCCTACTCTCTATGTGACGATACTGCCCTCAATTACAGGAAAAAACTGTCTCTCATAAGTGTCAACACTATGGCCAGTCACGGTGGCTCACGCCTGTAATCCCAGCACTTTGGGAGGCCGAGGTGGGCGGATGACCTGAGGTCAGGAGTTTCAGGCCAGCCTGGCTAAAAGGACAAAATCCCGTCTCTACTAAAACAAACAAACAAACAAACAAACAAAAAACACACATACACAAAAATTAGCCAGGCGTGGTGGCGCACGCCTGTAATCCCAGCTACTAGGGAGGCTGAGGCGGGAGAATCGCTTGAATCCAGGAGGCAGAGGTTGCAGTAAGCGGAGATCGCGCCACTGCACTCCAGCCTGGGCAGCAGAGCGAGACTCTGTCTCAAAAAACAAACAAAACAAAACAAAACAAAAACATTAAAAAAGAAATGTAATAAAACCCCAAAGATATTTTAAGAAAAAAGTAAAAGGATACTGATTGTGCTAACAGATAAAAAGGCACGGGAAAGGCAAGAAAAATATGTCCACAAAGCAAATGAAAAACACATCCTAATATAAAATAAACCCAAAGTAATTCCAAAAACTGAAGAAGCTACAGAAACATATCATAAATACATTAAAAATTAGGTAGCTGAACAATAGAAATGTGTCAAAAGAGCTCAAAAAAATAGAAAATAATATTTTATAAATTAAGACTAAGCTAGAAGTTACACAAGGCATTACAGAAAGCATAGCAAGGACATTTAGATTAGAAAGGAGGAAACAAAACTCAAATGGGACATTTTTTGGTTGTTGTTTCTTGCTTGTTTGTTTCCGAGACACGGTCTCCCTCTGTCACCCAGGCTGGAGTGCAGTAGCGCGATCACGGCTCACTGCAGCCTCAATCTCCCAGCCTCAAGCAATCCCCCTGCCTCAGCCTTCTGAGTAGCTGGGACTACAGGTGCTGGCCACCACACCCAGCTAATCTTTTTATTTTTTTACAGAGATGGGATCTCACCATGTTGCCCAGGCTGATCTCAAACTCCTAAGCCCAAACGATTCTCTCACCTCGGCCTCCCAAACTGCTGGGATTACAGACATGAGCCACCACACCCAGCCCAAACAGAAAATTCTTAAAAATATTTTTGAAAAGATAGATATAGAAGATTGGCAAAGGAAGTCTATAGCAATATGACATAGGAGTTCCTTAAAAAGGAAATCAAATAAATAGATCTGAACAAATAATAATGTAAGTAATCTTTTGACAAATAAAAAGATACTTGAACTGGGCATGGTGGCTCATGCCTGTAACCCCAGCACTTTGGGATTCTGAGGCGTGGAGCACTTGGGCCCAGGAGTTCGAGACCAACCTGGGCAGCATAATGAGAACCCATCTCTACCAAAAAACAAACAAACAAACAAACAAACAAAATATATATATAGATATATATATAGATATATATTTAAAAAGTAGCCAAGCATAGTGGCACACGTCTATAGTCTCAGCTACTCAGAAGGCTGAGGTAGGAGGATGGCTTCAGCCCAGGAGTTCAAGGCTGCAGTGAGCTGAGATCAAACTACTAGATTCCAGGCTGGGCAACAGAGGGAGACCCTGTCTCAAAAAATAAATAAATAAATAAATAAATAAGATACTTGAATCTACCATTAAGAGGATATACTATGTACCTAGGAAAATCACTCAGAGATCTATTCCGAGACACATCTCACACTGAGATATTCTTGTTAAACTACTGAGAATTAGAGAGAAAGAAAAAATTTTGAGTATCTAAACAACAACAAAATGAGAACTACAATGGAAAAAAGATAAAATTTGTATCAGACTTGTTAATAATAACACTTCATAATGGAAGACAATGGAACAATATATTGACAATACTCGAGGAAAGAAAATGTGAGTGATTTTATATCCAGTCAAACTCATCAACAATAAACATCACCATTATAAAGACATAAGACTGGCCCAGTGCGGTGGCTCAAGCCTGTAATCCCGGCACTTTGGGAGGCCGAAGCGGGTGGATTACCTGAGATCAGGAGTTCTAGACCAGTCTGGTCAACATGGTGAAACCCCGTCCCTACTAAAAATACAAAAATTAGCCAGGCATGTTGGTGGCAGCCTCCTATAGTCCCAGCTACTTGGGCAGCTAGGGCAGGACAATTGGTTGAACTCCGGAGGCAGAGGTTGCAGTGAGCTGAGATCGCACCATTGCACTCCAGCCTGGGCGACACAGCGAGACTCCATCTCAAAAAATAAATAAATAAATACAAATAAATAAACAAACATCCAAGACCTCAGATAATGTTGTTCCCACATGCCTTCCCAAGAAATCTATGAAAATGAGCTCCAAACAACCATTGAAAATAATCATAAGAAGCTTCAGCACAAAGTCTTTGATGAGCCTTAAATATATTTATCTGTAGAACTAAGAAAAAATAATAAGAATAAAAACGGAAGAAGGGTAGGCCCTGCATGGTGGCTCACGCCTATAATCCCAGTACTTTGGAAGGCAGAGGCAGGAGGATTACTTGAGTCCAGGGGTTCAAGATCAGCTGTACAATATAGTGAAATCTTGTCCCTACCAAAATTTTTCTTTTTTAAATTAGCTGAGTGTGGTGGCACATGCCTGTAATCCAATTAACTCGTGAGGCTGAGGTAGGGTGGTCGTTTGAACCCAGGAGGCAGAAATTGCAGTGAACCATGATCACACCACTGCACTCCAGCCTGGGTGACAAAGCAAGACCCTGTCTCAAAAAAAAAGGAAAAAAAAAAAAAAAAGGAAGAAGGTATTTCAGTATTATATACTCTGAAAATATGGATATAATAGAACAAATAAAAATGGAGTTTTGGATGAACGAAGTACTTGGAAAGCAGAATAAGCTCAGTAAGTAACTTGCAGATATTAACTGTGAGTGAAAGACTATCCCTTTAATTTGGAGGCTGGAAGAGAAAGAGTAAAGAGTGGGTATTAGTTAATTTCATTATTACCCATAGCTGGGAGCAAATAGACAGTGCATTAAAAAGAGGGACTCAAAGCTCTTATACAAAGATATGAATACCAAGATAACAATCAGAACAGAAATACAAAACTTCCTGAATATTAAAACATACCAAAAACTTTAAATCTACATTGTAATGGGTGCAGCACACCAACATGGCACAAGTATACATATGTAACAAACCTGCACGTTGTGCACATGTACCCTACAACTTAAAGTATAATAATAATAAATAAATTTAAAAAACAAACAAACAAAATTAAAAAAAAAAAATCTACATTGTAAAAGAATATATATTGACAGAGATATATGGCATATCTATCCTAAAGCAGTATAATAGAACTGAGACCTTTTGTATAAGAAAAGAGAAATAAATAAAATTAGACATTTGCCTAAATTTGCAAAACAAAAATAAAAACAAAGGACGCAAAAACCCAAAACCAATAAAAATGGTTCCCTGTGGGAGCGGAGGTTAGAATACTACAGAGAACAGGGAAGCAAGCAAGGCTTCAGTGAAACTTACCTTGTGGTGTCATTTAGAAACTTCAAGAACATTGGACATGGTTCATATGGCTAAAAAAATAAAATTAAATCACCAATTACAAACAAAGCAAAACCAAAAATGAAAAACAAACTGAAATACAGCTGCTGTACATATAAAGCTGGTGGCACAAGCAGACAGAGAAAGGAATTATTTAAGTGAAACCATTAAGTGAATGAATAAGGTGAATTAACAAATTAAATGAAATTATTAAGTGAAACAGAATTTTACTGTATATCCTTAGAGATGTATAATCTAAGGACACAAAGCCCCATAGAAATCTGAAACAGTTAATAGTATTTTAGTAATAATGGTATTTTTATTTTAAAACTATTTTAGGGGCCGGGCAACGTGGCTCACGCCTGTAATTCCAGCACTTTGGGAGGCGGAGGCGGGCAGATCACGAGGTCAGGAGATCCAGACCATCCTGGCTAACACAGTGAAACCCCGTCTCTACTAAAAATACAAAAATTAGCGGGGCGTGGCGGTGGGTGCCTGTAGTCCCAGCTACTCGGGAGGCTGAGGCAGGAGAATGGCATGAACCCGGGAGGCGGAGCTAGCAGTGAGCCGAGATCGCACCACCACACTCCAGCCTGGGCGACAGAGCGAGACTCCGTCTCAAAAACAAACAAGACAAACAAACAAACAAAAACTATTTTAGGTATTTGTAGAATAAAGCCAATAAGTAATTGCGTTATTGTCATGAGGAACTAAGATTTTCAATGATATAAGAGATTAATTTACTCAGTTTAATTTTTCTTCTTTTCTTTTTTTTTTTTTTTTTTGAGATGAAGTCCTGCTCTGTCTCCCAGGCTGGAATGCGGTGGCGCGATCTCAACTCACTGCAACCTCACCTTTCGGGTTCAAGTGATTCTCCTGCCTCAGCCTCCCAAGTAGCTGGGATTACAAGTGCACGACACCACGCCCAGCTAATTTTTGTATTTTTAATAGAGACGGGGGTTTCACTGTGTTGGTCAGGATGGTCTCGAACTCCTGATCTCAGGCGATCTGCCCACCTTGGCCTCCCAAAGTGCTGGGATTATAGATGTGAGCACCGTGCCTGGCCGATAAATTTAATTTTTAAAAAAGTAACAACTCTGTAATCTTAAAGCTGAATTGGAAATCTCAGTATGAACTTTTACAAAAGTAAAAGGCATTTCTCAAAATTCCCTTGGAATTTCACATAAAATATATAACAGGCTTAAAAATAAAACAAAAGCTAAGAGACTTTTAGGAAAAAACATAGAAACTCTTTGGGCTCTAGATCTAGTCGAAGAATTCTCAGGCTAGACCCTAAAAATAAATCCATAAAAGGAAAAAATGATAAACTGGACCACACCAAAATTAAAATCTTTTGCTCTGTTCTCCTCAAAGAAGATGAAAAGACAGGCTACAGACTGGGAGAAAAAAAGCATGCAAACAACATGTCAGACAAAGAACCGGTATCTAGAATATATAAAGAACTCTCAAAATACAGCAGTGTCAAAATCCCGGTTAGAAAATGGAACAGGTATGTTTTCACTGAAGAGGAAGTACAGATGGCAAATAAGCACAGGAGAAGATGTTCAACACCACTAGCTGTCAAGGGAATGCAAATTACAACCATAGCGAGCCACAGGTATCATTACACACCTATCCAAACGGCTACAATAAAAACAGTCACAATGCCAAATGGTAGCAAGGATGCAGAGACACTGAATCGCTCATGTATGATGGGTGGAAATGTAAAATGGTACAGCCACTCTGGAAAACAATTTAGCAGTTTATTGTAAACTGAAGCATACCATTACCATAAGACCCAGTAATTGCACTCTTAGAAATTTATTTCAGAGAAACGAAAACTATGTTCACAAAAACCTGTAAACAAATATGTATTGCAGTTCTGTTCATAGTATTTAAAAACTAGAAACAACCTACATGTCCTTCGATTTGTGAATGGTTAGTTAAGTTGTGGTCCATCCCTCAGGCAATAGTAATCAACAATAAAAAGGAACAGGTTAGGCCGGGCGTGGTGGCTCATGCCTGTAATCCCAGCACTTGGGGAGGCAGAGGTGGGCAGATCACTTGAGGTCCGGAGGTCAAGACCAGCATGGCCAACACAGCGAAACTCCAATCCTACTAAAAAAAATAATAACAAAAATTAGCCAGGCAGGGTGGCGCGCACCTGTAATCCCAGCTACTCTGGAGGCTGAGGCGAGAGAATCGCTCGAACCTCAGAGGCGGAAGCTGCGTGAGCGGAGATCGCGCCACTGCACTCCAGCCTGGGCAACAGAGGGATGTTCCTTCCCACCTGCCTCCAAAAAAAAAAAAAAAAAAAAAAAAGAATCAGGTTAATTTCTGGGGAATTATGTGGAGTGAAAAATGCTAATCCCAAAGTTACATATTGTATTATCCTATTTATATAACATTTTTGAAATTATAAAATGAAAGAAATGGAGAGCAGATTAGTTGTTGCCAGAGATGAGGAACTGTGTAAGGGGGACGGAGTGGTGTGGGCGGGGGCCGGGGTGGGGGGGCGGGGCGCGGGGCGGAGGGGGCGGGGCGCGGGGCGGAGGGGGGCGGGGCGGGGGCGGCAATAGTTAACAACACATGGAATCCTCCTAGAGATGGATCTTTTCTGTATCTTGTTGTTTTGTTTTGTTTTTATCTTAGAAAAAAAAATAGGTCTCACTGTGTTGCCGGCTGCTCTCAAAAACTTCTGGCCTCAAGCAATCTTCCCCCTTTGGTCTCCCAAAGTGCTGGGATTATAGGTATGAGCCACTGTGCCTGGCCTGTTCTGTGTCTTCACTATGGTGGTGGGTATATCAACCCACACAGGTGATAAAATTGCCTAGAACTAAATATACACACACACACAGACACACACACACACACATGCCAAGTGAAAGTGGAGAAATCTGATTAAGACTGGTGGATTATATCAGTGTCAATATTCTCTTGTGATCTTGTACTCTAGTTTTGCAAGGTACAAAAGATCTCCCTGTAATAGTTCTTACAAATGAATGTGAATCCATAATTATCTCAACATAAAAAGTTTAATCTAGTTTTTAAAAAATGCAGTGCTCTGGGCTAACCAATTTTCTTAAATCAATATTCAACGTTAAGGGAAATTTCACTGATGACAACGATGACAATGGTGGAGGTGGTAGTGCTGATGACGCTGTCCTTTGCTGAGCTGTTACTGTGGGCTCCAAGATAGCTAAGACCTTGTCTGTATCATTCACTACTATATCCCAAACACTACAGCTTCCTGAACAGTTGTTTGTTAGACAGCACTAAGCAAATAATTGTTGAATAAATAAATGAACAATTCTGCAAGATTTTTATTTTTTATTATTATTACCTATTATCATGTTTCAGATGAGAAAACTGGAACTCAAAAAGTTGAAGTAGGCTGGGCACGGTGGCTTACGCTTGTAATCCCTGCATTTTGGGAGACCCAGGTGGGTGGATCACCTGAGGTCAGGAGTTTCAGACCAGCTTGGTCAACATGGTAAAACCCCGTCTCTACTAAAAATACAAAAATTAGCCAGGCATGGTGGTGCATGCCTGTCAACCCAGCTACTCAGGAGGCTGAGGCAGGAGAATCGCTTGAACCCAGGAGGCACAGGTTGCAGTGAGCCAACATTGCACCACTGCACTCCAGCCTGAGCAACAGAACGAGACTCTGTATCAAAAAAAAAAAAAAAAAGTTTAAGTAATACCCCAAGGTCAAACAACTTACAAGCAGAGAAGCCAAGACTGACTCATCACTGTCTGTGCTATTAATAACTAATCACAGGCTCCCAAAATGCTAACATAGCTTCCAATAAACCAAAACGAATATTCTTTATTTTAGCAATAATCACTTTAACTGCCTAACATCTCTCAACTGAACCTCCGGATGGTTCTTTAGTTCTTATTTATAGAAAAGCATCACCAGCCCTCCTCCCACGCCCTATTGTTCTCTGAGCGTCATTGTGAGAGGGTATTATTAGTGCTTAATGTGTGTGCAGAAAAACTACCAATGACTAAAGCATTTTTAAAGCATGTTAGCCACTGCGGCAATGTCCATTAATTCCTGAGAATACTCTTAGGAATCTTACCCTATGGGTTTGTATTACTCCAATTTAAGTTGGCCATGTAAACTGCAAATAAGATCGGGCATGGTGGCTCATGCCTGTAATCCAAGCACTTTGGGAGACCAAGGTAGGAGGATAGCTTGAGCCCAGGAATTTCAGACCAGCCTGGGCAACAGAGCGAGACAAAAATAAAAGCTAAGAAAAGTAGCCAGGTGTACTGGCACTTGCCTGTAGTCCCAGCTACTTGGGAGGCTGAGGCAGGAGGATCACTTGAGTGCAGGAGTTCGAGGCTGCAGTGAGCTATGATTGCACCACTGCATTTTGGCCTGGGTAACAGCACGAGATCCTGTCTCTAACAAATACAAATTAAAAATCTGCAAATAAGTTTAGTGTCAGGCATGAGAGCTAGTTTAAAAATAATAGGTCTGGCTGTTTTGAGGACAACTACTTAGAAAATAAGCACTCTTGATGCAAAAAATAAAAACTGGAAGAAAATTCTCCAGAAAGTTCAAGGTCTTCATCATTCAGTAATGGCCGGTGAATTATTTTCATTTTCTTATTTATATTTTGCTGCATTTTCCACATTTTCTACTATAAATATATATTCCTTCTATAAATAACATAGTAAAAATAAGAAAATGGCCTAGGTCAAAAATTTTGCAAACACTGTTTTAAATTGCAAAAAGAACTCAGGGCCCGGAGTGGTGGCTCACACTTGTAATCTCAGCACTTTGGGAGGCCTTGGCGGGCAATTCACTTGAGTTCAGGAGTTCAAGACTAGCCTGGCCAACATGGTGAAACTCCATCTCTTCCAAAATACAAAAATTATCTGGGCATGGTGGTGCGTGCCTATAATCCCACCTACTTGGGAGGCTGAAGCAGGAGAATCACTTGAACATGGGAGGCGGAGGTTGCAGTGAGGCAAGATTGCGCCATGCACTCCAACCTGGGCGACAGAGTGAGACCCTGTCAAAATAACAGAGGGAAGGGGAGGGAAGGGAAGGGAAGGGAAGGGGAGGGGAGAGGAGGGGAGGGGAAGGGAGGGGAGGGGAGGGGAGGGAAGGGAGAAGGAAAGAAGAAAGGAAGGAGGGAGGGAGGGAGAAAGGAAGGAAGGAAGGAAGGAAAGAAGGAAGGAAGGAAGGAAGGAAGGAAGGAAGGAAGGAAGGAAAGAAGGAAGGAAGGAAGGAAGGAAGGAAGGAAGGAAGGAAGGAAGGAAGGAAGGAAGGAAGGAAGGAAGGGAAGAGAATTCAAGATCAAGATATTCTGGAATACACTTATCTGAGCCCAGGTTCTCTGGAAACCAGAACCAAGGACAAGGCATTTGTGCTTATGCTTTACTAGGGAGAGCAATCCCAAAATATATCAGTGAAGGAAGGAGGGAAGGAGGAAGGAGAAAAGAGGAAAGAAAAAAGAGAGAAGGGGGAAAAAAGGAAAGAGAAAAGGAAGAAAGGGGAAGGAGGAAGCAGGGAAGGAAGGAAGGAGCAAGGAGGGAAGGAGGGAGAGCAAATACAAGCGCACTGCTGAGCTCCTCACAAAGCCATGATTTTTCTGCCTTACAGGATGTCTCTGGAGAGGCTGACTAAACTGTAAACGGTATCATGAAACCGTCCATGAAGGAAGGCGGACTTTATCCACTGACTCTTGTCTGCCATTGACTGAAGTTTGTCTCACGGGACACTGACTCCTCGTCCCCTTATCTGGGTGGTCTCTGCAGGCAGCCACCAGGAGACGGGATCCCAAGCCGTGGTGGCAGCGTCCCCTGCCCACCTGCAGCCTGCAGCTTCCGGGGCCTGGTGAGGTGAGCAGGAGGGCAGATGTGGGCTCCAAGAGGTCACGGAAGCCGAGGAGTGTCCCTCAGGAGGGCAGAGGAGAGGCAGGCAGTGGGGTGCTATCTGATGGTGAACGCCCTGGGCACCCCTGCAGCCAGAGGCCAAGTGTGCCGGTGTAGCTCCACGTGCCACTGCTGGCATCATGAGGTGTGGACGCAACTCAACAGGCCTCCCTCCCAAGAAGACAGAAACGCCCTCTCTGGACATGTGGGTTGTTAGGGATCGTGGACAGTCCAGCGGCTCCTGCAGTCCTGCTCAGATGGGCACTCAGTATATGTGGTCAATGACAGTGGCTTCCTGGGCTTCAAGGGAGAGTCTGAAGCCCAAGGCTCTGTGCGTCTGTGGGTACAGAGTCCCTTCCCGGTACCTTGTTTTCAATGAGAAAATAAAGTTCATCCTAGTGTTTGCTGCACAGAAAATAAGAGCAAATCTTGCAGGCAGATTTCACTGAGAGGCAGAAACTACATGCCGCCTGTCGGGATGCGCGGGGCTGCCCAGGCTCACCGGTGCAGCCTCTGATCACCCAGGGCCTCTGCCCAGCCAGCAGCAGGCACAGAGACCTGGGTGGATGGAGCCCTGCGGCGTGGCAGCCTCCGGCCCCGCTGCTTACAATTCCTTGTGTCAGCACAGAAGACCAGGACTCAAGCGCAGGGAATACAATTTTCTCACAAATAGGAGTTCTGGACACACAAACAAAAGAGAAGGCGAGGGAGACTCAGTCACATCTGTCAGGGCCATCGTCCCACGTCTGCTACAACTGTCCTGGTTACCGGGCTGGGCAGGTGACTCAACTCCCACTTTTGTGATTGATGAAATACCATAAGGGGTTTCTGAGGAAGTGTCCAAAAGGCAAAATCTTGTTATTATCTGCCTCATACTTTATTTGAAGAGCCCTCCAACGACGCCATCTTCTGCTGTCTCCAGAAGAAAAGATGCCAGCTGGGGTTGTCCCTGGTGGGAGGACAAAGAAACGTGGCTTGGGAAAAGACAAAAAAACTTTTGCAAAGGGATTTAGGGCTAGAGTGCCCATGGTGAATGAACGACACGGCCATCAGCCTGCAGCGTCTGATAGAACTCTCATTCTTACACTTCGACAGAAATTGTCTGTATCCTTAGGCACATTATGTAGGCCATGGTACATCTCCAACTTACCTGGAACTAGCCATGAGAATAAAGGGCACAGCCAAAATCACTCTGCTTTGGTTTCCGCTTTCTCTTTTTTTTTCTTTTCTGTTCTTTTTTTTTTTTTTTTTTTTCTTTTTTTTTTTTTTTTTTTGAGACAGAGTCTCACTCTGTCACCGGGCTAGAGTGCAATGGTGCCATCCTGGCTCACTGCAACCTCCGCCTCCAAGGTTCCAGTGATTATCCTGCCTCAGCCTCCCAGGTAGCTGGGACTACAGGTGTGTGCCACCATGCCCAGCTAATTTTTGTATTTTTAGTAGAGACGGGGTTTCACCATGTTGGCCAGGATGGCCTTGATCTCTTGACCTCATGATCCGCCCACCTCAGTCTCCCAAAGTGCTGGGATTAAAGGCATGAGCTGATTTCTGCTTTCAAGAGCACCAGGACTTTGCTGTGATGGGACTTGGAAGCTTCCAGGTATTAGGGTATTAGATAAGATTATGGCCAGTGCTTTTACAGGCATTCATATGCCCTTTATTTATTTATTTATTTATTTATTTATTTATTTATTGAAACAAAATCTCATTCTGTCACCCAGGCTAGAGTGCAGTGGTATGATCTCAGCTCACTGCAACATCCGCCTCCCGGGTTCAAGCAATTCTCCTGTGTCAGCCTCCCCAGTAGCTGGAATTACAGGCATGTGCCATGATGCCTGGCTAATTTGTGTATTTTTAGAAGGCATAGGGTTTCACCATGTTGGCCAGGCTGGTCTCAAATTCCTGACCTCAGGTGATCCACCTGCCTTGGCCTCCCAAAGTGCTGGGATTACAGGCGTGAGCCACCATGCCTGGCCTGGGCCTCTGTGGTTTGATTCTGAGCAAATGACAAATGGACATGGGGTGGGGTGAGGGGGGAGTTCTCAAATGTAAACATAAATGTGGAAAATGAAGAAGAAAGGCCGGGTGCAGTGGTTCACACCTGTAATCCCAGCACTTTGGGAGGCTGAAGCGAGGGGATTGCCTGAGGCCAGGAGTTTGAGACCAGCCTGCGGAACATAGCAAGTCCCTGAAATAAATAAATTGATAAATAAATAAAAAGAAGACGAGAAAGAAAGAACAAAGAATAGGAAAGGAAAAAAAGAGGAATCTGAAACTGGGGAATAAACCATTTCTAAAGAGTAGGCCTAAATTCACTTATATATGCAACAAATATTCTTCTCTTCTAATGCACCATGGATGGTTCTAGGGGAGCTGGAGACAAGGCGGTGAATACAACGTGTCTGTTTGGCATGTCTAATGGTTCTGCTGGAAGACCCATTTAGGAAGCTGTGGCAAGACTGAAGCTATGCCCTCAGGTTTAATTAGGGCTCTGAAACGCTTTAGGTCACTTGGCGGCATCCCCTAAGCCAGAGGCCTAAGTCTAGATCTGTCTCCTGAAATCTAAAGGCTGAGACACCTCAGAGTGTCTGCTATGAGACCCCCTCCTGGCCACATTAGACTGGAAGTGTGCTTTGTTCACCAATGTACCTCAACTGGCTTGAGAGAGCACCTGACACATTTTTAGTGTTCAATAAACATCTGTTAAGTGGCTGGGCGTGGTGGCTCATGCCTGTAATCCAAGCATTTTGGGAGGCCGTGGTGGGTGGATTGCCTGAGCTTAGGAGTTCAAGAAACCCTGTCTCTACTAAAATACAAAAATAAAAATAAAAATAATTTAAAAAAAAAAAAAAAACTGGGCGTGGCAGCGTGCACCTGTAGTTCCAGCTAATCAGGAGGCTGAGGCAGGAGAATTGCTTAAACCCGGGAGGCGGAGGTTACAGTGAGCAGAGATCGTGCCACTGCACTCCAGCCTGGCAACAGAGTGAGACTCCATCTCAAAAACAAAACAAACAAACAATATCTGTTAAGTGAAAGAATGAATGAACAGTTCAGAGTACAATAAGAAAAGTCTCCATCCACGTGCAAATAGGACTCCGGATAAGATGGTTACAAATGCCCAGCCAGTTTCCCACTGTGTCTTCCCAGGCAGTGGAAAGGCATATGTGAGCAGATGCAGGACCCCATCAACTTCCAGGGAAAGCTGCCCCTTTGTAAGTAAGGAACGTTTGTTTCTGGTGTGAGACCCCAGCTTCCTCTACCCAGGTTCCAACAGCCTCGGTGGGATTTGTGCTGGGGTCAGAGACTAATGAATGATGGATGGACCGACACTGGGTTGCTGTCAGTCACAAGATGTCTGCCAGCCCCTCCCTCTCCTTACACACACAGTTCGGAGGCGTTCACACGTGCCATCCCCTTCGACTGAACAGAATCCAGTGGAGAGCTGTGCAGAAGGCAGAACAAACTACTATTTGGCAAAATGGTATTCTTAGCATTGGCCAAACTGGGGATGTGCCCTTAAACAGTAGATCCTGTTAAGGTCTGGGATCTAGGCCGGGTGTGGTGGCTCACACCTGTAATCCCAGTACTTTGACAGGCCAAGGTGGGTGGATCACTTGAGGTCAGGATTTTGAGACCAACCTGGCCAACATGGTGAAAATGTCTCTGCAAAAATACAAAATTTAGCCAGGCACAATGGCTCATGCCTGTAATCCCAGCACTTTGGGAGGCTGAGGCAAGTGGATCGCTTGAGGTCAGGAGTTTGAGACCAGCCTGCCAACATGGCGAGACCCCATTCTCTACTGAAAATACAAAAAAAAAATTAGGCATGGCGGTGGGCACCTGTAATCCCAGCTACTGGGGAGATTGAGGTGGGAGAATCACTTGAACCCAGGAGGTGGAGGTTGCAGTGAGCCGAGATCACGCCCCTGCACTCCAGCCTGGGCGACAGAGTAAGGCTCCATTTAAAAAAAAAAAAAAAAGATTCTGTTTTGGCAACTCTCATCCTGGAACACTGATGTGGCTTTCATAGATTTTGCCTCCTGGGTGACTTGTGGATCACTGGGGAGTAAGTTTGTGGTTTGTGCATAGGACCCATCTGCTGGGTCTCTTCCCTCTGGTGCTGTGATCTATGTTTGATTGATTGATTGATTGATTGATTGGATTGATTTATTCATTCATTCATTTATTTTGAGGTGGAGTCTCGTTCAGATGCCCAGTGCAGTGGTACCATCTCAGCTCACTGCAACCTCCGCCTCCCGGGTTCAAGCAATTCTCCTGCCTCAGCCTCCCAAGTAGTCTCAAACTTCTGACCTCATGATCCGCCCGCCTCCGCCTCCCAAAGTGCTGGGATTACAGGCGTGAGCCACCATGCCCGGCAGATCTATGTTCCTTTCAAAAAATAAGCATGTATTAGCCCTTCTTAGAAAACAAAACAAAACATGCTTACTGTGGAAAACCATTCAGAACAGATAAGTAAAATACAATTTTTTTTTTTTTTTTTTTTTTTTTTTTTTTTTTTTTTTTTTTGAGGCGGAGTCTCGCTCTGTTGCCCAGGCGGGAGTGCAGTGGCCAGATCTCAGCTCACTGCAAGCTCCGCCTCCCGGGTTCACGCCATTCTCCTGCCTCAGCCTCCGGAGTAGCTGGGACTACAGGCGCCCGCCACCTCGCCCGGCTAGTTTTTTGTATTTTTTAGTAGAGACGGGGTTTCACCGTGTTAGCCAGGATGGTCTCGATCTCCTGACCTCGTGATCCGCCCGTCTCGGCCTCCCAAAGTGCTGGGATTACAGGCTTGAGCCACCACGCCCGGCGTAAAATACAATTATTATCACCTGTACAATCCAACAATCCAAAAACTTTTTCTAGAGAAAGAGAGAGAGAGAGATGGGGCCCAGCTCTGTCACCCCGCCTAGAGTGCAGTGGCACAATCATAGCTCAGTGCAGCCTTGGCCGCCTGGGTTCCAGCAATCCTCATACCTCAGCCTTTTGAGTAGCTGGGACTACAGGCCCACACCAGCGCCTGGCTAATTTCTTTTTAATTTTTGTAGAGAAGAAGTCGTGCTTTGTTGCCAAGGCTGATCTTGAACTCCTGGGCTCAAGTGATCCTCCTGCCTTGGCCTGCTAAAGTGCTGGGATTATAGGCATGGGCGGCAGCCCCCAGCCCCAGAACAATATTTTTATGCATGATCATTTTCCTCTGGGTTTGTATTTGTGCAGCGTCTGTTTTGTTTTGTATTACAAAACAGGATCATTACCATAGACACTGTTCTGTCCTTGCTTTTTTTCTTTGACAGGACCTAGTGATCATTTTCCCACGTTATTGTTAAGTACTGAATCTCTATGACAGATCTCTATAATCCGAATAAAAGTGATTTCATGAAGGAAGTGGGTCCTACTTACAAAGAAAGCCATGATTATCAAGGTTTCAGCCTCCTGAGAGCACTATCATCTGCCAAAACAAACAGAACAGACAGCAGGAGGGGCATGGGGTCAGGAGCACCCAGCACCTGCAGTGTGCACGCACTCACTTCTGGGTAGGAAGCTCCAGGGCACCAGAGTTTGCAGAGGCCAGGTGCAGCTGAGAGGCCAGGCGAGGCAGAGGCCACGTGCGGCAGAGAGGCCACGTGCGGCAGAGAGGCCAGGTGCAGCTGAGAGGCCAGTTGCAGCCGAGAGGCCAGGCGCGGCAGACAGGCCAGGCGCGGCAGAGGCCACGTGCAGCAGAGGCCAGGTGCAGCAGAGAGGCCGGGTGCGGCAGAGGCCAGATGTGGCAGAAGCCAGGTGTGGCAGAGGCCAGGTGCGGCAGAGGCCAGGTAGGGCGGCTTTGCAAACCCTCACCGGACGTTCTGCACTATGCTTCCGAAAAGCCACAGGAGCTTCCAGCGAACCGCCGCGGCGCGGTTGCAGGTGGCGACAGCGCAGAAGGCCCCTGCAGCGTCCGCGTCGGACGGGCTTCCCAGGCGGGTGCTGGAGGCGGCGGAGCGCACCGAAGTCCTGGTCCCGCCACGGCCGCTCCCTGGCGGCCCCTGCCGGCCCCGCTCGGCGCGCACGAGTTCCTGCAGGTCTCTCGTGCCAGCCGCAGGGGAGCCTCTTCGCGGTGTGGCCCCGTTGGGTTCCGGCTTTAAAACAGAAAGGTTCATTGTCCCGAGGTCCCCGGGCCGGTCTAACCGCTGCAGAAACTCCCCGACGCCCCGCCCCACGCCGAACGGCCCCGCGGCCTGGCCGGAGAAGCCGGGACCGGGAGCGGGAGCCAGGCAGGCAGGCCTAGCTAGAGAGGCAGGGCTGGTGTGGGTTTTTTGTTTTACCTTTTTTTTTTTTTTTTTTTGAGATGAGGTCTCACTCTGTCGCTCAGGCTGGAGTGCAGTGGAGCGATCTTGGCTCACTGCAACCTCTGCCTCCCGGGTTCAAGCCATTCTCCTGCCTCAGCCTCCCGACTAGCTGGGATTACAGGCGCCCGCCACCGCGCCCGGCTAATTTTTGTATTTTTAGTAGTAACGTGGTTTCACCGTATTGGCCAGGCTGGTCTCGAACTCCTGACCTCAAGTGATCTACCCGCCTTGTCCTCTCAAAGTGCTGGGATGACAGGCGTGAACCACCGCGCCGGCCTGGGTGAATTTTCTGTGTACGGAAGGGAAGCAGCACCGGAACCCCTCCTGTTCTCTTGCGTTCGCCGTAAGCACTGCGGACACTGCCACCTGCCCGCGGGCTGGGGGGAAGCAGCCGGAAAATAAAACGCTGCAGGGCGCAGTTACGCGTATCTGTTAGTGTGTGTGCGGTAAAAGATCTGTCATTCAATAAGTACCCGTTTTCAAAGAATGAACATAAAGTGAATATTTATTAAACAGAATTTAAACTCTTCTCCATGTCAGGCCCTTTCACTGATTTCCCAAGGTGAGCATTCGGACCATCCTTACATTAATACTGATTTTAAATGGAAAAAGGTTGTGTTTGAAGCTGCCGTCTTGATTTTACCCTTGCAGCTGAAGATACCTTGTGAACTTCACTTTTCAGAGCAGAGCGTCTGAGCGGTGGGCAAGGCACAAAGCAGGAGGGAAGCCGCTGGAGGGAGCTGCTGTCCTGCACGGAGGGCGCAGGCGCCAGCCGCTGCCAACGCCACCGGAAAGCCCTGACCCTAAGCTGAGATTCCTGACCCCAGGCTCCTAATTTACATCATTATTCCATAAGAACAGGGGAGAAACGGAGAGGGCACCAAGCACAAACACCAAAGCTCTGGGATAACATTAGAGATAGGAGGGCCACCAACTCATTACACTGAAATTAAAAAGACAGAGGCCTGCCGCTGGGGCTCACTCCTGTAATCTCAGCGCTTGGAGGCTGAGGCGGGCAGATCACTGGAGCCCAGGAGTTGGAGACCAGCCTGGCCAACCTGGTGAAACTCCGTGTCTACTAAAAATACAAAGATTAGCGGGGCTTGGTGGTGCATGCCTGTAATCCCAGCTACTCTTGGGAGGCTGAGGCAGGAGAATCGCTTGAACCCGGGAGGCGGAGGTTGCAGTGAGCCAAAATCATGCCACCGCACTCCCATCTGGGTGACAGAGTTAGGCTCTGGAAAAAAAAAAAAAAAAGGAAGAAAATTACAAATAAAGAGAAGGAATTAGATTATTAAAAACTATCTTTGCTTCCTTGTCTGATGAGCTGAAATAAGAAATAAGAAAAAAGTTCTCTTTGCTGTGGAAACTATATTGTAGGGTAATTAAATAGACCTAGTGGATGAGGAAAAAAAATCTCTAAGAATTCCAGTCAATGAATGCAGAATAGCATTCTTTAATTACATTTTGCAACTTCTAATTGAATAACTTCTAATTTTAAAACATATTTAAATATACAGTTCAGCTAAACAGCGATCGATGCGTCAATGCAATGAATGTCATTCAATTCAGACAACTGCATCCATGGCTGTTTAGCTGAACCTTATGATAAAGGAATTAGGCTGCCACCTTCTAAACCCATTGATCAATCTTATCACGAAAAGCAAGACAAGTAGACCTGAAGTGTCGCAATAGGAAATATTACCTATGAAATAGTGTTATCCAAAAAAAAAAAAAAAAAAAAGGAAAGATGGAAGGAAGGAGTGAGGGAGACAGAAGGAGGGTGGAAGGAAGGAAGTAGAGGAGAGAAGAACTGGAGGGCGGATGAAAGGGAGAAAGAATTTGAGCTCAGGCCATCTTGTAGATCTAACTCCTGGTCCATTGGAAAAACAGCAGATAGAGGAACAAGTTACATAAACACCCTGGGGTTGCAATTAACCAAACCCTGAATGTGGGATATTTTACAAAACAACTGACCCATTTCTTCATCAAGTCAATAGGGGATATAAAGGGGGAAGGGATGATTCTACATTAAATGAAACTTAATATAATGATGGACCTTGTTTGGATCCATATTCAAACAAGAAAACTGTAAAAAGACTTAAGGAAAATTGAATATGTTATTATACTAGACAATGTAAAGAAATAATTGATTAGATGTAATAATGCATTGTGGTTATGTAATTTTAAAAGTCCTTTTCTTTCTGGTGAAATGAGTTAGGGAGGATGGATGGTAGAGGGCAAGGCATTAATGGTTGAAGCTGAGTATAGCATGGAGGTGTGTTACAGTGTTTGAAAATGGTCACAATAAAAAAGTATAATGAAATAAAGGATGGCAATCAGAAGGGGAGAGAATATCATAAATGTAGTCTGACCAACTGTGTCACTAACGCCTTTGATTAAAAAAAAAATCAGCTATTTGATTTTAAAAATAGCTCCTCGGAGCTCCTCCTATCCTATGACTGAATAATTCTGTATTTCATCTTTTTTTTTTTTTGAGACAGAGTCTCACTCTGTCACCCAGGCTGGAGTGCAGTGCCGTGATCTCGGCTCACTGCAAGCTCTGCCTCCCAGGTTCAGGCCGTTCTTCTGCCTCAGCCTCCTGAGTAGCTGAGACTAAAGGCACCCGCCACTATACCCAGTTAATTTTTTGTATTTTTAGTAGAGACAGAGTTTCACCGTGTTAGCCAGGATGGTCTCTATCTCCTGACCTTGTGATACGCCCACCTCGGCCTCCCAAAGTGCTGGGAGTACAGGCGTGAGTCACCGCGCCTGGCCTATTTCATCTTGAATTAAGGGTTTCTGAATTGTCCCTGTTAAATTTGGCATTTGGAATTCAGTCCTTGTTGAGATCGTGATTTTTGAATTATTCTCCAAGATCAAATATGTTTTCAGACTACAGTTCTTCAATCTGAAGAGCATTACCAAAAAGAAGACCAGCTTCCCCCAAAAGCTCCAGGAGAGAAGCCCTACTCCCCAGAGGCAGCAGGGAGGGAGCAGCAAGCGCTCTTGCATTCTTAAATGAGTTTCATCCCCCACCCACCATTCTCTTATCACTGAATATCTAAGGTAGAAAAAATAAAGGTTAGGTTTACTCAACAGTGGACAAGTCTGTCTACGTTCAAAGCACTGGCATGCCAGGGTGCCGCAGGGGTGCGTGCCAACAGTCCCTTTCATCACCTGGAAAGCTCTTCCTTGATCTGTTTATTTTACAAACGTTTCTATGTCCTCCAAAATCCAGTTCACATATTATCTGTTCATGGATGATGGAAATGCATTCCCACACAACAAAAGCACAGAATCATTTTATGATGAACACAAAAACAAAAACAACTCCAATGTCAATGTCAATGTCACTCCTTGAGGAAGCCCTACCTCCCTGCAGCTTCCTCCTCATACTCTATAAAGTTAATCCTTCCCTGGGGCTCCTTTCTACTTTGTATCCTTTGTTGTGTTTTTATTATGGAAATTTTCAGACGTACGCAAAAGGAGAGTGAATGGTAAAGCCCCCAGGCCCACCCATCTTTAATGTTATCAACCTTTTCCAAATCTTGTTTCAGCCATTTCTCTCCAATCTGAGTATTTTGTTTGTTTTCAGGTATGTTAGAGGAAATCCCAGACATCCAGTCACTCACCAGTCTTCTCATTTCTACCACACTGACCGCACTGTGTCAGAGCCTGCTGCCATGGCAGCCTCCTGCTGGACCACTGGTCTTCAGGAATAGGGATTCCTTTATGGCCACAGCAACCAGCCCACAAAGCTGGCCCACAGTAGGCCCACAATAAATACTTGGAATAAATTTGTGTAATTCAGGGCAATAGATTTACTGCCACAGACTGAAGGAAAAATATATATATATATTTTTTTGAGGCAGGCTCTCTGTCGCCCAGGCTGGAGTGCAGTGGTGCAATCATGACTCACTGCAGCCCCACCTCCTGGGGTCAAGTGATCCTCCTGCCTCAGCCTCCAAAGTAGCAGGTGGGCACCACCACTCCTGGCTAATTTTTCTATTTTATGTGGAGACGGGGGCTTGCTAGCCCAGGCTGGTCTCAAACTCCTGGCCTCAAGCGATCCTTACCTCTCAGACTCCCAAAATGTTGGGATTACAGGCTTGAACCACAGAGACCCAGGCTTGGATAGGTCTTAATTCATAAAATGCTTAGTACTTCAGGCATACATAACTTAGCTGAAGACAGATTTATTTAGGACTAAGCCCTGGCAGCATTAGAATGGTGGCTGTGTAGTGTCATGGCCTCTGCAGAACAGTGCCTTGATTAGTCCCAACTCTTCTCCCACTTGCCATGTCACTAGGTACAGCAGATTCTCTTTTCCAAAGGTGGATGCAATAACACCTCCTGTCCTGTACCTTCTGGATGAGGCCATTTCCCCCTCAAGAGGTGACATTTATAGTTTGTGTTCCCTCCCCTTGAATCTGGGCGGACTGTGACCCTAGCAGTGACGTCATGTGATACCGAAGGCAAGGACAAAAAGGGTGATGCAGCTTCCCTTGCTGGTTCCATTCTCACCGGAGGTTTGAGCTGCCGGGTAAGCAGTCCAGCCACCGTGAGCCGGCCATGCTGTGAGGAATCCCGGTGAACGCATGGAGCGACCCTAACTAAAGAGAGGTGCCTGGCTAGCTCCAAGCTGCCTCGGTTCCCCTGGTTCTCACAGTTGGCCCTATTCTAACTCCAGCTACTGTTTGACTCCAACTACATGAGTGACCCCAAGCCAGAACTGTCCATCTGAGTTGTTCCCAAATTCCTGCCCCACTGAAACCATACAGATAATGACAGTTGTTTTAAGCCATTAAACACTGGGCAGATTTGTTTTGTAGCAATGGATAACCAGAACACTGGGCAAGTTACTTAGCCTTTCTGCGCCTCAGTTTTCACATCTTTATTTTTTTATTATTATTTTTTAAATTATCACACATATACTAGGGTACATGTGCACAACGTGCAGGTTTGTTGCATATGTATACATGTGCCATGCTGGTGTGCTGCACCCGTTAACTCATCATTTACATCAGGTATATCTCGTAATGCTCTCCCTCCCCCCACCCCACGACAGGCCCCGGTGTGTGATGTTCCCCTTCCTGTGTCCAAGTGTTCTCATTGTTCAGTTCCCACCTATCAGTGAGAACATGCGGTGTTTGGTTTTCTGTTCTTGTGATAATTTGCTGAGAATGATGGTTTCCAGCTGCATCCATGTCCCTACAAAGGACATGAACTCATCCTTTTTATGGCTGCATAGTATTCCATGGTGTGTATGTGCCACATTTTCTTAATCCAGTCTGTCACTGATGGACATTTGGGTTGGTTCCAAGTCTTTGCTACTGAGATTTCACATCTTTAAAATGGGAATAATGAGAGTACCTAAAACCACACTGAGCTTTTATGAGTATTATATGAGATAAAAACATAGCCATGTGGCACATCACAGTACTCAATAAATGTTAGCAATTTTCATTTGGGAAAGACAGTTTAGAAATCATGACCAACCTAACGAGGTAATATTTGTAGGTTTCCATTTACCATGCACAATGATACTATTTTTTTTTTCCTGAGACAGGATCTCGCTCTGTCACCCAGGCTGGAGTGTGGTGATGTGATCATGGGTCACTACAGCCTTGACTTCCCAGGCTCAAGCGATCCTCCCACCTCAGCCCCCTGAGTAGCTGAGACTACAGGACTACAGGACGAGCCACTACGTCCGGCTAATTTTTTTGTATTTTTAGTAGAGATGGGGTTTTGCCATGTTGCCCAGGCTGGTCTTGAACTCCCAGGCTCAAATGACCCGCCTGCCTCGGCCTCCCAAAGTGCTTGTATTGCAGGTGTGAGCCACCGCACTCTGCCTCATGTTGATACATTTTGGAGGGGTGTATTCTGTAAATAAAAAAACCAACTTCAAGGTTACTATGAATTTTATGTTCTTTCAATGGAGAGAAAATAGAAGTTAAAAAAAAAAAAAACTGTTTGGAGTGAGCATAGTGAAAAAAGAAGAAAAAGTTGCTTGGAGTGTAACTTGGATGAGCCAGAGGCACTGACATGCAGGGGTAGTTGGCAGTTTGAGGTTTTTCCTTTGTAATACAGCTCCTTGCAGAGCAGGGCTCACTCAGGCCGCGCGCCCTGAGTGGACACGCATGGCAGTTCTGACCTTGGTTCTACTTCCCCTCAGTAAAACATGCTTCAGAAAGCAGAAACAATAAGGCCTTGTGATCACATTCTCTTTTGTTTGCAGGCATAAGTAAACTGAGTGGAAGGGAATGTTATTTCACCAATTTGATCTTTAAGCAAAACCTGAATATAACTGAATGATGCATTTTTCTTTTTCATGAAAAACACGGAATTTTATACTCATTTAGTGAACTTTATGGAGCTCTTCAGTAGGTGTGTCTGAGAATAATATCGTTTGCTAAAATAAAGGGTATGGTTATGGTCACCAAAGAATGGCATGACCAGGCACGGTGGCTCACGCCTATAATCCTAGCACTTTGGGAGGCTGAGGCGGGTGGATCACCTGAGGTGAGGAGTTTGAGACCAGCCTGGCCAACATGGCAAAATCCCGTCTCTACTAAAAATACAAAAATTAGCTGGGCGTGGTGGTGCACTCCTATAATCCCAGCTACTAGGGAGGCTGAGGCAGGAGAATTGCTTGAAACTGGGAGGCGGATGTTGCAGTGAGCTGATATCAAACCACTGCACTCCAGCCTGGGCAACAGAATGAGCACAGTGAGACTCTGTCTCAAAAAAAAAGAATAGCAGGAGTGTCACTCATTAGAAACGTTTCAGAACAAATCTGTAAGTGTAAAAAAGGGTATGTAAGAATACTGGGATGATAAAATAATACAAGAATTTCTTTCCTTATATAACTGAATGCTTTTACTTAGCATTCATTCATAATGCTTTAGCTAGAGAAGATTCAGTCCTGTGGGGTGAATCCACATGGCATGAAAAAATGAGGAGACGAGATTTGGTTATCACATATTTGTTCAACAATCTCTAATCACTAATGCTGCATGCACATAACCGCCCTGAAAATTACCATCACTGCTATTTATCCACTCTACCATTAAATAATGCAACCCACGTCTAACTTTTAAACTGAGTTGAGACACTTTGGGTGCTTTTTCTGAATTTTAAGGCCAAGTGAGGAGGCTTCAGAAGGGTATTTGCTGGGACTGCATGGACCCTCCCCATTAAAAGGTGAGCTTCACTTGTCTACTTGCTGTCCTTTCCTTAAAAGCACTCCCTGTCTCATTACAACACCAACATGGAAATCACAGCTTGGTATTCTTCACAGTTATTATTTCAGAGTATCAACTGGGGGGCTTTATATATTCTGGGTGGAAATGTAACACGGGCCATGAAAGAAATGACTGAATTTGAACAAAAATAATGAATCTCCAAGTAATGTGAAGACATTTTGAAAAACGTGAAGAGTCATGCTCTGTAAAACCTCTTCATTCATCAAACAAGCTCAAAATAAAAGATACAGACAGACAAGCAGATCTGAAAGAGAACATGTTTATTTACATCACTATTTCCTTTTTACAATTCCTCCACCTTTCAAATAATAAAATTTTCCAGGAAATCAGGTAGTTTTAAATTACCAAGATATTTTAACGAATACAATTTTCACCCTATGATTTTTATTTACATGAGTTTGCAAGAGTTTTAAATAGTTCTTTTGAAACTGCACAATATAACCAAAAGGTCTGACTCAGACCCTGCATCTTTTCCAAAAACTTTTAGTCTATGAAATTATGTTTATAATAAAATCCTTGCAGTTTGGATCTTTTCAGATGAGGATTTTATTAACACCTCTAAAATATGAACCTGCTTCATAAATGATCCATATTTTGGCTGCAAGCTGAACCTATTTGACATTTTTTGATACTAAGCAAAGATATTTTTGATACCTTAATTAAACTGCTTTGATTAAAACTTTCTGGAAGTTTTCCCTATCAGTCCCTATGTTGTTGTGTATGTATTCTGAGTACACACTGAATTTATGAGAATAGATTATTTCTGGTCTGGCCAGTTCTGAAAGAGACACATAGGGGATCTGGAAATTTATGGCACAGGCATTGGTGCATCTACTCTCTTTGTCCAGTCATACTTGGGATGCTGAATTTTCCTGATATTATACATGCAAATCACTTACTTTTGATAGAATTTACCATTCATCAAATGACTTTCAACAATAACAATGGTCTGACATCCTTTCGTGTCATACTGAGATTTCAAATATTTATTAGAGAAACTGTAAGACAGATTTTCCTAATATTTTCAAAGTATGATTCCTCTGAATAGTTGGTATAACATCCATTAAAAAACAGAAAAGATTAACTTTTTACCATGATCAAAGCTAGAGTTCACAGTGGAACACCTGTATAGGTCTGCCCCACGTCTCTGTAACAACAGCCAAGGGCCCGTCTTGAACATCACGCAGCAGCAATAGAGGTATCATCCATGAGCCGACCCTGTGGCTTTAAAGTGGGAAAACAAAGTGGGTTTACAAAGTTACAATATAACAAAAGCTCTATTAACTGGAAGGATTTTGAAATTCTTCAAACTGTTTTACAAAAACAATAAACGAGTGTAAGCATCAAAATAAAAATGGTTATGTGGTGATTCTCCTCCTCTCACCCCACCTCTTTCTTTCTTCACTTGCACCTGGGGATGGCCATGGCACAGGCTGGGAGCCGCCCTCTCCCGCAGCCATCACCAGCTGACTCTGCACTTCCACCCGCCCAATCCTCTTCGGTCAGTACTTCTCTCTCAACCCTGCGTTCCAGCAGCTACTGCCAGGCCATCTCCCACTGACTCCCAATGGAACCTTGTCATTCCTGCTTAACTGATAGTTTTATTCTCTCTCTCTTGCTCAGGGCCCTCCTATGTCTCAAGGTTTAAGCAGGCCCAGAGCCTGAGCTGACAGGTAAGTTCCTTTTGGGGACTCAAGGTTGCCTAATATCCTGTTTGAGAAAAAGTTTCTGCAGTGAACTCCAACGCATGCTGCGAGGATAAAAGCGGCAGATAAAAACAAAAACTACCCTGTCTCTAAGATCACTGATTGAAAGAATTTAAAACATCACATCAGAAAAGTCAAGACTAAGAATGAATAAAAGGTATCATAACTGTTTTTAGCTGTAAAATTTCTGGCAGGTTAACAACCTCCCAGAGGGATATCTAGCAGCTGAAAGAATAAAATTCTTACAAATAATTTTATTTTATTTTACAGATATACAATAGCAGACCTTTGTGGGGAAAGCATGAGAAAGATGATCAGGAAATGAAACAGAAGAGTGTTCACAATCAGAAGTGATTTGCTATGCTTTCAGCAGGAAGACTGAGGAATTCCTGAGGCAGTGAAGACAGCACTCCTCTTTCAGTGTGTTGCTGCTGTGGTTGTTCAGATGTATATAGGGGTGTGTGTGTGTGTGTGTGTACATACATACATAAACACAGTTAAGTATAGCTTCCACACATTCACGGCAGGAACGGAGTGAGTGAAATAGGTTCCCAATCCTTGATTCTTGACTATTTTTTTAGTACTGATGGAAGCTGCTCAATTTTAGAAACAAAATCATGGCTCAAGCTAGTGAAATCCCTGCCAAATGGAGCTTTTACAAGCAGGAGCAAAACATGAGTGCATCATACATTAGAAAACCAAAGTCTTTTATTCAATGGAAAAAGAGTATGGATTCAACCTTGCCTAGGACGTCACTGTCCGCTATGGCAGCCACTAGACACATTTAGCTATTGAGCACTTGAAGAGCAGCAGTGTAACCAAGTACATTTAATTTACACTGATCTCAATAGCCACATGTGGCTAGCAGCTACACTGGACAGCACAGCTCTGAAGTTTAATACAGGTGCACTGGGACCTACAGTTTCAGTCAGTGATTGTCCGATAAGTGGGAAAGGGTAATCCTCAGCCACTGTCCTTAGTGTGACAAGTAAAACAAAATTGGAGACATTTATGGCATACAACATGATGTTTTGAAATATGTACACTATATATACACTGTGGAAGGGCAATTTTTTTTTTTTTTTTTTTTGAGACAGAGTCTCACTCTGTTGCCCAGGCTGGAGTGCAATGGCACGGTCTCGGCTCACTGCAACCTCTGCCTTCCAGGTTCAAGCAATTCTCCTGCCTTGGCCTCCCAAGTAGCTGGGATTGCAGGGGCCCGCCGCCACACCCAGCTGATTTTTGTATTTTTAGTAGAGACAGGGTTTCATCATGTTAACTAGGCTGATCTCGAACTCCTGACCTCAGGTAATCCGTCTGCCTTCGCCTCCCAAAGTGCTGGGATTACAGGCATGAGCCACCACGCCCGGCCAAAATTTTTTAATTATAAGTTTTCCTAACTGATAAAAGAGCTGGCTCTGCGGAGTCCAGTCAACATTTTTGGCAGCAGTCAAGTTGCTAAAAGGTGGTACTTGTACTGAGAAAAGGGATCCCTGCAGTTAAAAAGGGCATGCTAGTTATGTTAAAACTTAAAAATGTTTATTTTCTGGAACCTTTCCTTGTGAATTTAAACACTACCCAGAAGAGGTTTACCTTGAGAGAAAATCGAAAGACTGAACTAGCATTAGTTGGGATTAGGTTTGGGTCTCCTGATCAACAGAGAAAGGAATGAAAGCGATTAATTGATGGAATCAAAAATCTCTCCTTTTCACATCAGAATTCTTTCTGAGCCTCTTTCATTGTCCCTAACATAATCACTTCCAGATAATTGTGTATCTGGAATCAAAGAGATTTAACAGCAAGACTCCAGGTTTTAAAAATATAATCATTTTTTTAAATGCTTGTGTTTGTAAAGCACCTTCAGTTCTTTGGATGAAAGGTGCTATATTCCCTTGGTGTAAATGAGTAAAAAGATTATAAAAAGAAAAAAAAAAACTCCTTTTCAATATTCATTACTCTAGTATTTCAAACAAGCCATTTCTGTGCAGCTAGAATCTGACCAAGTCTACGTACGTCTAAATGATTCAAAGTACTTCTAACTTTAAAAATAGCAAACTTCAAAAAGTCAAATAGCTAAAGGGACATGACAGAGGCCACCTGTTCCCCCCTGTTCCCCCACCCAGTCATGAGACTCCTCCCCTGCCCTGCAGAGTGACTTCACCATGGGAGTGTGCGGCCAACGGAGGCATCAGACTGAAGGGATCTGGTGAAAATGTTCAAAAAGTCACAAGGAGATCCAAAATTATGAGATTTTTCTTTTACAATTTATTTATTTATTTTGAGACAGAGTCTTGCTCTGTCGCCCAGGCTGGAGTGCAATGGCACAATCTCCACTCACTGCAAGCTCCACCTCCTGGGTTCAAGCAATTCTCCTGCCTCAGCCTCCCGAATAGCTGGGACTACGGGTGCCGCCACCACGTCCGGCTAATTTTCTGTATTTTTAGTAGAGACGGGGTTTCACTGTGTTAGCCAGGATGGTCTCGGTCTCCTGACCTCGTGATCCGCCCACCTCGGCCTCCCAAAGTGCTGGGATTACAGGTATGAGCTACCACGCCCGGCCTCTTTTACAATTTAAAAGTATGGTGTGGAATAGGAGCTTGGGAGGGTTTTTTAATACAGATAGAAAAAACTCTGTATAAAACCCTGGAAATAAAAAAGCTGGCAGAGTACGGGGAATATATTAACAGATAATTTACCAAATCCTGGATTATATAAACAAGGAATGGTTCCCCTGAACTTGCATAAGAGACACAAAAAAGGAAGTAGTGAGCAATATAAACTGTCATTCCAAATGAGGGTAGAAACTTAAAAGAGGGCACAGAGCAGTGACATATATTCATGTATATGTATATTCATGTATATGTATATTCATATGTATATTCATGTATATGTATATTCATGTATACGTATATTCATGTATATGTATGTGAGAGGGACACCAGAGGCATGTGAAGGGATGGCTCTTATTTAGGTATCAGGGAGTGATAATCAGAGGTGGACTGCTGAACTAAATGAACCACTCATCCCTCCAATCCATTCTCTTACACACTGCCCATCCTACGTATGCTTTTATTGTAGGAACCTGGAAATTGTGTAATTTAAAAAAAAAACAACAACATTAAATCAGAGTATACTTTCTGAGAGATGGTCATTTTCAGAAGAGAGCTAAATCCAATATTACACAGTTACAGGGAATCAGGAAAGTTTAAGAATATTTAAAGTCAATTCATTTTGATGAAAGACTAGTTACAAACAAATTACAATTTTAAAGCATACTTTACTAAGCCAAAGAGAAAATATGCTTAAGGATATTATAAAGATAAATCATTATTTACCTAAGGAAATACAAATCTTTGAAATTAGATTCTATAAAAAGCAACTTTATAGAAATGAATAGCAATACTGCCAAATACATAGAATAAAAGGCAAAACTATCACTGTTGGTCTCAAAATACTGTTCAGTGAAGTGTACATGAAAAAGAAGTCGGTTTGTTTTTAAGACTTTGAATTTAAAAAGTAGAAAATTTTTAAGCTTTACCTTGACAAAAATACTGGTAGGAATAAAACGCCTGAGCAGCTGATTTGTGAAGTTAGGAAATCTAAGCAAGTTGATGTTGAGAGACGGCAGCTGCTGGTATCCAGCCATCAGAGGATAGAAATTATATAGCATTTCCTGCTCCGTGCCAGGGAGGATACGTAATCGAATCTGCATCATAAAAAGTCACAGAGAAAGATAATCAAATACACATATGTGCAATATCTATATGTTGTTATCCTCAATTATTTATAAAAGATTGGATAACCAAATCCTTCTACTGAAATATTCACTCTCTCCTAGTCCACCTTCCAAACAGATTCCAAAGTGTAGGGCTGAATTAGTATGAGTAGAGGACATGGCAGACAGGAAATGTGTAAAAAACACATGCCTGATTTCTGTTTCTACCAAGACCTGCAACAGTAACTTGTACCTCCTAAAGAATGAGAACACTAGGCACTTGAATATTTTCTTTGTCTTAGCCCAGGTAGATTTTATGTTCACAATATGTTAAGGGATAATTTGCAGAAGTGTCTACTTGTAGACATTATGCCAATATAAGACAAATTAGTTCTTTCTAATCTACTTAGTGGTTTCTGTTTTCTTTTAAGGATTTTACCTTTGTGTTAAGTAACTGCAGGAGGAAAAAAAAGACATTTTGAAAATCTTCAACAATACTTTAAGGAAGTACACAAACTGGTAAGATTTTAGCATCTTTATATTTCCTACTATTTATAAAAGTGAACACCTGGAAAAAATCAAGACACTCAAGAAAAAAGCTTACTCATTTGTAAATATTATAGCTCGTATATTTAATACTGTATATTATAAATATAAAACAGTACCTGAACATACAGCATATTTCATATAAACTTCTATTTTGCATTTAACAACAAGCACAGCACTCAGAATAGGCAGGGCAGCTCATTAGTCAGGGTGGACACTTCCAGGCGTTAAGACACATCTGTTCTCTAATTGTGCCCTTGTTCGTTACGAAGTATTTCCTGACTTTGGAGGGGCATCTCTGCTACCCCTCTGACAGTGGAGGACCGGACTCCCACTGAAGCATAGTTTTGCCTGGGTGTTCTGTTCGCTCATTTAAAAACCCGATGAACTTTTCCAACTCTGATTTGACTGAATGAATAAAAAAGTCTAGGTAATTTAAAGTATAGAAACAAAATTGTATCTAAACACACCAAAGGTTAAGTATAGTCTATGTAAAATCAAAATTTCTACAAAACTTCACTGATAGAAAAATGGACTGTTAGTATTAGTACAGTGAAGTCTCCAGGCCTCACACTGACACACACACACACGCACACACACTCATCAGTAATAAAGGGTATTAGTACAGTGAAGTCTCCAGGCCTCACACACACACACACACACACACACACACACACACACTCATCAGTAATAAAGGGTATTAGTACAGTGAAGTCTCCAGGCCACACGCACACACACACACACTCATCAGTAATAAAGGGTATTAGTACAGTGAAGTCTCCAGGCCTCACCCACACACACACATACACACACACACATACACACTCATCAGTAATAAAGGGACATCTTTACGTTTTTCAGAAATTATAACATATTATAATACAGTCCAAGGATTTGTGGACTTTTGTTTTATAAGAACCCACATGTCTGATCTCAATGATGTCACAAGGGTAACCCACCTTTATAGGTAGCTGTACTTAAGGTGCTTAAAAATTCACTATTACCAAAACAACAGGGGCCATAGTCAGCTTTACTCAGTTCATTCATAAGAACTAAAGGTACAGCTCTCCGTCTCCTGGCCACAGTTTTGTGTCAACATAAACAACACAGGATATGACCTGTACCTGTTTGAGACCTGAGAACATGAAGGCATCACTGGGCTCCACAGAAATTTCCACATCTTGAACGAAGTCGGTCTTATTCTGTAGGTGATACTTGACAGGTAAGGACTCTCTGACACGCCCAAATGACGGCAGATCTACAGAGAAAGATGACACATTTTTCTTGGTTTCAAAAATAGCTCACCACTTATGGCTTCGTTTTGTCAATGAATTTCATTCTACGGACATAGTATCATTTAAATTAATGGTGTTACTGTCCTCTCACCAGATAAGACAATTCTTTGATCGGACAACAGCAATAGGACTATGATAAAACAGGCTAAGGAAATAAGTGTCCTTCTAAAAATGACTGGCCCAGACAGGGTCCTGGCTATCAGGAACTGAATTATATTTTAAAGATCATTTTTTAAATCCATAAAAGATTTCCCAAAATACCAATCATGGTTCCTAAACTAGCAAAAGCCATGTTTTAGTGAAGTTGTAAGTAAAACTTCATTCATTCATTTGTGGATACACTGTTGTTTGGGGGGTGTGTGTGTGTGTGTGTGTGTGTGTGTGTTCTGGCAGTCCTGCCATTTTATTTTTCCTAGGATTCAAAAATATGGAATGCTTCCTGAATCTGAGTGTCATCCTTGCACGGGGCCATGCTAATCTCTGCACCATTCCCATTCTAACATATATGCTGTTGGTGAGCACTACACCCAGGTTTTGTAAATTAGAGACATCAGGATAACCAAACAGTTGATAAAGGGAAGTTTCTCTTGATACAGTATTCCAGTAAAGAAAGAACGATGGACAGATACTACCTGCCTCCTAGTGGGAGCACATACCATTAACTATGAAGCATTCTTGCCAAAAACTTGACCCTGAATCTGATCAGGCCTACAGACAGGCTGCCAATTCATAGGGACAGAGAAATATCGAAAAATAACACCATGTAATCTGCAAAATCCAGGCCGTGGGAAACTCTATAAGACAAATAACTTAGTTTCTTCAGCAAGGAAGTCATAGCGGGAGGGAGAAGGACAAAGTGGTAGAGAAAGTGGTACCAGAAGAGGTGATGGAGGGGTTAGTGGTCAAGGGGGGGAGGAGAAAGGGCATGGGGGAGGGAGAGATAGTCAGCTTACCAGCCTATATATAGGTTATAGCTGTATAGTATAAGGCTTATCCATCAATTACAGTGTATAGACCTCAAAATAAACTGGAAAACCATCCAGAGTTAACTAGGAACATTTCAACATTGGAATTTGATGACATTAAGACATGACTGCTAATTTTTAAAGTCGTGATAATGGTACTGTCATTATATATTTTTAAATAGCTATTATTTTTAAGTCAGGCATATGAAAGTATTTATGGCTTGAAATGGTATCTGGGATTTGTTTCAAAATAACAGGGGTAGGAGGAGTGTGTAGAAGTAGAGATGAAACAAGACTGGCCATAACCTAGTTTTACAAATGTTGAAAAACTTTCATAATAGAATGTTAAAATACTAAACTTTTAGAAGTTAAAATAACTATTGTTACTGGGTCCTTCTTATCAAGTAAAATTTGAATTCCGCTACCTGCATTCACATGGAGAGGGATATTTTCCACAATCACATGTGGCAGAGTGATAACAGTTCTGATGACAGGGATGTTCTCCATTGCTGAGGTCCTATGGCAGAAGAAGTCATCTTTTTAAACTCACATTTTATGAAAGAAGCTCATCAAAAACAGGAAACGTGTATTCAACAACTAGTTTCAAAGGAACTATGTTACTTATCCATTTCCCAAAACATTAGTATATATCATTATTACTATTATTATTTTGAGATGGAGTCTCACTCTGTCGCCCAGGCTGGAGTGCAGTGGCGCGATCTTGGCTCACTCACTCCACCTCCCAGGTTCCCGCCATTCTCCTGTCTTAGCCTCCCGAGTAGCTGGGACTACAGAAGCCGCCACCACACCCAGCTAATTTTTTTTTTTCTTTTGTGTTTATAGTAGAGACGGTGTTTCACCGTGTTAGCCAGGATGGTCTCGATCTCCTGACCTCGTGATCTGCCCACCTCGGCCTCCCAAAGTGCTGGGATTACAGGCGCAAACCACCGCTCCTGGCCTTTTTTTTTTTTTTTTTTTTTTTTGAGACAGTCTCACTCTCTCACCCAGGCTGGAGTGCAATGGTTCAATCTTGGCTCACTGCAACCTCTGCCTCCTGGGCTCAAGTGATTCTCCTGCCTCAGCCTCCTGAGTAACTGGGATTACAGGAGCATGCCACCACGCCCAGCTAATTTGTGTATTTTTAGCAGAAATGAGGTTTTGCCATGTTGGCCAGGCTGGTCTCAAACTCCTGACCTCAGGTGATCCACAAGCCTCAGCCTTCCAAAGTGCTGGGATTATAGGCGTGAGCCACCGCACCTGGCCTCCCAAAATATTATTAATGGAAATAGTTTTGTGAAGTTAAGAACTTTTAAAATCACACTTCTGAATATTTCCAATTAACAAACTGTTATAACCCAGGGCTGCTGTGTGTTACCAGCGGGGGATAAGTCAGGAGGTGTGTGAGACTGTCAATCATGATGCACACCATTTAATACAGGGTTTTGGCAGCAAGCCTTTCTCAATTCAGGAACAATTCAGTGATTTACGTTATGACATAAATTCCTTAACTCACTGAGGATGGTTTACAGGTGGGCCCCAGACCACTCTGAAGAGCACTGTTGTAACTCACTACAAGTATATGGTAGAAACTGAAGAACTAAAAGTATTTTACTATCAACAAACATAGTGGTGCTCCAATATTTATGGAGCTGAAGTAATATCATGAAACTGTTAAATATTTTCCCTGTGGAACAGTTAAAGTGGGATCTACAGGGGTGGTGCCAGGGAAATCCCTTGTGAGTCTAAGGGTGGAGCAGCTGACATGACGTGCAAACTATCACAGAGCAAAAGCAACAGGCAAAGCATCTAAGCCTTCATCAATAATAAATGAATATATCTCTGTGGTAATACTGTAGTATGATGGAATAATTCAGCAGTGCCTTTAAAATGCTGTTTTGCCACCTATAAACAAATAAATAAAACTAAACATCAATATGGTAAATTCAGGAATGAGGAAAAGACAAGTTTATTTACTTCTCAATAAAATTACCTATTTCTCCATTCTTAAAAAGCTTCTGCTTTGGTTTCTAACATGGTAAATATTTATGCATATAACTCACATAAATAAGCTGTTTAGGGTTCTCAATGATTTTTCAAAGTGTAAAGGTGTCTTGAGACCAAAAAGTTTGAGAACTGCTGCCCTACAGTTGTCTTTTTATTTTCTGCCTTTGTCAGGTTTAGGTATGGGTGCTCTTCACGAACAAACCCAGGGAATTTTCCTTCTTGTTCTATGCTTTGCATATAATGTATAACATGAAAACAATAAATCATACCATGTAATTACATATACTAAACATATACTCTTTGAAGGTAATTTCATGAATTTCCTCCAGTTACTGGGTTTTTAGGTTAAAAAATTTTCCTTTAGTCAATTTTGATAATTTATAACTTTTCTGTGACAGCCATAACATTCAGATCTTCCACTCATTATTCTGAGTTGTATAAACATTCCCTTAAAACTAATATCTGCCAGGTGCGGTGGCTCACATCTGTAATCTCAGCACTTTGGGAGGCTGAGGCAGGTGGATCACGAGGTCAGGAGATCGAGACCATCCTGGCTAACACAGTGAAACCTCATCTCCACTAAAAATACAAAAAATTAGCTAGGTGTGGTAGTGGGCGCTTGTAGTCCCAGCTACTAGGGAGGCTGACGCAGGAGAATGGCATGAACCCGGGAGGCGGAGCTTGCAGTAAGCAGAGATTGCACTCACTGCACTCCAGCCTAGGTGACAGAGTGACACTCCGTCTCACAAAAAAAACAAAAACAAAAACAAAAAAAACTACTGGCCGGGCGCGGTGGGTCATGCCTGTAATCCCAGCACTTTGGGAGGACGAGACGGGCGGATCACAAGGTCAGGAGATCAAAACCATCCTGGCTAACACAGTGAAACCCCGTCTCTACTAAAAATACAAAAAATTAGCCAGGCGTGGTGGCGGGCGCCTGTAGTCCCAGCTACGCAGGAGGCTGAGGCAGGAGAATGGTGTGAACCCAGGAGGCGGAGCTTGCAGTGAGCCCAGATCACGCCACTGCACTCCAGCCTGGGAGACAGAGCGAGACTCTGTCTCAAAAAAAAAAAAAACAAGAAACAAAAAACTAGTATCTTCTGACTCCTTTCTCATTTTTCTCATTTTATTCTGTTTTAAAATTTCTGAAAATAACTAAGCCACACCAAGAGGATACACATGAATATCATGTATCTACTTCCCAGTCTAAGAAAGAAATTACAATGATACAATTGAATCTTCCTGCAGAGCTGCTTGTATCCCCCTACCCCAAAGGTAACCACTATCCTGAATTGGGTATTTATCATTCTTATGTATTTTATAATTTTCCAAATTATGTATGTAGTCCTAAGAAATATATAGCATGTTTTTCAATGTCATATAAATGCAATTTATTCATATTTTCATCAGTAGCTTGCTTTGTTCACTTTACCTTAAGATGGTGATGGTGTAGCTCTGGTTCATTCATGTCATTGATATATAGTATTCCACTGTACGAATGTGCCACAATTTATTCTCTTTTCTATTGATGGGCATTTATGTTTTGTTTTTGTTTTTTCCCCCCATTTTTTTCCTATTACAATCAATGCTGCTATGAACTTTTTTTTTTAAAACAGGGTCTCACTCTGTTGCCCAGGCTAGAGTGCAGTGGCACAATCTCAGCTCACTGAAACCTCCACTTTTTGGGCTCAAGTCATCGTCCCAACCTCAGCCTCCTGAGTAGCTGGGACTACAGGTGTGCATCAACAAGCCCGGCAAATTTTCGTATTTTTTGTAGAGACAGGGTTTCGTCATGTTGCCCAGGCTGGTCTCGAACTCCTGAGCTCCAGCGATCCTCCCACCTAGGTCTACAAAAGTGCTGGGATTACAGGTGTGAGCCACTGTGCCCAGCCCATGCACATTCTTATACATACACCTTTTGTGTACAGATTTAGTTTGGCTAAAATTTCAATAGCATAGAAGTCACAAATTGTGACAAGCACAAATTCAGGTTTAATTATCTTTTTTAGCTTTGTGTTCATATCCACGTGACTTCTGCTCTTCAGAATGACAGAAACTCTCAAATATTAAGTGACAAAGATGAAAAAGAAAGGTATCAGAATAACAAAGACATTGAAGAAAAGACAGGATTGATATAATTTTTACCTTTTCCAAGAGATAATATAATGCCCGGTTGCTACTCCACCTTCAACATTTCCAAGAGATGGGCATCGAAGACAAAAGCATTCACTGGCGCTCTCTCCAGTCTGTAAGACAACTACAGGGAAGAGTCTTTTCACTCTTTATGCAATGGTTTCATCTATGAAAGGAGAGTTTCACATCCAAGTAATAGAACAAAGAAAGAACACCTCACCCACTATATGTTATTTGTAGAGACTTAGAAAGTAGGGCTCAGAGATGTTAAATGACTTTTTCAAGGTCACAAAGTCCACTGTTTTTGCTAATGTATCAATATTCCATCACAATAAAATCCAATTAGGCAGCTGTGTATCTGCGAGAAAGTCCTAAGGAAACTAATAAATGTGAAAAGCTTTGAGACAGAATCAATATTTTATGGTGATTGTTTTTCTTTTTCCAGATTATTTCATGCCTCCAAAGTAAACACTTTGGGGTAGAGAAAAAGAAAATAGAAAATTTCAGTTACTCTTAAAGTACTCAAAATACCATTCCAGAAAATTGTGGCTTTCTCTGAGTAAATACATACAGGTTGACCATCCCTAATCGAAAAATCTGAAACCAAAATGCTTCAAAATCTGAAATGTTTTGAGTGCCAACATGACACGCAAAGGTTATTCCAAAAGGAAATGCATCCAGGTGTGGTGACTCACAATCTCACTTGGGGGGCCAAGGCGGGAGGACTGCTTGAGCTCCGGGAGTTTGAGACCAGCCTGGGCAACACAGGGAGCCCTCGTCCCTGTAAATAATTTTAAAAGTAGCCAGGTGTGGTGGTGTGCACCTGTGGTCCCAGCTACTTGGGAGGCTGAGGTGGGAGAATAGCTTGAGCCCAGGAGTCCAAGGCTACAGTGAGCCATGATCCTGCCACTGTACTCCAGCCCAGGTGACAGAGTGAGACCCTGGCTCCAAAATGAAAATAAAAATTTTTTTTAAAAGAGGAAATGTTCTTTAAAGCATTTCAGATTTCAGATTTTTAGATTAGGGATGCTCACCCACTAAGTATAATGCAAATATTCCAAAATCTGAAAAATCCAAAATCTGAAACACTTTTGCTACCAAGAATTTTGGGTAAGAGATGCTCAGCCTGTATTACTAATAGCACACCTCAATATTGCCTCACATGGCTATTCACCTCTGTGCAAGAATGCTTTCCTCCTGCCAATTTTATAGTAAATTCCCTGATGACAAGATAAGCACACATTCAAACCAAGTCTTCTCCATCTATCAGCTCTTCAGAGCCTGCAATGTCTCACCTTTAAACGCAAGCAGGCAATAGTACTCATTTAACGGCAATTTTAGCAATCTGTGAGTGAAACTCCGAAGTAATAACAACAACAAAGTTTCTAGACATTAGGTTATTTTTATGGTTTTCTAATGAAGAAGGTTGTGACAGATGAATGGAGTTCTCACTGTGGACAGATAACAGCAGTGAAAGGGAAAAAAGCTGGATCAACCTTTGCTTTAATTATTTTTAAATAATGTTAAAGACTTGGAAATCGTATTGTAGCCCAGGAAATGAAATACACATCAATTTGAGCCTCTAGAGATCGCCTTTTAAAAAACCTGGGGCATTCATATTAAACTCTACCAAAGTTCTCCTTAATTCTAAGAAGTTAAACAAAATGATCACAATGTTTAAGAACGATTAACATTAGGGTCAATTTGTGAGAAAGAAGTGCTACACTACTGGTTTTGAAGACAGAGGAAGGAGCCACACGCGGAGGAGTGCAGGTGGCCTCTAGAAGCTGGAGAAGGCAAAGAAACAGATTTTCCCTGAGAGGCTCCAGAAGGAACGTAACCAGGCTGACACCTTGTTTTCTGGACTTCTAACCTGTAGAACTTTAATATAGTTGAATCTGTGTCATTTTAAGCCACTAACTTTGTGGTCATTTGTTACAGCAGCAGTAAGAAACTAATATACTGGAAGTTCAAGCCAGAGATTTAGTAAACACTTATTAGCTAAGTACTATGATGCTGGCAATATGAAGATGAAGAAGACACAGCTCAGGTTCTAAGGGAACACACAGTCTAGTAAGGGAGACATATGTACAAATAAGTAATTGCAATATAATGTAAGTGTTACAACGTAGGTATGTACAAAACACCATGGGAGTAAAGAAGGAAGAGTACTTAGCCCTGCTTGGGAGAAATAAGAAGTTCAAGTTTACATGAGCCCTGAAGAGCTCATGAATCTCTCAGATTCAAGCCAGAGTTCAACAGCTTGAAAAAGATGAAGGTTTTAGACAAAAGGTCCAAATATATGTCCAAAAGTAGCTGGGGGCAATGTTTGACGAATGCCCTAAGTTTGTCTTGGTTGAAAACTGGGAGAGAACAAAGGGCAATAGACAGCCTCGGGTAGAGGCAGCTGGGAAGGTCAGCCAGAGCCTGACTAGGTGAGGTCCAGTGTGTCACAAACTCTAGTGGCAATATGAAAGGCAGGCTACGGAATACAATGACTGCCAAGGAAGAAAACGGTTAAGGACCTACTTCCATAGACTAGGTGAGAGAAATGGTGAGGATGGCACTGAGAATGGAGATGAAAAGCTGGATTCAAAAAATGTATGGATGTGGGTGTGAAGGATGGATGTGTGTGTGAAGGAGTGTAGTTTTTTTCTGCAGTTTCCAGCTTGGATCAAGTGTACGTACAACAACCCCTCCAACTGGACGAGGGAATGCAGGCAGCCTAAGGTCGTGTGGCAGCTGAAGACTTGCAGACAGAGAACAAGAGAACCAACGTCAGGATACTGGAAATGACCAATGCTGAAAGAAAAGGAATCAGCAAGAATGGACAAATAACCAGCTTCTGTTGAGCTGTTAGAAAATGAGCACTGAGTTAAGCTATTTCATATTTTCTCATATTTGAAATAACTTAGTTATTTCACATACATCATCCTCTTTGACTCTAAGAAGTGACGAAAGGAACCATCTAAGTTCACAAAAGAGCAAGTGGTAGGGCTGAGAACCGAATCCAGTTCAGTCTGACCCTGAAGCTCATTACTCCCAATTAGCACAATAAGGAAAAAGGGAAGGAGACAGAAAAACAAAGTAGGACAGAGACAATGATTTCCGAGAAAACCAAGTTTCAAGGAGAGATGAAAAAAAACTTATGAAGACATTGTGAAAGAAAAAGATATTATTAGTACTTTTTGAAACCAGAAAGGTGTTGTCCTGGGTTTCAATCAGTCTTACAAATTGTTTTACTTGGGTGACTCAGAAAATTTATCTCCTACTTTTCTATATTTTCCAAAGTTTCTTTAATAAATACCTTTTCTCATTTCAAGTTATGAAAAACAGTAAACATTGAGAGTCAATGAGAAAAAAATATTTTAAAAATTCAAAAATGAAAAAAGAATTCTTTTGGTGAAGTGCATTTTCAAAGTATAACTTCCTTAGAGTAGGAAAAAAATCTGACCTTTTAAAATCAGGCATACTCAAGCAAATGGTATTATAAATGACACTAATTCCACCCTAATTTCATATGCATTTGCTTTCACGAGTGCAGGTCTCAAGTTCCCTCACTTAGGAAAAGCTAATTAACTCTTTCATTGCAAGATTACACACACACACACACACACACACACACACACACACGCACGCACACAATTCTCCTGCTCTTTTAAGCGGGAATGAACCAAAGACTCACCATTGTCCACCTGAGACTCTAGCTGGTCCACTGTGGTCATGGATGGAGCAAGCTGGAGCTCACTGGACACAACAGTGAGGGCCCAGGGTGAGGCACTTAAGAGGTCCGTCATCAACAGAAAGGGGATGTCAGCATAAACCCTTTCTAGGTGCTCAAACTGTCACAAATGAAGATAAAAGGTCTGTTGGGAATTACATTAATCCATTTTATCATTTCGGTCCATTTCTATAACCTAAATGATTTCTAGCTTGCCTCACAGAAACATACCTTGGTAGAAACAAATTTAACCGCAACATCAAATGGAAAGACTGTTTCGATTGTTACAGTTTCATCCTGCAAGAAAATGTAAAGGGCACATTCAATGGATTTTCTAAATCTTTTTGTATAAAGTTTTAAAAAACACAATCTATCACTGATCAATAAATAATCCCAAATTATACATACTAAGAAGTAAAGGCCTTTCTTTTAGGTAACATGTGTGTCGAAAGACCTGAGTACTATTTTTTTTTTTTTTTTTTTGGAGACAGGGTCTCACTCTGGCAACCAGGATGGAATACAGTGGCACCATTACAGATCACTGCAGCCTCGAACACGTGGGCTCAAGTGATCCTCCTGAGTAGCTGGGACTACAGGCGCACACCACCATGCCCGGCTACCATATTTTATTTGTTTAGAGATGGGGTCTTGCTATGTTGCTCAGACTTATCTTGAACTCCTGACCTCAAGGGATCCTCTTGCCTCAGAACCCCAAAGTGCTGGTATTAAAGGAGTGAACCACAGCACCCGGTTAAAGTGTTTTCTTACACATTATTTATCTCTGGATCTAATGAAGTAGGCAGGGCAGGCATCATCACCATTTTACAGAGGAGGAATCAGATGTTCCAAAAAGCTAGTGTCTTCCTTTTGTCTAAGTTCTTACTACACCTCAACTCAAAATGACTAATAAGATAATAATAATGTAATGTGACAGACACTGCTATCATCACTATACATGTATTATATAACGTTCATAATCACACAAGGAAACAAGTGCTACTACGATTGCCACTTTAAGATGAGGTCACATAGCCGGAAGGTAACAAAGGCATAGAAGCAGAACTGAAACTGGTCATGGAGCCTACACTCTTAACCAACATGCTACATCTCCTTTCTAAAAGAGTCTGTTAGAAAAACAATGAGGGATGGGCATGGTGGCTCACACCTGTAATCCCAGCACTTTGGGAGGCTGAGGTGGGCACATTGCTTGAGATCAGGAGTTTGAGACCAGCCTGAGCAACATGGCACAACCCTGTCTCTACCAAAAATACAAAAAATTTGCTGAGTGTGGTGGTGCACACCTGTAGTCCCAGTTACTCAGGAGGCTGAGATGGAAGGATTGCTTGAACTCAGGAGGTGGAGTTTGCAGTGAGCCAAATTGTGCCACTACACTCCAAGCTGGGCAACACAGTGAGACCCCATGTCAAATTTTTAAAAAAAGAAAAAAGAAAATAAAATGGGGTTATTTCATCTTTCAAAACAAATAACACAACCTCCTGGTAAGAAACCTTTAAAAAAGGTCATACAGGTTAAAATCTCAGGCTGTAATGCCAGACAGAGATGAATTCTAATCCTGGCTCAATACATACTTACTAGCTCTGTGACCTTGAACCTAATGATGTGACCTTGGGAAAGTTATACAGGTTATCTGAAATGCTTGGGGCCAGAAGTGTCTCCAATTTTCTGGATTTTGGAATATTTGGATTATACTTACTGGTTGAGCATTCCAAATCCAAAATGCTCCTGGGAGCATTTCCTTTGAGTGCCATGCTGGCTCTCAGAAAGTTTCAGATTTTGGAAAATCTGAAAATCCAGAAAGTTTTGGATTTTGAATTTTCGGATTTGGGATGCTCAACTCATGCAGTCTCTTTAAGTCCCAGTTTCATAATCCTCAGGGTTGTTAGAAAAACCAGATGAGACAATAGATATAATGTGCTGAGATTGGCACCCTTATCTCCTAAGTTACCATATAGGACTTCTATGTATTATACCAGGCTACGAGAAATTTTCAGCAGTACATTACATGCCTTCTTCTCTCCCACTTGGAAAATACTAACAATTTTGAGATGGTTTTCTTTCCTAATGACTTGTAAATAGCCCACAGCCCAGACTCTGTGCAGTAACAAAACTACAAATCCCCACATTGCTAGGCCTTCTGCTCTGCTGGGTTGAGGACCCAATTCCTAAGAGAAAACTAAGACAACATTACTGTCAGGACCAAGAAGACACTAAGTATCACAATGTTCTATTAACAAAAGAGAACATAAACATTATATACAGCACAGTTAAATCTATTTAGAAACATGGCCTGTCAAAATCTCTAGAAATAGAAAAGAGACCAAAAAGAAATACAAAGAGTTAGCAGTTACCTTCGAGTTGTGAACTGTAACTGCGATTGTTCGTATTTTCACTTTTATGTGCACTTACCAAAAACAATTCTTACCAGTATTTTTTAATAACAGAAAATTTTTTTTCAAAGGGAGACCTCCTTTTCTCCAGAACCTTCTATATATAAGTCAACTTACAGAATTTATCTCACGTGTGATTTGCTTGAGATCTCAAATCTGTTGATCCTCTATATGAAAAGCCATATAGGCCAGGCACAGTGGCTCACGCCTGTAATCCCAGCACTTTGGGAGGCCAAGGTGGGCAGATCAGCTGAGGTTGGGAGTTCAAGACCAGCCTGACCAACAGGGAGAAACCCCGTCTCTACTAAAAATCCAAAAAATTAGCTGGGCGTGGTGCTGCATGCCTGTAATTCCAGCTACTCGGGAGGCTGAGGCAGGAGAATCGCTTGAACCCGGGTGGTGGAGGTTGTAGTGAGCCGAGATCGTGCCACTGCACTCCAGCCTGGGCAACAAGGGCAAAACTCTGTCTCAAAAAAAAAAAGCCATATAAGCCAATTTTCTGTTTAATGTTTGAGCAGTGAATGCCAGCCTCAACAAAACTCAACATAAGTGATTTTTTTAAAAGTTTAATTAAAATTTATAACAGACTATAAGCACCCAAGCTGCTTATTTCATAGGTACACTAAAATAACATAGAATGGAACGACTCCACATATGACGCTTCATAAAGTAGTTATAAAAAAAGTACCTTGTGGCATTTGCAAACAATTTCTTTTCCTTCAGCGATTGTATTGATCAGGTAAGAAACGTATACAAGAAACATTCTCGAACCCACTGTTCCACAGCGAACATACAACATTTTTTCCAGCTGTAACAAAATAAATGTTGTAATTTAACATTTAATTTTACAGATATTTCCTCTCGATATATATTCTAGGATAGTGTTCCCACCTTCTAGAGCTTATCTATACCAACTGGCTAAATTCCTTATCACTTTTACAGAACGTTACAATGTAACTGACCAAAGCTGCCATTGTAGAAGAGCCCTCTGATTACACTCTGGCCAGAGCATAAGGGTGGGATCATTACTACTGCATCTTTTAGAGATTATTACTCTCAACTTCCAAAACATTTTTGTATCTAGTTTGGAAGCAGAAGTTGACTGAGAAGTTACTGCACTAAGTTACAAACAATGGTATTTTATTAGCCAACTAATTCCTGTTAAGCATGTTTTCTAAATTCCCTTGCAGAAAAACTGCTTAAGACATTTTACACATTTAAGTATGTAAAATGTGTATGAAATGTTCATTAGTTAAATCACTTTTTCAGTACGAGAATACGCTGTTAAAATGCTCTGAACTGTTAAAAACTCACTATATATTTAAAACTACAAACTAATCGATTTCCTCTTCAATCCCAGTTGACCAAGTTTACCTGTTCCCCTGGATGTAAGTCTCCAACAGGAATGTCAGTGAGTAAAGCTGGGTAGGATTCATCGCACAGTTCTGTTCCATGAAGAGTCACGTGAGTTTTCTGAGTTAAATTGGCATCCTGTCCTAAAAGAGTTAATATTGGTTCTTCAAAACAAAGAATTCAAACATTATCCCAATAATCAATACTATGTGAAGAGCACTATGCCATACCTTCTTTTAAACAAGAGTCCTAGAGTTGACATCACTGATGCTTATTTAATGTTGGATTAATACTGATCAAACTTACAAAAAGGAATGCTTACCTGGTTTTAAGCCAGCGGTGAGCTTCACATCTCTGATTTGGGTCTTTTCATGGGATTGAACAGTCACCACCAAACAATACATTTCATTAGTCAGAGCAGGGGGCTCATGTCGCAGATGTACAGAAATGTTTGGAACTCTGGAAATGATCCTTTGAAAAGAAACCTTAGCTAAGTAACCGATTAAAAAAAAAGCAAGAAAATTATTTAAATAAAGTATTTAAAAGAAATAAGAGGCTGGGTGTGGAGGCTCAGGCCTGTAATCCCAGCAGTTTGGGAGGCTGAGGCAGGAGGATCGTCTGAGCCCAGGGGTTTGAAACAAGCCTGGGCAGCATAGTAAGACCCTGATCTCCAGAAAAAATACAAAAATTAGTCAGGCATGGTGGCACCTGGCTGTAGTCCCAACTACTGGGGAAGGCAAGGGTGGCACCTGCGGTGGGAGGATCGTTTGAGCTCAGGTGGTCAAGGGTATAGTGAGTCATGATCACACCACTGTACCCCAGCCTGGGCAAGAGAGAGACTCTGTCTCCAAAAAAAAAAAAAAAAAAATAGGTAAAGAAATAAGAGGGTGACCTTTAATACCAGCTTAGCAAAGCAGACTCACATCGTGCTTGCCTGAATTATAATGCTGTCCCAGTGAACTTCATTGTCAGGTAGCTTAGGTCGCCTTTTGAAAGACCGAGCTGCCTGTAGGGCTTCTTGGGAGGAAGCAGCATCTCCTCCTCCTCCCTGCCAATTTAAAACCACACATCTTCCCATCTCATTGCCCAGAGCAAGATCCACTGAAGTAATCTAAAAAAAAAAAGGTGTCAGAAATGGCATCTCGTATGTGCTTGTTACCATCCCCTCTCACCAAAATTACATCGTCGACTGCTAGACCATGGAGTTCATCTAGAGACCCCCAGTGTGACAGAAGTCAGAACATCCACTATTAAGGTCTTACTCGGGCTGGGACAGAGACTAACTGCGCTCTGGGTTCCAACTTTAAACAGGTTTCACCTTTAAAACAGAGACAATAACCTGACTTTGTATTGAGAGACTGATTGTACAGTAGTGTTATGATTTTAGCATCTGGCATAGTCCCTGATGTAATGAATGCTCAATTAGGAGTTGCTGAATGAAATAAATATTGTGATGGCTATGGATACATTATAACCTAATTTCTGATTCCACAAATATTTTTCCTGAAAATATTTATAGTATTAGCAATAAAATGCTTTATGAATTGAATACATGTTCTATTCAACTAAAACCATGTAACCAAAGGACTCAAAATAGGCTTACTCATTATAATTTATGTCTAGTAAGTTTCCTTAGGCATGACAAAATCAAATATGCAATTAGGGCATTTAGTCAAAATCATGAAGTTTTTTTTTTTTAACGAATAAGCAAACAATTCTGGATACTGGTGAAAATAAAAACATGTTCACAGAAACTGTTATGGGAACATTGGTAGTACAACTTTATAAACCATTTATCTTAGCAATGGTACCAAGTTTAGATTAGCTAACTAACCATTCCCATTCAAGTCATGAAAAACAAGCACTTAATGAGTGCTTACTGTGTGCTAATCACTATTCCAAGCAAGTTACATTAACTAGCTGATTTAATTCTCATGAAATCCTAAGAGATTAGTACTCTTAAGATCCCCATTTTACAGATGAATACACTGAGAAGACACAAAGAAGCTAAGTAACTGCCCAGGGCCACAAGCTAGTAAGCTAGACAGCTGCAATTTAAACCCATACAGTTTGGCTCCAGAGTTTATGCTCAATAACGATATTACCTAGATCCTATATTTCTAAAAGGCATTTCAATTATCTATACTATATCAATCTTTAAAATATATATGCTCATTTTTCTTTAAGAATATGTACTCAGTAATGTGTAAACATCAAAAGATATTCAGTCTGAATAACATAAAAAATATATTTGCTATATTACATAATATACATTGCTTAAAACTCCTTAACTGATTATGTAGTCATTAAAAAACAATATTGGTTTATGTACTAATAAGAAATAATATCTAATATACATTATCAAGTGATAAAAGCCAGCTACAGTTTATTACATATATTCTCAATTTTTTAATTGAAAAAAAATTTATACCACAAGTAGTTCACAGAAAAAAGTCTGGAAGGAAACTTCCCAAACTATTATGAATGGTTTTCTTTAGGAAGTCCAGGTAAAAGATTTTCATTTTTTACTTAATAAGCTTTTGTATTATTTAAAATATTCTGATATAAACATGCTTTTATTATTAAAAATATTTTTAAACAAATTTCATAACTAACCTCAATTTTCTTTCCCACATCCTCAGTTTTCGCAACAAACTTAAATAACAGTTTTCTTGTTTTACCAGGAACTAGGCACATCTTTCCTTGAGTTGGATTTTCTAAAACTTCGTTTGCTTTGGATGCTTCTTCTATTACACAAAACTGGTTGTATTCCTGAAAGAGGTGAAGAGAGGTCATCAAATGTCAGATGTCTGCTAACACTAAATGCCAAGTGCTTTGGAGCTCATTTAGTTTTAACTCCACAAACACTGAAGCACTATGAAGGGTGACTAATAAAAGGAAGTATTTTTATGCCAAATAGAGGCACTTATCCACTCACTACTGCCATAATAAAACAATTCACTACACATGAACTGCTTTTTGAAAATATTTAGATACCTCTCTCCCAGAGAAACAGTTTGTTCTTTGTTGTGCTGGACACTACTGCTTATCACCTCCTTTTCTTGAAGAGTCTTTTTTTACTTGGCTTCTGTGATGCTATAATCTTTCGGGTTTCTCGTACCGCTTAGTTCCTTCCTGTTTTTCCCACCTGGAGTGCAGTGGCATGATCTCGGCTCACTGCAGCCTCAACCTTTTGGACCCAAGGGATAGTCCCACCTCAGTCTCCAAAGTAGGTGGGACCATGGGCATGTACCATCACACACAATTAATTTTTCTATTTTTTGTAGAGATGGGGTCTCACTATGTTGCCAAGGCTGATTTCAAACTTCCTGGGCTCAAGTGATCCTCCTGCCTCAGCCTCCAAAAGTGTTGGGATTACAGGCATGAGCCACCAAGCCCAGCCCCATTCCTTTGCTTTCTTTCAGGTCTTCATTTCTCTCTACGTTCACTTCATTGGAAAATGTATTTGTTTCCACATACACCACACCATTGTTGCTAGTATCTCTCACATACAGTTGTCCTATTCTGTCTTATTTCCTTTTTTTTTTTGAGACAGAGTCTCGCTCTGTTGCCCAGGCTGGAGTGCAGTGGCCGGATCTCAGCTCACTGCAAACTCCGCCTCCCAGGTTCACGCCATTCTCCTGCCTCAGCCTCCCGAGTAGCTGGGACTACAGGCGCCCGCCACCACGCCCGGCTAGTTTTTCATATTTTTTAGTAGAGACGGAGTTTCACCGTGTTAGCCAGGATGGTCTCGATCTCCTGACCTTGCGATCCGCCCGTCTCGGCCTCCCAAAGTGCTGGGATTACAGGCTTGAGCCACCGCGCCCGGCCCTGTCTTATTTCCTTAATTACAAGCTTATATCCACAACTGTCTAGAGGACATGTCCACTACCACCTGAAACTCAGCATGTCCCAAAGTGAATGTGCATCTGCCTTCCCAGAAGAGAACAATCCTCACAGATGAGTAAAGGAAGATATCTTTCATGTTTCTATCTACAGAATCACCATTCTCACCTGCTCAATAAATATCAAGACCTTTCCAAGAGCCATCTTCAATCCCAGCATATAAGTTACCTTCATAGAAACTCTTACACAGTTCAAGTTTTATACTTTCCCACTAATTTTCATTTCTATTCCATGCTTATAAAACCTACTCTACTTTTTGTCTTATGGTTTATATTGTGAATTTCTTTTCTTTTAAGACAGAATCTCACTCCATTGCCCAGGCTAGAAATGCAACGGCACAATTTCAGCTCATTACAACCTCCGACTTCCAGGTTCAAGCAATTCTCATGCCTCAGCCTCCCAAGTAGCTGAGACTACAAGCACCCACCAACAAGTCCAGCTAATTTTTATACTTTTAGTAGAGATGGAGTGATCCGCCCACCTTGGCCTCCCAAAGTGCTGGGATTATAGGCGTAAGCCACTGCGCCTGGCCTGTATTTTGAATTTCAAATAAGATATATTCAGAATATAATCTAAACTTTAAAACTAATTGCTTTACATTCCATTTTAGAGTTTTTATTAGTTTTTAATTGTAGTAGTTTATGTTTTTTGTTAAAAAAAAAAAAAAAAGGAAAGAAAAGAAATGAAATAGTAGGCTATTAAGGGAAAAGTAAAATAAGAGTCCCCATACTTCACTTGAGCCCAGGAGTTTGAGGCTGAGATGAGCTATGATCACATCACTGCACTCCAGCTTGTGCAACAGAGTATCTTTTTTTTTTTTTTTTTTTTTTTTCCAAAAAAAGAGTCCTTGTTTTGACCCTCTAATTTCATAATGAACAAAACAAACAAAACACACACAAAAAAAACCCTGCCATTCTTCCCTTGCAGAGCTTAGATTCTAGTAAGGAAAACAGGTAATTTACCAAATAATCACACAGACAACGGTGAAACCAGTGTGATTAGTAGTACTAAGGCTATGAGAGCCTGGCTAAGTGATTCAGTCACGTAAGTCAGGGGAGGCTTCCTTGAAGAAGTGATGCTTTTAAGTGAGAAAAGGCAAGGAGGAATGAACTAGTCGGAGAGGGCAAACCAGTTCAAGCAGAGGAAAGGGCATGTATAAGAGCTTCTGTCCTTCATTCATGCTATCCCCACTTTTCAGCCACTATATGTACTCGGCAATGCAGATTTATCTATTTTTAAATGCCTCTTGTATCCCTAAATCTCCATTCCCAACACCAGCATCTTAATTCCAACACTTGTACTTTTGTACGTGGATTAATATAAAGAGCCTCTATTTGGCTTCCATGATATTGTTTCTATTTTGCTACTAAAGTTTCTTAAAACTTTAAGAATAAATTTCATGCTCTTGCTTTAAAATTCTGAAACTGGGCCAGGCATGATGGCTCACACTTATAATCCCAGAACTTTGGGAGGCTGAAGTGGGTGGGCTCCTTGAGCCCAGGAGTTCGAGACCAGCCTGGGCAAAAGAGCAACACCCCATCTCTATTTTAAAAAAAACACAAAAATTAGCTGCACAAGGTGGCATGTGCCTGTAGTCCCAGCTCCTCAGAGGAGGCTGGGGTGCGAGGATCACTTGAGCCTGGGAGAGTAAGGCTGCAGTAAGTCAAGATGGAGCCACTGCACTCTGCCTGGGAGATAGAGTGCGGCCTGGTCTCAAAAAAACCAAAAAACAAAAAGCCACACACACATGCACACACACACAACAAAATAAAATTCTCAAACTGATTAGAGGAAAACCCTGGGTAAGGGTCTGAAGTTGAATAAAACATACTGATCTTCAGGTGACCCAGCTTCATCTAATCATTTATATTACAGAGATATTTCTCATTTCTTATAAATCAAATTCTAATAAAACAGATAATATCATTTCTTTATCACCAACCAATAAATAAAACACAGATAAAAGAATGAATAAATCTTGACAGACATCTATTTGCTAGCCTATCCCCGCTTAACTCTTCAAGGCTCCTTTAAGCCACCTGGCCTTACTTCCCACTACCCAGCATTATAAACCCTCTCATCTAGTGAGGCTTCACTTTCCCAGAAACACAGATTGTGCACTTCTCTTTCCATGCAGTGTTTTCTCATTGCCAAACATGTTCTCCCCTCCCATCTTTTGGACCTATTGTAATTTCATCTTCATTCTTGGAACTCCCTCCACTTTCTCTGGCATGCCCACTATAGCTGTACTTCTTTCTAGCCTACACAATGTAATTTAGTCTTCATTACCTACTTGGACAATCTTTGATTCTGTCCTGGCCCTTGTCCCCAGAATGCCTACATTTTAATGAGGTCGACATATGCTATACTCAGATTCAGCATGTTAAGAATATCTAACTCTCAATAAATGCTTGTTGGTGAAAGATTCACTATACTTTCTGGGTAATCAAAAGATGATTATCTACTAAGTGAGTTTATAACACAGTTGTAATGTGGTACTTGACAATATACTATATAATGCTTCAAATATATTCAAATGCAGGAAATATGATATGATCCCAATTCTGCAACAAAAATAGTTGCTTATATATTCGTGCCTAGAAAATGTCTAGGTTATTCAAGAAGTTAACATAGAGGGTGTGTGGGAGAATGGAGTGGAAAGAAGACATTTACTTTTCACATTATATCCATCTAGTCCATTTCAATTTTTTAAGTGTTAAACATAAATTAGTTTCATAACCATAAACTAGTAACATTAACTAATAATGCTGAAGTAGAATATAAACCAAATTATTTTTTAAATTTTGTTCATTCTGAACATACCTTATTTGGAATTCAAGTATACATTATAAAAAAATATAAGGCCAGATGTGGTGCCTCACACCTGTAATCCTAACACTCTGGGAGGCTGAATTCAGTCAGTGGATCACTGGAGCCCAGGAGTTTGAGACCAGCCTGGGCAACATGGCGAAACCCTGTCTCTACAAAAAATACAAAAATTAGCTAGACATGGGGCAGGTGCCTGTAGTTCCAGCTACTTAGGGGGCTGAGGTGGGAGGATCTCTTGAGTCCAAAAGGTTGAGGCTACAGTGAGCTATGATTGTATCAATATACTCTAGCCTGGGCAACAGAGCAAGATCCCATTTCAAAAAAGACAAAATTAAAAAGTATATATATATACACTGTGTGGGTACATATATATACACACAAACACAGAGAATTCTTAGACTTCATAAACATAGAATGAAAACAAAAATTGGAGTAAGCAAAATGTAAACTTGAATTGCTAGAAGTTTAGAAATATAAATGTGTGTGTGTGTGTGTATACATATACATATATATAAAATTATTATTTTTTTTGAGACGGAGTCTCACTCTGTAGCCCAGGCTGGAGTGCAGTGGCACAATCTCAGCTCACTGTAATCTCCGCCTCCCGAGTTCAAGTGATTCTCCTGCCTCAGCCTCCCGAGTAGCTGTGACTAGAGGCACGTGCCACCACACCCAGGAAATTTTTTTGTATTTTTAGTAGAGATGGGGTTTCACCATCTTGGCCAGGATGGTCTCGATCTCTTGACCTTGTGATCTGCCCACCTCGGTCTCCCAAAGTGCTGGGATTACAGACATGAGCCACCATGCCTGGCCCTAGAAATATATTTTTACATAGACCTTACCAAAGTTCATTTGTTACTATGAAACCATTAAGACATAAAATTCACTAAGCTCATTTTATTTAGTTTAACACAAGCTACAATAAGATAAACGTGGTAAAAACACATGAAACGGCACCATTACCTGGTTATTAAAGCTGACACAGAGCTTGGAAAACCTAATGGGATGTGGACAATCAGCCTTCAGATAAATATCAAACTCAACGGGAACATCAACATGAAAACTTGGGGCATGAAACTTGGCTTTGCATTGTACTAGAAACAAAACACAAGGGCTGCGTTATGCACAAGCAGACACCCATGACCCACAACATCCTGTCAACCAAATTCATTCTTCAGAAAGATACATCTGCACTGACCATTCTTCCTGACTTCTGCACTTAAGGCATTTCAAGAGACAAATGAGCTCTTTTTATTACAAAAATAAAATTTAGGCTGAGCGCAGTGGCTCACGCCTGTAATCCCAGCACTCTGGGAGGCCAAGGCAGGCGGATCTCTTGAGGTCAGGAGTTTGAGAGCAGCCTGGCCAACATGGTGAAACCTTGTCTCTACTAAAAATACAAAAATTAGCCGGGCATGGTAGTGTACACCTATAATCCCAACTACTAGGGAGGCTGAGGCAGGAGAATCACTTGAACCCAGGAGGTGGAGGTTGCAGTAAACCAAGGTCACACCACTGCCCTCCAGCCTGGACGACAGAGCGAGACTCTATCTCAAAAATAATAATAAATAGGCCAGGTGTGGTGGCTCATGCCTGTAATTCCAGCACTTTGGGAGGCTCAGGCGGGCAGATCACCCAAGGTCAGAAGTTCAATACCAGCCTGGCCAACACGGTGAAACCCCAACTCTGCTAAAAATACAAAAATTAGCTGGGCACGGTAGTGCACGCCTATAAGTAATCCCAGCTAGTCAGGAGGCTGAGACAGGAGAATCGCTTGAACCTGGGAGGCAGAGGTTGCAGTGAGCTGACATCATACCACTGCACTCCAGCCTGGGCAGCAGAGTGAGACCCTGCCTCAAAAAAGAAAAATAAAATAAATACATAAATAATATAAAATAAAATGTAAATAAATATAGCTTCAAAACCATCTTTAATTTTAAAAATACAGCTACTCTTGAAATGTAGATGACAAGATTTTAAACGAAAAAGAAAATAATTTATTATTTCAAAATACCTACCTAGACAGTAAAGCAAAACCTTTTAAATAAGTATCAAGTGTTTTCAATAACACCTGAACTACAAATGAGCAAAGTATATCTTAAAACATAAATCAAGTATTTAAGATCCTAACTATCTTTATAAGTCACTGAGGGGATACACACACAAAAATCAGTTTATCTGTAACATGATTATACTTTGAAAATTCTTTCTTGACTTTTATGTTTATTATTCTGCATCTATTCATTTTGTAGAAAAAGACAATTTCTCTGACATCATACTGTAGATGTTAGCTACCTACCAAATGGCACAAAGTCCTGTACTCCTATTGTGAAAATATTGCTGCCAGCCAGAGAAATTCGGTCTGCCCACAGCTTCTGAGCAGTTTTCACAGCGAAGATATCACAGTCGGGTTCTGGATCAGGACTTTCATTCTGCATCAACACAGAGTTAACATTCATTCAACTAGTTGAAAAAAAACCATGACTTGCATTAGTTGATATAGAGATAGGTATACATATTCCTAATACCACACTCTATATAAACAATTCCAACCTACCATTAAAACATTTATGAGGTTCTTTTCTATCCGAGACTTTTGGTCATCTTTCAGAGTTGAAGCTAGTATGAAGAATGAAGGAAAAACATTGTAAGTACTTATAATTAAGTCTACTACCCCTATTTATTGTTTTAAAAACTTTATATAACAATAAATACCTCTTTAAGATGACCAAGCACAGTGATTTGCACATAGTAAAAGCATACTAATTCTCTGGAACTGAATTATTCTTTAAATTTTAAAAAGCTTAAAGGTGCTAAATAATTTTATATATCAAGAATTTTACTCAAAAAACATCACGTTACCTCTGCCAAGGAGTTCTAGGGAGTAAGTAATGTAATCCTTTAATTGGGCCATGAGGTAGGAGCACTTCAGAGCTGTAGTTAATATAGACGTGAGCAGAGTCCACCACCCTTCACTCCGATAATCACACATCACATAATCCAGCAACCTCAAAGAAGACAAAACGTAATACTGAACCGGCTTCACAAGAAAGGGTTTGAAGAGTTCATGGAGAAAAAAGTATTTTCCTCATTTTATGTAAGTTTAGAAAAATCTTACTGAGATGGTTGACCAGCTATTCCCATATTTAGCTAAACGTGAGATTTCTTAAAGTGCTGAAAAAGATTGTGCCATTAATGGCACTTGAAAACACATTACAAAATGGAGTTTAACAGCAATAGAAATAAACGTGAAAATACGAACTCCTTCCACACCGATTTCTATTTCAATTTCACTTCAGATAATCCAAATACTTGTAAAAGTAAATCGTGAACAAGACTCACTTCAAAGCTTTGGTATAATCCTTTGCGTAATAATATTCCTCTCCCATCTGAACCACTATAAAGGAAAGAAGATTTATGTATGTAATTTAAAGTCATTCAAAGTTGCATGCAATGGTGACGTTTGTGGATACATACTTAGGTGACTTTTCATTCGCGGGCACTTGTACTTCTTGAACTGTGCAACAGCATTGCTCAGCAGAGCTATGATGATTTCCTAGTAGAAAAAGTAGAGTGCAAAACATTTCAATACAAATATATTTTTTTAACAGTGTAAAAAAGTTTATATTGGACACAAAACTTACAGAGTGAGCAACATTTCTCTCCTTCAGCTGAATGGCAAGAACTCCCACCTTTTCTTTTTCAGGATCAGAAAGATCAAAACCTGCATAAGATGAGACACAACCCATTCTAGATAGCTCATTTAATATAAATGTTCACATGAATATTGTATGTGCACACTCCTTGAAACCTTTATTTAATATAATCAGTTCAGATTCTTCAACATTCTAGAATCTTAAAGATGCTAAGAGGCAGCTTTATTAACATGGAAACTTCCGTGTTCTGTTCTGATGGGAACATTATTGAGCTCCATGTTCTTCTATCTACTGGAATCAATGATCTGAAAAGCAATGTCAATATCATCCTCTATAGAGGATACACTCACTGGAGATTAAATAATTTCCTTTTTTTCTTTTTTTGAGACGGGGTCTTGCTCTGTTGCCCAGGCTGGAGTGCAGTGGTACAATCATAGCTCATTACAGCATCAACCTCCTAGGCTCAAGTGATCCTCCCATCTCAGTCTTCCAAGTAGCTGGGACTACAGGCACGTGCCACTATGTGTGGCTAATTTTTGTATTTTTTTGTAGAGATGGGGTCTCACTATGGTGCCCATGCTGGTCTCAAACTCCTGGCCTCAAGCAATCCTCCCGCCTTGGCCTCCCAAAGTGCTGGGATTACAGGCATGAGCCACTTTGCCTAGCCAGTAATTTAACAGTTCTAGTTCAATTGCTTGAATTAAATTATGTATAAAGCATTAAAAAAAATGCAGAGAAATTGTTTTTAAGGTAATACAAGTTAATGCTGTTTTAAAAAGTCAAATCAATTGTTACAGTTAACTGGAATTAAAATATTGAAATAAGACAGCAGTGGCATGTGTCATTTAAAACAAAAGATGTTCAAATGTTGTACTTTTTTTTTTTTGAGATGACGTCTCACTATGTTGCCCAGTCTGGAGTGCAGTGGCTGTTCACAGTTGTGATCCTTCCGCCTCAGTCTCCCAAGTAGATGGGACTACAGGCATGTGCCACCACACCCAGATAAATGTTTTAATCACATCAACGACTTTAATTATAAAGTCACTCTAAGATGTAGTGATACATACAAAGCATTCTAAAAATGAAAACAATGTTTAAAAAGCACACATTTTTACTTCAACATAATTTCTTATGCACATGCAGCCAATGGAAAATCTATTATAGCTATTGCTGCCTTTTGAGGTTGACAGGAAAGGATGGAGGGAAAAATTATTTACTTAGTATTCCTTGTCGCCATGATCTTTGTCCATAAAAGTCAAGAACGCCTGTTTGTGTTTCTAAGGGATCAGGATTGGGATACATTACAGAAGCCTGTAAATTAAAACACAAACCTAAATAATAGTTTATGGAACTCATTGCAAATCAACTCTTGCCCAATCTTTGACTGAACAAAAAACTTTTCATAAATACAACCACCAAACATACATTCAATTATCAAATTTGTGAATATTTTAACATAAATTTTAACAAAAATTAAGCTAAAAATGTTTCATTTAATATTTAGGTAGTCTTATAAAAATCAATCTGATTCTGATGAATATTTCACAGTAATTTCTTCGCTTTTTTAAATCTTTGCTCTAATAAACCAGTAAAAATATATTACAAATTATGCTCTATATTTATTTCACATGCATACATGCTATTTGTGTAAATGAAAACAATGTTACAAGGAGTTTTACACAGAAGACACTATTTCTCCTCTTTATCACTTCTGTATTAAGTGCTGTATTGTGGGGGAATATTTCTGGCACCAGAACTGACAGATTTACAGTGCTTTTTCTTCTTTTTAACTTTTCCCTCTGAAACCAAAATGTAATACATGAAAAATGTAGAAAACATTCAAAAGGAAAAGGATGAAAATCTAAATTACTTATAAACCTACTACCAACTCCCACTATTAAGAAAGTATGTTATCATTCTTCCAGATTTCACATGCAAAAATTTGTTAATGATTAATTTTCAACCTGCTTCTTTCATTTAAACATATTCTGTATATTTAACTCAGCATTAAATATTCTTCTAAAACACTATTTTTCATGGCTGCTTGCTAGTGCATATTTTAACGAATTCCCTATAGCTATTCATCTTATTTCTATTTTACAATTAATAAATCTGTGAGAACAACTTTATAAATAAATTTTGGTACTTATTTCAGAATTTATTAGCTGCCTTAGTATCTCCAAAAATTAAATTCTAGGTCAAAAGATACGCAGTTTTAAAGCTTCTCAAATTATTATTTGATGGAAATATTATTTTACATTTTAACCAATGATATTTATTAATACCCAGTTCCTTACATTCTTATAAAATCTAGTTTTAATCACTTTTTAAAATACTGTGTTCAAATTAGAATATGCCAAACTTTAGAAATATAATACACACAATAAAATTATAAATCATACAAATAACATTGTAAAAACAGTTAACTCATCATTTCAGAGAAAAAATTCATTAAGTATTAACATACAATCTATTTGTTTTTGGAACAGTTTTAACGATAGTACTACTGATAATATTCACTCATCTTCAGAGAACTACAGGTTTTAAGTGAAAATAAACTGATGTAACTCTATAAAAATAAATGTATTAAATATGTATACCACTTTCTTATTTTAAAGGTGTTTATAGGAAAACTGATATCTAAACGTAATCATCCAAGAAAAAGGCAAAATGAAACATCAAGTTTAAGAAACTATGCAATTAACACTATTCCTCAGACTCTTAAAGAGTCTCCGTGCAGGAGGCCAGGCGCGGTGGCTCACACCTGTAATTCCAGCACTTTGGAAGGCCAAGGTGGGTGGATCACCAGAGGTCAGGAGTTCAAAACCAGCCTGGCCAACATGGCGAAATCCCACTTCTAATAAAGTACAAAAATTAGCCCGGCATGGCGGCGGGCACCTGTAATCCCAGCTACTCAGGAGGCTGTGACAGGAGCATCACTTGAACCCGAGAGGTGGAGGTTGCAGTGAGCCGAGACTGCACCACTGCACTCCAGCCTGGGCAACAAGAGCGAGACTCCGTCTCCAAAAAAGAGTCTCCATACAGGCAACCCCAGGAAAAGAAAGAAGTCAAAAGTTATCCCCTCCAGTGGGTCAAAACATATTTCTAAACTCTTACAGCAGTGATCACAGAAACAAAACAATGGATTTAAAGTGTAACAAGGATGAAAATGCGGCTTTTACTTTAAAGTAATTTTCTCTTGTCTAAATAGTCACTAACTTACTGCCAAAAATAAATTAGTTCTTCAAAGAAAAATGTCTGCTCAATTCACAGGTGAAAATAGAGTACTTGGGCTAAAACCAAACATCAGTGTAATTCCTAAAACTATAAAAAATAAAACTCATTAAATTTAAAGACTTGGAAAAAATTATCGACACCAATCAGTTCTAGCTTCTTTCAAAAGAAAAGTAACTCTTCCACGTGCTAGATAATACGGAGTCAGTAACTTACTTCGTGGTTACAGAGGCTTTTTGCAAGCTGTTTCCGCTCCTGGGCGTAGTATGCTGCCTGCTGGTAATAGAAACCGGGATTCTGAGTTTGAATAGCTGTTAACCCTAACTTAATCGCTTCATCAAATAAATCTCCAAAGGCCTGGAATCTTAAAGAAAAAAAAAATCAAGAAATAAAAAGGAATGAAAAGAAAAAGAAGCTTATTTCTGGTAATTCATCCTGGGAATCTTAACCTCAGCAGATTGTATTAAAATGGTGCTAGTGATGAACAATTAATATTTGTTGTAATTTCTTTGTAAATATTAATACACACTAACTGTAGGTTACAGATAGGTTCTATATTTAAGTCATCTCTTCTAACAAGTCTTCATAAATATACCATCAAACTAGATCTCAATATAGTTCCTACCACTCAAACAAATACACCCAAGTTCCTGGGAACAATTTCATTTTAGCAATTTTTAAACTTCATTCTCAAAAAGTAAGCTCCAGGACAGTAGGAATTTTGTTTACTGCTATATCCTTAGGACCTAGACACATGGTAGAGACTCAATAGATATATGTTGAATGAAAAAGATGGTACCATGAACTAAATAACTGCCATTAAGGAACTGTATACAATATCAATCTACAGTATTACCAGAAACATACAAACATACTTATGCTACATCATCAAAAACCTACTTAGTGACCAAAAACCTGGTTCAGTTTTAGAACCAGAGTCCATGCTATTTCTCCAAATACTATATATTATTTTTAAAAATATTCTAAAAGTACAATGTAAAACATACTGTTTAGACATCCATGCAGCATGCTCAAAAGACAACTCTGCACTTCCAATCTTTTTCTTACACAAGTCGATGTGTTTCCGGAACTGAGCAATTGCATCCAATGGGGTGTTGTGTTGAAAACACAGCCTACAGATCTGCAAAATGTAAAATTGATCCCAAAATAAAGGGAAAAAAAGAAAGTCAAAAAGCATATTTGTTTAAAAACTATTTTGAGAATAACATTAAAAAAAGACTATGAAATTTCCTTCTCTGAAGCTCTTTGCAATACAATTAATTTTCCTCATCAGAATGGTTATGCTAAAACCAAAGGTCATATATCCCTTTTAGAAACGAAATAAAATAACTCAGTATTTGTACATAATTTATTCTAAACTTTAGAAAAGCTTTTAAAAAATATGGAATAGAATTTTAAAATTACCCCCAATGAAGAACATAAAGATGGACTAAAATAAACGATGTCCAACAGGTAACAGAAAAGACTGATCAATTTTCAGTTTTAGATTTGCCATAAAGCTAAAGATTTTCTGTAGCATAATTAAAGCAAAGTTACCTCTATATCAAACAAGTATTACAGAGATTCTTGAAAATTTTGTGTCTGGTATGCTCTTTCAAAATAGTACTAATATTTATGTACTTGGGGTGAAAGGGAAAAAGGAAGAAACAAAGCCTAAATGTATTTCCATATGCTTGTTACAATTTTCACTTTTATTTTTTAAGTACAAAGGAACATACGAAAAGTCAGTCTCTCATCCATTCCTGTCCCTCAGCCATCTAACTTCCCTTTCTAGAGGCAGTTTCTGCCATATGCTTCCTGATACATTCTACACACAGATAAGTATGTGTGTGCCTTTCTATAAAACTATTGTTTTTATACAAATAACAACATCACACTAAATATGCTAATCTGTGACTTTACTCATCTTGCAATATATTTTGGGTATCATTCCATATCACTACATAGAGCTGCCTTATTTTCAATAGCTTTTAATATTCCTTTGTTTACAGTTATAATTTACATAACCAATCACTTATAATTGGGTTGTTTCTAATCTTTTCCTATTAGAAAAAAAACAGTGAATTAAAGCATCTATTTGGCCATACATCACCAACACAGTGTCAGGCATCTTCAATATGAATGTGAAAAAACTAAAAACAAACTAAATAGCTGTTGCTTGACTTCTGAGGGTATCTATTCCTGTGATGCACAATCTCAAAATAAAATGCTCAAACAGTAGGTATAAAAGTTTCCTCTGGCCGGGCGCGTTGGCTCACACCTGTAATCCCAGTACTCTGGGAGGCCGAGACGGGCGGATCACGAGGTCAAGAGATCGAAACCATCCTGGCCAACATGGTGAAGCCTCATCTCTACTAAAAAGGCAAAAAGTAGCCGGGTGTGGCAGCACATGCCTGTAGTCCCAGCTACTCGGAAAGCTGAGGCAGAAGAATCCCTTGAACCCGGGAGGCAGAGGTTCCAGTGAGCCAAAATCCCACCACTGTGCTCCAGCCTGATAACAGAGCGAAACTCTGTCTCAAAAAAAAAAAATTTCCTCTAAGGTGAATAGATACACCTTTTCTGTGCCATTAAACCAAGAAGGAGTCACATAGTTCTAATAATTTTATCTTTTAAAACTCAGTAATACAGGCAGCTTTCTTCTCAACTCCTCCTTGCTCCCACTGAAAAACAAATAAACAAAAACTAAAAAACCTTCCAAACTTTAGAAACCTCTAGAACTTATCAATTCAAAACACAACTACTGTAAATAGGCTACTAAGAATCAAGGCCCTTCTGAGAAAAAGGATATAAAAGGAGAGATCATAATTAATCAAATACTAACTTTTCAGAGCAAGAAACTAATTTTGATGTTCAAATTTTAAAAAGATCATTTAATATTTAAACACAAATTCCCTGTATTTGGAAGCAGAACTATTACCTTGTAGTTTATAAATCCTGCCATAGTCTTAATTTCCAGAATATTAGTTTCATGGGCTCTCAATTCGTGTATAAGATTATAGGCGGTCCTATAATTCCTAAATGGGGAGGGTGGTTAATAATGATATAAATTAGTTTAATAAACAATTTCTACAACCAAATCACTAGAAATAACAGAATATTTACTCAACATTTCTTTTTTTTTTTTTTTTTTTTGAGACGGAGTCTTGCTCTGTCGCCCGGGCTGGAGTGCAGTGGCCGGATCTCAGCTCACTGCAAGCTCCTCAAGAGCTCAATAATGTCAATCTCTGATTTCATGATAAATGAGCTATTAATAAATATATGTGAGAGGAATCAATGATTTCATAAAGAACAGAACCATGACATGTGCATTGTTATTTTCATCATCAACATCGGTCAATAACAAACAGGTAACTTAAAAAAGGAAATTGGACAACTGTCCAGAAAAATCAGCATTCTGTTAAAAAACGTATTTTAAAGTACCATTACAAGCTCTCAAACAAATAGAAATTGTATTAGCAAAGGTGATATCAAGACAGCACAGGTCAGCCGGGCACGGTGGCACACACCTGTAATCCCAGCACTTTGGGAGGCTGACGTGGGTGGATCACTCGAGGTCAGGAGTTTGCGATCAGCCTGGCTAACATGGTGAAACCCCGTCTCCACTAAAAATACAAAAATTAGCCAGGTGTGGTAGCACATGCCTGTAATCCCAGCCACTCAGGAAGTTGAGGCAGGAGAATCCCTTGAACCCAGGAGGGAGAGGTTGCAGTGAGCTGAGATCGTGCCACTGCACTCCAGCCCGGGTGACAGAGTGAGACTCCATCTCAAAAAAAAAAAAAAAAAAAAAAGACAGCACAGGTTAACAGCTTTTTAACCCCAAGTACCTTTACAGGTTAAGTGAATATTACTGGCCTCAGGGAAAGTCTACAGAGGAGGGAAGAATGTCCTCAGGGCAGCTCCTGCTGAAGGAGAAGCATAGTGGGAAAGGAGGGCCTGGTAGGAACAGGGCCTACCTTGCACATGGAAGGTAATGAGAAAATCTCAAAACAGGCTTTTCGTAGAAAAAGTCTGTTCATAACTTCTCCAGGTAAAAGTATTTCTTTCCAGAATTACTTCTGAACAGAACTGAAATTGAAGGATTTAAACTAATACCATTCATAAAAATGAACTACAGGCCAGGCGCAGTGGCTCACACCTGTAATCCCAGCATTTTGGGAGGCCAAGGTGGGCGGATCACCTGAGGTCGGGAGTTCGAGACCAGCATGGCCAACACGGTGAAACCCTGTCTCTACTAAAAATATAAAAACTAGCTGGGCATGGTGGCAGGTGCCAATAGTCCCAGCTACTCGGGAGGATGGGACAGGAGAATCACTTGTATCTGGTAGGCAGAGGTTGCAGTGAGCCGAGATCTTGCCACTGCACTCCAGCCTGGGCAACAAGAGCAAAACTCTGTCTCGAAACAATACAAATAAACTACATTAAAGCCAGTTATATGAAGTTGTTGAGATTCAGGAAACACAACTTGGTGCTCTGGTCCTTAAACCTCTCAAAACAACCAAAGATAAGATATTTCTGCAATATTCCTGTGATTACTAAAATTATTTTTATTTATTTCTATTTTTCTTTCCTCTTCTCAATTCTGGGATACATAGCTGTTTTTAATACCTTTGTCTTCAAAAACAGAGTTAAAGCTACAAAGAGGTCAAGTTTCATTAAATTCTCCTTGGTAAAAGCAAAGGACTAAAATGTGTAACCACTGCCAACACATCTGCAACTAATCTTCAAAGCTCTAAGCAGAGACTTCAAATGGAAAATGATGCAACTGATATTAAGATTTTTTAGGCCGGGCGCGGTGGCTCACGCCTGTAATCCCAGCACTTTGGGAGGCCGAGGCGGGCGGATCACAAGGTCAGGAGATCGAGACCATGGTGAAACCCCGTCTCTACTAGAAAATAGAAAAAAAAATTAGCCGGGCGCAGTGGCGGGTGCCTGTAGTCCCAGCTACTCGGGAGGCTGAGGTAGGAGAATGGCGTGAACCCGGGAGGCGGAGCTTGCAGTGAGCCGAGATTGCGCCACTGCACTCCAGCCTGGGCGACAGAGCGAGACTCCGTCTCAAAAAACAAAAAAAAAAAAAAAAAAAAAAAGAAGATTTTTTAAATTAAAAAATAATTGAATTCAATAAATGTACTAGTATATAAACCTATAAAAATCAATAGTCTGATGCTCACTTCAGCAGCACATATACTAAAATTGGAGCAATACAGAGAAGATTAGCATGGCTCCTGCACAAGGATGACATGCAAAATCGTGAAGAGGTACATTTAAAAATTTATTTTGGAAAAAAAAAGTCAAGTCTGATTTAGATAATGTTTAAATCAGTCTCTTACAAGAATTTTACTGAATATACACATAAAAAATAGTCAAGAAGATAGGGAAAATTTTAATATTACATTTCTGTGGCTCACAAAATTTAATTAATCAAACCAGAAAGCTTTATGACACAATGAAATTTACTTCCAATAATAAAAATGAAAATTTTTTTAAATCTTAAAATATTATATTCCATTCATCTCTAGACTAATTCCTAAATCTAAGCAATATGAACCCTTTAAAATTAATTATAGTTTAGTTGAGATTCAGAAATTGCCATTTCATGTTATTGTTAATATAAAAATAGGAAACATTTAGTTTGAAAGCTTAACAACTTACTTCAGCGCATTTTGTGTATCTTGTTTCAACTCACTGAAGAAAGCTATTTTGAACTGATGCCTAACAAATAAAAGCTAAAAAGAGACAAAAAAAAAAACACTATTATACATATTCTATTTAAAAATGTGAAAATTATAAGGTTTATTACAAGGAAACTTAAAAGAATGAAGAAAAATATTCAAAACTGAAATCCAAGAATTATTCCCACAAGTAAGGGTACAGTTAAGAAGGCTATAAAAATCTACCTTTAAGAACTTTAAGAGCAAAGAGTCTAATTTAAAAACAAATTAATTTTTAAAAGCTTTAAAAAAATCTTTAGAAATGCTGAAACCATTGAAAATGTTAAAGTATTAAGAACATGTAATAATCACCTCAAAAATAGTAATAATCCACTCTACAATGCTTCTATTATTGCAAAAAATCACGTACCTGGTGTGTTGTTTTATTCAAAAATTCTTTATGAGATTTCACTCTTCTGATCTCAGTGTAGTAATAAGTCTGTGCATGTTCATAAAAGGCATTTTCCAATCTGTTAAAAAAAACCAAACCAGCATTTAAATATTAGTTATTTTAAACCAAACTTTTCAAGAATCATATTTGTGAGACCTGAAAGTAAAACGATGACAGAAATATCTATTTTATATTATGAATAAGACAAAGTGAAGCAAAAGATAACCTGAATTTTCAGATTAAAAAGTCTAAAAACAAGACCATCCAAAAGCCATTTAAAATTATTTATAATACAGGATACAACAAATAAAAATACCTTTTTCTGATTCATAAACACTTGGTAATCTCTTTTTTTTTGAGACAGGGTCTGGCTCTGTCACCCAGGCTGGAGTGCAGTGACACAATCTTGGTTCACTGCAACTTCCACTTCCCTGGTTCAAGCGATTCTTGTGTCTCAGCCTCCCGGGTAGCTGGGACTACAGGCATGTGCCACAAAGCCTAGTTAATTTTTGTATTTTTAGTTGAGGTGAGTTTTATCATGTTGGCCAGCCAGGCTGGTCTCGATCTCCTGACCTCAAGTGATCCGCCCACTTTGCCCTCCCAAAGTGCTGGGATTAGGATCACAGGTGTGAGCCACCGCTCCCGGCCTAAAATTTGGTTGGAATCTCTAAGAGTACATTTGCCCTACTATTTTAGATTTTTATAAAAAGTCTGAAAAAAAATTATTACTCAATTAGATTTCACTTTTTTTGTGATTTTAGTATTTAGGATTTAAAGGAATAAGAAAACTAACAGGTAAAGAACCAAAAATGAGAACTGGCAAATAAGGTGGAAACATTTGTGTGATTTAAATCGTCCATCATTCTATAACCTACATAGGAACAAGAAAATCTGACTAGAGATGGATACACAACTCAAGTTTTCTTTGGTGAAAAGAAGTCATCAGGAGTTATCTGCCTAGGGCATGAAAGAAAGCAGAACTCATAGCCAGATAAAAGACAAACTTAAATATCAGATATTATATTTTAAATTTGATTTTCTAGGTTACAATTTTATTTATTTATTTATTTATTTATTTATTTTGAGACAGGGTCCCGCTCTGTTGCCCAGGCTGGAGTGCAGTGGTGGGATCAAGTCTCACGGTAGCCTCAGCCTCCTGGGCTCAAGTGATCCACCCACCTCAGCCTCCAGAGTAGCTGGAACTACAGGCATACCTGACTACACAGAGCTAATTTTTATATTTTTTGTAGAGACAAGGTTTTGCCATGTTGCCCAGGCTGGTCTCAAATTTCTGGACTCAAGCAATCCAACTGCCTCAACCTCCCAAAGTGTTGGGATTACAGGCACGAGCCCCCATGTCCGGCCTTTTAAGATTTTTCTATTTTCAAAACTGTAGTTTTAAAAATGGTAAAATATGACAAAATTAGGATCAACCTTGAACCAAATAATGTGTGAAGGAATGTATTAACCTAAGTTGTCCTTTAAATTTTGCAAATGGGGGCCGGGCACAGTGGCTCACGCCTGTAATCCCAGCACTTTGGGAGGCCGAGGCAGGCAGATCACGAGGTCAGGAGATCAAGACCAGCCTGGCTAACACGGTGAAATCCCATCTCTACTAAAAATACAAAAAATTAGCCAGGCGTGGTGGCGGCGCCTGTAGTCCCAGTTACTCGGGAGGCTAAGGCAGGAGACTGGCATGGACCCAGGAGGCGGAGTTGGCAATTAACAGAGATGACGCCACTGTACTACAGATTGGGTGACAGAGTGAGACTCCGTCTCAAAAAAAAAAAAAAAAATTGCAAACAGCAACAAGGCACTGACTAGAATGTCTAATGTTATGGTAGCCAGAAATATGTCTACAGGCTATTCTGAATGATTAAAAAAACAAAAACAAAAACAAAAACAAAAAATCCTTCTCAACAGAGAATCGGTATTAATCTAGATTGTCTCAGTAAATACCAAAGATAAGTGTGGTTTTAGTTTTCAAGCTGAATGTGCACTTAAGAGATAAAATACCCGTTAAACAGTCAATACAGAAGATTGAGAGTAAGTAGCCTGGTAAGTGCTATTATTTCCTCTAAACTGAGGGACACAGAGTCAAATCTTTCCCTCGCGTTAACCGTGACAGGCTACAGAGACACCACGGGAAATAGAGCATAAGTGTTGGAAGACTTCCACTTTTTAATTCATATACTTCTTTATTATTTGAGGTTTATTTGGAGAAAACCTTATAACCTTATAATTCACAAACATAAAGAAAGAAATGACAAATCTAGTCAAGACATAAGGGGGTTGGTGAAAAGACCAATTCTTTTACCAGATACTCAAACAGTACGCTTTTAAGGCAACACCAAACAATTAAGAATGCTCTTTTAAGGAAAGAGACCTTGAGTGTTCTTTGTTCTGCAATAAAAAAAAATTCAGCTGATTCAGTCTTCCCGTTTAGTGATTTAAACCAGCTGAACTTCAAATGTCCATGCTTTTTTATGACATTCCTCTGTCCGAAATAAACACTACTTCCTCCCACTAATCCACACCTTCAAGCAAGCTGCAGACCTTCCTCTTCCTTAAACCTTCCCAGATCACATCTATTCATTTCTTCTCTGAAATCCTGTAAAACTTGCAAACTATATTACAGAATTTACACTTGCAGTGCTCTGTGGGATTTAACATGGATGCTTTCGGTCTCCACAATTAAATCAGCTTCTTTATGAACGTAGGAACCTGATCAACTTGTTTTGAGCTAGACAAGATGCACACATACATACCTATATACAAATACGCACACAATTATCTATATTTTTGATATAAATATAGATTTATATTTTGACCTGTCCTGAAATAGAATTTATCCTACCAGATAATTTAGGTTAAACTTTTAATTACAAACTGCTCCCTATTCTAACTTATTAGAAAACATGTATATTCACTCTTAGCAATAATAATATAAAAATCACCTGGAGTCCATTTTCTGCTACCACTGCACTAACATATCAAGTAAGCATGTTTTTCAGAGTATACAAACATAAATTTTAGCCACTGCAACTGACTTTGAAAAACTAGCACTGATTCCAGGAAAGAGAGGAGCTACCAGTTTTCAGGTAAAGGACACTCTAGGACATTCTAGCTTCTAAGTTATAGATGCAGATTTATGTCTAAAAGGGGTGTTCTTCAATTTTGTCAAGTACCTAAGAGGCAAAAATATTCACACAACTTTGGAAAACAAAAGGAGGAACTACTGGGTACGTAAAAGGAAGTTATATTGAAGGTAGATCCTGTGCTAACGACTGCAAATAAAAGGCACAAGAGCAGAAGCAGGAGCAGCAGTTGGGGCTGGGTGGGATGAGGGGTGGGGTCCTTACATCCTTTCTTCCTTTCCCCTCCAGGCTTTTCAGTAAAAGGGGACAGAAGGGAGACTGAAATACTGCTTCAATACCGTCCTGCCCAGCCAATTCTTACAGCAGTTCCGATTTTTAATTTATGGAAAGATGAAGATCAGAGACAAAAATCTAACTGCACGGATCCGTACACCTGCATACATTGTTTTGTATTTTTAACAACGGAGTTCAGGCCCATTGAAATTCTTTGCTTCAAATAATTTTAAACTAATCAGAAAACTGCTTTCAAGGCCAGAACAGAGGCTCACGCCTGTAATCCCAGCACTTTGGGAGGCCGAGGTGGGCGGATCACCTAAAATCAGGAGTTCAGACCAGCCTGGTCAAGATGGCCTGTAATCCCAGCTACTTGGGAGGCTGAGGCAGGAGAATCACTTGAACCTGGGGGGCGGAGGTTGCAGTGACCTGAGATTGTGCCACTGCACTCCAGCCTTGGTGACAGAATGAGACTCCATCTAAAAAAAAAGAAAAGAAAAGAAAAGAAAACTGCTTCCAATATTTTCCAGAGCCATTTTTGGCATGTTCTCTCTATAGCACAACTTTCCTCTAAGAAGCATTTGCTTTCTTATTCATTATTCAACTGTCACCTTTGTTTTGAAAGGCAAAGTGTGTGTGTGGTTTTTAAACAGTTGCTAGTAAGCATGACACAGGCAGCCTACTGTCCTAAGAGGAAAGGTCTGAACGTTGGGAAAACTTACTTTTTAATAAAAGAAAAATGCTTACTCGAATCATTAACTTGGACAACTCCTGTATTTTGCTTTGAAATGATCAGCAAACTTCTCCAATACAAAAGATTTTCACAATCACTCCCAACGCATTACAGAAGTTTTATAAAGATTCTAACATTTTGACACTTAAAAAAACACTAATGAAATCATATCTATCTGTAATACCTCAAAAGGCTCTGAAAGCACAGGAATAAGTGTGCCATCAGTAGCTCTGCTACTTCCCTCCCAGATCAATGAGATGAAGATGTCCTGATATTCAGCTTTACTCTCCCTCTGAAGATAAAATATAAATCTGAAGAAAGGGTCTATATGTTTCCTTATCTCCAATGGACTGTCTTATGCACTCCCCATCTCGTATCCACGTACTGGAGGCTATGGACCCAGGGAACTTGCTTTTTACATCCGTTATTTTGACAAAGTACTCCTTATGTAGATATTTCATTATCCACAACAAAACTACAAGTGGTTAAGGGCAGGACCCCATCCTGTTTGTCTTGAATCCATAACCGCCTAAATTTGAAAGCTGAGGCAGGCAAGATCACTGCTGGTTAAGGTAGGGTTCTCAAGCTCAGCACTGCTGACATTTCAGTCAGGTAATTCTTTGTTGTGCAGGGCTGTCCTGTACACTGTACAGTGTATGGCAACATCCCTGACCTCTACCCACTAGAACCCAATACGGCAACCCCCTCAGTTGTGGCAATCCTAAAAGTCTCTAGGCATTGCCAAATAGTCTCTGGAAGGTGATGCTGCTCGGTGAAGAGTCAGTATGGCAGGGTATAGCACAGAGGACAATGGCTTTCTAACGAAGGCTTCACTGAAGCCTTAAATGGTGAGTAAGAGAGAGCCCAGAAAAGGAGAGCTGGCAGGTGGGCAAGACTATGAAAGCATCTGACGAGGAACAGCAGTGCAAATAGGAAAGCACTGAAGTGCAGAGTCAAGGGGGAGCTGTCCAGGCCTGGAGAGTTGAGGCCAGGTGTGACGCTGGGATGAGCCTCAGTGGAAAGAAAAGCTGCCTGCATGTGCTACCAGCTGCCCCTCTCTTCTCTCTGTTCCCTATTGGTAATATGTCTGCATTTAAGGAACAAAACTCATTTATTCTTTTCCTCTGAATTCCAAGTAATTATCTCAATGTTATCTTCGGCACCACTGACTTGATTTCCCGTGGAGTGAATTCTACTGTTTACTGCTTCCAGTGTGAAGGTTTATTTTGCTAACTGCATTTAAGTTTCTTTGCAATTCATCTTTCCATTTGATCCCATTCCTCTGCATGTTCTCTGCTAAATATATGCTTCTCTTTCTTAGAAGCCTGGTCATTTATATACCAGTGAGAAGGCCAGGTAACCTCCTGCAGCAGATCATTTTCAGAGGTTTGCTTCTGAGAAAGAAACAAATGCAAGAGAAGCAATAATCAAAAATAAATAAAACTCTTCGAGTTAACAAAGAATACATGCAGAATGAAAAGGAAAACCATTTTACAGTCAAAATCAATGAAAATATTCATATCTAAATACATCCTAGCATAAAATGTACTACTACAAAACTTTGGTGTAACAATAAATGCTACAAAACAATGAATAATGGCCACGTAATTTCTGGGGTAATGTTGTGTCTCCAGGTAATCTGCCCTTTACACACAAAGGCTTTGTAAAGATATTTAAGATATGATAGGGCTCACACCCTTCCTAAAAAATTACTTACATAGATACATCAACATCTCAAGAATGAAGCAAAAAGAGGCCAGAATGGAATGGAGACACTCTTATAAAAGAGGACAGAATGTCACTCAAGCACATTAGGTAATTACTAGAAAGTATAATGGAAAAACATACAAATTTTGTTTCTTTAAATAAAGTTGACCTAGATGCACATATGGAAGAGTGTTAATGAGGACAGGTAAAGCGGAAGATCACTGTGTATCATACGAGCACATTTATGTTTTTGTGTTTGTGGGTGTGGCGTGGATACTATAAAGAAATACATCCATATACAAAAAGACATTTTTTTGGAAGGAAACTTAAGAAACTGTTGATATTGGTTACCTCCGGGAATTGGAGAGGATTAAGAATTTGACAAGAGACTTTTATTTTTACTCCATAGCCTCTGTATCATATCAATGTTTTTCATGAACATGATTTTTTAAAACATAAATGGGTCTAAGCTACCAATTTTTCAATTCTTAATAATCTAAAACAACAAAACTTTAAAAGACCTCTACTTACCTTATAATATAACCCACAAGGTGGTCAGTGTGCGGCAGTACGAACAAAGACTTTCCTGAGAGCTCACATGCATTGCATAAAGCTGCAGCCCTTTCTGAAGCAATGACATCTTCTCCTGTTGATAATCCCCATCAAGATGAATGAGAAATAAAATAACTAATGTGCTTCCCAAATAAATATTTCCCCAAGTCTGAACAATAGAACTAGGAATAAAAACCCAAACGGCTTTTATCACATCAACAGGACTCATGGGTTCCTTGAGAGCTCTGTGTGGTTCTTAGAGGTTACACAGTATATGCCTTTTAGGAAAACATTGCGGAATTTTCTACGGAGCCAGGATAGGTGGCCAAGTAATGCCAACAGATATACCACTTAACTATTTCAAAAAACATAACTAAAACTGGAAACAATAATTCATGAAAGAAGTCTCCAAAACCATTTTGGATGCTGTAAGTTTCAACACAGAAACAAAAATATATTTTGGTCTACAAAAGTCTGGGAAAGGAGAAATAAGAATCTGAAAGTAAGACATTTTCCAAGAGAAAACTACAAATCCAGCCTTTTTATTTGCCTTACAGAAAATTAATGAAAAAATTTCATATAAGGAATACAGTTTCAAATCTATCTTAGATAAGTAAATTATATTCCTTTTTGGAAAGCTTTGGAAGCCAAAAAAATTATACTCTTATAAAAAAATTCAAGTGAATGAATTGTTTCGTGAATTAAACATGTCTTCTATATCCCCTACATAAGAAGACAAGTGGAACTAGGGGAAGAGGACTTAAGATTTGCATTCTTTACTATCTTTAATTTTTTACAGTTAGTATTTGCCCATTATCATTGGTGCTTTTGAAAGTTAACACACTATCAGCCCTGTAACTGAATGCATAAAAGATTTACACATCCAAAAAACTCCTATTTCCCTTTAATAAGAATTGGAGGTATAAAACAATTAATTAATTAAATAGACTTTTGATACCTGGGGGCAAAGGGGTTTTCTTCTGAATCAGAACGACTGCAACTTTTGTGTTTCTTCCTTGTAAACTTTGCCTGCAATGAAAAAGCAATAATAACATTAATTGTTTTAACTTAAAAAAATGTATTCACGACTTCACATAAAATACAACCTTGGTAATTCAACTGAAGATAAATTTCAACTAAAAAAACCAAGATCAGAAGAAATCTTTTCCTGCACACAAAGCACATATGTGTCACAATAATTTAAATTCTAAAAGTAGGATCTTACATCTTCTAATCTTAAAAATCTTTCTTAAAAGGAAAAGATTAACGCATACTTTTAGGTAAAAGTTATAATGCAACTTACTTCTTTATGGTGATACACTGCAGAGTAGTCATCTAAAAGAATGAATTATTTGAAACTTAAATAGTGATAAAGCAAAGTGTTTTAAGAGACTAAACAGTAAATTACTATGTCTCCAAAAAAGATAATAAATACAAGAAAAACATTTGGAAATTGAGACCAATTAGTCTTCTAAATTTCTTCACATACCCAGCATTAAATACAGTCAATAATTATGCTACCTGTGAGGAAGAGAACAAGATTAATTGGAGGTCAATCCCCAAGTGACCACTGCAGTCTGAACGGTACTCCATTGCCTTCAAGAAATGTTAGTGAATAACACACATGTGCAAACTGAACTAGCCGCCCTGACACAGAAGATCATACCTGACTATTTCCACTCTGGTGGCGCACTCAGACTGCTTTTCTTTCCACTGAGGCTCATCCCAGTCCAGTTCATAGAACACAACCACCAGGGCTGGCACCAGATTCAGATGCTTATTCATCCAGCCAGTCTTTAAGATCCCTTTAGGAATGTACCACTCATATGAAGTTCTCTGCAAACATTGGCAGAAATTGAAAAGTTACCTGAGAGCAGCAGAAACCACCTGTTACTGAGTGCCAAGCACTTTATGTGCATGGATCTCATTCAATATACACACCTCCCATTTTTGATTAGGAAACTCAGGCTTACAGATTCAGAAAGAACTAGTAAGTGTTGAAGGTGGAATCTCAACCCTGGAGAAGCTATACTTCCCATTTAAAGAATGACTAAAGCCAAAGAGTTTCTATCAGCCCCATAACTGAATGCATAAAACGATGATGCATGTCTAATGATGTCAAGGGTCTCAAATACTTTGTAAAAAAAAAAAAAAAGTCCATTTCCAGGTAAGTTCTACTTATATTATTCACCATTCCAGCTTCTGTTCTTATAAAACTGCTCAAAAAAAATATTACTTAAAATCCAATATGGCTTTGTTTATTTCAAAGACATACTGCTATGATGGCATTTCACCTCACTTGTGGATGAAGTAAAAAGCAGAGAACGATTCTTAAACAGAAGCCTCACAGGAGTCTCTTGGGTCTGAGCACTAAGTGCCACAGAGTGGGAAGAGGATGCTGTGGATTTGAGTGTTAGCCCTGAAGGATGCAGTTGAAACCTCACATTCCTTCCAAATCACCTGCGCTGGCTCAGACTACTCCACTTCATGTTGATCCAATGTCTGCCTCCACTAAGGAAAGATGAGGTCTATAAGGAAGGCTGACACAAAATAACATGGGGACTCAGCCAAGAGCTGGGAATAGAGAAATGAAAAGCAGCTTGAATTCAAGCATTAAAAGAGGAGAAAAGACGGCTTGTGCTGGGCCCCCTGCCTTCTCGACACAAACACGACACTAAAGAAAAATAATTGCGTAGGCCTGGCGCAGTGGCTCATGCCTATAATCCCAGCACTTTGGGTGTACTCCCACTACCCAGTCTGAGGCGGGTGGATCATGAGATCAGGAGATCGAGACCATACTGGCTAACACGGTGAAACCCCGTCTCTACTAAAAATACAGAAAATTAGCCGGACGTGGTGGCAGGCGCCTGTAGTCCCAGCTTCTCAGGAGGCTGAGGCAGGAGAACGGCGTGAACCCGGGAGGCGGAGCTTGCAGTGAGCTGGGATCGCGCCACTGCACTCCAGCCTTGGGGACAGAGTGAGACTCCGTCTCAAAAGAAAAGAAAAATAATCGTGTAAGGGCCAGGGCTGGGATGCTATTACTTGCACAATTTCAGACAGCTCAGTTTCCAGGGCTGGATATATGAAATGGTGTCTCCTGTGTGTGGTTCTCAAACACACACAAAGTAATCAGCTGGTGACCAAGTCCTATATTCCCAGAGACCAACTGAGGAGGCATGCAATCTACATTTTTAATAAATAACCCAGGTAATGATGACATACTTGGTCCAGAGATTACTGTGTCAGAGACACTGCTCTAGGGCAAAAGGAAAAAAAAGGGTATGGTTCAGAACTAAAAGGGTTTTATCACCTAACTTTCAAACCAACCTCATAAGATTATGATAAATAACAAATAATAAATATACATAAATTGCTTAAAACAGCAAACTGTTTTACTGTTTTTTTTACAACTATGTTAGCTATTAGTGATACTATCATCATGATAATAATTATTACCTAAGGTAAAGTCGTCTTTACTATGTTGTTCACCTTAAAAGTCAGTTTTGAACTTAATACCTTTCTTCATTCTGCAATGAAGAAACTGCCTTAGTTTACGTGTAACTCCTCAAGAATAGGGAATCTGTCTTAAATTCGTATCACTGGCTTGTTGCAGGGTTCCAGGTGCCTATCACAAAGCAAGTGCTCAAGAAATCTGTGAAACTGAGCCAAATTACACAGACCATGGGATTCAAACACGACATTAGGAATGACGGTGGGGACTGCAAGGCCTTCCTTTTAGAGGGGACTATGTTAAAAATATGGAGACTTGGGTTTTTTTCCTAAAAATAAAAAAGGGAAAACCTAAGTTCATAGGATAGAAGCTTTACGAAGTAATTATTCCTGAGTTTAAAAAAAAAGAACTATTATTAAATATACATGCAGTGTATTACATGAAAATGCCTAAGGTTTTCTTTATGTACCACTGTGACCACTGTCTTGATAAACTCGGCACACACAACAGAACAAAAAAGACACACACACACACACACACACACACACACCGAGAGAGAGGGAGAGAACACATACCAGCACAGTGCCATTACCTTGGGTCTACATTTGGGATACTCATGGTCACCTGGGAGCACCTTGAAAGAAATTGGTACTCGATCAGCTCTCCGATTGGCACAGAAGGCGTCCCAGACCGCTCGATGGACTGCGTTATAAACTACATCCAGGCCCGTGAGAGTAACAAAGGCCATAGGCCGGCAACACAATTCCACAGGCAAGTCCCACTGTGTGGGGCTCATGTTTACGATGTCACAAAAAACCTGAAATACAAAGGTTAATATATACATAATTAATTTTTAAAACCTCATATTCATTTATCCAGCCTGGGCAACAAGAGTGAAACGCTGTCTCAAAAAAAAAAAAAAACTTCATATTCATTTCCAATATATAAATCTCTATTTAAAAATCATTACAAAAAAATAATCATTACAAGGCCAGGCATGGTGACTCATGTATGTAATCCCAACACTTTGGGAGGCCGAAGCAGATAGATCACTGGAGGCCAGGAGTTTGAGACCAGCCTAGCCAACACAGTGAAACCTTGTCTCTACTAAAAATACAAAAAATTGGTCGGGCATGGTGGCTCACGCCTGTAATCCCAGCACTTTGGGAGGCCAAGGCGGGCAGATTATGAGGTCGGGAGATCAAGACCATCCTGGCTATCATGGTGAAATCCCATCTCTACTAAAAATACACACCTGTAGTCCCAGCTACTCGGGAGGCTGAGGCAGAAGAATGGCGTGACCCCGGGAGGCGGGGGTTGCAGTGAGCCGAGATCGCGCCACCGCACTCTAGCCTGGACGACAGAGCGAGACTCCGTCTCAAAAACAAAAAAATTAGCTGCACATAGTAGCACACGCCTGTAACCCCAGCTACTTGGAGGCTGGGGCATGAGAATTGCTTGAACCCAGGAGGCAGAGGCTCCAGTGAGCCAAGATCACACCACTGCACTCCAGTCTGGGTGACAGTGAGACTCTGTCTCAAAAAAAAAATGAAATAAATAATCATTACAAAAAGGCAAAAGGATTTGAGTATCTGCAAACTGTCAAGCAAACAGAAGAGAGAAAAAGGGAAAACTTTAATTCCTGAATTGGATCTATTAAAATGTAATAACTATATGACATTTAAAAAAAAATCTTTCATGTTAAAAATGTTGAAGTCAACTTTAAGACAAATGGGTATTTTCAGTAATGTCTCAAAATGCACACAGAACTTTGAAATTAGTAGACCAAGAAAGCAAGAAGGTGATAAAATTAAAATAGATCTACATGATCTATTTCGTCTATAAAAGAAAATATATTGAAAGAAAAATATAAAAGAAAAAGTTGACTTACATATAATAAACTTCCTCTAATTTCTCTGTAATTGCTAATATTGAATTTCTGAATACCTAGGATATTATTAAAATAATAGCCTTTAATTTATGTAATTATCTAAATAGTAGTTATGTTGTCTCATTTGCCACAATATAAAATGTACTCTTTAAAGAAAAATCTGTAAGGGAAAAACTAACAATGCAATGGAAACTTCTCAGAGGATGTTTCCATTGCATTCTTTAGCTAAGAATCAGTCTATAATAAATCTAAAGTATGCCCTGACTTTGTAAGTATATAAAACTATGTTTATCCCAAACAAGACTGTCATTTTATATATATATATATATATATATATATATATTTTTTTTTTTTTTTTTTTTTGAGACAGAGTCTCACTCTGTCACCAAGCTGGAGTGTAGTGGCATGATCTCAGCTCACTATAACCTCCACCTCCCGGGTTCAAGTGATTCCCCTGCCTCAGCCTCCCCAGTAGCTGGGACTACAGGCACGCGCCACCATGCCCAGCTAGTATTTTTGTATTGTAGTAAAGACAGTGTTTCACCATGTTGGCCAGGATGGTCTTGATCTCGTGACCTCAGGTGACTGCCCGCCTTGGCCTCCCAAATGAGGTTCTTTTAAAGGACAATCTATACCAGTATACTATAGAGAATTCAGGTAAGGCACAAGTGGCTCATGCCTATAATCCCAGCACTTTGGGAGGACAAGGCCAGAGGACTGTTGAGGCCAGGAGGTCGAGACCAGCCTGGGAAACATAGTGAGATCCTGTCTCTAAAAGAAATAAAAAAGAAAATAGACAGGCATGGTGGTGCGCACTTGTAGTCCCAGCCACTTGGGAGGCTGAGATGGGAGGATCACTTGAGTCTAGGTGTTTACAGTTACAGTGAACTATGATTGTGCCACTGCACTCCAGCCTGGGTGACAGAGCAAGATTGTGTTGCAAAAAAAAAAAAAAAGTTATTCCAAACAATATTATCACTATATCCAAACAATATTATCACTATATTTTAAATATAATCTTATTTGAAAACGAATGTGTCATGAGGCTCTTTTAAAAGGTAATCTACACCAGTATGTTATAGAGAAGTCTAATACAATCTTTGTGAAAAGTGAGGCACACTTAGGCTAATACCTGATCTCCAAAACATGGAATATTTTCAACTGAAAGGTTAATTTAGGAAAGACTATTAGTTTTCTCATGTTTACGTACTGAAAGAACAATAGGTATTGAATAAATGATTTGCAAAGCTTGCCAGAAATGTCTACAACAGATAGTTTTAGAATTGTTTAAATATTTTTAGGACAGGATTAAGTTATGAGGGCAAAGGATTGCATGTTCAGAGAAAGAAACTGTCTAGTTCTGGGTAATTTGGGAATGAAAATTAAAAAGGGGTGACCAGGCTGGGCACAGTGGCTCACGCCTGTAATCCCAGCACTTTGGGAGGCAAAGGAGGGCGATTCACGAGGTCAGGAGTTCAAAACCAGCCTGATCAATATGGTAAAACCACGTCTCTACTAAAAATACAAAAATTAGCTAGGCATGGTGACAGCGTGCCTGTAGTCCCAGCTACTCAGGAATATGAGGCAGGAGAATTGCTTGAACCTGGGAGGCAGAGATTGCAGTGAACCGAGATCGCACCACTGCACTCCAGCCTGGGCAACAAAGCAAGACTCCGTCTCAACAACGACAACAAAAAACAGGTGACCAAAATACAATACGGGCACCTTTGCTTAATATGAACGAGTCTAGACTAGAGGCCATTTCCTGTAATAACTTAGAGGCCCAAAAGACATAACTGTGGTCTTTGAATATGGAGCTGAAATAAGAGGAACTAAAAATGACTGTGTCATCCAATACAAATATGAGTCACATAAATAAAATTTTCTAGCAGTCATATTAAAAAGTAAAACGTGGATGGAATTCATTTTAATAATATTCAATTTAACGCAGTGCGGTATGTCCAAAATACTATCATACTGACACTAATATACCTTTTTTTGTACTGTCTTCAAAATCTGGTGTGTATTTTACACTCACGGCACAACTCAATTCAGACTAACCTATTTCAAATGCCTAATGTAGCTACCGGCTACAGAACTGGACAGCAGAGATCTAAATTATGGGAAATCTGTTCCAAAATCACTGCATGAAAATTGAAACAGAAATTATTGCCACGTTCTCCCATGGCACTTGAAATGGTCGTGCTTATTCTGCAGCAAAGAAATTTGAATGAGAACACCCATACGCACAGGCGCAGATTGACAGGATCTCAGCGACAGGCTGGAAGGAGAAATTTTCAGATATCCTGGAAGAAGCCAATGGAGCAACCAACGAAACTATACATGAAAGGAAGCGCAGCTATAGAAGGTGAATAATGGATGGGAGATCCAGTAATGCAAGGGAAGTAAACTGGAAACTAGTGTGAGAGGTAAGAAAAGTGGCCCAATCAAACTGGGAACTAAAAAACCCCTAAAACCTAATGTGGTTGCTTTTTTTTCTTTTAACTAACTGGAAGTTCAGGGTGTAGGACACAAGGCTGCTGAGAATGGGATTGAGAGATGTTCAACTACAAAACGAACAAAACAGGAACGACAGTGTGGGGACGAAACGATGTTTCGATGTTAAAGATGAGAAGAAAACAACCCAACCTAGGAGAAATACCGCCCCCGTGGTCGCAGTATCTGCTCTGGTAGCTCCGGTGAGGAAAGGCAGAGGAATAACACTGCAGTCCCTAAAGGCAGATATCTTCCTCCTCTTACTCCCCTGTCTTAAACCTGGGAGGCCCTAGAAATGGGTGCGTCTTTCCTTAGGTCTAAAAGAGAAGTGCCAGGATTGCACTCGCCGATGGGATTGCAAAACGCAGGCCCCCAAACCAGCATTGTTAAGAGCTAGCTCCCTTCTTCGGCGATCCCGCCTGGCCCCGCTGGTCTCCCGGCCCGGACTCACCCAGGCCCCACGCCCCGGGCCCGCTGCAGCTGAGGCCTGTCGCCGCCAGCCGGGACAAGACGAGAGGAGGCGGGGAGATGTCACAGAACGCCGGGGCCCGTCCCCACCGCGGCAGCCCCACAGCCAGCTCCAACAGGCGAGACTTCCCTGTACCCACCTCCCCCAGCACAGGAAGCACTTTCTGGGCCTGAGTGACAGCGCTCTACACCAATCGCTGTCCCGGAACTTTACGCCACTCCTCCGAGCGTCAGGAAGACGCTGCACTTCCCAGGCCCCACCAGCCGCGGCTCCTGCTCCGAGCCCACAGCCTACCGCTGGCGGCTGGGCGCTGTCGAGACCCGGGGCGCACGCGATTGGCGTCTGCCAGTGCGAAGACTGTGCCGCCGCCACAACCGAGGCGCCAAAGGGGGACGCCCGGCCTCTGGGCCGCTGCCCCCGCTGCTCTTCGTTGTTGGGAAAGCCGTCCGCTCAGGAGGCGCCCCGCGACCGGCGCGATGAGTGCCAACGAGGACCAGGAGGTGAGCCACCCGGCTCAGGGCCCTCTCCCAGCGCGGGCGCGGCGCGCAGCCCCGGGCACCGGTGAGACCTGGTGCCCGGACGGGCTGCCCGGCACGTGCCCTGCGCCCTCGGAGCCGGCCGGGGTGCCCCGAGTTCACCGGGGTCCCACCCAAGCGCGCGTGAATGGGCAGGAGTCCGCCTCTGCCTCTCTTCCCCCCTCATTTTTCATGTTTGCAAATCCTGGAGTCTCCCCTGGTTTCCTTAATAACAGGGATGAGCGTCCTTGGTGCACGATCCTGTGCTCTTGGCTCTCCTTGAATCCCATGAGTTCAGTGCCTGTTTACTGAGTTAGGCTGATCACCTTTAAATTTTAGTCTGGTCACCTTTTTAAATCTCTTGGCTAGTAGAGGGCTAATTGAGTTAGTTACATTTCTCATGGAAGAAAATGACGTTAGTGGTGCTTCTGTCCATATTGTTTGGGGAAATCTTTTACCCGTGTGTTTTGAGCATTCATGTACCACCTGAACTTACGGTTTATGCTCAGATATTTCCTGGTGAGATGCCATTTTGACATTGAATCATGCAATATTAGAGTTGGGGGTGGGTGCCACAGGCCATCTGTAGGGGACCCTTCTAACTTTGATAGGTAGGTAGATGATAGCCGCAGGGCTGCATGGTAAGTATGTGGTAGAATCGGGACTAGAAACCAGGTTTTACTGGGTGGTAGATAAGTTCACTGTTAATTTAAAGTATAATGCTTGAAACTTACTACTTTTACATGATAAATGTAATAGAATCTCTGGATTGGAAGTTAACCTTTAAAGAACCCAAAGTTCAACAAGCTAGCTAGTTGATATCTGAATCTCTTCTAAAATATTCTTGCCAGGTAAATTTCTAAGTGAATGCATTAATAGCTTTGTCTCCCTGCAAAGCAAAGAACATACAGTGTAATATTTCTCAAGAGTTTGACCATAGTTCCCTACCTTAGAACCATTTAGATGGTTGCTAGAAAACAGATGCCTGCACTCCACCCCAGACCTACTGAATCAGAATTTCTGTGGTGGGCCCAGGAATCTCCAGTTTAACAGGAAAATTTCATTCTTCTTTCAGATGATCGATCTTCTGATCTTTGAAGATAGTTTCCTGCCCAGTTTCTCAGACCTCTTCTCAGATGAAGTGGTTCCTTTTAGCTTGTCTTCATATATCCATTCTTTGTTAATTTCTTCACTCTCCTGGAATCACATGTCTGTGGACAGATTTTAATTTTTTAAATGTCCTGTTTCAAAATTGTGGCATCATGTTGTTTTGTCTAGTTAAATTTACTGTCAACTAAAATCTTTCAAGTGCTTTATACAAAGCAATTTGTCTTTCGTCTTCAACTTCTATATTTAGGTATCTAAGTATTAATACAAGTTCTACTTACCCTGCTAAATTTCATCATTAGCTTGCTTTTCAAAGACTTTTTGGGTTCTTATTCTGCCATCAGCATTATTCACTATCCCAACAAATTGTCATCTACAAATTTCATAAACTTGCCTTCTATTTTTGTACCTGTCCAAGTCATTAATTAAAATATGGGAAAGGATTAGGGGCAGGAGTAGTACTGTATCTTGAGTAAGGTTTTTTTTCCAATCTAATCTTAGTTATTCTTGAATCCAGCTTGAATTTCTGTATTTTTTTTTTTTTTTTCCTGTAAAGGTAGCAAGAAAGAGAACCCTGTGGAGCCTGGCTGAAATCTGTATAGTCGGTGTTTTATGCCTTTCTTCTTTGTGCCAATCAAGTTTCCCTTTCTAAGAAGGGTATATCTTGTTTTCCATATGCTTGCTAGGTCTCAGGGACTACTCCTTCATCTCCCAGTTTCTCACACACTATTTCTTCAATAATTTCTTTTTGTTGTTGTTGTTGCTGTTTTTGAGACGGAGTCTCGCTCTGCAGCCCAGGTTGGAGTGCAGTGGCCTGATCTCGGCTCACTGCAACCTCCACCTCCCGGGTTCAAGCGATTCTCCTGCCTCAGCCTCCTGAGTAGCTGGGACTATAGGTGCCCATCACCACGCCCAGCTAATTTTTGTATTTTTAGTAGAGATGGGGTTTCACCGTGTTGGCCAAGCTGACCTCGAATTCCCGACCTCAGGTGATCCGCCTGCCTCGACCTCCGAAAGTGTTGGGATTACAGGCGTGAGCCACCACGCCCATCCAATAATTTCTTTTCTAAAATTTTGACTGTAGATCAAGCCCACTATCACCGTCTTTAGTTTGTAGAATTCATGACTTGCACTTTTTTGAAAAACTCAAACACGTACCCAAGTGCAGTCTTTCTTTACTTATTTTCTCGGGTATTCTTCAGTGATCACAGTGATGAACTTCTCAGTTGTAATACCAAAATGTTCTAAGAACTGTGTCTAAGCAAAGATTACTAGTTACATTTTCTCTGACAGTCCTGTCTCATCTTGGGTAGATACTTGTCAGCATTTTTCTTAAAGTTATTTTTCTTGCCCTTAGGTGTTTTTTAAAGCTTTGTATCACTGTGGGAAGGATTACATATAAAAGAAATGTATGTAAGTAATGGAAAAGTATTGTTTTTCGTAGTTCTTGTCTTCAGGTTTAATGCTCTTTGCACCCAGGGTCCTCTTCAGCAGAGTGCTAAGAGCACTTGCTCTGGAGTGACTTTACACTTCCTTGCCTCCGTAGGAAGGAGAAAATAGTAGGAGCCTCTCGACAGGGTTGATTTGAGAAGTCAGTGCGATAATACATTGTACAGTGCTTAGCAGTGCCTGACACAGAGTTTGAAAGTATCATTGGTAGTAATATTGTCGTGTGTTGCTGCATGCACCTATGTGGTAAGTATCTAAGGTTATGTAAGTTAGTCAAGCTTTACATAGTTGAGTGGGCTTGAATGAGAAAGTAAAGACCCTCTATTTCTAATTCATTTATGCCACTGAACAAAACTCATTCAGTTCTTTATTTCAGATGGAACTGGAAGCATTACGCTCTATTTACGAAGGAGATGAAAGTTTCCGGGAATTAAGTCCAGTTTCTTTTCAATATAGGGTAAGACATGGCATGAGTAAGAGCACTTAGAACTTTGCTAGAAAAGACTAAAAGTGGCTAAAAATGCTTATTTTGTTTTTTAAACTTGTTTAAATTTATTATGTCTGTATTTTCTATAGCATTTAAATGGAAACATCACCCAAACATCAGTCATTTTTAACATTTGAAAACTTAATTCAGAAACTTTTAAAAAACCAGGATAAACTTGTTTTTATTGTACCAGAATCATAAGCTGTTAGAAATGGAAAAAACCTTAAAAATTATGTGATCTTATCTTTAACATAAAATAGTAACAGTAGGGCTGGGCACGGTGGCTCACGCCTGTAATCCCAGCACTTTGGGAGGCCGAGGTGGGTGGATCACGAGGTCAGGAGATCAAGACCAGCCTGGCCAACATGGTGAAACCCCATCTCCACTAAAAATACAAAAAAATCAGCCAGGCGTGGTGGCCCATGCCTATAGTCCCAGCTACTCGGGAGGCTGAGGCAGGAGAATAGCGTGAACCTGGGAGGCAGAGCTTGCAGTGAGCCGAGATCGCGCCACTGCACTCCAGCCTGGGGCACAGAGCAAGACTCCGTCTCAAAAAAAAAAAAAAAAAAAATAGTAACAGTATTTTTTTTCATAAATAAGTCATATAAACCTTTTATTCAAATGATTATAAGTAGGTGGGGCACAGTGGCCCACACCTTTAATCCGAGAACTTTGAGAGGCTGAGGCAGGAGGATCACCTGAGGTCAGGAGTTGAAGACGAGCCTGGCCAGCATGGTGAAACCCTGTCTCTACTAAAAATACAAAAATTAGCCAGGCATGATGGCGCACGCCTATAATCCCAGCTACTTGGGAGGCCGAGGCAGGAGAATCACTTGAACCCGGGAGGCGGAGGTTCCAGTGAGCAGAGATTGTGCCACTCTACTCCAGTCTGGGCGACAGGGTGGGACGCCAAGAAAAAGCAAATGATTATAAGTAATGGAATGGGAAAGTTTTTTGGAAAAGATTTACAGTTATTATTAACATTGTCACAGTTTAAACTGTGAGAAATGATCCTTATGCAGGATCGATGGATGACCGTCACAGAAAATAAGTTTGTGTTCTCAATTCCCTTTCAAGCTTAACAGTCCTTACACCATCTCCAAGTATATAATGACCAGGGACCTCAAATGTCCAAAGTTAACAGTGGAGCTAAGTCCTAGGCCCTTCTATTTGAATCCAGTTGCTACTCTCTCCTTAGCAAATGGGAGGTTGAGAATTTCCCTGTACTCTCCTAAATGTCTCATTCACCATGGCAGTGGTTTGGAGCACACTGCAGAATGCTGTAGGACATTTATATGTACTGTAAGACGGACAGTGACGTGACCCATGGATGGATTTAGGAGGAATGAGACATGAGATTAGGAGGCAGCGTGTTGGTAGTCAAAGGGTCAGCGGTAAAGTTCTGCCTGTGTCCTAAGTCACACCACTCAGTTCTTGCACAGAATAGTCTGGTAGCCTCCTAGTTGACTTCCCTGATTTAGTACTTTCTTTAGCTTCCCCCTTATTCTCCACCATTAGTCCTCCAACAGTACTAGCTGGCTCTCTGAAACATTGAAGTAGTCATCCCATTCTCTTGTTCAAAAATGTTTCTCCATGGGCTCCTCTTGCCCATAAAATGAGGACTAAATTTTTTCACATGACACTCCAAATCCTTCTGTTTGTTTCTGTCTCTCCAAACTTTCCCTACCACTCACATGACTTAGACATAATGGGTTGTTAGATTTTCCCCCATATATTTTTTTCTAGTACTGTGCTTTTGCACACATTGTTTAATCTTTCCCTCACCTCAGGTCCATTATCCCCCTGCCTCTCCTTTAAGGCCTAGCTCAGGCCGCCTCTGTGACACATTAATATTTGGGCCATGTCTCCCGTGTCAGCTCTGACTTTGGATCAGAATTAGCCATTCCCCATTTCTTCATACTTTGTTTTGTTACTTTTGAGTTATTATTCATATTGCAGTTTTGTAAGTTGTATAAATATCTGTCTTGAAGATAGGAATGGCCTTGTCTCTATCTTTGTATCTTCAGTACCCAGCACAGTGTGAGGCATGTGTTAATTTATTCCTAAATGCACCATGAGAAACGACGTAGTGATTGCATGAAGCAGATAACTTTTATCACTTTTTATCATCTACGTTTAAAACATAAACATAAACCAATGACATCTGTTATGCAGATAATCCTTATCCAGGTCTATCAGTAGATCTCTACATTTATTTTAATAACAATACAGAGGAGATTAGCATAGCCCTGTGCGAAGATGAGATGTTGATTCATGTATCATTCCATAGCTTTACTAGAAAATCACCATTTTGCAACCACTAGTATGATAGTTGATTCAGTTACCGTTAAGGACTGTTAATGAAGGCTAAAGCCTTTGGGTGAAAGGTTGTTGAGAAACAAGGTATTCATACCTTGTTTTGTAGAGTTGCCCCACAGATGATGATGATTTTTTTTTTTAATAGAGACAGGGTCGTGCTATGTTGCCCAGGCTGGTCTCTAACTCCTGGCATCAAGTAATCCTCCCACCTCAGCTTCCCAAAGAGCTGGGATTACAGACATGAGCCACCTCACCCAGCGAGATTATTCCTTAATTACAAAATGAAAAGGTTTACGTTGAAGAGATCTGGAGAAGATCACCTTAACCATGTGATCAATCTTAGTGTCACCAATGATGATTCTGGAAGATCTTGTGTGCCTCCTTATATGATGCTGTGGGAAGATGCCACATCACCTCTATAGTTTTCTTACCAAAAATGTTTAATTTGAATGAGTTCAGATCTGGGGACATTATATAAGAAAACTAGCCTGTATTATTTTTGGTTTAAAAGGCAGGGGAAGCCAGGCACAGTGGCTCATGCCTATAATCCCAGCACTTTGGGAGGCTGAGGCAGGAAGATACTTGAGCTCAGGAGTTTCGAGGCCAGCCCGGGCAACATAGGGAGAACTTACCTCTACCAAAAGTTTTTTAAAATTAGTCTGGCATGGGGCACACGCCAGCTACTTGAGTGACTAAGGTGGGAGGTTTTTGTTGTTTTTTTTTTTTTTTTGAGACAGAGTCTTGCTCTGTTGCCAGGCTGTAGTGCAATGGTGCGATCTCAGCTCACTGCAACCTCCGCCTCCTGGGTTCAAGGGATTCTCCTGCCTCAGCCTCCCGAATAGCTGGGACTACAGGCATGCGCCACCACGCCTGGCTAATTTTTGTATTTTCAGTAGAGACAGGATTTCACCGTATTGGGCCAGGATGGTCTAGATCTCTTGAGCTCAGGTGATCCACCCACCTCGGCCTCCCAAAGTGCTAAGACTACCGGCATGAGCCACCATACCCAGCAGATTTCTTTTTTTATTTTATTTTTTTACTTTTGCCACAGACTCTTGCTCTGTCGCCTGGGCTGGAGTGCAGTGGCATAGTCTCAGCTCACTGCAACCACTGTGATTGTGCCACTGCACCCCAGCCTGGGCAATTGAGTGAGACCCTGTCTCAAAAAAAAAAAAAAAAAAAAAGTCAGGGGAGAAGGCTGGAGACCGTTCTAAATTAAAGCAGAATAAAGAGGCATAGCAACCCAGTGCAATCCATGATCCCTCAATGGATTATGGATTTGTGGATTGGGATGATGCCTATTAAAGGACACTTTAGATATGATTGGGTAGTTTTTAATAGAGTTTATGCATTAGGTAGTATTTTTGTGCCAATGTTGAATTTCTTGGGTGTAATAATGATCTTGTGGTTATGAAGAAGATTGTCCTTTTCTTAAGATACTCTACTCAAAGATTGAGGAAATTTCATTACTGTTAAATGTTTCAGCAAAAACCAAAGGGGGAAAAAATCACATTGGGAGAGTAGGGGTTGATGCTATGGTGGAAAGGGGGACGGATAAAGTAAATGGGGCAAAAAGTATTTGGTGAATGAGATCAATGTCAGTGAGTGTTCATTATACTATTTCAATTTTTCTTTAAGATTAAAAATGTTTAAATAAAAAGTTGGCAGAGCAAAAGAAGGGTGTCTTTATTCAGAAATTGTTATCAGCTGAAGGCATTCCTTTCCCTTATCCTTTGCCGTTTCTTTCTTTCTCTCAGTTTTAAATTTCGTTTTCTTACCTCTTGGGGTTGTGCCTCTTGGGATTTAGCAGGTGGATAACTTAAAACAAAGATGAGGTGTGTCGAGTTTGTGAATTACTTTTGTCCATTCTCTTTCTGTATCCCACGGATAAGTTGATGTCTTACTTTCATCCTCAGAAAACTGGTGAAAACACTAAAAAATCCCTGAGATGTAGGCGTGGTACTAGAAAAGCTGATAGGCTGGTTAGGGACAGGACATGGGCACAAACGGAACCTATGAAGGCATGGTAGGACTAAATTCAAATCAGACTGTCCTGTGACTCCCTGCACCCCTGCTCAGTCCTAGCCTGTGTCCCTGGACTTTTCAAAATATTACATTTCTGATCTGAGCGTGAGTATTGGAAAGAATTCACCATTTTGAAGATTATAATTTAGTTTTCTGTCTTTGTATCACTTTTTACAAGCCTAAGATTTCCCCTTCTCTTCAGATAGGTGAAAATGGCGATCCCAAAGCCTTCTTAATAGAGATTTCCTGGACAGAAACATATCCCCAAACACCTCCAATTCTATCTATGAACGCTTTTTTTAACAACACCATGTGAGTAGTGTCTTGTTTTTACTGCTTTTCATTTCACGCTCTGTTACACTTTTCTCTCAGCAAGGTATTTTTGCTGTGCATTGTAGATCGTCTGCTGTAAAGCAGAGTATATTAGCCAAGCTGCAGGAAGCAGTGGAAGCTAACCTGGGAACCGCGATGACCTATACATTGTTTGAATATGCCAAAGACAATAAAGAGCAGTTCATGGAGAATCACAATCCCGTTAATTCCGCAGTGAGTGTGTGATTATTTTTTTGTCAGATTCTTTTGTTGTTTTGGTTTTGCTGTTAGTAATACATTTGTACTAGTTAATATATATTCAGAATTGGAAGAAGACTTTGTTAAAGTGAGAGTTACCCCTGAGTTAAATAAGAGCAATGAATTTCAGATTTTTTCTATTTAACCTAGAAAATGATATTATATTCTCTAGATTTTTATCCTTTATCAAAGACCAGTATTTGTTTAATCTCTTCATAAAGCTTGGACAGCTAAGGGATCTGTTGTGCAGTGCTAAAGTAAGCATGGAATTGCTTTCTCCATGAGGCTTGTTTTGTTGTAAGTAGTCTTGCCACGGTTCAATTTGTAGAAGTTGCAGCATGTGGAAACTTTATTGAATAGAAAAAATTGTTTTATTATTATTTCTAGAATAGTTTTAGGAAATATTTCTTTCATGACCTTAAACATCTGTGTATGAGACCCCTTTGCACCACGTCATGCACTAAAAGACTTTGAGTGGTTCACTGTAATTTAGTGTTGTCTTCTGAACCCAGTGGTAAGCTTTTGGCAGCAAGGCCTGTCCTCTGTTTGAGTGGTTTTGGCTTTCACATTCCCAACAGGGCACAGAACCCCAAGAGGGAACTGGAGGAGCAGTGGAGGGTGGTAGCTAAGATCATGGACTCTGGGCCAGACTGCCTGGGTTCACATCACTGCACCACTTACCAACTCTGTGACTTTGGGCAAGTTTCTTAATCTTTCTGTGCTCAGTTCCTCATCTGTAAAATGGGGTTATATGGTATCTACCTCCCAAGGTTGTGGTGAGGATCAAATGTGTGGTATATGGAAAACATTTGCAGCAGTGCCTAGACCTAGTAAGCGTTTTAAATTTTAGCTATCATATACCCTGACTGCATTAACCCAAATGTCTTAAATTTTTTCTTCTGGAAACCAGGATGTTCTAGGGAGGCACATGTGATTTTTCTAAAGACATGTTTAAACTGTCGAATATTCACACTGAGAAACAGCTCTGTAAAGAAAAAAAAGGTTTTAATTGAATTTCCAAATAATAGCAAGTTAACTGAATTGTAAAACTACCTTGCAACCTCAGATCTTTAACATAATGCTGATAATCAGATCTTCCTTCCCAGGATGTTGGTTATAACAATTGAACTAATATTACGTCCTTCGATCTGAACTTTTAAAAGAGTGAAACCAATAATGTGTTAAGGGCACTTGATTTTAAAAATGAATCATACTAATACAGGATTCTTTTATTTCATAAGTGTAAAAATTATCAACCCACTTCGGGGTGTAGCTGTATTTAGTGTAACACAAGTTGTAAGGTATGAGGCTGATAATTATTTCTTTTTTTTAGACATCGATAAGCAATATCATCTCAATTGAAACTCCTAATACAGCCCCATCAAGTAAGAAAAAAGACAAAAAAGAACAACTTTCAAAAGCCCAGAAGCGTAAGCTGGCAGACAAAACAGGTTTGTATGTGTTTCTTTTCTTTTTTTTTTTTTTAGACTGAGTCTTGCTCTGTCGCCCAGGCTGGAGTGCAGTGGCATGATCTCAGCTCACTGCAACCTCCATCTCCCAGGTTCAAGCAGTTCTCCTGCCTCAGCCTCCCGAGTAGCTGGGACTACAGGCACACGCCACCACACCCGGCTAATTTTTGTATTTTTAGTAGAGACGGGGTTTCACCATGTTGGCCAGGGTAGTCTCGAACTCCTGACCTCAGGTAATCTGCCTGCCTCTGCCTCCCAAAGTGCTGGGATTATAGGTGTGAGCCACCACACCCGGCTATTCTTTTTCTTTTATAACCTAGATAAATGGATTGCTCTTTAGTGTGATCTGGTGGATATATGTAGATTAATTCTCTACTCTTTCTTGGAGCATTTGGGCCAGTGAACTTTTGGGTCACATATGTATATCACATATGTATATTGAAAATATTTTGGGAGGCTGAGGCAGGAGGATCGCTTGAACCCAGGAGGCAGCCGTTGCAGCAAGCCGAGATCGTGCCACTGCACTTTAGGCTGGGCAACAACAGCAAAACTGTCTCAAAAAAAAAAAAAAGAAAAATATTTACTACTACTTCATCACAAGAGGTCGCCATTTGAAAAAAAAGGTAACTGAGTGGCAAAGTATAAATGAGTCTAGAGGTTGAGGAACATTCAAATAGTCTACAAAAACATGTCCTACCTACATGTTTGGGATTTTGTTTACCTCTTTATTAGCTGTGTGTTATCAAAAATTTTTTGAAATACAGCTTTCATTTGAAATGAATACTGGTATACCATTAGGTGTTAGTGTGATAAATAATTTAACATTTTTGCCTGTAGTTAACTTATTTATACAACAATAATATTTGAGAATAGAATTCTCATATGTTCTAAACAAGAATTATTTAGAAGAAGATTATAAACTCCAGCTCATACCAACAATAATATTTGATTGTTTTTCTTTATTTAACCTGAAAACTTGCAAATTGATAACAGTCTGTAAACTTTTTCACCGGGCAAATGAGGACATTGTCATTTGTATCTATGTGTGTGCTACTATGTGAGGTGAAAAGTTTCTCTTGAGAAGAACAGACCCTTTTATTTTGGTGAGGGCCTTTTTTTTTTGAGACAGAGTCTCGCTCTGTCTCAACCCAGGCTGGAGTGCAGTGGCTGGATCTCGGCTCACTGCAACTGCCGCCTCCTGGGTTCGGCAATTGTCCTGCCTCAGCCTCTTGAGTAGCTGAGATATAGGCATGGGCCACCACACCTGGCTAATTTTTGTATTTTTTGTAGAGATGGGGTTTCACCATATTGGCCAGGCTGGTCTCAATCTCCTGACCTGGTGATCTGCCCGCCTCGGCCTCCCAAAGTGCTGGGATTACAGGCTTGAGTCACTGCGTCCGGCCTGGTGAGGGCCTTTTAAATGCCCTTTCTTTTGCAATGGAATGGCAGGTTTTCTGTGGTTTATGTTCTATTTAATGTCTGTCTATGGCAAATAGCAACTCTGTGTTTGTCCCCAAAATACATTTTTGAAATGGTAACGGTTTGTGAAATTTAAAAAAATGCAGGAATTCATCCTACCTAATGTCAGAGCAGCATTAAAGTATAAAAACAACTGAAGCAGTAAGTTGTTAGCCATTACAGTCTGTTGTCTAGAGTTTGGTTTATCTCTCTTTGAATGTTGTAGCATCTATGTCAGTGAGGTACTATTGCCTTCATACATGATGACCTGTGATCACTCTGTTTCATTAATATCTCCCTACCTTCATCTCTTTGATGATGCCCACCTAAAGCCATTGCCTTCCTATAATGACAGTATAGGAGTTTGTGACTTGGAGCTTTCATTCTAAATAAAAGTTTAATGGGACAACCACGGCACTGTGGCTAAGTTTTAGTTAACCAAAACTGGTGATGTGCCCCCTATAACCAGTAACCAGTGGGATACGATTCTTCTTGGCATGAAAGAGAAAAGAACCAATAGCATCTAAAATTGAGCTCCAGTAATGTTGCTTCTCTCCTATAAGTATCATGGGTTAATTTCTTTTTCCCTAGCTGGAAAATTCATATAATGTACTTGTTTTGAGTGTAAATTTTGAAGGTTTCATAAAGTTGAGACGTGTGTTATACATCAAGCATAAAGGAAATCAAGCCATTTTAAATTGAAGAATTTTTAGATAGTATTTGTTAAACTATTCTTTAAATTTGAATATTCTGTTAAAAGAATAAAAGCACTTTGTAAACTATGAATTATAAGCTAGTTTCCAAGTGATCCCAACAGATTAAAGCCCTTTTTAAAGAATGTTAGATTAAATAATGAATATTTTATCAGAGCATAGCAACTAATACATAAGTTAGCCAGCCCTCCTCTTAGTCTTGAAGCCAAGCCAAACATATTTGTGAGTCCTCCTGTCTTAAGCCTAGCTTCTGGGTGTGAAATACTAATTTGTTAAACAGAACAATACAACTTCTTACTTAAACAGTGACCTCATATAAAGCAGTAGCTTCATGCAAATGCATGAAACTAATAAATGGATTAACTGCTCTTCCTGGCATTACCAACCAATCTCCATATTTTTTCCTTGATATCAGGTTTTGTCTTGGATAGCAATACCATAAATGTAAAAACGGAGTATACCTAAAATATTTTGCAAGTATTCCCAGGAGAACAGTATTGATTCAAAATGATAAACTCTCTTTCCAACTTAGTAATATGTCATTTAAATTTTTAACCTATTTGTGTAGAATAGTATATAAAATCTTATTATATATTATTTAGAATATTAATTTAAAGCTAGCTGGTTGATCTTAGAAATAAAGTTACTATTTTTTATCTTCTAGATCACAAAGGAGAACTTCCTCGAGGCTGGAACTGGGTTGATGTTGTGAAGGTATATAACATTTATATTCTAGTCTTTAAACTTGTTATGATTATTACCAGCAAATAATGAAATTCTTATTTTTTGTTTTCCCCTTCACAACCTTTGAAATTTACTGGGATGTCTGTTTCTTTTTTACATTCAGCATGTAAGTATTTTTGAAATACCTTTTACATTCTTCTCTTCCCTACACTCTCAATTTTAGATCTTTTTTTTTTTTTTAAATAATGGAAAATTTGCAGAAGTTACAACTACAATATAGTATGACTATGTAAGTACATCTTAAGAATGCAGATGCTTAGGGCACAGTGGCTCACACCTGTAATCCCAGCACTTTGGGAGGTCAAGGTGGTTGGATCACCTGAGGTCAGGAGTTTGAGACTGGCCTGGCCAGCATGGTGAAACCCTACAAAAATTAGCTGGGCATGGTGGCACACGACTGTAGTCCCAACTACTCAGGAGGCTGAGGCACAAGAATTTGCTTGAACCCAGGAGACGGAGGTTGCAGTAAGCTGAGATCGTGCCACTGCACTCCAGCCTGGGCGACAGAGTGAGACTCCATCTCAAAAATAAAAGAAAAAATAATGCAGATTCTTAAGTATGACTCCAAGTTATCAACAATATATGGAAACTGAAGAAAACCAGATATGGAAAAGAATGTTTTAGTTTCTTAGTAGAAATTACTTTTAAGTTTTTGTTTTTTGTTTTTGAGACAGGATCTTGCCCTATCACCCGGGCTAGCTGGTGGCATGATCACAGCTCACTGCAGCCTTGACCTCCCAGGCTTAAGGGATCCTCAGCCTCCTAACTAGCTGGGATCAAAGGCATGTGCCACCATGCCCGGCTAATTTTTTTTTACTATTTGCAGAGACAGATATGTTGCCCAGGCTGGTCTTGACCTCCTGGGCTCAGGTGATCCTTCTACCTCGGCCTCACAAAGTGCTGAAATTACAGGCGTCAGCCACCACACCTGGCCCCAGTTTTTGTGGATTTTTTTAAGGACAGATCTTAAACATAGTTGTTCATCATACCAAGAACAATTTTCTGTTTTTGTTTAAAATTGTTTGCTTTCATTTTGAATTTATCTGCCTACATGTCTCAAATTTTTCTTGTATTAGCTGTAGTTTCAAATACGTTCAACTAATTTTTAACACGGTAAATTAATTCTCTTTGTAGGACCTAATGAAATAAATTTTGCATTCCATTTAGTGCCACAACAATTGTGAGAAGTGTTTAATGTGATGCAAGGGTAGTTAAAGATTAGGATTTTAGTGAGGACCCACAAATACATGTAATTTACAAGCAGTGTGTTCTTAAACCTTTTTGTTTTTTGTTTTGGGTTTTTTGTTATTGTTTTGTTTTTGAAGACAAGGTCTGGTTCTGTTGCCCAAGCTAGAGTGTAGTGGCGTGAACACAGCTCAGTGCAGCCTTGACCTCCCGGGATTAGGCGATCCTCTCACCTCAGCGTCGCATGTAGCAGGGGCCACAGACATGTACCACTGCACCCAACTTTTTTATTTTTACTAGAGACAGTATCTCACTTTGTTGCCCAGGCTGCTGGTTCTGAACTCCTGGGCTCAAGTGATCCTCCCACCTTGGCCTTCCAAAGTGCTGGGATTACTGGCATGAGCCACTGCTCCTGGTTTTTTGGTTTTTTTTTTTGGAAGCTGAGTCTCGCTGTGTCACCCAGGCTAGAGTGCAATGGCATAATCTCAACTTACTGCACCCTCTGCTCCTGGGTTCAAGCAATTTTCGTGCCACAGCCTCCCAAGTAGCTGGGACTACAGGCGTGCACCACCACACCTGGCTAATTTTTGTGTTTTTAATAGAGATGGGGTTTCGCCATGTAGACCAGGGTGGTCTCGAACTCGTGGCCTCAAGCGACCCCCCTCGCCTCTGCCTCCCAAAGTGCTGGTGTTACAGGTATGAACCACGGTGCCCAGCCCTGGCCATTTTCTTAAACTTTATGTGAAAGCCAGCTGTTTGTTCCATGGAATGCATTTTCTATTGAAACTTTAAAATAATCTTAGTGCTCCCAGTAGCTAGTACAAAATTATTTCCTGGGAGTGGGGCCCTAACTTACAATTGGAAGAAACGCAGTATTTCTTCCTCCCCTATGTAAGACAGCTGTATGAGTGAAGCCTCTCCGGCATTCTCTCATTTTCCCAGGCCCTTCTTCACTGATGCTCGATGGATACGCATGTGTCCTACGTGTACCAACGTAAAGCCTAACCAGCTAAATTCATTCTTTCCTCCAAATATACGTGCTCCAGAATGAGTAATTTTCTTAGTCAAAATGTTGCCTCTCTTAGTGCAGCTCTAAGCCAAAAGTGAGAAGAAAAAGAATCTGATCTAAAGGTGTTGATAGTGCTTCCCTTCTTTAGAAGTTTTTATTTTTAAGAGTCCCTGTTAATATAAATAGAACTCCAATTTGTTACAAAGAGTAAAATTCAAATTATCCAGTAATCTTGGGAGATGAAAGAAGTTTTTTGTTGTTTTTGTTTGTTTGTTTGTTTTTGAGACAGAGTTTCACACTTGTTACCCAGACTGTAGTGCAGTGGCACAATCTCAGCTCACTGCAACCTCTGCCTCCCAGGTTCAAGTGATTCTCCTGCCTCAACCTCCCAAGTAGCTGGAATTGCAGGCACTTGCCACCACGCCCAGCTAATTTTGGTATTTTTTAGTAGAGTTGGGGTTTCACCATGTTGGCCAGGCTGGTCTTGGAACTCCTGACCTCAGGTGATCCACCTGCCTCGCCTCCCAAAGTGCTGGGATTACAGGCATGAGCCACCATGCCCAGCCCGAAAGAAGGTATTTTTAAGGAGGTTACCACTTAGACATAATTTGGTCTCTGAATCTATTATGCTAAGCCAGTAGTTTCCAACTGTGGGCTTTAGACCCCTGGGATGTCCCTGAGGGACTGTCTCAGGTGTAGGCAAGGTCAAAACTATTTGCATCATAATACTAAGATGATGTGTGCCCTTTAACCCTTTTTTTTTTTTTTTTTTTTTTTGAGATGGAGTCTTGCTCTGTCACCCAAGCTGGTGTTCAGTGGCGCAATTTCAGCTCCCTGCAACCTCCACCTCCCAGGTTCAAGCGATTCTTCTACCTCAGCCTGGGACCATGTGCATGCACCACCATACCCAGCTAATTTTTGTATTTTTAGTAGAGATGGGGGTTTCACCATATTGGCCAGGCTGGTCTCAAACTCCTGACCTCAAGTGATCCGCCCATCTCAGCCTCCCAAAGTGCTGGGATTACAGGTGTGAGCCACCACGCCTGGCCTTAACCCATTTTCTTATGAAACTTCTCTGGCGTTTTCCAGAGGCTACATGACATTTGATGATGCCATCACTAATACTCTTAAAGCACTAAGAGAACATGTGCTTGTATTTTCTTGTGTTTACTAGAATTTTCTCAATTAGTAGGTTGAGGATTAGTAGGTGCATATTAACCCAGGTTGTTCTTAGTACTTCTACTGTGTTGTTAGCTGTCTTCCATTATACCTGATTTACTGTTGAAGCATATTTGTGAGAAGCCAGCTGTCTTCCACTGAGCTTGATAATAAGGAGATTTGGGGTGGGGCGTGGTGGCTCACGCCTGTAATCCCAGCACTTTGGGTGGCCTAAGCAGGAGGATTGCTTGAGCCCAGGAGTTCAAGACCATCTGGGAAACTTGGTGAGACTCCCTCTCTACAAAACGTTTTAAAATTTTGAGAATGGGAAGAGGTCCTCAGGCCGAAATATTTGAGAACCAGCACCTTTAGTAGTTTCTGCTTTTCACGACTTCCCACACTCTCTAGCGTTCTTGTCGGGTGCAGTGGCCTTTCTCAGTAGTTGGAGCACTAGTCTGATCAGAATCGTCTTTGTATTTTATCTGCCCCCCTTTACCCCAAATTTGCCAATGCCTGCCAAAGATTTTTCTTAGAAAAAAAATTGCAATGCAAAAATAAGACTTTTATATTTTCAAAACCATAAGAATTTATTGTCTGGTTAAGATGGTAAATCTTATATTACGTATTTTTTTAATTTGACCACAATTTAAAATTATTTTTAGAAAATTTTAAAAAGAATGTGTGATAGAAAACAAGAACTTGAAGAATGTCATTCATTTTATAGATGGTGCTTCTATTTGTATATTCTTGGTTCCAGTTTACTTCCTAGAAAGCTTCAAGAGTGTCTCACCCACCCACCCACCCACCACCTCTTTCTATTGAGTTTAGATTTTTGTCGAGGTTACATTTTGAAACCTGTTTGAAGTAGCTGAGCTTGAAGTTGAAAGGTAGCGACATGTGATAAAAGCTACAGGTGATTTAAGTTACTTGAACCTTGTTGCGTGTAGTTTAATTTTGATACTCCATGGAAATAATGAACTCAGAAAACATCACTTAAACTTGTTGACTATATTCTCTCTTTTTTTTATAGTTAAGCAAAACTGGCTCTAAGGATGATGAGTGAGTAGCACTTGGAATTTGAGACAAGGAAAGAGCATTCTTTAAAAAGTAAAACTGGGTTCAAAATCTTTCATTACTATTTTCTGGTATTGAGGTGGCTTTTTATAAAACAATTTTTTGTATGTTTCTTACATTAAAAAGGTTGTAAGTTGAAAGTTCATGAAGAGATCTGGTTGTATTATTTTCACAAACTTGCCTTAATAAAAGGTGAAAATGTTAATGTTTAGTATACTTTATGAAGCCTCTTGAGCTTTGTAAATGGACAGGCATGGGGAATAAGAATCAGTGTTAATTTATATGATCTTATCCTGGTGGATGTGCTATTTTCTTAAAGGAGGATGAAGCCCTTTTCAAACTGTCATCCCAGTGGAGCAGAGTACTCAGTGAACAGTTACTCCATAGTGCAATCCATATTAATAGGCTTCTCATCTTAAAATCTTCATCTCTTCTTTTGCTTAATTACTGAACCGTAAATTGCTTCAGAGAAATTTAAATGCTGGTATTTGAACTTTATACATGATACTTTCTGTAGTTTCTTTTAATTTTTGAAAGGTCAACTGCTTCCCTTTATAGTTTTCTCTTGATTTGGTTCAAGATGTTTGATCATGAGTGCTTTGAGTGATATGCGGAATAGGAGAATATAAAAACAAACCTGCCAAATACACTAGAAAGCATTTCAGTAAGAAATACTGGCCCTTCTTTAAAACATTTCTCTTGCATGTACCAGGATGGGAGTAAAAGATGCCTTCATGTTTAATTTTTGTGTTGTTGGCGACACTGATTTTAATGAAATCCTATTTAGCTGCTGTTGTGTGCTTTTAGTTGTTGGATAACTGAGGTCTCCTAAATGGTTCAACATGAAACCACATTTCAAGTCTTGTTTCTTTTTTGGAGTGTCTTTTCAAGTATTCAAATGTATTTCTCAACCTGAGCATCTTTTTAATCATGTACATGGGAGTCTTTTATATGCTGAACCGTTACACATGCTTGATTTAAAAATAATAATAATAGAGGAAACTATTGGTCTACTTGTACCAGAAAGTTTCTGATGTTTATGTGTTTGTACAGTGATTCTGTATATGCGCCCAGCTTTAAGAACACATAAAACTGTTATGTCTGGTAGGGAGATTGTTAGTGCCTCAAGTTACACCTGTGCGGCTTGGGGCTGAGTTTTGATAGAACAATAAACGTTTAAAGAAGTTAAGAGTAGTTTGAGCTGTGTCCGCAGTTTTCACTCATTAACTGACTTCAGCTAAATAGTTCGAATTATAGAGTAAGTATAATGACAGCAAAGGAGTTAATCTCATTTTCAAAAGCTGTTTCACATTTTATTTCTTGAATTAATGTAGAGCAAAACATGTTAAAATTCAGGACCACTGGAATATGGCAACTTATGTTTCAGGGTTGTGTGTGGATAGTATTTGTCGTTGTATTGGTTTGTTTTTTGTTTTGGAAGAAACATCTGCTGGTGGAATAAAATACTTTGTTTTGCTCTGAGGAGACTGAAACTGTTCAGGCTTATTATGGCTCATAGATTACAGAGAATGATGCTAGTTACATGCCAATGAACTATTTTTACTCTTTTTATATGAAATGTACAAATTTCTAGGAGTGATGGTGATGGTGGTGCCTCTTATTACCTTATGTAAAACACTTGAACAGCCTCATCAATATTGCCGTCATCTGTTTAACACTCCCAGTATATTTTCGCAATGTGTGTTTACTTAAAATGTTGTGGAGTGACATAATTAATAAGCAATAAAGTCTGAATTATACACAGTGATTTTTCTTCACATTTTATTTCACATCACTTCAGAGAGAATTGTTGATTTTATAAATCTGCATGGCCTTATGGTACAAGATATACCCTCCTACTAGAAATTATTCAAAATGTTGGATTAAAAAAATTTTTTTTTTTTTTTGAGACAGTCTCACAATGTCGCCCAGGCTGGAGTGCAGTGGTGCGATCTCGGCTCACTGCAAGCTCCGCCTCCTGGGTTCACGCCATTCTCCTGCCTCAGCCTCCCGAGTAGCTGGGAGTGCAGGCGCCCACCACCATACCCGGCTAATTTTTTTGTATTTTTAGTAGAGATGGGGTTTCACCGTGTTAGCCAGGATGGTCTCGATCTCCTGACCTTGTGATCTGCCCGCCTCAGCCTCCCAAAGTGCTGGGATTACAGGTGTGAGCCACCGGGCCCGGCCTAAAAAATGTTTTTCAAATGAGCTCACAGATGATAAGGAATGCCTAGAGGCTAAAAAATTCAGTGAAAGTTGGAACCTAGAGGTTAAGGATGGCTTTAGTTTTCAGTTTCAAGGGTCCAGAAGACACGAGATGAAGGCCAGGATCAGCCTAGGTTAGAGAGTCACACCCCTGAAACATCTGTAAGACTGAGGCCCATCCTGCAGTGTGAACCCTGAGGACATTTCTGGCTTGAACTGTGGTTCTGAATGGAAGAGTAAAATACAAGTATATACATATATATACACATATGTAAGTGTATGTACACACACACTCCTGACAGTTTGTGCCCCCAGGTTACCTCACACTTGGATTTCAGCCCAAATTCCTCCCCCACGTGTGATTTTAAAACAGACAAACCCTCAAGCCAATATTTTAGTTGAGAGTAGAACCAAATCGCTAGGGACTCTAGGTAACTGTGAGAAATGAACACACATCTGCTCTGTTCTTTCAGAACTCAACTTGAACCCAGACCACCAACCAGGTGCCCCATAAAGAGTTTATGGAATGTGCCCTCACAGTCAAAAATACATCAAAGCAAAGCATGAGAGCCTGCCAAAAAAATCTTAGGGGAATGGGAGCTGCAAGGGTATAGTGATACTGTACAGTGTGTTTCAAATAAATAAGAAACTGAATAGGGAACAAGAAAATTATCAGCCAAGATTTGAAAACCAAAGAGAACTTCTTGAAATGAAAAAATTGAAATTGGCCGGGCGCGGTGGCTCAAGCCTGTAATCCCAGCACTTTGGGAGGCCGAGACGGGCGGATCACGAGGTCAGGAGATCGAGACCATCCTGGCTAACACGGTGAAACCCCGTCTCTACTAAAAATACAAAAAACTAGCCGGGCGAGGTGGCGGGCGCCTGTAGTCCCAGCTACTCTGGAGGCTGAGGCAGGAGAATGGCGTAAACCCGGGAGGCGGAGCTTGCAGTGAGCTGAGATCCGGCCACTGCAGTCCAGCCCGGGCTACAGAGCAAGACTCCGTCTCAAAAAAAAAAAAGAAAAAAATTGAAATTGAAGTTAAAGATGACAAATACACCTGCAGTGAACCTTGACCACTCCGATATGCATAAATATCCTACAGAATGAAACTGGTATGAAGCCGGCATTTTGGATTTTCTCCTTTTGATTGCAGCATTAGAATCATTCCACATCATTTCTTCGCAGGCCACAACTTTTTTTATTTGTTGGTTGATTCAAGCTTTCACCAAGCCCTGTTTGGTTCTATAGATAGGCCTAACCCTGGATCTTGGAGAGTTTTCTTTTTCTTTTTCTTTTTCTTTTTTTTTTTTTTTGGTAGAGAGATAGGGTCTTGCCCTGTCTGTCACCCAGGCTGGAGTGCAGTGACATGATCGTAAGTCACTGCAGCCTCCCCAGGACCTAGGCTCCCAAGTAACTAGGACTCCAGATTCGCACAAGAGGGCAGTTTTGAGGATTCGGCCGGTGTTTCCGGAAGGCTGTCTGTGATTGCTTTAACAATAAATTTGGCAGGGTGCGGCGGCTCACTCCTGTAATCACAGCACTCTGGGAGGCCGAGACAGGCAGATCATTTGAGGCTAGGAGTTCAAGACCAGCCTGGCCAACACAGCAAAACCCCATCTCTACTAAAAATACAAAAAAAAACTAGCTGTGCAAGGTGACAGGCGCCTGTAATCCCAGCTACTCAGGAGGCTGAGGCACAAGAATCGCTTGAATCTGGGAGGTGGAGGTTGTGGTGAGCAGAGATTGCGCCATTGCACTCCAGCCTGGGCAACAGAGCAAGACCCTGTCTCAAAAATAATAAAGGTAAGAGTCATGCTATGTAGTAACAATAGAGATTTGTGTTTGCGCGTTTTTACCTTTGAATATTCCATAGTGAAAACAGAACAAGAGAGATTGCCTGGTCATCTAAATTCAAAATTTCAGTATTTTCAGTTAATGTGACAAAAAAATAAGTAATATGTAACCTAGAGTGATTTTCAAATTTGTGTTCCTTTAGTGAGGAAATTAATTAGGGGTCTTTACTAGCATTTTTTAATGGAATGGGAGGCAATAGAATTGAACAGAAAATACCAGCATGCACTACCTGTTGTAAGAGGTTTTTATCCCACTGTGAAAACTTTAATTTGGGGTGTGCATGTGTGGGTACTGAATCACTATGTAAAATTTACTAAAATGAGTCATGAAAAATGTGTGAAAGCCACTGATCAGAGCATGCGAAAGATGAAACGACTTTTATATGAAGACTTAATTTTCAGAGGCACAAAATGTGCCTTTCAAAGTGCTAAGGACTTTTATCATTGATTTTTGCATTATTCCTGAAGATCAGTTAAGTGAAGCTACATTGCCCAGTATGAGGAGAGGAGCAGGTGTTTGATTGAGAGTAAGATCTTTAATGACTTTGTAAATTTGTAATAATGAAAATTCTTGCATGATAATTTTTGCTTATATGAAGAGCTGAGAACATTTTTAAGAGGCAATGCTTGAATAAATAGACAAGTAATTTTAATAGCCTTAATTTCTCACTAATGTGAACCTAAAATAAGAAAATTAGTTTAACTTTCTCATTTCTAGTGGAATACTATTTTTGCTTGCTAAGCTTCCTGTATCAATCTAGTTTCCAGAATAAATTGTCGTAATAGGTTGATGGTGGTGATACAGTAGACAGGAAGCGTCCCCACCCGTGCCTGTTTTCCGTTTGTTATTGCTGGCACCTGGGAAGTTTTAAGTGCTCTTGCCTGTTTGGCTGCAGCCCTCTGGAGCTATAATAGGTCCTTTTCTGGGCCTGCCACGAAGTCTGGCCTGTTGGGAAACTATTATTGATATTTTAAATACCAAACCACGTCTATGCTCTGTTGTTAGTGAAAGGGAATCCAACTTAGAAAAGGAGGAAGCTGTTGGGGAGTGGAGGGGGATGTAGATTTAAAATATTTTGCTTCATAATTGGGTGATTAGAAATCAGCCTTAAGAGTTTTAACACTGGGACGGTTTTTAGAGTACACAAAGCAATCGGGGAAAAGGTTTGTGTTTAATGTAGCTGTGGAATCGACTTAGGAGGAAGCTTTTCCTCCTAACTGCTCCGGCTCTTCATTCTTCTGCTCCTATGGAAAGATGAAGCTGCATGTGCCATATGTTTTTACGGAGGGCAGCAGGTTTTCTGCGTCGCTTACAGCAATCTCATTTGTAAAGGAACATACGAAGATTTGGACCCCGGAGCCTACGGGAGATTTTCATCTCTGAGGCTTCTTCACAGGAAGCTTCAGCATTCCTATTCTCTTCACTATCCTGTGTATTCCTAGAATCACACTTTTTTCAAATATCTACCCAACAGTATGATTATTTTTAAAACAAAACAATTGGCTGGGCGTGGTGGCTCACGCCTTTAACCCAGCACTTTGGGAGGCCAAGACAGGAGAAGCACCTGAGGTCAGGCATTTGAGACTAGCCTGGCCAACATGGTGAGACCCCATCGCTCCTAAAAATAAAAAATTAGCTGGGTGGCCTGTAGTCCCAGCTACTCCAGAGGCTGAGGCAGGAGAATTGCTTGAACCCGGGAGGCAGAGGTTGCAGTGAGCCGATGCACTCCAGCCTGGGTGACAGAGACAGACTCTGTCTCAAAAACAAACAAACAAACAAACAAACAAACAAAAAAAAAAACAAACTATAAAACCTTTTCCTCCCCCTTCTGTTTTTCTGAAGATCGCTAAACCTACCATTGTCACTTTGCCATTTCACTTGATAAATTACACTAACACAATATTCTTTAGCTCCCAGGGGCATCTCACAAATTAAATTTTAAATTGATGGATGTTAGTTTTTCTGTTTGAAATCCTCATGATAACTGGGAAATCATGCAGTTTTGGTTATAAGAATGTCCATCCATCTGCTAAAAGAAAGCTGAACTCCCACTGCATGCTGACAAACACCATCTGTTACATTTTTCTGTTGGTTTCTATATTTTTCTTTTCGTATGTCAGTGTTTTAAAATTTCTTATTTTGTATTTTTATCAAAGTCATACATGTAGATAGTTTTAAAGGCAAGTAGTTCTGCAAGGCTTTTAATTTTGTGAAAGAAGATCTCTGCCTCCTATCACAGTCCCCAGCCTGTGGGGATAACTAGTTTCGGCTACTTTAAGGGCGAACTGATCTCTAAGGCCATAGACTCCTGCCAACTCTAGCCCTCCCCTCCTGCTCTTCCCCAACACAATCGTGCCTGTGGCCTTTGCTCTGGCTGTGTCCTCTGCTCCAACTCTGCTTTTTACTGAGTGACGCGGAAAGCCTCCAGAGTGTCTGTATTGAGCGGAGGAGTGAGCGGATCTGATTTGTATATTGAGAATAGTCAAGCAAGAGGGAAGGCAGGAAGGCCAGTTAGGAAGCTGTTGAGGAAGTGGGTGAAGAATGACGATTCCTTGACAAGGGTGGGAGGTGGGAGTGGGTGAGAAGCGGTCAGTTTCTGGATATATAGTGAAGGAACGGCTGACGGGCTTGCTGGTGAATCAGATGAAGGATATGGGAGAGCTAGAGGCATCAAAGATAACTCCAAATTGGTTTTTGGCCTAAGCAATTGAAAAAAAATCAATTGATAATGACATTAGTTCTGCTTAACTGATCCTAGAAATAAGGCAATCCTATAAATAAGGTAATCCCAGCGAAAATGCAACTGGATTTTTAAAAGAAAGAAAAGCTGATTCCAAAGTTCTTAAGGAAAACTAAGCATACCAAAATAGACCAAAAAAAAAAGTTTAAAAACAGTTATGATGTGAGTTTATTTCTTTCAATTAGCCAAACATGGCCAGGCGCGGTGGCTCAGCCTGTAATGCTAGCACTTTGGGAGGCCGAGGTGGGCAGATCACTAGGTCAGGAGATCGAGACCAGCCTGGCCAACGTGGTGAAACCCCGTCTCTACTAACATACAAAAACCCCCGTCTCTACTAACATACAAAACTTAGCTGAGTGTGGTGGTGCACACCTGTAGTCCCAGCTACTTGGGAGACTGAGGTTGGGGAATTGCTTAAACCCCGCAGGTGGAGATCACAGTGAGCCGAGATTACACCACTGCACTCCAGCCTGGGCCACAGAGCAAGACTCCGTCTCAAAAAAAAAAATTAGTCAAACATTTCCAGCAGCAGGAATTAAAATGATACTGTGCTGACACCTGCTCAGATCACTGAAAGAAAATAGAGCCCAGAAATAGACATATATATATATATAAATGAGAAAATTTAATATGCAATTTCTTCAGTGCGTGGTATTGGACAGCCAACCAACCACTGGGGGAAAAAGGAAAGGTACTTCTATCTCACTCTTAACATTGCAGTAAATTCAGAGCGATGAAAAAAACTTTTAAAATAAAATGGATTTGTAATCCCAGCACTTCGAGAGGCCAAGATGGGAGGATCACTTCAGCCTAGTAGTTCAAGACCAGCCTGGGAAACACAGTGAGACCCCCATCTCTACAAAAAGTTTAAAAAATTAGCCTGGTATGGTTGTATGCGCCTGTAGTCCCAGCTAGCCAGGTGGCTGAGGTGGGAGATCGCCTGAGCTGGGAAGGTCAAGGCTGTAGTGAATCTGTGATCACGCCCGTGCATTCCAGCCTGGACAACAGAGCAACACCCTGTCTCAAAAAAAAAAAAAGGAAATTTTAAAAATAGTTTCAGGATGAGACAGCCTTCCCAAAGTGTGACACAAGACTCTGAAACCATGAAGAAAATATTACCTTTGATGACATAAATGTAAAAAATTGTACGTGGAAAAAGATTGCATAAATAAACCTAAGAAAAAGTACTTTTAGTATCCTTGTACATAACAAACTCTTAGATGTGACAGTTTCAGAAAAGGAAATGTAAATTTCTCTTAAACAAAAGGACACACCCTCATCACAAGAGAAATTAAAACTGCAGAGAGATTCTGTGTTTCTCCTGTGACATTGGCGAAGACACAATAGCTTGGTGGCGTATCAAAGGTGTGGGGAAACCGGTTCTCTCTCACAAGTTGTTTTGAGTGTAAGCTGATGCAACCTTGAAAAAGGACAATTTAGTAATATCCATCAAAATCACAAAGGCCTTTGGTCCAGAAATTCCACCTGTAGAAATTGTTTCCACGTCTATGCTTGTCTGTGTGAAGTGATCCTTGTACAGGGATAAAGTCTTGTGTCATTACTTGCCCAGACTCATCAGTATCTTCAGGTATGTCCTGGGTCAAAGGCGTCAGACTAGATAGGGGATCAAAGAAAAGCATTTGCATCAGAGTAAGGGGAATGTATGAGAATGGATACCCTGCCACATTATTTGTGTAGATGTAAGAAAATGATGTCTTTCGGCCGGGCAAGGTGGGTCACGCCTGTATAATCTCAACACTTTGGGAAGCCAAGGCAGGTGGATCACCTGAGATCAGGAGTTCGAGACCAGGCTAGCCAACATGGTGAAACCCCGTATCTACTAAAACTACAAAAACTAGCGGGACGTGGTAGCAGACGCCTGTAATCCCAGCTACTCAGGAGGCTGAGGCAGGAGAATCGCTTGAACCTGGGAGACGGAGATTGCAGTGAGTTGAGATTGCGCCACTGCACTCCAGGCTGGGCGACAGAGCAAGCCTCGGTCTCAAAAAAAAAAAAAAAAGAAGAAAATGGTGTCTTTCCACTATAAAATGGAGAATTACTGAGAGAGTCAGTCCACACGGACCCCGGGACCCTGTGTGTCTTTGCAGACTGTGCCAACCTGCAAGGCCCTCCACCCTCTGGCCAGGAGCCATTTGTGGAGCTACTCATAGAGGCAACCACAGCATGACTGCCAGGCCACTGCTTGCCCCACGGAGAGGAGACGGGCTCTTCCCACTTGCTATCAAAGGTGCAGAGCCCGGCCTATGCCATGGGACTTGGGGTCAGGAAACCAAGCTCTGTCACGCTGAGCTGCTGTCACGTGCTGTGCTGAGAGTCGTGAATTGTCTCGCTCGGATCCACCGAGTCTCATGTGCTGCCAGCAACCATGCGCTGTGGCAGGACCCTCTGTTCGCTTGGTTGGTCGTCTCCTTTGGGGTCTTGTTACTCCTGGCTATCCTCTGTGAGATTGGGGTTCATCCCTTGATGGGAATGTTAGTACCCTAAATTACAAGTTTGTTGCAGAGATTCGAGGAAATGTTATATTGTAAAGAGCCTAATACTGTAAGAGTAGGCAATAAGTGGTGGTTATTATTTTTAAAATAAATACCTTTATCACCTTTGTTCTAATCAGATGTCCTTGAATATTAATATCAAATGTTTTCCAGTTTATAAAATCTTGGCTGTTATTCTAATACATGAATGATTAAACTAGAGAAAAATACATTTTCTAAACCTGTGTTTTTCAGGCAGGCTGGTTTGTAACCCATTAGTGGATAAAAATTCAATTTAGGGCCGGGCGTGGTGGCTCACACCTGTAATCCTAGTACTTTGGGAGGTCGAGGCAGGTGGATCACCAAGAGGTCAGAGGTTTGAGACCAGCCTGGACAACATGGTGAAACCCCGTATCTACTAAAAATACAAACATTAGCCTGGTGTGGTGGCAGGCGCCTGTAATCCCAGCTACTCGGGAGGCTGAGGCAGGAGAATCACTTGAACCCCAGAGACGGAAGTTGCAGTGAGTTCAGATAGTGCTATTGCACTCCAGCCTGTGCATCAGAGTAAGACTCCGTCTCAAAAAAAAAAAAAAATCAATGTCAATGTCGTAGATTTTTAGCAACATCTTTTTTAATGAACAGAACAGAGTTGAGTAGAATATATTGATCAGAATGCAATACGTGTTCTAAGAGTAGATACTGTTTGTGAAACATTTTTGGCTTGCTTTAGAATGAGTGTGTGTATGTTTAAGTACTGGGTTGTGACATAAAATCTGTGAGTTCTATCTTAAAAAATTGAAAACCACTTTTCTAAATCTTAAGTTGCTGCTTGATTTCAATGGTTGCGAGGGTTTCAATGGAATCAAATCAGATGACCTTGAATTGAACCAGAACAGTGCTTAGATTGGGCCAAAGGTGGCAGGGAGTCAGTCTGGTGAATTCTAACAATCCACTAGTTGGAGTATCCAGAGCGTTTTATCTCTGGCACCAACCCATTTAACAGGGCAAATGTCCTAGAGAGTCCAGTCTGAGACTGGAAAAACAAAACAACACACAAAAAAAACATGACCACTTTCCACTGTTAGTAAATAACGTCTTTAAAATTTTATTTTTTTTTCTACCTATACAATGGAGCAAAGTATAATATAGAGCAAAATCCTGCATTTTACTTAAGCCTCCTTTTTCTTTTCTTTTCTTTTTTTTTTTGACTGAGTCATGCTCTATCGCCCAGGCTGGAGTGCAGTGGCACAGTCTCAGCTCACTGCAACTTCTGCCTCTGGGGTTCAAGCGATTCTAGTGCCTCAGCCTCCTGAGTAACTGGGACTACAGGCACCCGTCACCATGCCTGGCTAATTTTTGTATTTTTAGTAGAGACAGGATTTCACCATGTTGATCCAGGTTGGTCTCGAACTCCTGACCTCAAGTGATCCACCCTCCTCGGCCTCCCGAAGTGCTGGGATTACCGTCATAAGCCACCACACCCGGCAAGCCCCCTGTTTCTTAATAAGCTGCAGAATTTATTGTACACTGTTTCCCTCCTGAGCTGTACCTGTCATTCCAACTGCATCATGCTTGAAATCAGAACATCTACTTTACTTCTGCGTTGAGTTAGTGATTAAAAACAAAAAGATATTCAATTTCTACACTTACGTTGTGATTTTTTTTTCTTTTATTTGCAATCCTATTAACTGACATGTTGTGATTTTTTTTTTCTTTTTTTTTTTTTTTTTGAGACAGAGTCTTGCTCTGTCGCCTAGACTAGAGTGCAGTGATATGATCTCGGCTCACTGCAACCTCCACCTCCCGGGTTCAAGCGATTCTCCTGCCTCAGCCTGCCGAATAGCTGGGATTATAGCCACGCGCCACCACGCCCGGCTAGTTTTTGTATTTTTTGTAGAGACGGGGTTTCACCATGTTGATCAGGCTGGTTTTGAACTCCTGACCTCAGGTGATCCGCCCACCTTGGCCTCCCAAAGTGCTGAGATTACAGGTGTGAGCCACCGCGCCTGGCCTCCATGTTGTGATTCTTTATGTGAAAGGAGAAACATCATTCTGAAGAAGCTGATAATCAGTTTAAAATTTCCTCATCTTTCTAAATGTCACCCTTAAATCATTTCCCTTTCGCACATTCAGTGATTTTATTTGTTATTGGAAGAAATGCTGAGTGACTCTTTCAGAAGGGAAGACCTGGCAGACATCTCCACTTAGACTATGGGCCCAGGTCTGGCTGCAAAGTAAACACTTGACCCCATGTCTAAATCTGACTCCAGGGAATTCTGTCCCTCTTCTGAGGCTATTGGGCTGGGCAGCTTCCCTAGCAATTTTCTTAACTCTTCCCCGTGGTGGAAACTTTTTTTTTTTTTTTTTGAAACAGAGTCTCGCTGTGTCGCCCAGGCTGGAGTGCAGTGGCATGATCTTGGCTCACTGCAACCTCCACCTCCCAGGTTCAAGCAATTCTTGTGCCTCAGCCTCCCAAGTAGCTGGGATTACAGGACCACACCACCACACCCGGCTAATTTTTGTATTTTTAGTAGAGATGGGGTTTCGCCATGTTGGCCAGGCTGGTCCTGAACTCCTTGCCTCAAGTGATCTGCCTGCCTGGGCCTCCCAAAGTGCTGGGATTACAGGTGTGAGCCACTGCGCCCGGCTGAAACTGATCTTCATTGACTGGCTCAACAGAATTTGGTTTCTTGGATTTACAGCTTAAATCAGGAATAGGTAGATCTGTGGACACGTAAGTAAAAGATTTTGGTGAAGAGTCATTAACTCAAAACTTGTGGCACTACCATAGACAGCCTGGGCAAAAGTGTAAAGAATGGCAATTCTGTTTCCCACCTCTCTTCCCTGTCCCAGCATAGATGCACTGTTCCATAGACACTCAGAGCCCACATGCTACGGTAAAACCCCAGAGTTCCAACTTCATGTCCCATCCCCTTACCTGCCTCTCTCAACCATATCCTAAGTTCATGTCCCCTTTCCCCATGAAACTCATATTAATGCCTCTAATTAAGTGCCACTCTATGTTTGGAGGAAAATTCTTTGCTTTAAGTAACTCATCCGCCCAGCACCACAGCTACAGCCTGGCTATAAGAGTACCCGTATTCGATTTCCTGGTGCACAGGATCAAATGCCTCTGCTCTTACCCCGAGGCCCACTTGGGTTCTAAACCCCATTGCCTCTGATGTTCTCAAAAGGCTTCCACAAGTCAACCTTTTCTCTCTTGTATCCACTTTCTATCTACTGGATCATTCCCTTCAGCAAACAAGCATGCTCTAGTATCTCTCAGCTAACAAAAATGGAAGCCCTTGGTTGATCTCCCACCCGTCCCAGCTCACTACCCCTCTTTCTGCTGACCTGCACAGCAAAGATCCACTTTAATATAACTGCCCAGTCTCTGATCTCCACATGGGGTGGAAACCGGTATTAATCCCATTTCACAGTGGATCCATTTATTCTGGGTTGCCTCTGACTCGCCTAGGCTGATGTGTCTTTCCATGACACACAACGGCTGGCATTTTTGTGCCTCTGAAGACCTGCCGTTTTGCTTCACTGGGAACTCACTACAGTGCAGACAAGCAAGCATGTTCCCTGAGTCCAAAGGGAGACACCAGCTCACACAGCACGGCCTCTACCTGATGGGAGCCCGTGGTGTACCGAGAAGGCCACAGCAATGTCTTCCCTGATTCTGGACATCCACTGGAGGCCAAGGGCTGTCAAAGCCCCAGAGGGTCCATGTCAAGTCTGGCTTCCTTGGAGTAAGTTCATTTGTGTGTGTGTGTTTCTTGGGAGATCCCAACAACCTCGCATTCAGCATTCTGAACAGATGGTTTTTATTTCAGCAGATGTTTCTGGCTGACAGCTTATAGAAGATTGGCATCACAAATAGCATCAGCCTCTACAGAAAGGGGGAGAAAGACAGCCGGGAAAGTTGCAAGGAGCCCCAGGGCAGCTTGCTCTCCCTCGCTATGGGCGGTTGGTTCTCCCTTGGCCCACATCCTCAATCTGAAATACTCATCCCGCTCCTCTTGTCCTTTACCTTCCTCAAAATCTGGCTCAGGAGCAATGTCCTCCTAGAAGCCTTACTCTCCCTGAAATCTAAACACAAACACAGTAGATACGTGATCCTTCCTCCAAGCCACCAGAACCCTAAAGACATGCATGACAAATCTGAGATTGCAAACAAATGGAAGTGCAAAAATACAACATTCATGTGCTGTTGGAGGGTTTGGTCTGGGTCGGGTGCAGTGACTGACACCTGTAACCTGAGCACTTTGGGAGACCGAGGTGGGTGGATCACCTGAGGTCAGGAGTTCAAGACCAGCCTGACCAACATGGTGAAACTGTGTTTCTACTAAAAATACAAAATAAGCCGGGCGTTGTGGTGCACACCTGTAACACTAGCTACTCAGGAGGCTAAGGCAGGAGAGAATCGCTTGAACCCGGGAGGCAGAGGTTTCAGTGAGCCAAGATCACACCATTGCACTCTAGCCTGGACAACAAGTGCAAAACTCTGTCTCCACTACAACCACCACCACAAAAACCAACAAGGAAGCTTTGGTCTGGACTTACTAAGAACCAGTAGTATGCAATGAGATTTGGCAGGACTCCAAGGAAGATGTTCTTGCTTTCTGGCTTAAGCCAAGAGGCTGTAAGGTTTGCACTTGCTGCAGCCTCACCTTGTCATCAGTGGAGAGTCAGATAGTAGCAGGGACTGAGTGCTACAAAAATGCCCGGGAGCTGGGCACAGTGGCTCAAACAACAGTCAAAGCCACTCGAGAGGCTGAAGCAGGAGGGTCACTTGAGCCTAGGAGTTTGAGGCTGCAGTGAGGTATAATCACACCACTGCACTCCAACCTGGGGGACAAAGCAAGACCCTGTCTCAGACAAAAACCACAAAGCCTACAGGGGCTGGGCTGTCACAAAACGTAAGCAGGTTCGGTTTAGAGAAAAAACAACACAAAGGACTAAGGAATGATGAGTTGCTACTCAGCCTCCAAGTCAGTGACAGTCAGGGGTAATGCGGAGTATGGTGATTTGTGGAGTTCCAAGTTAGCTGCTGCTATGTGACTCCAGCCTGCTGGTGCCATGGAAGAAGAAAAGTAGAGTATTACTAGATCTTTTAAAGAGTAGACAAAAAGTTGTGTTTCTATTTCTATTTATTTATTTGGAGACAGAGTTTCACACTTGTCTCCCAGGCTGGAGTGTGGTGGCACAATCTCAGCTCACTGCAACTTCCACCTCCCGGATTCAAGCGATTGTCCTGCCTCGGCCTCCAAAGTAGCTGGGATTACAGGCGTGTGCCACCACACCCAGCTAGTTTTTGTATTACTGCTAGAGACAGGGTTTTGCTATGTTGGCCAGACTGATCTCGAACTCCTGACCTCAGGAGATCCACCTGCCTCGGCCTCCCAAAGTGCCGGGATTACAGGCATGAGCCACCACACCTGGCCTAAAAGTTGCGTTTTTATGTAGACTCTCCTGAATTTTACATATCGGTATACTTAAAATATATTTAAAAACAGGCCTAAAAAAATATGGCCATGGGCTAGAATTCAGCTCCTGGACCATGAGTTTGTGATCCCAGCAAAGCAAGGCCATCCTTTTTGTACTTTGTGTTTGTACTTGCTCAAGGGGCTCACGTGAATCACCGAGCTGTGTGCCCAGGCTTGAGACAGTCTCAATGTGGACAAAGAAAACCTTTTTCCTGGTTGGTCTGCCAAAAGGATGGGTCTCCTTTTCCCAGTTTGCACAAAGCTGCCTGTGTGTACCAGCAGTTATCCTGCAGCCAAGATAAACCACCCAATAGTAAGGCTACTGAGGGGTTTCCCAGGACACAGGACTTTCAGTGATAAAATGAGAAAATTACTGACAGGTTGGTCACCCTCAACGTGACTGTGCCCAGCCTCTGTTCATGATGTTAATTTCTTTGGTTCTTTGGTTAATTTCTTTGATGGATCTGTGCAAGCTGTTCTGTTAAAAGTTAAGTAGAAGTACATTTGCTTATAACTACAACTTACAGTAGATTTTATGAAGGAAAATACAGGGTTTTATGAGCTAGATTGATGGGAAGAACCCACACTTGTTTGGCAGTAGCCAGGTGGTAGGTACAATTCATGCTAAGAAAAGGGAGCCAAGTGCCTATAGCTGACCTCTGCATCCCCCGTCCCTGCTCCAGGCAGGCAGCCTCCTGCCTAGGCCTCTGGGACTCCAGCTGGGCCAGGCGAGGCCAGCCTGGGATGGTACGTAAGACATTCAAGTCAGCTAGTAAATACTCTTTTTTTTTTTTTTTTTTTTTTTTTTGAGACGGAGTTTTTGCTCTGCCGCCCAGGCTGGAGTGCAGTGGCATGATCTTGGCTCACTGCAACCTCCACCTCCTGGATTCAAGCGATTCTCCTGCCTCAGCCTCCCGAGTAGCTGAGATTACAGATTACAGGCACATACCACCATGCCCGGCTCATTTTTGTATTTTTAGTAGAGACAAGGTTTCACCATGTTGGCCAGGCTGGTCTCCAACTCTTGACCTCAAGTGATCCACCTGCCTTCGCCTCCCAAAGTGCTAGGATTACAGGCATGAGCCACTGTGCCTGGCCTACTCCTGCTTTTTTTAATTATCATTGGTGGGTACTTGTGTTTGGCCCAAAGACCACATTTCTCTACTCAGCCTCTCCCCCGCAGACAGTTTTTAAACTGTTTTTAAACATATGTATATGTATATACATATTTAAACGTGTGTGTATATATGTATATGTTTTTAAATGTGTGTATGTATATACACATATGTGTGTATGTTATATATGTGTATATATACATATGTGTGTACGTATATGCATGTATATACATGCATATACATATATACACATATACATATACACATATGTTTAAAAACAGTTTAAACAGTTTTACATATATATGTATGTTTAAAAACATATATACACACACATATATATACACACACACATATATATATATATATGGTCAGCCCTCCATGTTCATGGGTTCTGCATTGCTGGATTCAACCAATTGTGGATCGAAAATACTCGGAAAAAATTGTGCTGGTACTGAACATGTACAGGCATTTTTGGGAGGATCAATATTCTCTAAACAATAGAATATAACAACTGTTTACATAGCAATGCATTATATTGGGTATTATAAGGAATCTAGGGATGATTTAAAGTATATGGGAGGATGTGTATGGGTTCTAGGCAAATACTAAGCCATTTTATATCAGGGACTTGAGCATCCTTGGATTCTGGTATCTGAAGGGGTCCTGGAACCAATCTTCTGTGGATACTGAGGGATTCCTATATCTATATTGGTCTTTTTTTCTTGTTTCCTACACAACAATAATGGAGAGAAACAGCCAGCTTTCCTACTCCTTTCACATCTTGGATTAATCGAAACAAGTCAGATAAAAACTTACCTGCTTATTCCAGCTCAGGGTCGGGAGTGGCCACACAGTCCTTCACAGCAGCTTAGGGCACCAGGTGGGACCCGCTCTGGCCAGAACACCCTCCTGTCCTAGGGTGACTCATAGTCACCCCCATTCACTCGCACTTGCTCACACTCACCCTCAGTCACACACACCCACACTCACCCACATACCTTTGCCTTATCTGCGACTCCCTAACAATATTTTTCTAGCCTGGAAGTCCTCCCTTCCCTGGCCTGGTTCTTCTCTGGTATCATACGTGAGAGCATCATCAATAAATGTAATGGGGGCAGAGCGCGGTGGCTCACACCTGTAATCCCAGCACTTTGGGAGGCCGAGATGGGTGGATGCAGGCAACTGAATCCACAGAAAGTGAAATCGCCGATAAGAGAGGATTACTGTAATATATGTACATGTATAAAGAGAGAAAGAGAAATACATTGGGAGGGAGAGAGAGAAGGAGAACAGTAAAGTAAATATACGGGAGACCAGGCACGGTGGAGTTGGAGACCAGCCTGGCCAACATGGTGAAACCCCATCTCTACTAAAAATACAAAAATTAGATGAGCATGGTGATGGGTACCTGTAATCCCAGCTACTCAGGAGGCTGAGGCAGGAGAATCACTGGAACCTTGGAGGCAGAGGTTGCAGTAATCTGTGATCGCACCACTGTACTCCAGCCTGGGTGACAGTAAGACTCTGTAACAATAAATAAAACCCCCAAAATAAATGCAATGGGTTTCAATTATTTATAAGAAAATTTCAGGAAAAATACCCTGTATTTTGCTAAAATTCTTATTTTATTAGACATTTCCACATGCTAATTTAAAAATTGTTACAATAGGCCGGGCGCGGTGGTGCACATCTGTAATCCCAGCACTTTGGGAGGCCGAGGTGGGCAGATGGCTTGAGCCCAGGAGTTCGAGACGAGCCTGGCCAACATGGTGAAAATACAAAATTTAGTGGGCATGGTGGCACACGCCTGTAATCTCAGCTATCCAGGAGGCTGAGGTGGGAGGATCACTAGAGCCTGAGGAAGTTGAGGCTGCAGTGAGCCCAGATCACACTACTGCACTCCAGCCTGGGCAGCAGAGCAAGATGCTGCCTCAAAAAAAAAAAAAAAAAAAAAAAATTTAACAATATAATGTGGACATGTATTTATTTTCAACACTGTTTAACTGTTGCTCTGTCAACTCTGCACTGAGATCTGCTCTGAGATCTTCATGCAAACATGAAGTGAGCTCCCTCCCTCTGTGATTATCACCTTTGAATGGCAGTGTGGTTTCAGTTTGTTAACAATGCTGGCTGCCTGGGTTCCACCGTTGGTTCTCCTGCTTTCTAAGCTGGTGAGCTTGTGTGCTCCCTAACTTGTCTGTACTTCAGTTTGACCATCTGTAAAGTGGGGACAGGAACATGAGTCGCCACCTGGTGGGGTTTTATGTACAGTATTTTGTATTTTTAGTAGAAACGGTTTCACCATGTTGGCCAGTCTGGTCTCGAACTCCTGACCTCGGGTGATCCACCTGCCTCGGCTTCCCAAAGTGTTGGGATTACAGGCGTGAGCCACCATGCCCGGCCCACAGAGCATTTTCTATAGGGTCCTCCATGGTCACTACAGTTAGCTAGGAACTACAGATGCTACTTAGCCCTGAGCCTTCTGAACATAAAGGATGAAAGGGAAACAGTTTCATACTTTTAACAGGCAAAAAGAGAAAATGTACAATCTTTGGAAAAACTTAAAGCTTTTATAGCTTTTAATTGTAAGAATTTGCTCATATGAAGTTTCACAATTGGGATGCAGAGGTTTAAGCCTCCCACAAGTACAGTAACGGATTTCATAAGATTATTTCTTCTATTCATTTCATTTTTGAAGTAATTTCAGACCACAATTGCAAAAAAGGTACAAAGAAGTTGCTAATACTCTTCATCTAGATTCCCCAATGTTATATTTGTTGTACTTTCCCATATATTCACTTTTTTTTTTTAGTTTTTTGAGATGGAGTTTTACTCCTGTTGCCCAGACTAGAGTGCAGTGGCTCGATCTTGGCTCACTGCAACCTTTGCCTCCTGAGTTCAAGCGATTCTCCTGCCTCAGCCTCCCGAGTAGCTAGGATTACAGACACGCGCTACCACGCCAGGCTAATTTTTGTGTTTTTAGTAGAGATGAGGTTTCACCATGTTGGCCAGGCTGGTCTTGAACTCTTGACCTTGTGATACCCTACCTTGTTTTAACCTGAGTGACTCTCTCCTAGCAGAAAGAGAGCCGGACAGACTCCATTTTCGTTTCTTCACTTGCAGCCCCCTTTACCTCCCTCCCTTAAGGGCATAACTAGTGTAAACTGACTCAAAGCATGTCCAGGAATGCACTTACTGATAAGATATTGAGGTAAGTTGCACCAGCAGCTCCTGGGGATGTGCGTTGTGGATGGCACCCAAAGCCCCTGCGTTTATCTGTTTGTGATAGTTTAAGCCCCTACACCTGGAACTGTTTATTTTTTTGTAACGCTTTTGTGACCAATTAATTTTTTAACTTTTTGCCAGTTCTGCTTCTGTAAAAATTGCTTCAGCTAACCTCCCCCCTCCCCTATTTAGACCACGGTATAAAAACAAAACTAGCCCCTTCCTTGGGCCAAGAGAATTTTGATCGTTAGCTGCCTCTCGGTCGCTGGCTAATAAAGGACTCCTTAATTTGTCTCAAAGTGTGGCATTTCTCTATAACTCTCTTGGTTACAACAACCTTAGGTGATCTGCCTGCCTCAGCCTCCCAAAGTGCCGGGATTACAGGCATGAGTCACCGTGCCTGGCCTCCCATATATTTACTTTACTGTTCTCCTTCTCTGCCTCTCTCCCAATGTATTTCTCTCTCTGTTTCTCTCTATACATGTACATATATACAGTAATCCCCCCTTATCGGCGATTTCACTTTCTGTGGATTCAGTTGCCTGCATCAAAGGGGTTTGAAAATATTTTGAGAGAGAGTGAGAGACCACATTCACATGTGGTCTTTTATTTTATTACAGTATTTTGTTATAATTGTTCTTTTTTTAATTAACTATTGTTGCTAATCTCTTACTGTGCCATGTTTCTAAACTGACTTTTACCATAGGTGTTCCCATATAGGAAAAATACAGCATACACGTGGATTGGTTTCAGACATCCGCTGGAGACGTTGGACTGTAAATGGGGGATTACATATTTCTGAACCATCTGAGAGGTAGCTGAAGACACTATACCCCTTTACTTCTGAACACTACAGTGCATACTTCCTAAAAGCAAGAATGTCCTTTTCTGTAACCACAGTGCAATGACCAAAATCAGGAAGTTAACATGAATACAGTAGTATTTCCTCATATATAGGACTTTTCAGATGTTATCATTTTTCTTAAATACCTTTATGGGAAAAGAAAAAAAAAAGAGGTTTTTTTCTGCTCAACGATCTTATCTAGGCTCAAATTTGTATTTGTTATCATGTCTCTTTGGTCTTTAATCTGGAACACTTCCTAAATCTTTCTTTGTCTTGCAAGCCCTTGACATTTTGGACGGCACAGGCCAGATGCTTTGCAGAGTGTTTCCGAGTTTGGGTTTGTCTCTTCTTCCTCATTAGATCCAGATTCAGTATTTTTGGCAGGAACATCTCAGAAGTAGTAGTGAGTCCTCAGTGTATCCCGTCAGGGGGCATGAGATATCTACTTTTCCCATTACTGGTGACGTTACCTTTGAATGCTTGGTTAAGGTAGCGTCTGCTGTTTCTCCACTGTAAAGTTACTATTTTTTACCTTTATAATTAATAAATACTTATAAGGAGACACTTTGGTGTCATAAAAATCTCTTGTCTCATATCCAACCCACTAGTTTCTTTGCTGACTCTTCCAGAAAACAATTATGTCTACAACAATAGCCAAGTGGGGATGTTCGAGTTCTGTTATTCCTTTGGCATTCATTTGTTGACATTCCATGGTTAGAAACAACTTCCCATTCGCCTCCACATATTAATTTACATCAGTACAGACAAATTTTTTTTTTTTTTTTTGAGACAGAGTTTTGCTCTTGTTGCCCAAGCTGGAGTGCAATGGCGTGATCTCGACTCACTGCAACCTCTGCCTCCCGGGTTCAAGTGATTCTCCTGCCTCTGCCTCCCAAGAAGCTGGGATTACAGGCACCTGCCACCAAGCCCAGCTACTTTTTTGTATTTTTAGTAGAAACAGTGTTTCACCATGTTAGCCAGGCTGGTCTCGAACTCCTGACCTCAAGTGATCCACCCACCTCGGCCTCCCAAAGTGCTGGGATTACAGACGTGAGCCACCTCGCCCGGCCAGTACAGACTATTTTCTTGCTGGGTTAATTCTGTAATCCATTTCATCATTATTTATTTTGCTGCTCAATTTCTCTCAGATTTGTCCAGCAAATGCCACATCAGGCTAGCACATCTGTCCTTTGACAGGTCCCCATCATGCTTAATTCTTTACTTTCTGCACAGCAATATTCACAAGGTTATTTCTTAATGAGTTCTTGGACAAAATCCTAAAATGTGGCTCCAAGAAAAGTTTTCTAGAGCGCCAAGACTCTGTGATCCAGAAACACTGCTATGGGCTTGCTTGATTCAAAGCTAAAACTCAAATAAATTACGGAGATGGGCACCCTTCCACCAATCATCCGTAAATATTGCTTCTCCTAAGCAGGCTTTTTTTTCTTTTTCTTTTTTATTCTGCCCATTTCTGGTATAAATAAGCTTTTTTCCTGAACACCAGACACTTGAAGACTTTGTTTCCTGCCAAAGGTCAGCAACACTGTCCAATGTGACTTTTTGCAATGATGGAAGTGTCCTTTAGCTGTGTTACCTGATAAAGTAGCCACTAGCCACATGTGGCTATTGACCACTTGAAATGTGGCTAGGGTGACGGAGGAACTAACTGTTCATTTAAACTAGTTAATTGCAGTTTTCATTTACATAACCACATGTGGCTAATGGCTACCTTATTGGACACATAGGTCTAGAGGGAAGGTTTGCTATGGTGTTGATAGAGGATGGATTAAAATATAACAGAGATGAAATAATGAAATGTAGCCCTAAGTGATTAAACAATTAAATAGTTCTGTGGCGTTATTGAACATACACCACTTAAGTAGTTTGTATTTGTTGCATTATTTAAACAGTAAATTGTAAAACTACCACACTCCATTGAGGCCATTCGTAATTTGTGACAACATCATCACAGCGTTAGCTTATGGGATATTTGTCCTTGTTTGGTTTTTGTTTGGTTTTGTTTTGTTTTTGAGACGGAATCTCACTCTGTCACCCAGGCTGGAGTGCAGTAGCACCATCTCGGCTCACTGCAACCTCCGCCTCCCAGGTTCAAGCAGTTCTCCTGCCTCAGCCTCCCAAGCAGCTGGGACTACAGGCACGTGCCACCACGCCCAGCTAATTTTTGTATTTTGTAGTAGAGACGGCGTTTTGCCGTGTTGGCCAGGCCGGAACTGAACTCCTGATTTCAGGTGATCCGTCCGCCTCCGCCTCCAAAAGTGCTGGGATTACAGGCATGAGCCACCGCGCCTGGCCATCCCTGTGTTTTTTCTTGCACACAGATCATCTAAAAGTTGTTTCAAATCAGTAACATCTTTGGGCAATGAGCGAGGGGGACGGAAAAAACAAGCCGTATTTTATGTTCCCTCAACCATCTAAATGTTACTTAAGCTGTGCTTTGTTTATGGTTGTCTGTATACTTTGTGGAAAGACAAACAGGACAGTCTGACCCTGAAGATATGGGTTGCCTGGCAACAATCTAAATGGGACCAGAACCTCCCCCCTCCCCTCGCAGGAGGGGCTGTGCCCAGATGGAACTTCCCACAAGGTCAACAGGTGCTGGCAACAGGCACTCCAGACAGCGAACTGCCTGAACAGCTGTCACCTAAGCCCAGCCTGCCCGATGCCCAAGCAGACATTTTGTTCCCCCTGGCAAGGCCACTCAGGTTTGCTCTTTAAAAAGAGAACGCAACTGAGTGGGGGTGGGGGCCCTGAGGCCTTCTCTTACAGTCTGGGGCTGTGTTAGTCCAACTAGCCGGACCCAAGTGTCCCTCCGCAGAGGTCTGAGGGTTGGAGACTGAGCTGCAGCATCTCTGCGTGTGAGTGCCAGCCTGCACCAAAAGACCCACTGTTGTTTGCCCAAACCCTTTCAGTGACACGTTTTGTAAAAATAATCTGTATTTTCTCCCAAACAGCTGACATCAGTGAAAATCATCAAAGAAAATCCAATATATGACCACAGAAGAGAAAACGCAAAACCTAAAAACTGTTCCAAAATTACACAATAAATATGTTTTCTAACACATGCAAATCAATTTTCTCATAAGATTTGTATGCATGTGTTTAACAAAACTTTACTAGGAACTAAGACTTAATTCAATGTTAGTTAAACAGTGCGTAGGAAATAGTAAGTCAAACTTACGGATGTGATTGCGAAAGAAAATCAATGTTTCTTTGAAAAGAGAGAGGGTGACGGTTCATTATGTGTCAACGTGGCTTGGCTGTGGGGCCCAGCTGCTTGGTTAAACACTAACTTGGATGTCGCTGTGAAGGTATTGTGTAGATGTGATTGATATGTATAATCAGCTGACTTTGAGGAAAGTAGATACCTCGCCCCGTCCCCCGCCCCACAACCTGCTTTGCGGATTTCGGATTCCAGACGGCAACATCAGCTCCTACCTGAATTTCCAACCTGTGGGCCTGTCCCAGAGATTTCAGACTTGACGGCCTCCACAATTACTTGAGCAATTCTTTAAAATCTCTCTCCTCCTCTCTCTGTGTGTGTATGTATGCAAACACACACACATATGTATCTCCTACTGGTTCTGTTTCTCCAGAGAACCCTGACTGATTCGATTATATTCTATTAAGCATTTTACAGAAGTTATTTGAGCAAGAAATGTTTAACAGCTGAGTTTTTCTTTTTCTTTCTTTTTTTTTTTTTTTTTTGAGAAGGAGCCTTGCTGTGTCGCCAGGCTGGAGTGCAGTGGCGTGATCTCGGCTCACGGCAACCTCTGCCTGCCGGGTTCAAGTGATTCTTCTGCCTCAGCCTCCTGAGTAGCTGGTAATACAGGCGTGTGCCACCATGCCCAGCTAATTTTTGTATTTTTAGTAAAGACGGAGTTTCAACACGTTGACCAGGATGGTCTCGATCTCTTGACCTCATGATCTGCCCGCCTCGGCCTCCCAAAGTGCTGGGATTTTAGGTGTGAGCCACTGTGCCTGGATTCTATGTTAACTCTTACTGTAAAGCTCATGAGTCAAGGAAATTCCTTAACTGCTCTTGGTCACTTGTTTCGATGTCAAAATATATTTAATGTAATTTTGTCTGAAAGTCTAATCTGACTTTCTTTTATTGTCATCTGAACATATTTGCTCTTATTTTCCACTCAATGTGAAGATTAAAGTCTCAATCTCTGTGGACTACACAGTAAAGGAATTAAGCCACATGTAATACTACCTTTTCCAGTCAACAGTAATCATCTTCATCTAATTTGGGATACTATGAAATTTGGATGATTTCATATTTAGTTCTAAATAAGTAGTATTATTTAAGAAAAAAACAGGCTGGGCCTGGTGGCTCATGCCTGTAATCCCAGCACTCTGGGAGGCCAAGGTGAGCAGATCATTTGAGCTCAGGAGTTCGAGACCAGCCTGGGAAACATGGTGAAACCCTGTCTCTACAAAAGACACAAAAATTATCCCAGTGTGGTAGTGCAGGCCTGTGGTCCCAGGTGCTCAGGAGGCTGAGGCAGGAGGATAGCTTGAGCCTAGGGAGGTCAAGGCTGCTGTGAGCCAAGATCGGGTCACTCTGTACTCCAGCCTGGGTGACAGAGCCAGACTGACCTTGAAAAAAAAGAAAGGGGAAGGGAAGGGATGGGAAGGGAAGGAAAGGGAGGGGAGGGGGGAGGAGGGGAAGAGGGGAGGGGAAGGGAAAGGAAGAAAAAAAGAGAAAGAAAGAGAAAGAAAGAAGGGAAGGAGGGAGAGAGGGAGGAAAAAGAAAGAGAAAGGAGGGAGGGAAAAAAACAAAATTTAAAAAGTAGGGCTTAGTGGCAGTCTCTATTGTTTTCACCAGGCAGGCCGCATAGGGTAAGGAGAGTGGAGGAGTCTGGCCAGGAAGGGAGAATGAACACACACAAGAAGGATTAGTCCAATAGTGAAAGATACTGAAAGTGGTAGGAGTCAGACTTTTCATTGTTGGAAATGACCTGCAGGGTGAATAAGACAACTAATCTGAACCTTATGGTGTTGGATTGGAATTAAAGGCATTGGTGCAAACTCATGGCTTTGAATACATAGATAAGGGTTGGGTGCAGTGGCTCACACCTGCCTTTAATCCCAACATTTTGGGAGGCCAAGGTGGGAGGATCACTTGAGGCCAGGGGTTTCAGACCAGCCTGGGCAACATAGTGAGATCCCTTCTCTACAAAAAAATTAAGAATTAGCCAGGCACAGTGGTGCATACCTGTAGTCCCAGCTACTTGGGAGGCTAAGGTGGGAGGATCGCTTGAGTCCAGGAGGTTGAGGCTGCAGTAAGCCAAGATCGTGCCACTGCATTCCAGCCTGGGTGACAGAATGACACCTGTCTCAAAAAAAATTATATGGATATAGATATAATACATATATAAATATTTGTCTATATTATGTATAATATGTAGATTTAAATGTAGATGAGTGTGTATAATCCTGGATTATGGGGGAGAGGTCCCCAGTGTGGTCACAAGGGTCCTTACACAAGGCAGCCATGAGGAGCAGAATCAGAGAGAGGATAAATGGATGAAAGCAGAGGTCAGGGGGAGAGAAGGCGCTACGCTGATGGCTTGAAGGTAGAGGAGGGGGCCACAGCCCAGCAATGCAGGCGCTTTCTAGAAGCTAGAAGGCAAGGGAACGGGTTCTTCCCTGGTGCCTTCAAGAGGAACACAGGCCTGCCAATGCTTTGATTTTAACCTATTGAAACCGATGGGGAACGTCTGGCCTCCCGAGTTATAAAATAATACATTTAAGTTGTTTTAATCCTCTAAGGTTATGGTAGTTTGTTATAGCAGCATGAATGCAATGTGACATACAATAGGACACTCAAGCAAGTGGCAACAAGTAAATGTAAAAAAAAATGATGCAATTAGAAAAAGCACTGTTTGGTGATTAATAGGGTAATAATTAATTCATCCAAAAATATCAATGGAAGCTAAAATCAGTGAGTCAATGTTTGGTAAGAAATGGGATATTGAGGCCGGGCACAGTGGTTTATGCCTGTCATCCTAGCACTTTGGGAGGCCAAGGTGGGCGACTCACCTGAGGTCAGGAGTTCCAGACCAGCCTGGCCAACATGATAAAACCCCATCTCTACTAAAAATACAAAAATAGCTGGATGTGGTGGCAGGCGCCTGTAATCCCTGCCACTCGCGAGGCTGAGGAAGGAGGATTGCTTGAACCCAGGAGGCAGAGGTTGCAGTGAACTGAGATGACGCCACTGTACTCCAGCCTGGGTAACTGAGTAAGACTCCATCTCAAAAAAAGGAAGGAAGGAAGGAAGGAAGGAAGGAGGGAGGGAGGGAGGGAGGGAGGGAGGAAGGAAGGAAAGAAATGGGATATTTAAATAGTCTCACATTTCCTTACTGATTCCAAAAGACTGGTCATGCACAGTGGAGAAATCTGACAAATATCACCTTACTCAAGTTGATATCAGCAGAAATGGACAAATTGGAATCATGTGCCACCTGATAGAGGCCATGAGAAGACAGCCTCTAGATTGGAGGTGGGTAGAGACATGACCAGTGAACGCAGTGGGAGACCCTGCCCTGGATCCTTTGCCTATAAAGGATATGACTGGGGCAATTGGAGAAACTGGGGTGGAATCTGTAAAGTTAGGTGGTAGGAAGATTTCATTGTTAATTTCCTGATTTTGCTGGTGGTATTTTTGCTTGTGTAGGAGAATCTCCTTGTTTGTAGGAATCACAAACTAAAGAATTCAGAATGATGGGGCATTGTGTCAGCATTACTCTTACATGGTTCAGGGAAAAAAGTCCTACTATACTTGAAAATTTCAGTATGTTCGTAATTGTTTAAAAATCAACAACAGCAAAAGAGGTATAGGTTACAGGGAAGATTCTGTCTCCTTGCCTTTTCTGGCTTTTGCATTTCTTTGCTCAAGACCCTTTCCTCAATCTTCAAAGCATCTTCTCGTCTCTCTGACCTCTGTGTCCATCCTCACATCCTCTCTCCAACCCTAACTCCACTGCCTCATCCTCACCTCATCTCCCCAACCCTAACTCCACTGCCTCCTCCTCACCTCATCTCCCCAACCCTAACTCCACTGCCTCCTCCTCACATCCTCTCCCCAACCCTAACTCCACTGCCTCCTCCTCACCTCCTCTCCCCAACCCTAACTCCACTGCCTCCTCCTCACATCCTCTCCCCAACCCTAACTCCACTGCCTCCTTGTAAGGAGGTAAACTTGTGATTACCTTGGGTTCACTGGGATTATCCCGGGTGTACACTGCTTATTTTTTTAAACAATATATCTTGAGGGTCTTTCCATGTCAGATTTTTAAAACATAGTTTTCCTTACTATGAATAAACTGTAAATTATCCATTTTTCTATAGATTGTTTCTAATTATTAGCCATTGCAAACAATGTTACGTGGTATATTCCTGCACTTGTATTCTTCTGCATGTGTCAATATTTCTGTAAAGTCAAAGAAGAATTGCTGTATGAATACACAGGACATTTTGTTAGATGATGACAAATTATTATCCCAAAAGACTGTACTTTTAGACTCACTCTAGGTGTACTGCCTAGGAGTTAGCTCTGGAGCAGCTAAGGAAAAAAAAAACTATACCTTTAGATTCCTACCAACAGGCAGAGACCATTCACCCATACACTTACTGAAACAGGATAGTATCAATTTCAAATAAGTAAAATATGGTATATTGTCATCATTCTTTCTGCACTTATCTACTAGAGTACTAGAGAATTCGAGCATCTTTTTATGTGCATAAGAGCCATGTGTATTTCGCTATTAGTATCCTTTACACACATCTCTATTTGATGTTTATGTTTTCCTATTTTTATGTGCAAAGTGGCAGTGAGACATGACAATCTGCAGTCAGTAACTAAGGTCTGTGTTCGTTACTGTTGACCCTAAGCTTGGAGTTTCTCTGGGGCTCTGTTTGGGAGAATGGCACGCCTCTGACAATGCCTGTGTTTAGTGGTGGAACTCTTTGCCTTAGTTTCTTCCTAAATTGAGGCCATTTTTTTTTCAATATTTCAGAAATCTGTACCACCACCCACCCCCCACCAAATTCTGCTTTAATGATGGCAGCCTTTCTTCCTTCCCATCTCTGTGATGGAGAATGGATTGATTCTCTTAAGAAAATATGTTGTATATCCTTTTCATTAGATCTTGGGAGCTAGGGAGGGAGGTAAAGACAAGCACTGACCGTGTCATCCTCAAAGAGGAGGCTCACGGCATTTTTCCCTGGTCTCTTGGGTCATTTTCAAGGACAAGTTTTCAAGTACTGTAGTAAAGGAAAAGATTGTCACCCTCAAAAGAAAAGTAGCTCCAATACCAAGAAGAGCTCATGGCAATTTGTGCATTTTACAGAAAAGAAGGCAGGTGAAAGTCATTTATTCCTGAAGATGAGAGCTGCTATATACTTGCTTGATAAGTGGTAGTAGACTAAACAATTGTTAAAGAAGTATCTTTCCAGTTGTATTTAATTAAATGTGAGCATCCCTAGGCTGCTGATAGAGGATCTGATGTTTCACTTTCCAAATGATGGTGAACTTAACATGAGGATTAGCATATCCAAAATCAAAGCTAAGGCATATAACTGAGCGTACAGGAGCTCAGGAAATAACGTGATGATTAGAATTCACATTATAGTCTGTATCTAGAGACTCAGATAATTCATTTGAATATACAGGAAGTCCTCATTTAACGTCATAGATAGGGTCTTAGAAATTGTAACTTTAAGCAAAACAATGTATAATGAAACAGCTTTTTTTCCCTCATCGAGATTATAACCAACGTTATTCAAGGATCTGCTACATACACTTTGCTTAAAGTCACAGTTTCCAAGACCCTACCTATGATGTTAAGTGAGGACTTACTGTATACATGTACTAATTTTTTTTCAGAAAGGGGGTTTTGGTGATAACCTCTGAAGGCAATTAGAAACGATGGCTTCCCCTAGAAATGTCTTTCAAAGAGGAGTTAGGAAACCAGAAGGAGCTGTGATGCTGACGTCCCTGAGCGCCGATGCAAGGCAGCGATGCTTGGTAGTCATCAGCTCAAGGACAGCCCAAGGGGCAGAGTGTATCTGAGCAGGGGACGGAGAGATACGAGACAATGACGGCATGTGTGAAAACAACCCCTGTACTCGGTAGGACCGGCCCACATGGGAAGAGACAAGATAGAGCAGAGCCCATGTGCCCGGGGTGGGTGACAGAGAAACAAAGCAGCCATGTGACCAGTGAAGGGGGAAAGCAGGCATCCCGGGGTGGCCAGAAGCGTGTGTGCAAGGATGTGCGGGAGGGAACAGAGCCAATAGGACGTGTAGAGATTTCTATTCAGAGATTCGCGCCCGGGAATTGGCTCACACAGTCCTGTTGGAGGCTCACACAGTGTTGTTGGTGAGCCCACAGTCCGCAGGGTAGGCTGGCAGGCTGGAGACCCAGGGAAGCACTGATGCTGCGGGTCAAATCCCAAGACAGTCTGCTGGCAGAATTCCTTCTTCAGGGGAACCTCAGTCAGTTTTCTCATAAAGCCTTCAACTGCTTGTGTGAGGCCCGCCCACATTACAGAGGACCATCTACTTTACTCAAAGTCTGGTGATGTAAATGTTCATTTCATCTGTAAAATACCTCGGCACCGCCTGGGAAACATGAGGAAACCCCCCCTACAAAAAGTACAAAAACTAACTGGGCATGGTGATGCTCACCTGCAGTCCCAGCTACTTGGGAGGCCGTGGTGGGAGGATCACTTGAGCCCAGGAGGCGGAGGTCGCAGTGAGCCAAGTCTGCACCACTGCACCCCAGCTTGGGTGACAGAGTGAGACCCTGTCTCAAAAAACATAAAAGGAACTAAAACAAAAAAGCAAACCTTTGCAGCAACAAAGGTGTTTGAGGCTGAGTGCGGAACTCATGCCTGTAATCATAGCACTTTGTGAGGCCGAGGAGGGCACATCACTTGAGGCCAGGAGTTTGAGACTAGCCTGGCCAACATGGTGAAACCCCGTCTCTACTGAAAATACAAAAATTAGCCGGGTGTGGTGGCCAGTGCCTGTAGGCCCAGCTACTAGGGAGGCTGAGGCAGGAGAATCGCTTGAACCCAGTTGGGGAAGGTTGCAGTGAGCCGAGATCATGCCATTGCACTTCAACCTGGGTGACAGAGTGAGACTCTGACTCAAAAACAAGCAAACAAACAACAAAGGTTTGTGTTTGTTTTTGTTTGTTTGTTTTTAGACTGGTGTTTGATCAAATATGTGGGTACCATGACCTACCCAAGCTGACACCTAAAATTAACCCTCTTCTCCACCCTTTTTCCTGTGTTCCTTTTCAATTGTTCAGGAGGCCTGGGATGAGGCAGATGGCGCAAATTCCTGCAATTCTGCAGATAGTGAAGAAATGCTGTCTGGTTTCTGTTGTTACTGCCTGGGAACTAATCACACTGCGGGAAAATTAACATTGTTACTTCATGCCACACCACATGCATATGCCCACGAAGTACATGGACACACCTATACACAGATATCTTCCCAAGTCCTGACGAGTCCCTCTGTCACAACTGAAGCCCATCACCCTAAGCCTCAGTCCTCAAAGTTCTAGAGGAGAATGGAGCCATACGTGTGTGTGTGTGTGTGTGTGTGTGTGTGTGTGTGTGTGTGTGTGTCAGATGGAGTCTCACTCTGTCCCCCAGGCTGCAGTGCAGTGGCATGATGTCAGCTCACTGCAACCTCTGTCTTTCAGGTTCAAGTGGTTCTCATTCCTCAGCCTCCCGAGTAGCTGGGCTTACGGGCACTCTACCACGCCAGCTAATTTTGTATTTTTTTTAGTATTGATGGGGTTTTGCTATGTTGGCCAGGCTGGTCTCAAACTCCTGACCTCAAGTGATCCCCCTGCCTTGGCCTCCCAAAGTGCTAGGATTACAGACATGAGCCACCACACCCGGCCTGTTGTTTTATTATAAGGAGGAGAAGACAATATCAAAGCTCCCTGTTTTTTCGTTTTCTAGAAGAGAGCAAAGATTGATTCTTCCACAAACCTCTGAGCTTTGTATTTCTTCGGAATGAGAATGTGTGTTTCTGAGGAAGAAAAACGTGTTTGTGAGATCAAAAGTTTGTCTTAGCATCTCCCAGCAAAAGAGCAACCCTGTGTCATGGAGAAGCTGCTTGAGAGGAAGACAGTGTTCTCCAGGGTGCTCTCCTGGCTTTCAAGGGATCCCAGAATCGGGCCATTATAATAAGTGCAGAGGCTGTTCAAGAATCAGGCGGGTCTGGATTCTGAGGCTGGTTCTGCACAAGCTGATCATGTGACCTCAGGCAAATGTCTTACGTGTTCTGCCCCTCCATTTTCCAGATCCTCAAAATGGAGATAATAGCACCTGCCTGTCTCCCAGAGTCACTGTGCTCATCAATTTTGATAATAGACATGAACGTGCAAAGTGCTGTGTCAATGTGAACAACTATCACTTCTTTGAACATAGTCAGTGATTTTATGGATAACAATTTTGAGATGGAGAGACTAAGGTTTAAGTCCTTTATCTGAGAATTTTTATCTTTTATTAATAGGTAGTAGGAACCCTATAACTAAAGCTTGCTAAGTCTGTGGAAAGAGGGAGTGTTTGGGGGCCAATTTGCTATAAATTTTATGAACTATGGAAATATCAATTGCAATTTTATTTTTCCTTCAAATCCGAAACCAGATGAGTTGCAATTATGTCTACCCAGCATTCCTTCCCTTTTGGAAAACTCCTTTCTCCATCCCATGTGACTCTGGTGAAGCTGTCAGTCACGTGACTCCTCTTTCCCCAATGCACATGACCATGTGACTCAGGCTGGCCAATCAGAGTGCCTGCCTCCCTTGATACAGTCCAAGGGTGGTCACATGACCCAAGCTGGCTCCTGAGTTCCTTATGGGACTGATATAAATGTTGGGGAAGAAAGATCCCCTCTCTCTTTGAGATTGTGAGCATGTTGTCTTTGGCAACTCACTCAAGCAAATGAGCATGTAGGGGATGGAATAGTGTCCCTCTGAAATCTAGTCCACCCAGAACCTCAAGATCTGACCTTATTTGGAAATAGGGTCTTTGCAGATGTAATTAGTTGAGGATCTTGAGATGAACTCTTCCTGGACTTAGGACGAGCTCTATATATAATGACTGGTGTCCTAAAAAAAAAACGAGGGGCACAGAGATTGGAGTGATGTGTCTGCAACTAGGGAGTGCCAAGGATTGCTGGCAGCACCAGAAGGAAGCTAGGGGAGACACTTGGGGCAGTTTCTCCTTAAAAGCCCCCAGAAGGAACCAATCCTGCCCACACCTTGATTTTTTTTTGAGACGGAGTTTCACTCTTTTGCCCAGGCTGGAGTGAAGTGGCATGATCTCAGCTCACTGCAAGCTCTACCCTCCAGGTTCAAGTGATTCTCCTGCCTCAGTCTCCTGAGTATCTGGGATCATAGGTGCCCACCACCCAGCTAATTTTTGTATTTTTAGTAGAGATGGGGTTTCGCCATGTTGGCCAGGCTAGTCTCAAACTCCTGACCTCAGGTAATCCACCCACCTCAGCCTCCCAAAGTGCTAGGAAGACAGGCGTGAGCCAACACGTTGATTTTGGATTTCTGGTCTCCTAAACTGTGAGAGAATCCGTTTCTATTGTTTGAGGGCACTCAGGTGGCGGTAGTTTTTATGGCAGTCCTAGGGCCCTAATACAGAGTATTCCACAGGAACTCCAGGAAGAGTCGATGACAATGGGCCTCAGAAAAGGCGGGAAGCAGAAAAGCCCCAGAAGCCCAGCAGGGGCACTGTGGACCTTGGGTCTGATGCTCTTCAAAGTGACACAGTTCCCACCTCGTTCAGCCTCAATCTCTCAATTCAAATAAAACAAGAAAAAAGTCTGGCTCAGCTTATGTCAGATACCTTCTGTTGGTCAAATTACCGTGCCCCAAAAGAAAGTAATGTACCAAAATTAAACTTGTCAGGACCCACTACTTGTGGATAGAGAAATAGTTCTCAGAAAAGCAGGTCTGCAAGAGCTCAGTATTTCTAAACTCATCTACTGCACACCTATTAAGTACTAGAAGATTGAGATAGATAAGTGGCTTCTAAATCTGCCTGATCATCATAATCCCCAAAGGAACTTTTACAATTGTTACTGGGCCTATTCCAGATTTACCTATGGGAATCTTTAGAAATCTGGCGTGGGTTTGTTTGTTTTTTTTTTTTCAAAAACTCGTAGGTGATTACGATGATGAACCAGTGGAAACACTGGGCCAGGGAATGCCTTAGTCAGTTCAAGCTGCTATACCAAAGTACCATAGACTGGGCGGCTTCTGGGTGGCTTGTAAGCAATAAATAAGTATTTCTCACCATTCTGGAAGCTGGAAGTCCGAGATTAAGGTGCCAACATGACTGGGTTCCTATGAGGGCTCTGTTTGGGTGCAGGCTGCTGACTTCTCATTGTATCTTCACTTGGCAGAAAGAGGACGAGGGAGCTCTCTGGGGTCTTTTTCATGAGGGCACTAATCCCATTCATAAAGATTCCACCCTCATAACCCGATCACCTCCCAGAGACCCTACCTCCAAACACCATCACATTGGGGGCTAGGATTTTAATATATGAATTTTGGGGAACACAACACACAGTCCATGAGAAGAGTTACCTAAGATTTTGGGTTAAGTAAGATTAATGGGAGGTGTGACTTGAGTTGGGTCTTAAAGGAAGCATAGGTCTTTGCTTTCACAGAGCAACAAATTCCTAGCAGATCCTTCAAAAGATTCTAGGAGTCCTCATAAATTAAACTGAACTCCTCATAAATTAAACTGAACTCCTCATAAATTAAACTGAAGTACATAAAAATGGCTGCAAATGAAACAAGTGGATGTGTAAGAAAGATTATTAGTTTTTGCGACCTGATTTTCCTGTATGGGTTTGTCTTTGAATTTATTACTTAGCATAATGTCATGAGGAGTTTAATATAAATCAGCCAATTTTATCCATGTTTCCTGGAAAACTGTATAATAACCTGAAAGGAATCAGGGCACACACACGCTTGAATTCAAAGGCTTTAATGGAACACAGTGAATTTGTGAATTTGAATCGACATTTATAATGGAAATACTGACATTCCACCAGCAACCAGGAACATCATTTATTTCAATGCCTCTGCCAAAAATCACTTCATTTCTGATTTGGAAAGATTTTCATTCTTCAAGCAAGGGTTTGATACTTATCTGTATATATTACTATACTGATAGTGATACGGGAGCGGGGGCAGGAAAGTGCTGGGTAGAGAAGGGCAGGGTCCCTGGCGAGAGCTCCACCCTTGGCCCTGTGCTCACAGACCTAAGTGAGAACAGGTTCTCCTGTTTTGATTTTGTGCCCAAATGTTGCATTTTCCAAGACCTCTCTGGCCTGACATGCCCCCGCCAGCCTGTGCCCATATAAGCCCAAGACCTTAGCAGGCACAGACACAAGTGGCTGGGCATCGAGAGGAGCAGAGGAACACCCCAGCAGACACCGGCAGACCAGGGATGGTGGAACTACGTGGACACCAAGGGGGGTGTGACTGGGAGCCGCTGGGCATCCTGACTCCAGGGGAAGACCACCTTCCCACTCCATCCCCCTTTCGGCTCCCCACCCATCTCACTGCGAGCCACCTCCACCACTCAATAAAACCTTGCACTCATCCTTTGAGCTCACATGTGATACAATTTTTCCAGTACGCTGGGCAAGAACTCAGGATGCAGGAAGCCCTCGGCCCTTGCGGTAAGGGAGAGGGTCTATCAAGCTGATTAACACAAGCCATCAGCAGACAGCAAAGCTGAAGGAGCACACTGTAACACACACCCACTTGGGCTTCAGGAGTCGTAAACACTTACCCCCAAACCCTGCCTTGGGGTCAGAGCCCAAAAAACGCTCCCCACGACCTCGGCACCTGCCCATCTGCATGCTTCCCTAGGGGTTTGAGCAGCGGGGCACCGAAGAAGCCAGTCACACGCAATGTGAGGGAGGTAAGGGAACTCTCCCATTTCAATAGGTGTACTGAAAGCCTAGATATGTTCTTCCTAAATATTCATATTCCAGAAGGTGGAGTTCTAGAATACAAATGCACTCATGCACTCTCATAAACATACACACACAAACACACACACACTGCTTCCCAAGGTTTTCATTTAGAATGAAGATCACTTCTAGCCAGTCTCACCTCTATTTAACACTTATTAAATTACTTGCTGTGAATAATATGGAATTTAAGATTTTGCAAAATAGAGAGCCTTGAAAGCCCTTGGGAACTTAACCTGTAGGGAAGAGCAGAGTTAGAATGTTATCTTACGAAGGAGTGAGCCAGTGAGTGAATAGTGAGCAAACACTCTCGAATTGCTTACTATGTGCCAGGTACTATTTTAAATACTTTTGTTAACTTGCTTAATCCTCACAACAAGCTGGCCGGGCGCGGTGGCTCACGCCTGTAATCCCAGCACTTTGGGAGGCCGAGGCGGGCGGATCACAAGGTCAGGAGATCGAGACCATGGTGAAACCCTGTCTCTACTAAAAATAGAAAAAATTAGCTGGGCGCAGTGGTGGGCGCCTGTAGTCCCAGCTACTCGGGAGGCTGAGGCAGGAGAATGGCGTGAACCCGGGAGGCGGAGCTTGCAGTGAGCCGAGATTGCGCCACTGCACTCCAGCCTGGGAAACGAAGCGAGACTCCGTCTCAAAAAAAAAAAAAAAAAAAAAAAAAAAAAATCCTCACAACAAGCTTATTAGGTAGGTTTTATTATTATCACCATTTAACAGATGAGGAAACTGTGATTCATGGAGATTATTTAAGGCACCCAAGTCACACAGCTCCTAAGTCATGGTGCTTGAGTCCATATCCAAGCCCTTTGGCTTTGCACTATGGTATAACAAGAAATATATTTGGCCGGGCACAATGGCTCACGCCTGTAATACCAGCACTTTGGGCAGCTGATGCAGGCAGATCACGAGGTCAGGAGTTCGAGACCAGCCTGACCAACGTGGTGAAACCTCGTCTCTACTAAAATTACAAAAATTAGATGGGCATGGTGGTGCGTGTCTGTAATCCCAGCTACTCAGGAGACTGAGGCAGGAGAATCACTTGAACCCGGGAGGTGGAGGTTGCAGTGAGCCAAGATCACGCCTCTGCACTCCAGCCTGGATGACAGAGCAAGACTCTGTCTCAAAAAAAAAAAAAACAAAAAACCATATATATATTTGTTCTTTGTCTCAGGTTTCTGCAACAAAGCTCTTCAAACCCTTGGAATTTCCTGAATGGTAGGAGTGGCTTTTGTCCGTGTTAAAGAGGCCCTTTCTAGCAACCTTTAAGTTATGCTAATGAGGTGACTTAGGGTGGGGACCCTAAATAGCCTTAGGATGGGATTGGTAACCAGAAAGACCAAGCGATTAGGAGGTTGTAACTTTCAGCCCCACTCACTGGAAAAGGAGCTCTCTGAAGACTCTTGAACAAGAGTTGATGAACTTCCAGGTTGCTGAGCTCATGGGGGTGCTGGGATGGTGGCCTGCCCCAGAGGGCATGGAAGCTCCATGCACCCCCACCCCATACCTTGACTTATGCATCTCTTCTGTCTGGCTGCTTCTGAGTTGTATCCTTTATAATAAAGCAGTAAACATAAGTAAAGTGTTTCCCCGAATTCTGTGAGCTGTTCTACCAAATTGTCAAAACTGAAGACAGGGTCCTGGGAATCCCCAAGTTACAGCTGATTTGTCAGAAGTACATGTGGCTGGGACTTGAAGCTGATGTTTGAAATGAAGGCAGTATGGTAGGGCTGAATCCTTAAATCTGTGGAATCTGACACTACTGAAGTTAGCGTCAGAATGGAATTGAATTGTAGGACTAAGGGAGAAGACCACCTCTCATATTATCTTACGCCCAGTTTCTGCCTCCAAAGAAAGAAGAAGTAAATCTAAAAGGCAGAAAGGAAATCCACAGGCAGACAGCCTGGCACCACACCCTGAGCCTGGTAGTTAAAGATCGACCCCTGACCTAATCCATTATGTTATCTATAGATTACAGACATTGTGTAGAAAAGCACTGTGAAAATCCCTGTCCTGTTCTGTTCCGATCTGATTACTGGTGCATGCAGTCCCCAGTCACGTACCCCCTGCTTGCTCAATCAATCACGACCCTCTCACACGGACCTCCTTAGAGTTGTGAGCCCTTAAAAGGGACAGGAATTGCTCACTCGGGGGGGAGCTTGGTTGTTGGAGATGTGAGTCTTGCCGAAGCTGCCAGCTGAATAAAGCCCTTTCTTCTTTAACTTGGTGTCTGAGGAGTTTTGTCTGTGGCTTGTCATGCTACATTTCTTTGTTCCCTGACCAGGAAGCGAGGTGAATGGTGGATGGTCGAGGCAGCCCCTTAGGTGGCTCAGGCCTGACCTGTGGAGCATCCCTGCGGGGGACTCCAACCAGCCCGAGTGACGCGGTTTCTGAGAGCACTCCCGGGTAGGCGTTTGCCCCGGTGGGACACCTTGCCAGAGCAGTGTGTAGCAGGATAAACACAGTGGCTGAACACCGGGAAAGAACTGGCACTTGGAATCCAGACATCTAAAACTTGATAAGACTGGTCTTTGGAACTTGCCCGCCCTGTTTGAGTGGAAGCATGGCCTGATCACCCACGACGTGCCTTTATCGGCACTTTGGTTTTGGTTTTGGTTTTGGTTTTGACTTGGTTTGAATTGCTTGACAGGACTGGTCTTGGGAACTTGCCTACTCCATTTGAGGGGAAGCATGGCCTGATCACCCATGGTGTGCCTGTACCGGCACTTTGGTTTTTGTTTTTGACTTGACTTGGATTGCTTGATACTTTGGTTTTGATTTTGACCTGGCTTGGATTTCTTGATACTCTGATTTCGGTTTTGATTCTGGTTTGGCATAAACTGTAAAAGTGTGCATGTGCCCTTTTTACCCATTCTTTCTTTTGTGGTGTGCATGTGGTGTGAGCGTGGTATTTTGTCTCGAGGAAACATGGGTGAGGCACAAAGTAAGCCCACCCACTAGGAATTATGTTGAAAATTTTCAAGAAAGGATTTAAGGGAGACTATGGACTACTACGATACCAGGAAAACTTGAAACTTTATGTAAGATAAACTGGCCAGCATTAAAGGTATGTTGGCCATCAGAAGGAAGCCTGGACAGGTCCCTTGTTTTAAAGGTATGGGACAAGGTAACCTGTAAGCCAGGGCACCCAGACCAGTTCCCGTACATAGATACTTCGTTACAGCTGGTTTTAGACCCCTCCCACAGTAGTTGAGAGAACAGCAGCATAAGTGGCTGGCAGAGGCAAGGAAAGACCAGCAGAGAGAGAGAAAAAAGAGACAGAGAGGAAAAGAGGCAGAGAGAGAGGAAGAGACAGAGACAAAGTGGGAGTCAAGGAGAGACAGAGAGAGAGATGGAGAGAGAGACAGAGACAGAGAGGAAGAGACAGAGGCAAAAGGAAAGTCAAAGAGAGAGACAAAGTCAAAGAGAAAAAGAAAGAAAAAAAAGGGAGAGATAGACAACTAGTTAAGAAAAAAACAGTGTACCCTATTCCTTTAAAAGCCAAGGTAAATTTAAAACCTGTAATTGATAATTGAAGGTATTCTCCATAACCCTATAACACTCCAATACCACTTTGTTTTTCTTCGGTGTACGCTCCATGTAAATGAAGAGGACATTTCCTGTTATAGCTGAAGTGTTTCCATTTGATTTAGTTGTAGGAAGTCCTTAGATTCCCTGCCTCATTGGGAGAAAAGTAAGATCAAAGGAAACAGAAAAAGAGTCAGAGATAAAAGAACTGTAGGCTGGGAGTGGTGGCTCACGCCCATAATCCCAGCATTTTGGGAGGCCGAGGCAGGTGGATAACCTGAGGTCAGGAGTTCAAGACCAGCCTGACTAACATGGAGAAACCCTATCTGTACTAAAGATACAAAATTAGCTGGGCATGGTGGCGCATGCCTGTAGTGCCAGCTACTGGAGAGGCTGAGGCAGGAGAATCGCTTGAACCTGGGAGGCGGAGGTTGTAGTGAACCGAGATCAAGCCATTGCACTCCAGCCTGGGCAACAAGAGCAAAACCCCATCTCAAAAAAAAAAAAAAAAAAAAATTCTGCCACCACTGCATCAGAGAAACCACAAGAATGATACATGTCAGACATCAGATGCTTTCCAGACAGACTTCAAGGCAAAGAAGGTCCACGTGAATGTCTTACTGGACTTTGAGGATCTTTTTTTTTTTACATGGAGTCTCACTCTGTGGCCAGGCTGGAGTGCAGTGGCGCGATCTCAGTTCACTGCAATCTCCGCCTCCTGGGTTCAAGCAATTCCCCTGCCTCAGCCTCCCAAGTAGCTAGGACTCCAGGCACGCACCACCATGCCCATCTAATCTTTTGTATTTTAGTAGAGACGGGATTTCACCATGTTGGCCAGGATGGTCTTGATCTGACCTCGTGATCTGCCCACCTAGGCCTCCCAAAGTGCTGGGATTACAGGTGTGAGCCAACGAGCCCAGCTGGGACTTTGGGGATCTTTAAGGACTTTCAGGAATACAGGTCCTGAAGGGGACCAAAGTCAGGATCCAGAGTATGGAGGATTTAAGTGAGAACCAGCAGTAGGGAAGCAGAGATGGCAATTATGGAAGACTTGTCTTTTAGAAATTTTGCTGGAAATGATGGAAACAATTAGCAAAGCATAAAGTCTTTGTATGTTTTTTCATATGAATAGGAAAGACATAGTAGGTGCTCAGTGAATTCACAAATGAATGAAGATAACTAACATTTATTTGTGCTTTCTGGGTGTCAGGTATTAGCCTAAGCACTTAAAGTGATTTAACTCATTTATTATTTCCAACAATCCTACATGAAGTAGTGTTATTATCACCAACATCCCATTTATACTAAGGAAACTAAGGCACAGAAAGTTTAGGTCACATGCCCAAGTTTGTTTTCAAGGTTCATATTACTGTCTTTAATGATAGGTTTGAAGATCAGAGACAAAACTTCTACAGGGTTTTATTTTTTTAAGTAAATCTATAGTAAATTGCATTAATCTTCATTAATTATTTCATCTATTATCCAAGGAATGGTTATGACAATGAAAACAGTTAGGAATAAACCCATGCAGATTTATAAGATCAAAGAGCTTTTTTTTTTTAAAAAAATTTTTTGAGACAGGGTCTCTCTTTGTTACCCAGGCTGGAGTGCAGTGGAGTGATCTCAGCTCACTGCAATCTCCACCTCTGGGTTCAAGTGATTCTTCTGCCTCAGACTCCCATGTAGCTGGGATTGCAGGCATGCACCACTGTGCCCTGCTACTTTTTGTATTTTTGTATTTTTATTTTTTTTGAGACAAAGTCTCACTGTTGCCCAGAGTGGAGTGCAGTGGCATAATCTCGGCTCACTGCAACCTCTGCTTCCCGGTTTCAAGTGTTTCTCATGCCTCAGCCTCCTGAGTAACTGGGATTACAGGTGTGTGCCACCACACTCAGATCATTTTTGTATTTTTAGTAAAGATGGGGTTTTGCCATGTTGACCAAGCTGGTCTCGAACTCCTGACTTCAAGTGATCTGCCTGCCTCGGCCTGCCAAAGTGCTGGGATTACAAGCGTGAACCACTGTGCCCAGCTAAAGAGCATTATTAGGATAACCCTCTTCCTCCCCTGTGTATCCACAGCACTCAGCCCCATGCACTTTGCGCATAATGGGTTCATAAATATTTGTTGAAGAATAAATAAATAACTCCAAGCCATGAATTATTATGATCAGATTGGTAATATTTATTAATGCGAACATAATTTTTGACAATGATAAAAAGATGCAGTAAAAGAAAAAGTAGCTATTTTAGAAAAGTGTATTCCATATCCTCTTTAGTTTTTCATATAAAGATTGCTTCTTTTGTAAAACTTTCCAGCCCCAAATCAGTTTCTTTCCTTTTCCCCTCCTTAAGAGTCCTTAGGGATTTTTTTGTTGTGGGTTTGGTTTTCTGTTGTAGTTTTTTGTTTTAATGATCTATGTTGCTAAACAGCAGAGGGAGCTAAAATTAATGAGCTGAGGTTGCTGCCGTCATCATCAATGTTTCCAAGGCACAAAGATTTGAAAACCAGACACATCGCCTTTCCATGCCACCGGAAACATGGTTTGAACAGAGAGTAGGAGGGCACCCCTCACCTAGAAGGTAAGAGAGTCATAGTACTTAAGATTAGGGAATAGACGTGCAACACTGTGTTCACATGTTGAGAAAGCCTAAGTCATCTAGGAACACATTCCAGAGGAGGCCGGAGGAATCAGCGACTCTGACTACTAGGCCTGCAATCCACATACTAAATCTCAGCCATCTGGGAGAGAAGTCAGGCCCAGAGGCCTCTGTAGAGTGACATGTCACCTCCAGCAGATGCAGGCCTTTTTGGAAGTGGTCAAGTTGGGAAGAGAGTTCTTTGACTACAGCAGATCTCTTTTAACTGCAACACATAGACCATTTACATGTCATGTAATTATTGATATATTTGGGAGCAAATTTACCTATTTGTCCCATCTGTTTTATTTATTATTATTATTATTATTTTTGAGACAGAGTCTTGCTTTGTTGCCCAGGCTGGCGTGCAGTGGCATGATCTCGGCTCACTGCAACCTCTGCTTCCTGGGTTCAAGCAATTCTCCTGCCTCAGCCTGCCAAGTCGCCACCATGCCTGGCTAATTTTTTGTATTGTCAGTAGAAATGGGGTTTTGCTGTGTTGGCCAGGATAGTTTTGAACTCCTGACCTCAGGTGATCCACCTCAGCCTCCCAAAGTGCTAGGATTACAGACGTGAGCCACCACACCGCACCTGTTATATATTTTTGTGTCGTTTAAAGAGGAGGTTGAAATTATGCTTCATGTCATTCACTTTAAGAAACAATATGACTGTATGGTATGTTTTAGAGGGATTTCCTTCAAAATTGATAAAAATTAACATGTCAGAGCTTAAAATAAGCTTCAGCTATTTGGAGAATTGTGGTGTGTGCACTGTCTCATCTCTGATGATGCTGCTGAATCAATGAGATGCTGCTCTCTGCTTACTAGTCTTACTTCTCTACTTACTAGTTCACATCCCTGTCTCCTAAAAGGAGCATGACCAAAGCCACACCGTGAGTCTCTGCTGGAGTAGGTGCTAGATCTTCAGTATTTTGATTTTCCACTGACTGCTTCAGACACTAAACAATCCAGGAGCGTACCTGAGCCTTTTTGTCTGCTGCATCTGAGAGTTATCAGCACTCTGTGTCAGTGCATGACTGCAGTGCAGAAGGTGGCAGTGCATTCACTCTTATTAATATGCTGAAAATATTTGCTTCCTGACATCTGTCATTTTGCATAACTATGAACACAAACCATAGACACCATCTGGGATGTCAGGGCAAAGGGAAGTGTGGTTGTTTGAAATTCCTTTCCAATTTAATTTCACAGTTTTAAAGAGCCCTGTTTTTCTTCCATGATAATTATAGGGAAAATAATTAACAATTATCTTCTGAGTGATAAAATTACTACAAATTAAGAAACAGTTATGAATACAATTTACAAATAATTATGTGATAGGAGTATGAAAGTGCAAAACTAATGAAACAAAATTAATTAAAGCTATTGAGAGATAATCTTTCTATTTATTTGTTTTGGTTCCTTCAGGGCAGACTGTCCCAAAATGACTTACAACAACTACAATTATAATTCAGAAGGATATCTGAAGAATGTGCTCACAAGTATATATGGTAAATGTGTTGGGTGTCATTGCCAGTGGCACACAGCTAGAAGTCTCAGCAGGACCTCCAGAGAAACAGAGCTGTCTTAATACAAAGTGTTAAAATAATTGAAATGAACATTATAGGGGTGAATATGATGATATTCATTCACTAGACTAGTATTTCCTTACTGGGAGTTTTTGATTTTTGAGACAGTCTCGCTCTGTTGCCCAGGCTGGAGTGCAGTGGTGCAATCTCAGCTCACTGCAATCTCTGCCTCCCTGGTTCAAGTGATTCTCCTGCCTCAGCCTCCAAAGTATCTAGCTCTATAGGCACGAGCCACCATGCCCAGCTAATTTTTCAGTAGAGACAGGGTTTCACCATGTTGGTCAGGCTGATCTTGAACTCCTGACCTCAAGTGATCCACCCGCCTTAGCCTCCCAAGGGGCTGGGATTACAGGCAAGAGCTACCATAGCTGTCCACCTTACTGGGAGTTGATGTCAGCAAAAATAGCAAAGTGAGGACCTCTGAAAATTCTTTCTTCCATAGAAAGCAATGAGAAAATGGCAAAAATGGTCAGAATCAACTTTTCTCAGAATTCTGAAAATTAAGGTCTTGTCACAATCCAGGGAGCATTTATTCAAGAAAAATGGCTGAATCTTGGTAAGAACAACTAGCTTTATGGCATTTTCACTTGCCCCATCCCCATTCCGTTTTCTCTGACTTTGTATTAGCCTTGAAAACAGCCTCCCAATCACAGTGAAAACCAGCAACTTGGCAGCCACCAGAGGGGACGAAACGGGCTAGGGTTCTTCAAGGCCTTATTCCTTGAGAATTGTCATTGTTTCACCTGTTGGGTGGTTCCCTGAGAGACCCTGCTAACAAGACTGTCTTTGCTTGACCTGACTCTGAGCTCACCTGGTACCAAAGCCTTTCCCTGGGGACATTTGTCAAAAACACTTGAAAGGCGTTGTTTAACTTTGCAGCCTCCCAAAACAGTGGATAATGGTTGGGGCAAATACTAGGCTAGCCAAAAAATTTAAAAGGAAAAGCTAGAGAGTGACATGTCCATGGGGCTTTGAAAAGCTCCTGCATATTCCTGGGAATCTACAAGACCACAATGGGCTGTGTGCATGCCCAGCATTGTCTGCATGCTCAAGAAAGACCCGAGAAGGTCCTGAGCTCTGACCTGTGCTGACCTTGAACCTCTGCACAGTGAGGAAGTGAAGGCTAAGATAGAGTTGTCAGCTGCCTGACTGAGTCCTAAAGGTGTGCCCAGCGTACACAGATGACCCACTGGCAAAGACCAAGAGGCTTGGTTCCAGGTGTTTAAGGAAATCTCTCTGTAACCATTAGCTGACTACCAAGCTGACTACTGAGCAGAAATTTCAGTGGCTACACACAACAAAGAACACAAAGAATTCATTCAGAGAAGTCACTGAACAAACAAACAACAAAAATACACACAAAAGCAGTAATAACCAAACTCTGCAGAATGGAGAGAATCTGATTTCCAGAATTGCCACATTGTATTGTTTGAAATGTAGTTTTCAACAAACATTGTGAGACATGCTGTCTTAGTCCATGTTGTCATTGTTTGCTGCTATAACAGAATATTTGAGACTAGGTGACTAATAATGAACAGAAATGTATTTGGCTAATGGTTTTAGAGGCTGGGAAGTCCAACAGCATGGTGCTAGCATCTGGTTAGAGACTTTATACTGTGTCATCCCATGGCGGAAGGCAGAAGGGTAAGGGAGAGTGAGAACAAGAGAGCAAGAGGGGGCCAAACTCACTTTTATAACAAACCCACTGTCATAATAACTGACCCACTCCCATTACATGATGTTAATCCATTCATGAAGGCAAAGTCCATCTGACCTAATAACTTCTTAAAGTTCCCACCTCTTGACACTGTTGCATTGGAGATTGTTTCCAACACATAAATTTTGGGGGACACATTCAAACCATAGCGCATGCCAAGAAACAAGAAAATATGACCCATGTGCAGGAAGGAAGCAATCAGTGAAACTGTCCCACAGTAAGCCCAGATGTTTAAATTACTAAAAACACATTAAGTCAGCTATTTAAAATATGTCCTCAAAAACTAAAGGAAACCGTGTCTAAAGAACTAAAGGAAAGTATAAGAGTGATGTCTCACTAAATAGAGAATATCAATAGATATAAATTACTTTTTAAAAGAAGCAAATAGAAATTCTGGAGTTAAAATTTACAATAACAAAAATGAAAAAGTCGTTAGATTGTCTCAACAGCAGATTTGAGACAGAAGGAAGAATCATCAAACTTGGTTGATTCATCAACAAGGTTGGTTAGTTGAGATTATCCAGTCTAAGAAACAGAAAGAAACGAGAATGAAGAAAAATGAAAAGAGTTTCAGTAGTATGTAGAACACCATCAAGCCTATTGACATATACATAATAGGAATCCCAGAAGGTAAGGAGAGAGAGAAAGGGGAAGAATAATTGTTTGAAGGCATATGGCTGAAAACTTCCCAAATCTGGTGAAAAACATTTATTTATGTATTTAGAAAGCTTAATGAACCCTAAGAAGAATAAACTCAAAGGGATGCACACTTAGACACCTGACAAACATCAAAACTGAAGATAGAGAATCTTAAAAGTAAGAAAGAAGCAACTGATGACATTCAATAATTTATCAATAAAATTAAGAGGTGATTTATCATCAAAATATATGCATAGTAGAGAGAGTAGGATGTTATATTCAAAGTGCTGAAAGATAAAGACTGTCACCTAAGAATTTATCTAACAAAACTCCCTCAGAAGCCAGGAATTCAGCAAAACTGTCCTTCAAAAAGAAAGGAGAAATAAAATATTCCCAGATTTTAAAAATAGAGAGAATGCATTGCTAGCAATCTACCCTACAGGAAACAACACTGAAAGGAGTTCTTCAGGCTTAAATTACAGCACCCTAGACAGTAATTCAAATCTATATGAAGAAGAAAGGCGCACCAGTAGAGGAAACTACACAGGTCAATGTAAATAACAGTATAATTATGTTTTCACATGTAATTCTTTCTTCTTCTTTATGATTTTTTGTTTTACCTTTGTTTCTTTTTTCATTTATTTGTTTATTTATTTGAGACAGAGTCTTGCTCTGTTGCCCAGGAGGCTAGAGTGCAGTGGTGTGAAGTCGGCTCACTGCAATCTCAGCTCACTGCAACCTCTGCCTCCCGGGTTCAGTGGATTCTCCTGCTTCAGCCTCCTGAGTGGCTAGGATTACCGGTGCACACCATCACACCCAGCTAATTTTTTTGCATGTTTAGAAGTGACAGGGTTTCGCCATGTTGGCCAGGCCGGTCTCCAACTTCTGACCTCAAGTGATCCACTGGCCGCAGCCTCCCAAAGTGCTGTGATTACAGGTATGAGCCACCACGCCCAGCCAGTCCTATATGATTTAAAAGACAACTGCACATAACAATAATTGTAAATTTATATTGATGGGTATAACCTATATAAGACATCATCTGTACGATAATAATAGTACAAAAAAGAGGAGTGAATGGAGTTATACAGGAGCAAAGGTTTTGTATACAATTTTAATTAAGCTGATATAATTAAAACTAGATTTTTATAAATTAAGATGTTCATTGCAATCCTCAGGGTAACAAGTAAGAAAATAACTAAAAAAAATACAGGAAAGAAATCAGTAAAAAGATACACTAGAAAATCTCTAACACGGAAGAAAGCAGTAATGGAGGCATAGAAAAACAAGAAGACATAGAAAACAAATAGCAAATTGTAGATATAAATATAATTACTTTATCAATAATTACACTAAATGTAAATGCACTAAGCCCTTCAACTAAAACTCAGAGTTCGGCAGATTGGCTAAAACAGTATTTCTTGGTACTCATCAAGTTAGCTGTAATGCCCTCTAATACAGCAGTTTTCAACCTTGATGGCACATACTTGGAAGCCTTAAACTAAACTTAATTTTCCAGAACCAATGAAATCAAAACCTCTGGGGGTGAGACCCAGATGTTAGTATGTTAAAGCCTCCCAGGTATTTCTAATATGCAGGCAAATTTGAAAACCACATATATAATATGTGTTTCCCTGGGTCACACTAACTTGGAGGGCACAGTGGAGTCACAGTGTCAGAATCAGAACAGTAGCCCCTGATTTGCCGTATGTATCATTGTATTGTTGGACATTTCTGGATTCAGGAAGGCTGCAGAGTATATTTTCACATGGGTGTTTTATGAAGGCATTCTTTATCCTCTGTCACTAGCACTCCTGGAATAAATCTTCCCCAGACTACACCACCTCCTCTCTCTGCACCTCTAGTGTTTTACTCTGGTGAGGTTCTAAAGCTGTCTTGCCTTTATTGGCAGTTTTGTATAAAAATTTGTGTATAAAAATTCAAATCCTTATGTAACTAACTCCTTTTTGTACTTGTTACAAGTAAATATTTTGGAGTCAGAATGCCTATGTTTGAATTCCTTTTCTACAATTTAATGGCTGGGCATCCCTCCTCCGGCAGCCTATTTAATCTCTCTGTGTCTCCACTGTTTCATTTGCACATGCATTTTATGATTGTTATGAGAATGAAATGAGATAATACATGTAAAAGCTTAGTGCACTGCCAAGCCCATATTAAGCACACACTATAAATGAAGGCAGTGGTGGCAGTGATTACAGCCTCATTTTCCTAAGACTCCAAGATGTGCAAAGGAAGCTGAGCAGTGGGAAACTAATCTGTTCTCAGACACATTCATCTTCAACCTGGCATCTTGGATCTTGCCTAAGCTTATGCACAAATTTCTTCCTCCTCTGTTTGGGCTCCTTTTCCATCTACACCAGTCCCTGTTCGAAGCAATGACTCTCATCAGTAGGGAGCTTAGGGATCTTAGTACTAGATCCCCTAGTCTCAAAAAGGCTTTGGTCACTGGGCCATGAGTCACCTGAGTGACTAATAAAAATAGGTGGGAAGTGTGGCCTGCTCTGCCCTTTCTCAGTCATGCTCATTCTGATGTAAACTCACTTGGAGACTGCAGTTTGGGCACTCACTCTGGGGGTCTTGTCACAACCCTCCACTTTATCCATTTGATTTTAGAGGCCATACAAACATGCAGGAATCAACATCCCTCCTAAAATATTATACGGTTTTGGATTACAGTCATTAAAATTTGTTTATTTTAAAACATTTGGGAGTTTTAGGATGCTCTTTGGGGGGATACAACAATACAACTTCAAATCCTTTAAAAGAATTCAAGATGAGTTTAATGCATCAGGTCTTAAAAAAAACTTTCTTTACAGTATAGTTTTTTCCATGATGGTCTGTACTCATTATACCTTTCTGAAGTGAAGTATGAAATGTTTGCAGTTATGATTTATTATTTTCTTCTTTAAAACTATTTTTACTTGTTACGTTTTTGGAAATATAGACTTTTAAAGATTAGATTTATTTATCTAAAATTTACATACAGAAAATTTCACCTTTGTGAAAACCTGGTATACCATGATACGGGTGTGCTACAGTTTATTTATCCACTCACCTACGAGTGTGCCGCCGCTTATCCAACCACTCACCTACAGGTGTGCTGCCGCTTATCCATCCACTCACCTACGGGTGTGCTGCAGTTTATTTATCCACTCACCTACTGAAGGACATTCTGGTTGCTTTCCAGTTTGGGCAGTTATGAATAAAGTTGTTATAAACATCTATGTTTAGATTATTATTATTATTATTATTATTATTTTTGAGATGGAGTCTTGCTCTGTCGCCCTGGCTGGAGTGCAGTGGTATGATCTCCACTCACTGCAACCTCCACCTCCCTGGTTCAAGCAATTCTCAAGCCTCAGCCTCCTGAGTCACTGGGATTACAGGCTCCCGTCACCACGCCAGGCTAATTTTTGTATTTTTAGTAGAGACAGGGTTTCACTGTGTTGGCCAGGCTGGTCTCGAACTCCTGGCCTCAGGTGATCCACCACCATGGCCTCCCAAAGTGCTGGGATTACAGGCGTGAGGCACCATGCCTGGCCTCTATGTGTAGATTTTTGTGTGGACATAAGCTTCAACTCATTTAGGTAAATTCCAAAGAGCATGATTGCCGAATCATATGGTAAAAGTATGTTTCATTTTGCAAGAAACTGCCAAACTGTATTCCAACGTGGCTGTACCATTTTCCATTCCCACCAGCAATGAATGAGAGTTCCTGTTGCTCCACATCCTTGTCAGCATTTGGTATTGTCAGTGTTTTAGATTTTTGCCTCACACTCCAGGTGTGTAGTGACATCTCGTTGTTTCAATTTGCAATTCTCCAGTGACATATGATGTTGATCATCCTTTCATATGCTTATTTTGCCATCTGTATATCTATTTTTTTTTTTTTTGGTCGTGTGTCTGTTTGGGTCTTTTGCTTATTTTTGCCCCCTTTTAATTAGGCTATATTTTTTAGAGCAGTTTTAGATTTACAGTACGTATGTGTCTTTTCAGATTGCCTTTTTTCACTTCGTAACATGCATTTAAGTTTCCTCCACATCATTTCATGCCTTGATAGCTCATTTCTTTTTAATCCTGAATAATATTCCATTGTCTGTCATAACTTTTTGTATTTATAATATGATAAATAATAATACTTTAACGTTTTTTTCTTTTTTTGAGACAAGGTCTCGCTCTGTCACCCAGGCTGGAGTGCAGTGGCATGATCTCAGCTCACTGCAAGCTCCACCTCCTGTGTTCAAGCTGTTCTCCTGCCTCAGCCTCCCAAGTAGCTGGAATTATAGGCATGTACCACCATGCTTGGCTAATTTTTGAATAATACTTTAACTTTTATTTTGAGAAGGACAAAACTTTCTGGGGTTAAGAATATTTATGAGCTGTGACAGCTTTGGGAAAAATTTCTGGTAAATTATTTTGAAATCCACATTTTAGCACATCTAGAGATGATGATTTTCACAATGATTTTTCTAAAAAAGATTAACTTGTTCATACAAATCAGTTTTGTTTAAATCTGAATGTGATTTTATATGTAAATTTAGGGGCTGGGCTCCGTGTCTCACACCTGTACTCCCAGCATTTTGGGATGCCAAGGCGGGTGGATCACAAGGTCAAGAGATCGAGACCATCCTGGACAACATGGTGAAACCCTGTCTCTACTAAAAATACAAAATTGGCAGGGCATGGTAGCGGGTACCTGTAGTCCCAGCTACTTGGGAGGCTGAGGCAGGAATCACTTGAACCTGGGAGGCGGAGGTTGCAGTGAGCCGAGATCGTGCCATTGCACTCCAGCCTGGAGACAGAGCGAGAACCCACCTCAAAAAAAAAAAAAAAAAAAGTAAATTTAGGCCAGACGTGGTGGCCCATGTCTGTAATCCCAGTGCTTTGGGAGGCTGAAGCAGAAAGATTACTTTAGGCCAGGAGTTCAAGACCAGCCTGGGCAAAATAGGGAGACCCCCATCTCTACAATAGATTTAAAAAATTAGCTGAGCATGGTGATGTACTCCTGTAGTCCCAGATACTTGGGAGACTGAGGCAGATGGATCACTTGAGCCTAGGAGGTAGAGGCTGCAATGATCCATGATCGTGCCACTACACTGCAGTCTGGGCGTCATAGCAAGATCCCATCTCAAAAACACAAAGCAAACAAATAAATGTAAATTTATGCACTGGCATTTTAAGGTTTTTCTCTGACATTCCCTTTAACTTGTAGAGGTCATTCGAAATTGTATTCATAATTTTCATATAATTTAAACACTTGTTTATGCATTTTGTAATTGTATTTTTACATGGAAATTTAATTTAAAAATTTTCTTTCTCATTAATCATTGGTTCATTTGATGCTTCTTATGAAAATAATTTAACGTGATGACTTTTAAGTTTAATTTCTAAGCCTGTGGATATTTGCTTTGTAGTGGTCCAGTATTTTAATGCTTTATTGCAATGCCCATGTGTATTATTTTCTTTTGCAATAATTTGCTGACAAAGTTGACTGCCCGATCACCTGCAGTTCCTGTCCCAGGGCTCAGGCCAGAGGGTTAGCATGTGTGCGGATGCTGCAGGGATGGGCTCTGCAGACAGAACGGCGGGCTGCTCCCCGTCTCCTGGTCCTGGTGCTGTCCCCAAACGAAGCCTCTCCTTTTTCTCATGGCTGCCACCACTGCCACCACCACCACTGCTACTACAGCACCTGTTGTCACCAGTGATTAAGGCCCAGGTCCTGACCTGGCTACCTAGGGACTCCACAGTGTCCCTGGTTGCCCGGCCATTGCTCAGTGCCTGGACACTTGGCATATCTCCACTGCACACACGCAAGTTCCATTGCCCTGGTAGACTTCCCTTCCAAAACACATATGCAAACATAAAATTAAACATTTTGGCTGGGCGCAGTGGCTCACACCTGTAATCCCAGCACTTTGGGAAGCCGAGGCAAGCGGATCACTTGAGGTCAAGCGTTTGAGGCCGGCTTGGCCAACATGGTGAAACCCCATCTCTACTAAAAAAAATACAAAAATTAGCTGGGCGTGGTGCGTGCACCTGTAGTCCCAGCTACATGGGAGGCTGAGGCATGAGAATTGCTTGAACCTAGGAGGAGGAAGTTGCATTGAACTAAGATGGCACCACTGCACTCCAGCCTGGGTGACAGAGTGGAACTCCATCTCAAAATAAAAAAATAAAATTAATTAATTGAATTGAATTAGAAATGTTAAGATGATGACAATAGAGCATTAAACCAAACATTATGCCAAGTAAAAGAAGTCAGTCACAAAAGACCACATATAATATGACTCCATTTATATGAAACCAAAGTCATACACTCATGAAGCCAGCCCAGGCTTTTGCTCACATTTCCCAGCTGTGGGGCCACCTCCCATCAATAGCACCTGAGGGCCACTGGGGGTGGTGGCAGGGGTCTTTTACCCTGTGCACCCTCAACTGCTGTCATCAGGGCATCACTCCACCTCCTCCATAGACTCCTGCATGTGTCAAGAAGTCCTCGAGAGGCGCCCTGACTGTCTCCGCCATGGAGGAGCTTTTGAGACTATTGCTCTACAACGCCAATGCCAATGGGCCCTTCTGATCCAACAGACCCTTCCATTAATACCGTCCCTTGCTTCCCATCACTGAGCTGCCTGTTCTGCCAGATAAAAGACTGATATTCTCGCAGGAATGGGACCACTCTTCTCTCTCCACACAGGACCCCTCACCTATCCTCCCTGCTGGTGGTGGTGTCTGGAAAGTCGAGTTACAGATAGTATCAAAGAGATCACATTCTAGCAATGAAGGGGTTATAGTCTAAGGAGTACATATTTGGATGATGTGTTGTTCCAGGTTTAAGTGGTAATATTCCAAACAGAAAAGTGAACCTGATTAGAAAACAAATCATTGTTCAAATTCTTCTCCACACTCTGGGTAAGACTTGCATTTCTGGTCATCATTAATGAAGCCCAGTAACAACCTTGGAGGGAGTCACTGGAAGCCCAGCGGGTAATGAGTAATGATGTAATCAGATGAGTGGTATTAGAGAACTGCAAAGACAAGACGATCTATAACCTTTCAGTCCACTCAGTTTCTGAAGAGCCATAGCACTTGAGTAACAGCCCTGCTACCTTTTTCTCATGAAGGGTGATGTAGAAGCAGTTAGAAAGATGGCATCTGATGATAAAGAACACAAAGAGATGATTCCTGAACCTGAACAAAAAGCAATGGAGCTTGGACACTAAAAAGAATTTTTACATGCACTGATTGGACAACAGAAAAATAGTTTAATCTCTATTTTCTTGCCACTGTTCAAAATCTTCATCAATAAATCACCATATCTCATATGGGTGCATGAACTTTGAAATACATTGTAAAAATTCAATATAGACAAGGGATATGCAAAAAATATTTATCCAGAACTCACAGGTGGTAGGGGTAACTGTAACCTCCTCCATGAGATTATAAACTTGTTGAGAACAGGAACTGTGTCTGTACTGTATTCTATATATCCCTAGTACTGGATTAAGTTGAATGTACTGTTCTACATGTAATTGTTTGAAAGTTATTGCAATAATTGGGATTGGGAAATTATTTTGCAAAATAGGGATTTCTATATCAGTATTTGACATAAGCAACATTGGAATCATTTAGCTCTTGTCGGGTTCAGTTAATAGTTTACAGAACACCTGCTATATTTTAGGCACTGTGTCATACATTATTTCAGTTCACCATTCTGACAATCAATACAACATCTGCATTCACAGTGGAGTAAATATACATGATATCTTGGTGTTGGATTAGCAGAACAAGCATGAACACACAGCACTTGAGTTTCCAGGCCATTCACTGCCTGTGTCTGACAGCCACTGGTTCCCTCCATCCATGCCCCACTTGCCTCTATATTTTATGCTACAATGTTTTGTTTTTGTTTTTGTTTTGTTTTTTGAGATGGAGTTTCGATCTTGTTGCCCAGGCTGGAGTGCAATGATATGATCTTGGTTCACTGCAACCTCTGCCTCCTGAGTACAAGCAGCTCTCCTGCCTCAGCCTCCATAGTAGCTGGGATTACAGACGCCCACTACCATGCCCAGCTAATTTTTTTGTATATTTAGTAGAGAAGGGGTTTCACTATGTTGGCCAGGCTGGTCTTGAACTCCTGACCTCAGGCAATCCACCCGTCCCAGCCTCCCAAAGTGCTGGGATTACAGGCATGAACCACCACACCTGGCTCGCTACAACATTTTATTCTAAATCCTTCCCTTATTCAAATCAGCCTGTAACTGCTTTGGGTCTGCCATTTTTTTGTACAACAGTTGGTCCTGTTCACCTGCGGATTATAACGGTGGCTATTCAATGGTTTCTATTGCTGCTGCATTTATAACAGCTAGTGTTATAAATGTTCATCTTCAGGCAATGAAATAGCATCTTTCATGAAAATGATTATTGGCAAATACGCTATACATCTCTGCAAAAATTGATTGAGGTTATGTTTGCAAATGAGTCCCAGATGTCCTTTAAAGGCAGTGAGTCATCCTTCTGGAAGGACCCCTTTTAGACCCTTCATCTCTCTGCAGCCTGAGACTCCCTGCAAATACCTCCTCACCGTGGTTGGAGCTGGGCGGTCATTGGAAAGCCTGGAATCTGGAGAGTGGATTGCGTTTTTGGCGATCTGGAAGTTCCTGGCTATTTTAGACGTCGCTTGTTGAAACCTCACAGGATAAATATTGCATCGACATAGCTGAAGCATCACTGACAGGCTTTTAAGAACATGCTATGTTAGTAGAACCAGAAGCCTGTTGGAAGTGTGATGTATGCAAATGTCAGAGGAAAGTCTCTACTAATCCAGAAAAGCCTGAATAAAACACTGCACAATCTATAATTCATGTTTGTATCATAATTCATACCCAGACTTTCAGGCAAACTATACTTTAGCGAGGGTTTAAAAATTATTGCAGAGCACATGTAACAGACAGCCAAGATATTTCATGATTATATATGAGCCACTATTTTTTCTTGTAGAACATTTTTGTGTTGTCTGTCAACTGATGAATGGATAAGCAAATTGTGATATATGCATTCAATGGAAAGAAATGAAGTACTGATACGAGCCACAATATAGAGGAACCTTGAAAACGTTATGATAGGTGAAATAAGCCAATCACAAAAAATTACATATTGTATGCTCCACGTCTATGAGATGTCCAGAACAGGTAAATCTATATAGATAGAAAGTGATTGCTGGTTCACAATCTGGTGAATATATGAAAAAACATCGAACTGTACACTTTATTTTTACTTATTTATTTTCATTTAATTTTTTTAGAGACAAGGTCTTGCTCTGTAACCCAGGCTGGAGTGCAGTGGCATGATCATAGCTCACTGCAGCCTCAGCCTCCTGGGCTCAAGCAATCCTCCCACCTCAGCCTCCTGAATAGCTGGGACTACAGGGATGTGCCTGATTAATTTTTGATTTTATTTTATGTTATATATGTATGTATTTATTTTCTATAGACAGAGTCTTGCTATGTTTCCCAGGCTGGTCTCAAACTCCTGGCCTTAAGCAATCTTCCCACCTTGGCCTCCCAATATGTCGGGCTTATAGGCATGAGGCACCTCACCCAGTCAAATTGTACACTTTCAATAAGTGATTGTATGATATATGAATTACATCTCAATACAACGATTAAACATTTGAGGGTTTTAAAGTATTAATGGATGACTACAAATTATAATTTAACTCTAAAAATGGAAAAGTCTCCGTTCAGAACCAGGTCATTTAGATCAATAACTTTAGGTTAAGGCCGCACAGTGCTGAACGTGACTATTAAAAGGGCAGAGTTATAAATAGTCTGGCTCGCATGTTCCTCCCGCTCTGTAACATGATTACGGTTCATCTTGGACACCTTGTCAACTTCTGAAGTGAAGATCTCAAGAAAGCTGTTACAACACCAAGGAGGCGGGGCTGTGCAGTGGGATGTGCTCCCAGAAACGAAAGCTTGTAAATTAAGCTGAGAGTTGGTGAATCTGCAAGATTTATGGCTCATGTAAAAATATGCTAACACAACTGTAAATTGATACACCACCAAATTGCACTCTGTCTTCTTACACAACACCGTTTAAGCTGTCAGGCAGAGTCTTTTGCGAGAATTAATTGCCACATGTTAAATTGAAATGGAGTCTCCTGTGACTTGACAGAGCCCTTTCGGAGCCAGTACCAAATGTTCTTTGACCAGCTTGCAGGAGACACAGAACAGGCTCTCCAAACAAACAGCAATTTGAAAAAATTAATTCATGGAGTCCATAATAAAGCCTTATGGATTTGGGGGCATTAAATTTAACTTCATTTAATCCTTTAGGGCAAGTACAAAGGAACTGTATGCCTTTACTTATCAAAGCACAACCTGGCTTTAAAATCTTTTGAGCAGGATCTTAAAAGGTCACAGATTGAGAGTTTTGCTTCAGGAAAGTCTTTCTCTATCATTCTGTTTGTTTGTTTCTTGTATGTCTCTTCTGGAAGTTGCAGAGGTTGAAATTGTTTCTTGAAGTACCTGGAGGTCCAACCATCTTTCAGGAACCTCCATTTTCTGCGCAAATTTTGCCTCGTAGTTACAGGTCAGTAGAGCATGAGCTTTCTATGTGATAAGCCGTCAAGACTGGTTAAAGGACTGGGCGTGGTGGCTCATGCCTGTAATCCCAGCATTTGGGGAGGCTGAGGCAGGCCGATCGCTTGAGCTCAGGAGTTCAAGACCAGCCTGGCCAACATGGTGAAACTCTGTCTCCACTAAAAATACAAAAATTAGCCGGTTGTGGTGGTGCATGCCTGTAGTCTCAGCTACTCAGGGGACTAAGGCAGAAGAATTTCTTGAATCCAGGAGGTGAAGGTTACAGTGAGCCGAGATGGCACCATTGGACTCTAGCCTGGGCAACAAAGTGAACCTCTGTCTAAAAAATAAAAATAAATAAATAAATAAAGCAAACTTGGTTGAAAGCCAGCCTTCTCTGTTTTTGTCGTTGTTGCTCTTGGCTGATTTGGGGGTCTTCTATCCTCTCTCTGGAGGAGTGGTCGCTAACTGTTTTGGAACCAGGCACTGGTTTTGTGGAAGACAATTTCTCCATGAACGGGGCTGGAGGTTGGGGGGATGGTTTCAGGATGATTCAAGCGCATTACATTTATTGTGCACTTTATTTCTATTATAATACATAATGAAATAATTATACACTCACCATAATGTAGAATCAGTGGGAACCCTGAGCTTGCTTTCCTGCAACTAGACAGTCCCATTTGGGGGTGATGGGAGACAGTGACAGATCATCAGGCATTAGATTTTCATTAAGGAGCACACAACTCAGATCCCTCACATGCGCCGTTCACAAAAGGGTTCTCGCTTCTTCGAGAATGTAATGTGCCACTGATCTGAGGAGGTGGAACTCAGGCAGTAATGTGAGTGATGGGAGCAGCTGTAAATACAGAGGAAACTTCGGTGTGGCCCGGCGGTTGGGGACCCCTGCTCTGGAGTGGCTTTGAATCTTGTCATGGTCCTGGCCTCCCTGGATGACAGGCAAGAGTCACATGTCTACCAGCTCTGCCTGAATCAGAAGGGGCTGCCGTAGAAATTTCTGCCTATTTATTTTTCCCTCTGAACCTTCTGGAATTTTCAGTAATGACCTCAGGACTACTTTTACTAATGCAAGCCTTCTGCATTTTGAATTCACAACATAGTATTTGATATTCTGCGTTTCAAACTCTCACTGTCCATAGTTTAAAACACTTGTGGTCATATGCTATCAGTCACTAGTTCTTTAGTAGACAGCATGCTTTCTTCATATATTATCTCTGACTAGGAATTTCGGAGAGATGCTTTTCACAGGTTCATGTTCCTCCCATCCTGAAGGATTCTATCTTAAGGAGTGTTTTCTGGTCCGATTTATACTGGAGTGTTTTCTGGTCCGATTTATACTGGAGCCACCAATTCTAACAACACTAGTTTTCCCTCTGTCTGCCTCTTTATGTCCACAGCTCTCATTCTCATCTGCCTCTTTTTAAAAACTGTCATAAAATTGAAATGATAGCTCACTATTCTCTATAGTCTTTAGGATATTTTATATTCCCTATTCGTAATTCAGGAAATGGGTTTATGTAACACCATTTATTCCAAATCTTTGTTCATGAAACAAATGAATTAACAAATTAGATTCATTCTAACTTTATCTTTCTAGTGGATTTATTCATACCAGTTACATTGGTAGAGTTGTCTTTCGTTGTTACTTAATAAATGGGTAGTCCTGTTAATTTAAATTAAAATTTTAAAAATGGAGAAAGAGGATGAAAAGGCCAGTAATCCATTCTAACTTTGTAAATCTCTAATCCTTGAGATTCTATGTGGCAGATGAGTGAAACATTTCATGTCTTTAAGGCGATATTTATTCAAAAGGCTGTTTTTTGTTTTATAACAGCTTTATTAAGATGTATTTTACATACCATACAATGTATAAAGTATATAATTTAGTGGGTTTAATATATGCACAGAGTTGTGCGACCATCCTGAAATCATTGTCGAACATTTTCTCATCCCCAAAGAAACTCCATACCCACTGGCAGTCATTTCCCATCTCCCTCCTCCCTTGCCTCTCACACTCTAGGAAACGCAATCTACTTTGTGTCTCTGGATTTGATTTTATTATTATTATTATTATTTTGAGATGGAGTCTCACTCTGTCCCCCAGGCTGGAGTGCAGTGGCACAATCTTGGCTCACTGCAACCTCCACCTGCCAGGTCCAAGCAATTCTCCCGCCCCAGCCTCCCGAGTAGCTGGGACTACAGGCATGTGCCACCACGCCTGGCTATTTTTTTGTATTTTTAGTAGAGAAGGGGTTTCATCGCGTTGGCCAGGCTGGTCTTGAACTCCTGACCTCATGATCCTCCCGCCTCGGCCTCCCAAAGTGCTGGGATTACAGGCGTGAGCCACTGCGCCCAGTCCTGGATTTGATTACTCTGGACATTTCCTATAAATGAAATTATACAATATGTAGTCCTTTGTGACTGGCTTCTTTCGCTGAGCGTCATGTTTTCAAGGTTTATCCATGTTGTAGCATGTATCAACACTGCATTTGTTTTTATTGCTGAATAACATTCCATTGTATGGATAGACCACATTTTATTTATCCATTCTTCAGTTCCTGGACATTTGGGCTGTTAAAGCTTTTTAGTTATTGTAGTTAATGCTGCTATGAACATTTGTGTGCAAGTTTTGTGTGAACATAGGCTTGAAGTTCTCTTAAGTATAGAACTAAGAATGGAATTGCTTGGTCACATGGCAACTCCGTATCTCCCTTTGAGGAATTGCCAAAATGTTTTCCATGGCGCCTACACCATTTTATGTCCCCACCCACAGCGTATGAAGGTTTCAATTTCTCCACCCTCACCAACACTTGTTACTATATCTCTTTTTCATCATAGCCATCCTTATGGGTGTTAAGTGGTACTTCAACGTGGCTATTTATTTTTAAAGTGATATTGAGTGATAGTGGACCTTTTTTTTTTTTTTTTCCTTGAGACGGGATCTCGCTCTGTCGCCAGGCTGGAGTGCAGTGGCATGATGTCGGCTCACCGCAACCTCTGCCTCCCGGGTTCAAGCGATTGTCCTGCCTCAGCCTCCAGAGTAGCTGGGACTACAGGTGCCCACGACCACCCCTAGCTAATTTTTGTATTTTTAGTAGCGACAGGGTTTCACCATGTTGGCCAGGATGGTCTCTATCTCTTGACCCCACGATCCACCTGCCTCAGCCTCCCAAAGTGCTGGGGTTACAGGCGTGAGCCACCCCATGTGGCTGGTAGTGGACCTTTATGGATTAAAAAAAAAAAAATGTTGCCAGTTATAGTTACGTTTGTCATCTGATAGATTGATGTTTATCATGCTAATTCCATTGTTTTTTACAGCAGCGTTTCCCAATCTTTTTTCTTTCCTAAGTCATGTCCTCTTGGAAACATATTAAAAGTGCATGCTACCTGGAGGTTCTCATATACTTCCTAGATTGAGGATTATCTTCACTTGTTTCTGAAACTTTTTTATTTCACAGATCAGTACAATAAAATTGCCAACTTTGTATTTGGCCATTTACCAACTACATTAACATGATTTCATCAAAGAAATGACATTTAACCCTCAAAAGAATAGAATAACTATTTCATGCTAAAGAATCTTTTTCAAGGCTATTTTATCAGCCCCTCTCCCCAACTGTCCTTAATTTCCAGTATGAAAATTCTAGTTTCTCATGTGGCTTCCCACAAAACCTCTGGTGAGGACTTACATTGGAATAATGTTACGGACACTGTAGCAGGCCACTGGCCCTCTCTGATAAGTGTATAGCCCAACAGGCAGGCAAATGGGTGAATGAACAGAGAAGCCATGGAGACAGGGATGCTGCCTGAGCCTGAACCAAGAGTGTTCCCATAGCCACCTCTGTTCTATTTCAAGCAGATCTGTGCCTAAAAATACTGGCCCTGCCTATCTTCATAATTAGAGTAAAAATTTTTTCTTTGGCTGGGCGCGGTGGCTCACGCCTGTAATACCAGCACTTTGGGAGGCCAAGTTGGGTGGATCACCTGAGGTCAGGAGTTCGAGACCAGCCTGACCAACACGGAGAAACCCTGTCTCTACTAAAAATACAAAAATTAGCCGGTTGTGGTGGTACACGCCTGTCATCCCAGCTACTTGGGAGACTGAGGCAGGAGAATAGCTTGAACCCGGGAGGCAGAGGTTGTGGTGAGCCAGGATTATGCCATTGCCCTCCATCCTGGGCAACAAGAGCAAAACTCCATCTCAAAAATAAATAAATAAAACAAAAATAAACAAAATAAATTGTTCTTCTCTGATGCAAGCCAAAACATGGGATGAAATGTTGGTGGACGTTCCCAGTGGAGGCATCAGTGGGGCACATCCAGCACATACTTATCAATCTTGGCCTTTCTAAAAATGGGACAATGTACCACATGATGCCAAAAAATTGCACAAGGTTCATATGGAGGGTTCTTGCCTGTAAAATTCAGCCTGAGCCTATTACTTAGACCTCTAGGTCCAACTATCAATTTCCAGGGGATGCAAGGGTTTGCAGCGCAAGTCAAATGATACCACAAGGAAACAATCAGCCAATGTAGCTTGTGGGAGTCTGCAGACAAATGACCCATTTTCTTTAACATACTATAGCATGTGGAAAAGAGACTTACAGAATAAAAGAGACTTAGAGATATAGCAGCCAATTTGTGATTCTCATTGTATCCTGATTCAAACAAATCGTCTGTAAAAAGGCATTTTTAAGATGAAGTAGAGCAATTCATGTATTATCTGAATATTAGATTATATTCAGGAATGGTTATTCGTTTTCTTAAGCGATAAATAGCAAAGGATGATGTTTTTTAAAGTATTTACTATCCTTTTGTGGTTCATAAGTATGATTATTTCATTTTCATGTTAATGTGTGAGATCAGCAGATCAGCCTCCCTCAAACCTTGTTACTACATCAGCACCACATTACCCATCCACTGTGAAAAAAAAAATATGTACTAATTATCACTTAGACATGCACACTGAAGTATTTACAAGACATATGTTGTCTGAGATTTCTTTCTAAATACTCAAGAAGGCTGAGCATTATGGGTCACACCTACAATCCCAGCACTTTGGGAGGCTGTGGGGGAATAATCAGTTGAGTCCAGGAGTTCAAGACCAGCCCTGACAACATAGCAAGATCTCATTCTACAAAACATTTAAAAATTAGCTGGGCGTGGTGATATGTGCCTGTAGTCCCAGCTACTTGAGAGGCTGAGGTGGGAGAATTGCTTGAGCCCAAGATGTTGAGGCTGCAGTGAGTTGTGATTGTGCTATTGCACTCCAGCCTGGGCAACAGGCAAAAAAAAAAAAAAATGCTCAAGAAAAAAAGTTATATTGGGGAAATGGATGAAAATTAATTGGCAGAAAAATTCACATAAACAGACCCAGAAATGAGACAAATAATAGAATAAGTGGACAAGGACTTTAACATAGTAACTATACCTATATCCTATATGTTCAAGATGGTAGAGAAAAGTATGCCCATGTTAAAAAGAGACATGGGAAATATTTTTAGAGACCCAATTAAAACTTTTAGAAATAAAACTAAATGTCCAAACTAAAAAATATATTGGATGAAATTAATAACAGATTAGAAAGTGCAGAGGAAAAGATTAGTAAATGTGAATATATAGCAGTACAAACTGTCCAAACTAAAACATACAGAGAGAAAAAAAGACTGAAAAAAAGAATAAAATATAAGCGAACTATGGGACAACTGCAGTTAGTCTAACATACGTGTAATTGTGTAACGGGAGTCTGGTGGGAAGAGGAAGCAGAGGATCATAAAAAAAATTTGAAGAAAGAATAACCAAAACATTTCCAAATTTAATACAAACTATTAATCCACAGGTTTAAGAAACTTAACAAATCCCAACACAAGACATGCAAAGAAGACGATGATAAAATATATCAAAATCAAGTTGTTAAATCTACTAATAAAAAGGAAAAAAAAGCAACCAGGAAGAAGATACAGGTATGGAGGAATAAAGATAAGAATGACAGCAAACTTCTTGTTAGAAATAATATAAACCAGAAGATATTGGCAAAGCACCCTTATAGTACTAAAAGACAAAACAAAAAACACTGTCAACTTAGATTTTTATATCCAGTAACAATGTCTTCAAAAGCAAAATCAAAATAAAGACTTTTTCAGACATACAAAACCAAAAGAATTAATCACCAGTAGACCTACACTATAAGAAATGTTAAGAGAAGTCCCTTAGGAAATCTAGTTTTATAAAAAGGAATAAAGAACACCAGAAATAGTCATTCTGTAAGGGGCATGGGGGAGGTGCAGGGGAGGTTAATATAAAAGACTCTTTTTTTGTATTTAAAAACAATCTTTGAAACATAATTTTGTAAAGCAAAAATAACCACAATGCATTGTGGGCCTTATAAATAAAGTAAAATTTTGACAAGAGCACAAAGGCCAATCCAGGATTTGAATTTATTGTTGCAAGTATATGTGAAATGGCATGACATTACTTGATGGTAGATTGTAAGTTAAAATGCTTATCAGGGGTCGGCAAACATTTTCTGTAAAGGGTCAGGTAGTAAATATTTTAGTCTTTGAAGGCCTTACAGTCTCTGTCACAATTACTCAATTCTACTGTTTTATTATTCTATTTTATTTTTATTTTTACTTTTTTTTTTTTTTTTTTGACACAGGGCTTCACTGTGTTATCCAGGCTATAGTTCAGTGGCGTGATCATAGCCCACTGCAGCCTTAAGCTCCTGAGTTCAAGCAATCCTCCCATCTCAGCCTCCCAAGTAGCTGGGGCTACAGGTGTGTGTCACTACACCCAGCTAATTTTTTTTTTGGTAGAGATGAGGTCTCCCTATGTGGCCCAGGCTGGTCTTGAATTCCTGTGATCCTCCCACCTCAGCCTCCCAAAGTGCTGGGATTATAGACGTGAGCTACTGCACCCACCCTCAATACTGTTGTTGTAGTGTACAAGTAGCCAGAGGCAATAAATACTCGAATGGGTGTGGGTGTATTTCAATAAAACTTTATTTACAATAACAGGTAAAACTAGCAGATTTGGCTCAGGGGCTATAGTTTGCCAACCCCTGATATATACTATAAACCCTAAATCAGTCATTAAAAAAAGAGAGGTATAGCTAACAAACCAACAAACAGATAAATGAAATCATAGAAAATACTCAACAAATTCATAAGAAGGCAAAATGGGGAATGCAATAAATAGAAAACAAATAGTAAGATGGTAGGTTAAACCTAACTATATTAATAATCGCATTAAAAGTAAATGGACTACCAGTCATTAAATGACAAATCAGAATTGAAGGTAAAAAAAGACCCAACTATATGCTGCTTACAATAAATGCATTTTAAATACAAAAATAATAAAAGGTTATAAGTAAAAAGATGGAAAAAGATACACCATGATAACAGTAATCAAAAGAAAGCTGAAGTACTACATAAATATCAAAGTTGATTTCATACCATGGAATATTATCAGAGATGAACAGAGTCATTTCACATTGATAAAGGGGTCAAGTCATAAAAAAATAGCAGTCTTAAATGTTTTTGCACATAGTAACAGAGCTTTAAAATGCATAAAGGAAAACTGGTAGAATTGAAAGGAGAAATAGGCAATTCCACAATTACACTGAAATATTTCATTTTTGTTTTTGATTTTTTGAGACAGTTTTTTTTGCTTTTGTCGCCCAGGCTGGAGTAAAATGATGCAGTCTCAGCTCTCTGCAACTTCCGCCTCCCAGGTTCAAGCAATTCTCCTGCCTCAGCCTCCCAAGTAGCTGGGACTACAGGCGCCTGCCACTATGTCCAGCTAATTTTTCTATTTTTAGTAGAGACGGGGTTTCACCATGTTGGCCAGGCTGGTCTTGAACTCCTGACCTCAGGTGATCTGCCCGCCTCGGCCTCCCAAAGTGCTGGGATTACAGGCGTGAGCCACTGCGACCGGCCTATACTGAAATATTTCAGCACTCTCTCTTAGTTATTGATAAAATAGACAGACCACAAATCTGTAAGCGTACACAAGATTTCGACAAGATGATCAACCAACTGGACCTCATTGAAATTCCACCCAACAACAGCAAAATAGACATTATTTTTCAGTGCATATACAAATCATTCAAGACCAGCTCTGAAACTTTAACAGGATGGTAGGTAAATCATTCTATCACAGTCATTTATCTTTTTATCATTTGAGGACACTATCTCTGTATCACATGCCTTCATGACAGACAGAACAAGAGGAAATAAAAATGACGGAGTACTGGAAACAGAGAGCGCAGTCGAGGAATGCATCAAACCTCCGGGCAAAACTGATCTGCAGTGACCAGGAACGGGGCCTCATTAAAACACAAATGACAAGTACTAAATCTTGATTGTGAAATCACAAGGGGAGAAATTAGAAATAGAAATAGAGCTACCTTATTTGGTAGAGTGTAATTTAAATACACATGGTTCATTGGAGACAAAATGAATTGGGGGAAAAATAAGCATACAGTCCACACACAACATTTCCCTGTACAGTCACACATCACGTCAGGGTGAACCGTGTCACGAGGTGAGTTTGTTGTTGTGAAAACGTCAAAGAGTGTACTTAAACAAATGTAAACGGTCCACTATATACCTAGGCTGTATGGTAAAGCCTGTTACTCCCAGGCCGCAAATCTGTACAGCACGTGACTACACTGAATATTGTAGGCCGTTGTAACACAATGGTAAGCATTTGTGTATCTAAACATAGAAAACGCACATTAAAAGTACAGCATAAAATATTTAAAATGGTACACATATATGGGGCACTTACGATGAATAAAGCTGGTAGAACTGGAAGTCGCTCTGGGTAAGTCAGTGAGTGAATGGTGAGTGAGTGTGAAGGCCTAGGATATTGCTGTACACCACTCTAGACTTCATAAACACTTTTAGGCTACACTAATATTTTTTTTTTCTTGAGACAGAGTCTCATTCTATTGCCCAGGCCTGAGTGCAGTGGCGTGATCTCGGCTCACTGCAACCTCCACCTCCTGGGTTCAAGCAATTCTCCTGCCTCAGCCTTCCAAGTAGCTGGGACTACAGGTGTGTGCCACCACTCCCAGCTAATTTTTGTATTTTTAGTAGAGACGGGGTTCCACCATGTTGGCCAGGCTGGTCTCGAACTCCTCACCTCAGGTGATCCACCCACCTCGGCCCCCCAAAGAGCTGGGATTACAGGCATGAGCCACCGTGCCCAGCCACTAAATTTATTTTAAAAATGTCTTTCTTCAACAATAAATTAACCTTAGCTTACTGTAACTTTCTTACTTTATAAACTTTTTTAAAAATATATTTTGACTCTTTTGTAATAGCACAGCTTAAAACGCAAACACATTGTACAGCAACTTATATATACATATTTTCTTTATATCCTTAGTCTCTAAGTTCTTTTCTGTTTTTAACTTTTATTTATTTGTTTTTTACTTTTTAAACTTTTTTTGGTGAAAAACACACGAACACACACATTAGCCTAGGCCTACACAGGTAGGATCATCGGTATCACTGTCTTCCATCTTCACATCCTGTCCCACTGGAAGGCCTTCCGGGGAAGTAACAGGTACGCAGCTGTCATTCCCTGTGATAACAATGCTTTCTTCCGGATCCTTCCTGAAGAACCTGCCTGAGTTTTACTTAACTTTTTTTAATAAGTAGACAGAATACGCTCTAAAATAATGATAAAAACTACAGTTCAGTAAGTACATAAACCAGTAAAATAGTCATTTATTACCATCATCAAGTATTACGTACTGTACATAACTGTATGTGTGATACTTTTGTATGACTGGCAGCCCAGTATTTACAACAAAAACATGTGAGCAATCCATCACACTACCATGTGACAATGAATATGATAGCTCTGATGTCACTGGGCAAGAGGAATTGTTCAGCTCCTTTATAATCTTTCGGGCCACCATCGTCCATGCAGTCTGTCATTGACTGAAATGTCATTGTACGGCACATGCCTGTACATTATGTTTTGCATTGCTTTGAAGAGATAATTTCATGATAATCCACTAATTTAATTATGACAGGAACTCATGACTCTACAAGTCACCAAATGATTAAAGTGAAACAAAATCCCCTCTAACTAAATGGAAGGCAAAGTATGTAAAAACTTTCAGAGATCAAGTCACAAAAGAGACTTGTCATGTGTGGGCCTAGGAAATACCAGCTATGTAGACAAATAGTGATGGGGAAATAGAATTTTAACCTTGGAATCTTAACATTAAAAAGTTTTTAGTTGTTTTTTTTTCACTGTTGATCCCCTAATCTTATTTCTTCTGACAATGACGTTTTTTGCTCAAGGTTAGAGCTGTAATTTCAGTGGAGTGGAATGAACGTCCTTGGCCTTCTGCAGTCACAGGCCCTGGAGTTTAATTCCGTTCCCCTAGTGAGAAGCGGTAGGACTTGTAGCATGTCTGGTAACCTCTTCTGCAGCCACCTTCCCACACCAGGGTAGGCTGTGATCAGGAGCCAGTTATCAGCTCTAATCCTACAGACACACAGTTGCTTACTTGGACGTTTCAGCAAGATTGTGAAGCTACATGGAGGAATTCACAGTGGTGTGGATGTGATCAAGTGTTCTCACCAAAATACCTGGGCAAGGAATTGGTGCTAAAAGACCCTAGGCCAACTTCCAGGTCCATGCTGTCTAACAGGAATATGTGAGCCACACATAAAATGTTAAACCTTTTCACAGCCATGTTTGGAAAAGCAAAAAGAAATCAAGTAAAATTAATTTTAGTGATGAGTTTTATTTAATCCATTATATCCAAATAGTAGTGTTTCTACATACAATCAATATAAACATTATTCATGAAATATTTTACTTTCTTTATTCTAAGTCTTCAAAATCTAGAGCGTATTTTATACTTTCAGCACATGTGAACTTGGACTGGTCACATTACAGGTGCCCAACAGTCGCATGTGGCTCCCGGCTACCGTATAGGACGGTGCAGTACCAAATGATTGATGGTGGAATGGGTAGATAAGAAAACCTTCGGCAATATACAAGTATAAAGTCAATATTTTTATTATCGGGGAAAATACGCAGTGCTAATATCTTACATGTTCAGTTCCGCCTTGCGGAGGGTGCCGTGGAGTGGGTAACTCTGGTCAGCATTAGCTCCCAATGTGAGCTAAGCGTTCTGCTCACGGGACTGATGAAACTTGTTCTTACAGGCTTAGAAATGTGGGTCATGGTGAATACGTAATTTGTAAGTCCTAAGAGAAAAAAGAATTACTAATAGCTAGGGAATTATTAAGAGAACAAGACCAAAGCTATTCTGCATGTTTTGCCATTTAATAGCATTTTCAGAGCCCAAACTCTTGGTGAGAACCAAGCTCTGCCTGGGAAATGCTCAGATATCCTGTCTCATGGGCCAGCTCATTCTCGCTGTTTTAGTTACATTAAATTCATAACCCCCTCTTTCCACTGCCGCCACCCACCACGTCAGCACCACTGTGTGTACACCACTGTTCTCCTACAAGTATGTTTTATAGATGGTACTCACATGACTGGAAATTTGCTCACTGTGATTCAGGAAGAGACAACTACCTCTCTTGCAGGAACTCACTAGACCGTTGCCTGACAGTATGAAAAGACCCGGTAGTTCCAAGTTGAGGTTAAGAAAGTAAGTGTGCCAATTAAGTGAAACCTTACATAAGAATAAACCCTTTTTAAAATCGCTAACATGGTGAAACCCCGTCTCTACTAAAAATACAAAAATTAGCTGGGCATAGTGGTGCATGCCTGCAATCCCAGCTACTCAGGAGGCTGAGGCAGGAGAATTGCTTGAACCTGGGAAGCAGAGGCTGCAGTGAGCCAAGATTGTGCCACTGCACTCAACCTGGGTGACACAGTGAGACTCCGTCTTAAAAATAATAATAATAAAATAAAATAGCTTACACTTGTATTCATTACCCATTTCTGCATAACAAATTACTCCAAAATTTAGTGGCTTAAAATAGCAAACATTTATTATCTCACAGCTTCTGGGATCAGAAATTTGGGAGTGGTTTGGTTGGTTACAAACAAAATGTCATCTGAAGGCTTGACTGGGACGAGAAGATTCACTTCCAAGAGGGCTCACTGACATGGTTGTTGGCAGGAGGCCTTAGTTCTTTACCACATGGGCCTCTCCACAGGGCTGCTTGAGCATCCTCCCTGCATGGCAGCTGGCTTCCCCCACAGTAGGTGATCCAAAAGAGAGAGCGAGAGAAAGTCACACCACCTTTCCTCCCTAGCCTTGGAAGCCACGCATGCCCACTTTCACCACACTCTTCACTGGAAGTGAGTTACTAAGTCCAGCCCCCACTCAAGGGGAGGGAAATTAGCTCCACCTTTTGAAGGCAGGAGCATATTTTCAACTCAAAGAGTTCAGGGGCATCTTTTAAAACTGCCACAACATTTGTTGGATGTACTTTTCTACAGCAGTTCCTCCTGACCTCCCTCACACTCAGACTCTACTGCTAAGTTCTGCAGCATCAATTGGGAAGGCTCCTGGCCCACGAGGTATCTTCCCACCAGTCACATCAGGGCCCCTGACACAGGTCTTAATAAACAGCCCAAGCCAGGGCTTATGAAACTGCAGGTTTTGACCCATTGGTAGATCTTGGCCAGTTTTTTTTGTTTTGTTTTTTTTTTAATAGATGAGATGAGAAAAATATGTGTATGTATTCCATGTAGTAAGCATAGATTTCATAAAACATTTATTTCAATTGATTCATTCATTTGCACAAAAAATAGTCTTTGGGGACCTATGATGTGCCAGAAGCTGTTTGGGGCACTTGACACATGAATGAAGAAAACAAAGACCCCCATTCTCCAGGAGCTAACTGTCTAGTGGAAGGATCCAGACCATAAAAATAACCATAGTAAAATCAAGAATTTAGTATGCTCAAAGGTTTGACAGGAAAAGGAAAAACAGGGCAATATAAGGTGGTTCAAGAGTGGTAAGGGTGAGCTGCAACTGTTAATAAGGTAAATAGGTAAGTGTACTTGAGACAGTAGTAAACATATGATGTGTACATACATATGTGTTGATATGGTTTAGATCTGTGTCTCCACCCAAATCTCATGTCAAATTGTAATCCCCAGTGTTATAGGTGAGGCCAGGTGGGAGGTGATGGAATCATGGGGATGGCTTCTCCTGGCTTAACACCATCCCCCTTGATGTTGTCATGGCAATAGTGAGTGAGTGAGTTATTGTGAGATCGGGTTGTTTAAAAGTGTGTAGTGCCTCCTCCCTCTCCCTCTTCCTCCTTCTCCAGCCATGTAAGACGTTCCTGCTCCCTCTTTGCCTCCCACCACGATTATAAGTTTCCTGAGGCTTTCTCAAAAGCTGAAGCTGCTTTGCTTCCTGTACAGCCTGTAGAATGATGAGCCAATTAAACCTCTTTCCTTTATAAATTACCCAGTATCAGGTGTCTCTTTATGGCAATGTGAGAACACACTAATACATATGTAACATATGTGTGTGTATGTATGTGTGTTTGTGTGCACCTGCATGTGTATATATCTATGTGTGTAATGAGTCTGTTATAAAATTAATTTCATACCATGAATCATACCAGCAAATCCAAAAAACACTGCCACTAGACCACGATCTGGCCTAGATACCATGGGAAGGGAGAAGACAGGGAGAAGAAGAGGAACACCCCATTCCCCTCAGTTCCCAGAACCAGAGCCAGTATCTCCCTGGTAAGGAAAGAGACACAAGCTCTGGGCTGGTGTAGAGTGCCATCTCAAACCAGGAAATTCTTCACCTTTTTAACCTTGCTAAACCCAAGCCATTTAATTAAAAAAGCCACCCCAACCTTTAGCAAGCTCAATACTAAGTTCACAATTGCAATAGACTATAATGTGTATTGCATAAAGAATAAAGCTGCTGTGTTGGAGAAACATGGAGGGGTTTTCATCCTAATGAGGTAGGAGGTGGAGGAAGAATTCCAGGGAATTTCCTAAAAATAAGAGTTAGGGGGAAAGACTATATGGGGAGAAAGGATTTCTATAGTCTGTGCAAAGTCTTGGATGGGAGAAAATGTATGACCTAGAAAGAAGGCAAATACTAGAGTTCTAAACTGGAGGCTGGTAAAGTGGTGAGATCAGAGCCAGACTGATTTTAAACCCAAGTGAAGTTCATGTTAAAGAGTCTGAACTTTACCCTGAGAGCAATGCAGCGCTGCTGAAGAGTTTTAAGCAGCGAGAGATCTGTATTTTAGAACTACTTTAGAACACTGAGCCTCGTGAAAGTAAATAGCAAAGATCCTCAAAGTGCAATGTGAGCAACCCATGAAGTGTGCAAAGCAGGCTGTTGAAGGTGGGAAGACTATACGAGATATACATTTTACCAAAAAAAAGAAAAAAAAAGGTATTGGCTGAGTGCACGCCTGTAATCTCAGCACTTTGGGAGGCCAAGGTGGCCAGATCACTTGAGCCCAAGAGCTCAAGATCAGTCTGGGCAACGTGGTGAAACTCCGTTACTGCAAAAAAACAAAAATTAGCCCAGCGTGATGGTGGGTGCCTGTAGTTTCAGCTACTTGGGAGACTGAGGCAGGAGGATCACTTGAGCGTGGGAGGTCGAGGCTGTGGGAGGTCGAGGCTGCAGTGAGCTGTGATCGAGCTGTTGCACTCCAGCCTGGGCAACAGAATGAGATCCTGTCTCAAAAAGAAAAAAGTATTAAGCTTTACAAAACTGTAATATCTAGATTTCAGCATATAATTATATGTAATTTATAAGTAAATATATTGGGAGTACATACTAAAATTTTGTGCTGATAGGGATGTGCAGTCAAACACGTTTAGAGACCCCAGCCATAGGAGATGACCTGGAAGAACGCCCAGGAGACGGCTCCCCCTCAGCTTCTGCTTGGTAGGTTTGCTTCCACCCTGGGGAAGCAGGGCCCCTCCCAAGATTTTGTTCACAACGGAGGCTTACAGCAGGAACCCAAAGCACTGCTTGCTCAGTGATGTATAGACTAGGTGGAAGAATTTCTTGGCTATGCATCCCAACTCTGGCCTCAGCAGCATGCTTTCCAGGAAAGGGAGGAACCCAGGTGTTCCAAAGTAGAAGGAAAAGAAACAGGAAGTGCTGGCAGGACTCAGGGGAGGGAAGTTAGCAGGGCCACTTGGCCGACGGCCTCAAGGTTGAGGAGCCTCAAGTTCCGGCTACTGTTCGATGACAAGTCTGTGCAGAGGAACACAGTGAGACTTTTTCACAAATGCAGACTTTGACCTCGAGCGACATCGTTTTCTAAGAGGCATGCACTAGCCGTTCCAGAGGCTGTTGCCATGGAGACTCATGAGTGGCCGCTGTTTGTGAGAGTGAAGAGCTCAAGCTGTACTTCTGGAAGACGGAGTTCTGTGGCGTTGAAACTCCTCCTATACATTTGGTGGCCTCTCTCCAAGAGAGCACTTTGAGAGATGAAAAGACTGTGTGTGTGCGTTCCTTGTAGATGGTGAGCATGTGGTTTGATGAGGAACCTTTGAATACACAGATTTCCTCATTTGACCCGGCTTAATGAGAGGTTTTCCTTTGAAATGTTTTTTCTTTGGTATTTATTTTTCGCTTAGCTTTAAATTGAATTTATGTAAAACAGGATTTTGCAATCACCTTTTGTTTTTTCATGCATGCCCTTTTAAAATATCTGCTCTGTCTACTATTTTTAGACTATTTCAATCTTTTACGATCCTCATCACTTGCCGTTAAATAATTAATTGTTGTCAATTGCACACTGAATTTTTTTTCAAATGTCAGCCTCATCCAGAATACAATTTAAGTAGACACTAACCACAAATAATGTAAGAATTTAGATACTGCAGGTTTACAAATTTTTATTTGGCTCACAATGTATTAGGCAATCATTTTATTGTTATCCCACGGTTCATTATTAGATCCTATGGAAATCTACCACCACTAGTACTAGTTCAATATGAGGGTGGAAGGGAGGAGGACCTCAAAAAATCTAAGGGCTACCTGGTTTCACTGAAGATCCTTAGAAGTTGTTTAGACTAGAATGTGACCGTGGAGAAAAATTTAAGACCTATTCAGGAGGTTAAAGCAGTCGAATTGTCTTGTACTGAGTGTGGAAGGTGAAGACAGGCAACAATTGGAGACAATACCGAGGGTCCTGCTTGTGACCTGCATGGTGATTCCACTTCCTGAGATAGGGAACCATTGAAGAGGAAAAGTTTTTAGCTAGTAGACAACAACAAATTCATTCCTAAACATGTTGAGCTTGAGCAACTTTGTCTTTGTATTAAATATCTATTGTAGGCCGGGCGCGGTGGCTCACGCCTGTAATCCCAGCACTTCGGGAGGCTGAGGCGGGCGGATCACGAGGTCAGGAAATCGAGACCATCTTGGCTAACACGGTGAAACGCTGTCTCTGCTAAAAACACAAAAAATTAGCCGGGCGTGGTGGCGGGCACCTGTAGTCCCAGCTACTCAGGAGGCTGAGACAGGAGAATGGCATGAACCCGGGAGGCAGAGCTCGCAGTGAGCCGAGATCGCGCCACGCACTCCAGCCTGGGCGATGAGCAAGATTCCATCTCAAAAAAAAAAAAAAAAAAAAAAAAAATCTATTGTAGAGATGGGGTCTTGCTATGTAGCCCAGGCTGCTCTTGAACTCTTGGACTCAAGTGATCTGCTCACCTCAGCCTCTCAAATGCTGGGATTAGAGGCATGAGCCCCTGCACCTGGCTACAAGAAACTTCTGAGACATCCAAGTGGAGAAGTAAAGTGGAGAAGATCTGGAGTTGAGAATAGAAGTTTGGGCTAGCAATGTTAATTTGGAAGTTGTCATATAGATAATGATTGAAGCTATCAGCAGAGCTGAGATGAATAGAGATCTTAGAAATCTCAAGAAGAGTATTGGCTGGGCACGATGGCTCATGCCTGTTATCCCAGCACTTCGGGAGGCCGAGGTGGGTGGATCACCTGAGGTCAGGAGTTTGAGACCAGTTTGGCCAACATGGTGAAACCCCATCTCTACTAAAATACAAAAACTAGCCCTGCATGGTGGCAGGCGCCTGTAGTCCCAACTACTCGGGAGGCTGAGGCATGAGAATCACTTGAACCCAGGAGGCAGAGGTTGCAGTGAGCTGAAATTGCACCACAGCACTGCAGCCTGGGTGACAGAGTGAGACTTTGTCTCAAAAAAAAAAAAAAAAAAGGAAGAATATAGAAGGAGGACAGAGCTTCGGACAAAGCATTAGGTAATCCTGATATTTAGTTATCAAAGGATGAATGTCTCAAGAAGGAAAATAAATTGATAATGTGCTAAATGCTGTTTAGAGATTAGGTAAAGTGAGTATGGAATGATGTTGAGAGCACTGGAGATCCGACATAAACTACATTGGTGTGATGGGAGTGGACTGGGCAATGAGAAGTGAGGAGACAAAAATCATAAATCTATACACAGCTTTCACTACATTTAGTTATAAAGGAAAGAAGAGAAAGGTGGAAGTTGCTGGAGGGAGTGCAAATCATGGCATAGTTTTTGGTTTTGTTAGCTTTAAGACGAGAGGGACATGAGCATGCCATGGAAAGAATCAGTTGAAAGGGATAGTTTGAAGCCACAGAGGAGCGAAGAGATAATTGCAAAAGTGGTCAGGAAGACCTCCCACAGGTCAGGAAGAAAGAACATCTCCTAATGTAACAGAAAGCACAGAAAGACTAGATTCAAGTGCCAGGTTGGTGAAAAAGTAATTGAGATTTTTGCCATTAATTTAAAAGAAATTGAGAGAGTTCTTGGCCGATGGCTTCATTTTACCCTAAGAAGCTAAGGATGAGAAGGGAGGTAAAAGGATTAGAGGTTTGAGGAAAGCAGGAACGTTTCAGAACTGTTGTCCAATAGAGAAAGAAAGGGAGTGAACCAGAAAATTATATTAAGACTTCCAGGCAGAGCTGGGAGTCCACTGAAGACTGGTGATTATTCATTTATAAATGCCTCTTTTCACAGGCCTAATGGAAAGACTGCCAAAAGCGTATTAAATAATTTCAGATTCTTTCTTGATGATTACTTTTAATATGGATGTCATAATAATTTTCCTACATATATTTTATCATCTATATTTTCCTTTCATCATGCTTGAACATCAAATTCAAATCCAAGAGAAAAGTTAACATAACTGAATCTAATTATTTTTTTCTTTACAATTAAAATGTACCAGACTGTCTGAAGCCAATTAATCCATGAACCCACCCCCCAAAATACTAATATCTCAGTATGAGTATTTGGAATGCTAATAAGGGTACACAGATAAAACCACAGCATTAGGCCGGGCGCGGTGGCTCACGCCTGTAATCCCAGCACTTTGGGAGGCCGAGGCGGGCGGATCACAAGGTCAGGAGATCGAGACCACGGTGAAACCCCGTCTCTACTAAAAATACAAAAAATTAGCCGGGCGCGGTAGTGGGCGCCTGTAGTCCCAGCTACTCGGGAGGCTGAGGCAGGAGAATGGCGTGAACCCGGGAGGCGAAGCTTGCAGTGAGCCGAGGTCGCGCCACTGCACTCCAGCCTGAGGGACACAGCGAGACTCCGTCTCCAAAAAAAAAAAAAAAAAAAAAAAAAAAAAAAAAAAAAAAAAAAAAAAAAAACCACAGCATTAACATAGTGGCCTTTGCAAGGCAGGCTGCTGGAAGGGTTAGCTAAAAGTGTGCAGAATTCAATAATTCATGTGAAGGGTGGCCTGCCCCTCCACACCTGTGGGTGTTTCTCGTAAGGCGGAACGAGAGACTTGAGAAAAGAAATAAGACACAGAGACAAAGTATAGAGAAAGAAAAGCGGGGGCCCAGGGGACCGGCGCTCAGCTTACAGAGGACCCACGCCGGCACCGGTCTCTGAGTTCCCTTAGTATTTATAGATAATCTTAAAGATAAGGGAGTGGCAGGACAATAGGATCGTTTTTAGGGAGGAAATCAGCAGTAAGACATAAGAACAAGGATCTCTGTGACGTGAATAAGTTTAAAGGAAAATCCTGTGCCTTGAGATAAACCTTTTAGCGGCATTGTTTCATCCTATCACATGGAGATAAACCTTGGACAATACCTAGCTTTTCTAGGAACAAAGACACACCCTGCACGCCCAAAATCCATTAAACCTTGAGTTACCACAGCACATGTCTCTTGCAAGGACAAGGTTGGGAGTAGGGTCACAGATTAACAGCATCTCAAATACAGAACAAAATGGAGTCTCTTATGTCTACTTCTTTCTATATAGACACAGTAACAGGCTGATCTCTTTCTTTTCCCCACATCATGGAGAATAAGGGAGTCGTTAAGATGCAATTAAGGAGATGCGTAGTATTCAAAATCAAACTCATAATTTTTTGTTTGTTTGTTTTTTGAGATGGAGTCTTGCTCTGTCACTAGCCTGAAGTGCAGTGGCGCAATCCTGGCTCACTGCAACCTCCACCTCCTGGGTTCAAGCGATTCTCCTGTCTCAGCCTCCTGCATAGCTGGGATTACAGGCACGCACCACCACACCCAGCTAATTTTTTATATTTTAGTAGAGACGGGGTTTCATCATGTTGGCCAGGATGGTCTCAATCTCCTGACCTTGTGATCTGCCCGCCTCAGCCTCCCAAAGTGCTGGGATTACAGGCATGAGCCACCACGCCTGGCCCAAACTCAGAATATTAAATAAACTCAAGAGCTTGAGTGCCCAAAAGCAAAGTATCCAGGTAGCCTTGTGAAGCACTGTGTGAGACCAACCGCAGGCTGTGTGATGGTTCATTTTATGTGTCAACTGGCCTAGGGTAATGGATGCCCAGGTAGCTAGTGCAATGTTGTTTCTGGGTGTGTCTGTGGGAACATTTCTCTTCTGCAAAGAGTTTGGCATTTGAATTGGTGGACTGAGTAAAGAAGATCCCACTCGCTGACGTGGGTGGGCATCATCCTATCTATTGGGAGCCTGAACAGAACAAAAGGCAGAGGGAGGGTGAATTTTCTGTCTCCTGGAGCTGGAACATCCATCTTCTTCTCTTAGACATTGGAGCTCATCATTCCTGGGCCTTCAGACTTACAACAGTGGCCCCCTGGTTCTCAGGCCTTTGGCCTCAAACTGGGAATTACACCACGGGCTTTCCTGGTCTCCAGTTTACAGACAGCAGATTATCGAACTTTTTTTTTTTTTTTTTTGAGACAGAGTTTCGCTCTGTCGCCCAGGCTGGAATGCAGTGGTGCGATCTCGGTTCCCTGCAAACTCCGCCTCCTAGGTTCAAGCAACTCTCCTGCCTCAGCCTCCTGAGTAGCTGGGATTACAGGCGCCCGCCACCACGCTCAGCTAATTTTTGTATTTTTAATAGAGACAGGGTTTCACCATGTTAGTCAGGCTGGTCTCAAACTCCTGACCTCAGATGATCCACACCTCTTGGCCTCTCAAACTGCTGGGATTACAGATGTAAGCCACCACGCCTGGCCTGTGGAAATTTTTGACCTCCATAATCCTGTAAGTAATTTCTCATAAGTCTCCTCTTATATACCTATGTATCTCCTACAGGCTCTGTTTCTCTGGAGAACCCTGACTAATACAGGCTGATACAGTAAGAAAGGCAATGAGATAACAAAGAAGGAAGATAATGAATGTTGGAAACAACCATTCTGGGAGGAAGATGAATATAAAGAGAAACAAAGACAGAAATGAAAGAAAATATTTTAACTGCACCAATGTTTATTATTTGATCTCTGGCTATTAGGTTTCTGTCTCCTGGAGTCCTGGAGAGAGAAGCAGCTGGTGATCTTTTTCCAGGTGTTCCATTCGAAATAGTATAGCAGTTTCTTCACTGATGAAATTTAGGAGAGTCCTAAAATGTGCCGGTCATTTCCATCTTGAGCTTTTCTCTTTGCTCTGTGTACTCTTGTGGGAGATGACCTTTCTCTTCATATAAGTACATTCTCTCCTTTTTTAAATAAAGGGACAGGGTCTCACTCTGTCGCCTAGATAGAGTGCAATGGGATGATCACAGTTCACAGCAGCCTCCAACTCCTGAGCTCAGGCATCCACCTGCCTCGGCCTCCCAGAGTCTTGAGATTACAGGCGTGAGCCACCATGCCCAGCCTCTCCTTTTGTGTATGCTCAAGAAAAGTCTAAATAGAAGACCAGCATCCAAGTCAGGAGGTTCCCTTTCCACCCACTCAGTGGCCTGAGGCAGCAGCCCAGAAATCTTCCCTCATTCTTCCATCTCCCTCACGCCGTCCATACATATCCATACTGATCCATCCACAAGTCTTCTCAGTTCCACCTCTAAAACATCTTTCAAATCCTTTCACCTCTCTCTCAATCCCTATTTCTGCCTAGGGCCACCATCGTCGCTCACACTGATCACACCTGCCTCTGCCCAGGCCTGCCCTCCACTCCTCCCTAATTCAGCAGTTGCACAACCAGAGACTTGTCCCAGATGCAAATCTGATCATGCTAGTTCATGATCAGTAAGCTGTGCTGTGGCTCTGAACTGCTCTAAGAATAGAGCCCAAACTTCTAGAACCGTGGCTGCAAGGTCCCTCGCCTGCCCTCTGTCTCACTTTCCCCAGCACTTAGGTGCCTGCCTGCCTGGACTTCTCCGGGATGCTCTCATCTCAGCCTTCTCTCCTCCTTCCCTCATTTCCTCCATTCTCTTGTCTTCTTTCTACCCTATTCACTGGGCAAACTCCTAACGCAGGTTGCTGTTTAGATACTGTTTACTCCAGAAAACCTTCTGGAACCCAGCTGTTTCTTCTAGACCCCACCTTTTCCTTCCTTCAAACATCAATGTCAAGAAACCCTTGTCTGCCGGGCGCAGTGGCTCCCAGCACTCTGGGAGGCCGAGGCGGGCAAATCACGAGGTCAGGAGTTTGAGACCAGCCTGGCCAACATGGTGAAACCCTGTCTCTGCTAAAAATACAAAAAATTAGCTTGAGTACAGTGGAGGGCGCCTGTAATCCCAGCTACTCTGGAGGCTGAAGCAGGAGAATGGCTTGAACCCAGGAGGCAGAGGTTGCAGTGAGCTGAGATCGTGCCACTGCACCCTAGCCCAGGCGACAGAGTGATACTCCATCTCAAAAACATAAAAAATAAAGAAAAATTAAAGAAAGAAAAAAAAAAGAAAAGAAAAAGAAATCCTTGTCACACTTTATTGCACCTATTTGCTTGAAAGCTCAAATGAGCTTGAAGACTCAAATATTATGACTATCTAATAAAGATTAACAACAGCTCTCTTTCCTGTGTATGTGCTTTTTCTGCCTTCTCCCATTAAAGGGACAGTTCCTTTAGGGGAAGAATTTTGTCTGCTTCATTCATCCCTGCTGCTCAGGACCCAGGAGAGGACCCAGCAAAGATGCTGCGTTAACTTTGCCAAATGAGTGAAGGCAACGAATACTCAGAGGGGCCAAAGAAAGACAGTTTTGGCCAGGCTTGGGTTCGAGTTCAAAGCGGAATAGCACGTTCCTGTGCCCCAGATTGGAGGTGATAGAGGCAATGTAACAGAGGGGGTCTCGCCGGGAAAGTGAATCCCAAGGAGGGAAGGGAAGCAACGACGGTCAGGATCAGTCTATTCTGCTCATTGCTATATTCCTAAGTACAGTGGTTGGGCTGTTACAAGTTTCTGAAAATATTCAGTTGAATGAATGAGTGATCAAACGAATTCCTCATGCAGCCCACAGCTTTCGGGGACTTAGAAAATGAAACGTGGGCCAGGCACGATGGCTCGCACCTTGTAATTGAACCACCTTGGAAGGATGAGGTGGGCAGATCCCTTGATCCCAGGAGTTCAAGACAAGCCTGGGCTACATGGCGAAACCCTTTCTCTAAAATAATACAAAAATTAGCTGGGCGTGGTGGTGTGCGCCTGTGGTCCCAGCTACTCAGGAAGCTAAGGTGGCAGGATTGCTTGAGCTCCGGAGGTGGAGGTTGCAGTGAGTCGAGATCATGCCATTGCATTCCAGCCTGGGTGACAGAACAAGACCTTTTCTCAAAAAAAAAAAAAAAAATTTGATCAGACTTGGGGAAAATGCTGATAAGACATTGAATTCTAGTAATGGAAATTCCAATATATTCGTTTCCATAAGAAAGAAAACTGACAAGTGGGCCCAGAATTCATAAGACCTACCTTATTTTCCCTAAAGATTTGGAAAGTCAATCACATAATCTTTCTTGATGAGCGTAGATTCAGAGAAAGGGAAGTTATCATTCAAATGTTCTGTAACATACGGCACTAATTGCCCAGTTCCTTCATTTCTGTAGTTGGTGTGTGTGCCTGCCAGTGAAGCCCCTGCACCTGTCCAAGGGGGCACCGCCAGCCCCAGCCTTCCAGACCCTGCTGTGTTGGTCCTGTGTGGTCCCCCACATTACAGTGACACATAATTTAGATAAGCCAGCATCTTCTTTCAGGTTATTAGGGTCTCGAGCCAGCCTCAGAGTCTTCCCCCACATTGGCAGATCTCTATTGTGCCCCCTTGGAAGTTCCGATTTCGTGGTGGAACTTTTCCAAAAGCAACCACATCGCCCTCATTTTCAAGTCCTGAGGAGTCACCTGCCCCAAGCAACGCTTTCCGCTTGAGCATTCGGAGACTGCAGAGGTGGGTGGAGCTGTAGATGCATTAGGTAATTTACTGGGTCAGTGACTCGTTTGAAATTGAGGGCTTCTTGGCAATGACGTTTGAAAAGAGAAAAATGTTCTGTCTAGGAGACAAGACAAGAATTAGAACAGCTATTGAGAACTCCACAGCAAGGCGGCTGAGATTGCTTAGTAGAAAGAAGCTGGGGGCAAAGTGTCCACTCTGAAGCTAGAGCTTAGTCATTTTAAAATGAACAACCTGTACTTGGTAACATGCGTAAATACCTTGTTATTTGTATCTTCTATAATTACTTTCTTCTTATTCTCCCTTGATGTATGCAAGTTCGTGGAAACAAGGAACAGTCTCTTAATGGTATTAATGACTAACAATAGCTCTCTTTCCTCTGTATGTGTTTATTCTGTCTTCTCCCACTAAACGGACAGTTCCTTTAGGGAAAGAATTTTGTCTGCTTCATTCATCCCTGCTGCTCAGGACCCAGGAGAGGACCCAGCAAAGATGCTGTGTTAACTGTTGCCAAATGAGTGAAGGCAATGAATGCTCAGGGGAGCCAAAGAAAGACAGTTTTGGCCAGGCTTGGGTTCAAGTTCAAAGCAGAATAGCACATTCCTGTGGCCCAGACTGGAGGCAGTAGAGGGAAAGCAACAGAGAGGGTCTCACTGGGAACGTGAAGCCCAAGGAGGAAAGGAAGACAAATTACAGAAACAGTTTGGCCCAGGCAGGCCGTCATCTCCCAGTGCTCCCCTCAGTCGAAGCCTGGGAGAGCTTGTGTGTGTGTGTGTTTGTGTTTGTTTTTGTTTTTGAGATGGAGTCTCGCACGGCTGCCCACTGCAACCTCTGCCGTCCAGGTTCAAGTGATTCTCCTGCCTCAGCGTCCCAAGTAGCTGGAATTACAGGCACCCGCCACCAGGTCTGGCTAATTTTTTGTATTTTTAGTAGAGATGGGGTTTCACTCTGTTGGCCAGGCTGGTCTTGAACTCCTGACCTCGTGATCCTCCCGCCTAGGCCTCCCAAAGTGCTGGGATTACAGGCGTGAGCCACTGCGCCCGGCCTTGTGTTTTGTATTACTATAAGAGATGCTGTCTAATGAGTGCTACTGAGGCAAACAGCAGTGCAGAAATAGACAACTAGCTTATATCTGGCAGCAAACATCATAGAATAATTTAGTGTTTGAAAAATATTAACTTATTTACAGTAACAAAATGTCACATGGTAAGTTACTTTTTAATTGACAAACAAACCAAAACAGAACAAAGGAAAAGGTTAGGAAAATTTTAATGGCTGTGGTAACTTGACTTCCTAAAACTGTTTTGAGTCATACTTTCACTGTTTTCATCTTTAAAAAGTAAAAACAGTAAGCCTGGAACCTGGACTAAGAACACAATTAAAAACGAAAAAAATAAAAGCAGACTTGGCACCATGGCTTATGTCTGTAATCCCAGCACTTTGGGAGGCCGAGGTGGGGGGATCATTTGAGCCAGCAGTTCAAGGCCAACCTGGGCAACATAGTGAGACCCCCATCTCTACAAAAAGTTTAAAAAAACAATTAGGCAGGCATCCTGGTGCACACCTGCAGTCCCAGCTACTCGGGGGACTGAGGTGAGAGCGTTACTTGAGCCCAGGAGGTTGAGGCTGCAGTGAGCTGAGATCGTGCCGTTGCACTCTAGCCCGGGAGACAGAGCAAGACCCTGTCTCACAAATAAAATAAAATAAAACAAACAACCAACCTACATTTTCCTCATGACCTTTTAGTATTGCTATATCAGAAAGTGATATAGATTAAGTCACTTTAGCTCCCTGTGAAACTATTTTACAGAATTCTCTTGGAACCTTATGTTCCTGTCTCTCCACAAGACAGGTCATATGTTTTTGAAATTTCCATTGCAGACTTACCCTGCCTTAGTTTTTCAGTGTCCCAGGATCAGCTTCTCTTACAGCTTTATACTGGAGAACACATTCATCTCCTAAAGAATTGGTGACTTTTTAAAATGTCAGATAACAACAGACACATAAATCATCATCCCTCTTTGACTGCCATGAAGTCACAGCGAAATGTAGGGCTCCGCTACAGATCCTGGCACAGGAATCCTTGAGTTCAAGAAGCACTCAGGCCACACACATTGTGTGTGTCTGTCCCTGCCATGCTGTAAAATCACAGAAGTGTGTGAATGACGAAGATTTTATTCATGCTGCTTGGTTTTGTTCCACAATGAGCTCTAGGAAAATTCCAGCCTGCCACTGTTTTTTTCTTTTTTCCTCAGCCTCTTCCAGATGTTCATTAACTACTGTTGCCTCCATTTAGCTAAGTCGGCACACAGAGGAAGGTGTGTGAAATGATTATGTGCTTTGTACTTCTTGTTTTCTTCTTTTCCCCCCTTGAGATGGAGTTTTGCTCTTGTCACCCAGGCTGGAGTGCAGTGCCGCAATTCTCCTGCCACAGCCTCCCAAGTAGCTGGGATTACAGGTGCCCACTACCACCCCCAGCTAATTTTTGTACCTTTAGTAGAGACAGAGTTTCACCATGTTGGCCAGGCTGGTTTGGAACTCCTGACCTCAGGTGATCCACTTGCCTTGACCTCCCAAAGTGCTGGGATTACAGGCAGGAGCCACTTCGCCTGGCCAACTACTCATATATATATATACTTTTTTTTTTTTAACTCTTTTTTTTTGAGACAGAGTTTTGCTTTGCTCTTGTCCCCCAGGGTGGAGTACAATGGAGCAATCTCGGCTCACTGCAACCTCTGCCTACCGGGTTCAAGCGATTCCCCTGCCTCAGCCTCCCAAGCAGCTGGGATTACAGGCACCCACCACCACGCCTGGCTAATTTTTGTATTTTTAGTAGAGATGGGGTTTCACCATATTGGTCATGCTGGTCTTGAACTCCTGACCTCAGGTGATTCACCCGCTTCAGCCTCCCAAAATGCTGGTTTTACAGGCATGAGCCACATGGCCCAGCCTACTACCCACATTTTAATGATCCTTATGTAGCTTTAATTGCGAATTCCTGGACTCTTCTAGAGTAGGCTGACTTTTGAAAACTGCATGAATTTTAAAACGAAATTAACCCTATGTATAGTATATATCAGTTAAGCAAAGGTTTCTTCACAGACTGAGGTGAAATATTTGGGGGTCCAAAAAGTATTTGTGGTGGCCAGCTTCGTGGCACAGTGATCATTATAACAGTGATTCATTTCCACAAGTATTAAGCACCTACTGTCTCCCATAGGCCTGGCTAGGCTTAGAGATGGAGGAAAACTTTAAAGTAATGGAATCAATATCCTTGTCTTTGAGGTATTAACCTGCAGTAGCTGAGGGCATATGTCCTGTTTACTGAAAAAAATTTTTTTCAAAGCTAAACAAAGATTAATTACAGAGATTTGAGGTTTGGTTAGTCTTGGGAGGTTTCGTGAACTTCGAATTTGATCTTAAAAGAAGTGTAGGATTTAGATGACGGGAAATAAAGAAAGAATTCTTGTTCCAGGAGAGGAAAAGCATAAACCGAGTTTCCATAAAGGGAACCAGTAATGAGCCGTGGGCATGGGCAGGGTGGAGAGTTAGGAGGGAAAGGTGCACTGTCTTAGAAAACTGGTTGGAAGGCTGAATAGGGACTGGGGAGTTAGGGGTTAATCTCTCAATCCGATTCATGCTAAAGAACCATTGTGAACTCTTAATCAGAGCAGAGAGATAATGGAAACGGTGCTTCAGAAAGAATCCACTTGTGCAGACAAGAGGCTTTGTAATTACAGAGAGGAGTAGGATATGAAGGTTTTCATCAGCATCAAGAGCTGTCTGAGCTACAGAAAATTTCTAGCTTCTATACAAAATGAAGGTTTATACCGAACAGCAGAGAGGAGAAGAAAAGGAAAAGGGCATTAAAGGATAACGTTTAGTTCAACAAAGAATGGTAACAAAAGACTAAAGTTTCTAGCATAGTACTAGTGACATTGTAGGGCTTAGTAAGTATTATTATGGTTGCTATTATTATTACCATTGTAAGATTATTTTGCATGATGTTTTAATAGCAATAGAAAATAAGAAAATCTTACATTTTGTTATGTGCCATCTAGGTTAGAATCTGATTTCTTTTTTTCCCTTCCAATAACCCTGAGATGTAGATTATCCCATTTTTTTATAGTTGAAGATATACGGCTCAGAATGGCTAAGAAGCATAGGGCTAGCAAGTGGTAGAGGCTGGATCTGGACCCAGATGTGTCTGGTTCCCAAATCCATGCTTCTTCCACTCTGTCTCTGAATTGGGAATCAAAAGATCTGCCGGAAACTAAAAGAGCAAAAGTATGATTGAAAAACCAGTGACCGCTCTAAACTCGCCTAAAGAGTCAGTGAGAAAGGAGAATGTTCAACCGTGAAGCACAGAAAAGGGCGGGGTCTGAGAGGCAGAACTGGGAGAGGATTTAGCTCCATGCAGCAGAAAGTTTGGTGATTCTGATGGATATATTTCAAGGGGTTTCCCTGAAACACAAGCAGCATCTGGCTTTACAAGGCTGGGATGCTGTCTCCCCTATCGTTTATGCAGAGATTTTATCATCGGCTTCCTGGATACCTTGCTAGAGAGGAATACGTGCTCTCTGTACTGCAGAGGACCCGGAAAGGAAAAGTTCAGAGCTGGAAAGGAAACTGTACTTCACAGAGTAAAACACTGATGATCCTATTGATACCCTGGCCTCTAGGGAATTGTATTAGCATGAGCCTCTTTCTCCATGTACCTAATCAATATGTCATACTAATGAGATGAAGTTTCTGAATGTGCACAACTAAGAGAAGAATATCATAAAGCAATCCTACTACGAGGCCCCTAGATGGCTAACCAGAAGGCCTCTTTCTGGTGATACTGACCCTTGAGAAGTTCAACAAAGGGGGGTGCATATCACTGAACACTTTCCATCCATTGCTGGGTCTCCACTTCCTGGAAACCTTTTCTGCTCAAATTATCCTACTTAAAAGTTTTTGTTTGGAAGTGGCATACATCAATCAATTCTTTTCTTTTCTTTTCTTTTCTTTTTTTGAGACAGAGTCTCGCTCTGTTGCCGAGGCTGGAAGAATGCAATGGCGTGATCTTGGCTCACTGCAAGCTCCGCCTCCCAGGTTCAAGTGATTCTCCTGCCTCAGCCTCCCGAGTAGCTGGGGTTACAGGCACCTGCCATCATGCCCAGTTAATTTTTGTATTTTTGTAGAGACGGGGTTTCACCATGTTGGCCAGGCTGGTCTTGAACTCCTGACCTCAGGTGATCACCTCAGCCTCCCAAAGTGCTGGGATTACAGGCCTGAGCCACCGTGCCCAGCTGCATACATCAATTCTATTCACATTTTACTCATCAAAGCAAGTCACATGGCCAAGCCTCATATAAATGATGTAAGTATAATTTTCCATAGTAAAGGCAACAAATAATTGGGAGTAATAGTGTAATCTACTATGTGGCATGGATTTGCTTACTAATTTGTTTAACTGAAGATTCTATTCTTTCCAGCAATCAAAAAGAATCTTGTGTCTCTTCAATAAATTCCCTGTTACTTCTATTGGAATTTGGTTTAATGGTTCATATTTAGAAGTATTTTGCTGGTTGTAGTCAGCTTTGCTTCAGTAACAAACAGGCACAAAAATCTCAGTTGCTTACAATAAAAACCATGTGTATGTCTTGCTTGTGTTACACGTAGGTCTGCCACAGTCAGCTGTGCCGCTGCTCCAGGCCATGAGTTGACAGCAAGTCTCTTCTGGTGTCTTCTCGATGTGGGACCTCCACCAGAGAAGCAGCCCTGATCTGGGACAGGCTGCGGTAGGGGGCAGAGCAAGTGTCCCTGCCAAAGCAGGTGTATTAATCAGGGCTCTTCAGAGAAATATATATATATATATATATATATATGGTGGATATGTATGTATAATGGATATATAGAGATACGATATATAGAGATACATATATATGATTTCGTCTAGGAATTGGCTCACACCGTTATGGAGGGTGAGAAATCCCATATTCTGCTGTCTACAAACTGGAGAACAGGGAAAGCCGGTGGGTGATTCAGTCTGAGTCCAAGGGTCTGAGAAGGGGGCTTGGAGGGGACCAGTGGTATAAATCCCTGTCTGAGTCCGAAAGCCTGAGACTCAAGAGCTCTGATATCCAAGGGCAGGAGAAGATGGAGTTCCTGGCTCAAGCAGAGTGAACAAACTCACCATTTCTTCTTTTTTTATTATTTGATTTGAGCTCTCAACAGATTGAATGATGCCCACTCACAATAACGAGGGTAGATTTTCTTTACTCAAGCTACCAATTCAAAGGCTCACCTCCTGTGGAGACGCCCTGCAAACATGTTTGACCGGCTATCTGGGCATCCCTAGCCCAGTCAAGTTGACACCTAAAATTGGCCATCATGGCAGGCAATTCCATTGAAGCTTCTGCTCATCCTGGTGTAAGTCACATCGGTTCAGATTCCATTGGCCCAGACTGACAACAAGGTGTGGAAGCACACCCTGACCCCATATATGGGGGGTGATGTGAGTTCCCCCGCAATGAACAGGGATGTCTAATCCTCTGTGACACAATGGAGGAGTGAACAGCTGCAGACAATAAGACCATCTACAATCAAATCTTACAGGTGTTTCCACTGAATTTTGTCAGTGCAGTCAGCCCTCTGTATTCTTTTTTCTTTGTTTGTTTTGTTTTGTTTTGTTTTTGAAACGGAGTCTCGCTCTGTCACCCAGGCTGGAGTGCAGTGGCGTGATCTCGGCTCACTGCAAGCTCCACTTCCTGGGTTTACACCATTCTCCTGCCTCAGTCTCCTGAGTAGCTGGGACTACAGGCGCCCGCCACCACGCCCGGCAAATTTTTTGTATTTTTTAGTAGAGACGGGGTTTCACCATGTTAGCCAGGATGGTCTCAATCTCCTGACCTCGTGATCCACCTGCCTCAGCCTCCCAAAGTGCTGGGATTACAGGGGTGAGCTACCGCACCTGGCCATGCCCTCTATATTCTTGAGGTCCTCATCTTCAGATTCAACTAGCCACAGATAAAAAATATTTGGAAAAAGAACAATTTTTAAAAAATAAAAAAATACAAATTTTAAAACCAATATAGTATAACAACTATTTACATAACATTGACATTGTATTAGGTATTATAAGTAATCTAGAGATGATTTATAGAAAAGGGCCAGGTGCAGTGGCTCATGCCTGTAACCCCAACACTTTGGGAGGCTGTGGTGGGTGTATCACCTGAGGTCAGGAGTTTGAGACCAGCCTGGACAACATGGTGAAAACCATCTCTACTAAAATACAAAAACTAGCCGGGTGTCGTGGCATGTGCTTGTAGTCCCAGCTACTTGGGAAGCTGAGGTAGGAGAAGCGCCTGAACCTGGGAGGCAGAGGTTGCAGTCAGTGGAGATCACGACATTGCACTCCAGGCTGGGCAACAGTGGGACTCGGTCTCAAAAAACAAAATATAAAATAAAATTTTGAAAGTATAGGAAAGAATGTGCATAGGTTATATGCAAATACCATGCCATTTTATGTCAGGGACATGAGCATCCAAGGATTTTGGTATTCTCGAGGGTCCTGGGACCAATCCCCTGAGGATGCCAAGAACAACTGTAATTTGAATGGATGTTGACACACACAACTTAATGTACTACTTCCGTCATTGCATTTTTGAATTGACCCTCATGCCTTTTCCAATGACAGTATGATCCACAGCCTCATTTCAATAACATCGTGTTTTGGAACCAAGAGACAAACTACAAACCTCAGGGCAGATTATGGTCTGGAGATAAGAATGCATGTTACTAACATGAAATGTAATTATTTTGTTGACTTACTTATTTATATCCTCACCTCATTCCAAAATTGATTTGATGTGAGAGATGGGGATTAAATGTCATTTTGGATTTTTTTCTCTCCTATTTCTCTTTCTGTTGTTTTTCCCCTTTTTTCTTTCTTCCCCTACTCCAGAGACTAGGGAATAAAAGAAAAGGCCAGATGTTAAATATTTACTTGGCAGTTATTGAATGTCTATTACCAGTGCATGACAAGTAACTACGGATACAATAATAACTAAGGAAGTGTTTCTACTCATTCGAATAAGTGTCTATTTGGTGGAGGAAATGAACACAAACAAAAACATACAATCAAATATGATAAATACCCTAAGAGTGTTGTGGGGTTTTTGTTTTCATGTTTTTTCTGAGATAAGATCTCACTCTGTCAGGCTGGGGTGCCGTGGCATGATCATAGCTCACTGCAGCCTGCAGCTTCTGGGCTCAGGCAATCCTTCCACCTCAGCCTCCCAGGTAGCTGGGGACTTAGAGGCTCTCACCACCACACCCAGATAATTTTAAAACTTTTTGTAGAAACAAGGTCTCACAGTGTTGCCCAGGCTGGTCTCGAACTCCTGGCCTCAAATGATCCTCCCTCCTCAGCCCCACAAAATGCTGGGATTACAGGTGTGAGCTGCCAAGCCCGGCCACCCTAAGAGAGTTTATATAAACGGAATTTAGAGAGGTTGTTTCAGGAAAAGTCGAATTCTTTCATTCTTCCTTTCTGGGGAAGTTTCACAGAGTTGATGCTAAATACAGAAGAAAGAATGGGCCACCAGAGACCTCTGAACAGAACGGTTCAATCAGATTTGTTTTACAAGGATAACTATGGTGACAGCATAGGGTGGACAAGGTGAGAGAGGCAAGGAGACCAGCTGGTGATTGTGCGGGCGGGGACTGTGGTGTTGCAATGAGAGAAGGAAGAGGGAGGGCTCAAGAGACACTTAAGAGACAAAAATGGACAAGACTTGGCAATTGCTTGTATGTGAATGATGAAGACAAAATAGTGCAAAATATTTTCCCTGTAATATATTTCTGGGTGAGGTAGAAGGGGTTGACTTTGGCTATATGTGTAAACACAGTACAGTAAATCCTCACTTAACAACATCAATAGATTCTTGGAAACTGCAACTTTAAGTGAAACGACAGATAACAAAACCTATTTTCCCATAGGTTAATTGATAGAAACCAGAGTGAAGTTCCTAGGGCGTAATTTCCCATCACAAAAATATCATCAAAGTTCTAAATAAAGGCCAAAACACTTCTCATGTTACACATTGTAATAAATGTGAGCCATACAAATATTTAAGAAGAATTAATCAAAACAAGTAAGATAAGTATTTATTCCCTTATTCCAGGTCCAGGTGGTGGGAAAAGGAAGTGGGGGAAACAGGAGGCATCCCAGCAGTTCAGGATGCCACGTGGGACCTGCTCTGGTCAGGTCGCCCTCCCGTTTCAGGGTGACCCAGATTCACCCACGCTTACCCTCCCTCACCTGCACTCACTCACACTCATCCACATACTCACCCTCACCCACACTCACCCACACCCTCACCCACACCCTCACCCACACTCACCCACACGCACCCTAACTCACACCCTCCCCTACACTCACACTCACCCACACCTTCACTCACCCACACCCACACGCACCCTAACTCACACTCACCCACACTCACACCCTCACTCACCCTAACTCACCCACACTCGCCCTTAATTCACCCTCATCCTCACCCACCCACACCCTCACTCACCCACACTCACTCTCACCCACGCTCACCCACACTGTCTCACACTCATCCCCACTCACACTCACTCTCGCCCACGCTCACCCACATTTAACCACACACCCTGACCCACACTGAGACAATGGCGACATGCCACTTCAACGAATGGGCACAGCTTTTGGACATGGGAGGAAGCCAGACTCCTGGGAGAAAGGCCCCACAGCGGTGAAAACCGGCAGAGGCCACCGACGTTTCCTCTCTTCAGCGTGGCGCCCTTATCGGAGGGTCTGCCGCAGCTGCTGTTCCTCCTGGTGTGTGGGCTCCTCTTGTTTCTGGGAATGGAGATGAATGGAGTGACCCCATCTGACCTCACTATTTAGTGACGTTGAACAACTCAGACTCTGGTGAGCACTGAGTGACCAGGCCGACCCTCTGCTGCAGGACACGCTCAGCCCAGGAGTGGCCAAGCACAGAGCGGCCCCCAACTGCACCGAGTGGTCCAAGGTGGGGGTCACCTGACCAAGAGCGAGGCCAGGGCCCTTCCCTGGGATGCCTTCAGACTAAAGGAAGGAGAAACCCTTTCGTTTCCAGTTTCTGGTGGCGGGACCCAGGGCTGCTGGGAATCCTGGTTCCCAAGTCAAGGGGAAACCATTCTGAGAGAATTCAGGGAGGCACAGGGTGTTGCTGTCCTTCTTCCAGTGAGCCTCGAGGTCTGTCACACCCTTGGCCTTTCTGATGTCTGGTCAGTGTGCCAAGAAACAGCCCTTCCCTTCCCAAGTGAGTCTGTGTTACTCGTACCCAGAGTCCTATGCCTGCTCAGAGGGTTACTATTATTATTAATTTTTTTAGAGACAAGGTCTCACTCTGTTGCCCAGGCTGGAGAGCAGTGGCACAATTACGGCTCAGTGCAGCCTCAAATTCCTGGGCTCAAGCCATCCTCCTGCCTCAGCCTCCTGAGTTGCTGAGACCACAGGTGTTCACCATCACTAATTCTGAGGGTTATTGTGAGGATTCGTGTTCATGTGCATGATGGCACTATGGCAGATTCCTCCTCAGCTCTCTTGGCCTCTCTTGATCTGGGACCTCAGGCCAGACTATCACTGCAGCCATCAGCTCTGCGTGGACTCCTACCAACCTCAAACAGACACAAACTCCAGAGATAAATTCTTCCCCCTTCCTCCCCTAAATGGTGTCCCAGGAAGTGATTGTTTGTCTTAGAAGATGGTCCCTATGATCAAGTTTGACACCAAGGTAGTGGCCAGGTTGGTAACTCACCTTCCTCATGGTTGCCCTACCTTCCCCGCGGCGCTCCCGGAGCTCTCTCCTGCCCCCTGGGCTTGTGCTACCTCATACAGCAGCACAGGTATAAGCTGAGGCAGGAATCTAGGCTACAGAGAGCATTCAGTGGATGGCAGATTGTGTCATGGTGTCTTCTGTATCTGACGACCTTCACCCCCATCAATTGCTTTAGGACTTCAGAATCCCTTCCGCACTGAAAAAACCAAGACTTCTTATATTCATTTACCTTCCTCCCTCCCTCCCTCCCTCCCTCCCTCCCTCCCTCCCTCTCTCTCTCTCTCTCTCTCTCTCTCTTTCTTTCTCTCTCTCTCTCTCTCTCTTTCTTTCTTCTCTCTCTCTCTTTCTTTCCTTTTTTTTTGGTCTCACTCTATCACCCAGGCTGGAGTGCAGTGGCGTGATCTTGGCTCACTGTAACCTCCGCCTCCCAGGTTCAAGCAATTCTCCTGCATCAGCCTCCCAAGTAGCTGGGATTACAGGTGTGCACCACCACACCTGGCTAATGTTTTTGTATTTTCAGCAGAGATGGGGTTTCACTATGTTGGCCAGGCTGGTCTGGAACTCTTGACCTCAGGTGATCCACCCACCTAGACCTTCCAAAGTGCTGGAATTACAGGCGTGAGACACCATGCCTGGCTGTTTCCCCTCTTTCTTTACCTCTCTTCCCCAACTCCACCCTTTCTTTCTCCTGTTTTCCATCTTTTTGTTACTGTATTGCCTACTGTTTCAAAGAAAGTCTGCATATTTTACAATGTTTCATAAAATATTTTCTCATTTACAGAAATCATTTCCTTTTGGTTACTTAAACCTTGCATGTCAAACAGAGACCCAACAGGAGAAAAGAGGGCGTGCTCAGATGAAGATACGTCGACGTGAGCTAATAAAGAGGCTATTTACAGAAGTGCGGCTGAGGTATAGAGAAACTGCAAGAGATACCGCAGCACCACCACTGGATGAACCAGACAAGGAGAAGAGCATTTGCCAGAACAGAAAGGAGCCAGTCATGAGGGAGAACCACCCTGAGAGGAGCTCTGAGCTGGGGTTAGGGATGCAGACAACCGGGGGTAGAGTGCAGAGATGCAGTACTTTTGCTTTCCAGTCGTCAACGCCAAAGCATTATACTGCATTCCTTCAATATATAATAATATTTAAATTGCCTTTTTTTTTTTTCCTTTCAGAGACAAGGTCTTGCTATGTTGCCCAGGCTGGTCTCAAACCTGAGCTCAAGGGATTCCCCTGCCTTGGCCTCCCACAGTGCTGGAATTACAGACATGAGCCACCGTGCCTGGCCCTGAAAATCATAAAGATTGCCTTTCTTTACGAATTTCAGAAATTACCAGTTTATAGTTCTGTGAAAAGAAATATGTGTGGTCTTCATGACACCCCCAGCTAGAGCATAAATATAAGGTGCATATTAGAAGCTTGTCTATCAGAAAATAGGAAGATATTTTAACTCTTAATACTCAAATCAAGAAGGTTAAGGAGGGTACAATTTCTTACAAAAGGGAATCCTCTCTCTTCACTGCTCCCTGCTTACAAATTTTGATAGGAATCTCCAGTTCTGGAGTCTCTAGTTCTAATAAACCTACCGACTCGGGAAGACAAATATGAAATAGTACAAATAAGCAAATTGAAGAAGTCATACGTCACTTGAGTCCATTTTAAGGCCTCCTGTAAATGAGCCATTATAATGAACTCATGAACATGCATTAAAAAAAAACATTCAGATTGAACAACATGACTCATAGTTTTGAGTAAAATTGATGTGAACTTTTTACAGGAAGTTTACACACAAACTCTCACTTAAATGTGGAAACCATATAACTTGATTTTTGTATGATTACAGTTTCATTTAATTATGATTTAGGATAATAATTGGAGAAAATACATCACTGAATGTTAGTTCAAGGGAAATTTATTTTTAATTTAAAATGAATGCAACTGAAGAAACTAAGCTGTCACACTTTAGCACAAGTAAACGAGCAAGGAAACCCCAGAAGCCACACTCAAGGAGTCTGCTTTTCCATCCAGTGAGCTGGCCAGAGTTCTGCTAGAAAATACAGTGACTGGGCCGGCCGACCCAGGCAGAGCTACCTGTCACATAGAGAGGTTTGCAAACATTGCTTAAAGCAAGAATGACACCCATTTCAAGGATTCCATCGGACTAAAAAGCACCTGCACAATCAACACAATGAAAAAGCATGTAGAGTGGGAGAAAATATTTGCAAACCATGCATCTGATAAGTTCCCCAAACTATACGGGAAACTCAAACAACCCGATACAAAAAAAACAAAAAACAAAAACACCAAATAACCTGATTTTAAAGATAGGCAAAGGACCCAAATAAACATTTCTCCGAAGAAGAAATAGAAATAGCTAACAGGTATATGGAAAGGTGGTCAGCATCACTAACTGTTACCAAAACACCAGGGGTTTGGACTGGGTCCTGCTGCTCACTGCACAGAAAGCCAATCACTGAGGCAACGAGTATTGCCAAGGAAGAAGCTTTAATCTGGTGCTGCAGTCAAGGAGATGGGAGCTCAGTCTCATATCCTTCTCCCTGACCGGCTAAAACTAGAGGTTTATATAGCAGGGAAGAAAGGTAACAATGTGTAAGAAAACAGAAACTAAAGAGGGGCAAGGGAGTAATCATGAGGAATGAGGGTCCCACATTCCATTGTCTGGATCTGGTGATCTGGTGTTCTTTGCTACTTTTTTTTTTTTTTTTTAAGAGAGGTCTGAAAGTGGTTTTCAGAGGAAGGAACTCAGATAAAACAAATGTAAGGTTCTGATTTTAAGACCAGAATGATCAATTTCTATGTTTATCCATAAAATTATCTATGAGACTATTGGGTTAGTTTCATAATCACCAGGGAAATGTCAATCAAAACCACTATGAGATATTATCCCACACAATTAGGATGGCAAAAAGATGAAAGATAAGTGTTGGCAAAAGTTTAGAGAAAAGAGAAGCCTTCTACATTGTAGGTGGGAATGCAAATTAGTATAGCCATATGGAAAACAGTATGGAGGTTCCTCAAAAACTAAAAATAGAACTACCATATGATCTAGCAATCCCACTACTGTGTATACATCCAAAGGAAATGAAATCAGAAATCTACATTCTCATGTACATTGCAGCATTTTCACCATGGCTAAGATATTGAATCAACCTATGTGTCCATTGACAGACGAATGGATAAAGAAAATTTGGTGTATATGCACAATGGAATACTATTCAGCCATAAAAAGAAGAATATCCTGTCATTTGTGACAACATGAATGAACATGGAGAACATTACGCTAAGTGAAATAAGCCAGGCACAGAAACACAAATACTGCATGGTCTCACTTACATGTGGAATCTGAAGAAATTGAACTCATAGAAGTAGAGAGTAGAACAGTGGTTACCAAGGGCTGGGGGTAAGGGGAGGAGATGGAGAGATACTGGTGACAGGGTACGAAATATCAGTTAGGATGAATAAGTTCTGGACATCTATTGAAAAACATGAGGATTATGATTAGTCATAATGTATTTCATACTTGAAAATTGCCGAGAGAGTAGATCTTAACTGTTCTCACCGCAAGAAAAGAATAAGCATGTCTGGTGACAGATATGCTAACTAGCTTGATTTAATCATTTCACAATGTATATGGATAGCAAAATGTCACTTGTATACCATAAATACATATAATATTTGTTTGTCTTTTATAAATAAATAGCTTAACTTTTTAAAAAGAAAAGAAAAAAGACTGATAACCACTTTTAGAGGTTAGGAAAGTGAAAGACAATCTAACTGAGAACTTTGTTCAAAAGCTTTTCCTCCAGAGCCTGGACGCAGCGGCTCATGCCTGTAATCCAAGCACTTTGAGTGGCTGAGGTGGACGCAGCAGCTCATGCCTGTAATCCAAGCACTTTGAGTGGCTGAGGTGGACGCAGCGGCTCATGCCTGTAATCCAAGCACTTTGAGTGGCTGAGGTGGGCAGATCACTTGGCCCAGGCTTTCCGCTTGAGCTTAGGAGTTTGAGACCAGCCTGGACAAATGGTGAAACCCTGTCTCTACAAAAAGTAGCTGGGTGTGGTGGTATGTGCCTGTAGTCCCAGTTGCTTGGGAGGCTGAGGTGGGAGGATGGCTTGAGCCTGGGAGGGAAAGGCTACAGGGAGCCAAGATGTGTCACTGCCCTCCAGCCTGGGTAACAGAGCAAGACCCTCTCTCTCAAAAAAAAAAAAAAAAGCTTTTCCTCCACCTAGCGATATGGTCTGCAATAGAACAGACCTCAGCGCAGAAACTCTGGCGGAATCGTGACTGTTAGTCCACTATCCATTCATTCAGCAAAATATTTATTGAGCACCTACCATATGCCAGATTCTGCTCTGAGTTTTGAGGATACACCTGTGGACAAAACAAAATTCCTGACCCGAAAAAGTTAGATTCTAGTTGGGAGGGAAAGGTAGCAAACAATACTTAGGTCAGACATGTATCCTGCATGACAAACGCTATATTTAAAAATTACAGCCGAAACATAGACATGTGCACTCATGTTCATGGAGTATTGTTCACAATAGCCAAAAGGTGGAAGCAAACCAAGCGTCCATCACCAGACGAATGAATAAACAATATGTGCTCTCTACACACAATGGAATAGTATTCATCGTTAAAAAGAAGGAAATTCTACCACATGCTGCAACACGGATCAACCTTCAGGAGGTTATGCTAGTGAAATAAGCTAGTCACAAAAAGCAACATACTGTGCAAGTCCACTTATATGAAGTACATAGAGTAGTCAGATTCACAGAGAGGAAAGGAGATTCGTGGTTGCTCGGGGCTGGAGGATGAGAGAATGGGGAGTTATTGTTTGGTGGGTGCAAAGGTCTAGTTTTGCAAGATGACAAGAGCTCTGGAGATGAACGGTGGCGATGGTTACACAGCAATATGAATGCAGTGAATTCCACTGAACTGTACCCCTAAACATAGGTAAGGTAGCGGGGCGCAGTGGCTCATACCTGTAACCCCAGCACTTTGGGAGGCCAAGGCAGGAGGGTATCTTGAGGCCAGGAGTTCAAGATCACCCTGGGCAACATAGTGAGATCTCGTCTCTACAAAAAATTTAAAAATCAGCTGGGCATGGTGGCACATGCCTAGGGGCCCAGTTACTTGGGAGGCTGAGGTGGGAGGATTGCTTGAGCCCTGGAAGCGGAGGTTGCAGTGAGCCATGACGTCACCACTGTACTCCAGCCTGAGTGACAGAGTGAGACCCAGTTTCACACACACACACAAGGTAAGATAGTAAATTTTATGTTATGTGTATTTTATTACAATTAAAAATATTTTTTAGAAAAAGCATAGACAGACCAGAACTGTGACTCTTGTCTGTAATCCCAACACTTTGGAAGGTCAAGGCGGGTGGATCACCTGAGGTCAGGAGTTCGAGACCAGCCTGGCCAACATGGTGAAACCCCATCTCTACTCAAAATACAAAAAATTAGCTGGGCGTGATGGCAGCAGGCACCTGTAATCCCAGCCACTCGGGAGGCTGAGGCAGGAGAGTCACTTGAACCCGGGAGGTGGAGGTTGCAATGAGCTGAGATCACACTATTGCACTCCAGCCTGGGCAACAAGAGCGAAACTCCATCTCAAAGAAAAAGAAAAAGAAAAAGAAAAAGGATAGACAGTGTGCTGGGATGGGGTTAGCATTGTTAGATAAGGGTTCTCTCAACAGACTAAGAACACCCTTAGAGTGTGTCCAAAAGGATACCCAAGAAACTGGAATCAATGCCTGCCTCTAGGGGAAGGAACCCAGGGACAAGAGGTCAAGAGTTGGAATGGGGGCAGCCACAGTGGCTCACACCTGTAATCCCAGCATTTTGGGAGGCCGGATCACTTGAGGTCAGGAGTTCAAAACCAGTCTGGTCAACATGGGGAAACACTGTCTCTACTAAACAAAAAAAACAAAAATTAGCCAGGCATGGTGGCATGTGCCTGTAATCCCAGTTACTCAGTAGGCTGGGGCAGGAGAATCACTTGAACCTAGGAGGCAGAGGTTGCAGTGAGCTGAGATGGTGCCACTGCACTCCAGCCTGGGTGACAGGGTGAGACTCTGTCTTAAAAAAAAAAAAAAAGGAGTTGGAAGGGGATTTATTTTTATCATATATTACTTTATTATTTATTTACTTATTTATTTATTTTTAGACAGAGTCTCGCTCTGTTGCCCTGGCTGGAGTGCAGTGGCACAATCTCGGCTCACTGCAAACTCTGCCTCCCAGGTTCAAGCGATTCTCACGTCTCAGCGTCCTGAGCAGCTGGGATTACAGGCATCTGCCACCAGGCCCGGCTAATTTTTGTATTTTTAGCAGAGATGGGGTTTCACCACATTGGGCAGGCTGACCTCAAACTGACCTCAAAGCTGACCTCAAACTCTTGACCTTAAGGCATCTGCCCGCCTTGGGCCCCCAAAGTGGTGGGATTACAGGCATGAGCTACCGAGCCCAGCCCCTTTTATGTATATTGAATATTTTATTGTGTTTTTGTACTACCTACCCATAAAAAACTGGCTGGGCACAGTGGGAGGGTGAGGCACTTGGGAGGCTGAGACGGGAAGATCACTTGAGGCCAGAAGTTTGAGACCAACCTGGGCAACATAGGGAGACTGACTTTCTACAAAAAGTTAAAAAATTAGCTGGGTGGGGTGGCTGGAGACCCACTAGACAATCCATTTACTTTAAGCTTGTCAGTATTTGGAACTGGGGCAAGATAAGTTAAATGATGTAGATGTTTTACTACTTTTTAGTTGAGGGCAGGCAGGAGATGGTGTTTGCTACTAGGCATTCTGAACGATGTAGCCGAGGCATTCAAATAACCTATCTGTGTAAGAACATATATGCCTGCCTTAACAAAAGAAAGCCTCATCTTTTAATGTTGGCGATGGAGGGAGAATCCCTACAAGAGAACCTTTGTCTCAAATTCATCTATGCTGCAGAGATCTCCCCTAATGGTTGTTATTTCTCACTGGCTTGAAGGAAGGAAGAATTATACTATTCATTTTATGTTCTCGAAGACATAATAGCACAATTAACAGTAAGACTACAGTATTTTTATAATTCTCTGCTCAAGACTAAGAGAAACAAAAAAAGCACATGACAACACATAACTACATTATTTGGCTTATAAAATGTGTCCTCATCTGAGTCTTATAGGCTGCAATCTACCTGCAGTCTGATATGCAGCTATGTGGTGAGTGCTTCTTGAAACCCGGATTCGAGAGAGAGCTAGGTGTCTCCTCTGCTGAAGTCCACATTTTGAATTACAGCTTCCAGGTTGACAGATGTCTTCCTTCCAAAATGGCCGCCCCTGCGGCTCATGTCCCATCCCGACCTCATCAGGGAACCTCTCTTCCCTCCCCACAAAGTGGGGAACTCCCCTGCAGTCTCAATGAGAACAGCATATCCAAGTCAGCACAAACAGAGAAGAGCTGCTTTTGCAAAACAGGTTTTCATTGCAGTCAAAAATGAAAACTTCTTCTCCCCATCACACCAGTCCTGCTGCTTATTCTGGGTTCTTGATTAATTTACTCTAGAAACTAAAAATTATTCTGGACTCCTGTCTTCCTACCTCCTACCTCCCCACTTCTGACTAGCCGCTTGGTCTTCCAGTGACTCTACTTTCTGAAGAGCTCTCAAATTAGTCCACTTCCCTCCATTCCCCATCCCATGACCTCTAATCCAAGGTGCCATGATCACCTGGAGGTGGACGACTCCAGTTTCTCCCACTCCAGTCTCCTCACCACGCTGTCCACAGTGATTTATCCAAATCCAAATCTATTCACATCAATTCCCTGCTAAAAACTTTCACAGGTCCCCATTGTCTCAAGTGTCAATCCTAAAACCCTTGCAAACAAGCCCCAATTTACTTGTCTTATTTCATCCACCTGCTTCAAAACACCTTACTAGCCTTTGGGACAGCGGTAGGTTTCCCAGAAAACGCAGCCTTTCACAGGTCTCTGACCTGGTCCAGCGGTTCCCTCTGCCTAGAACGTCTTCACAGTTTCCAGCTGGCAAACGCTTAGTCTTCCTTCAAAATCCATCCAATGTTTTTGTGCCTGGCTTTTTAAGCATGAAGTTTCTCTGACTCCTCTAAATGGTCAGCAGCTTCCTCCTTTGAATCCAAAACACTTTGAATAGAATTCTAATAGCATCTTTCTTATTTTATTTTACTCAATTTATTTTTTTGAAATGAAGTTTTCCTCTTGTCGCCCAGACTGGAGTGCAATGGCGTGATCTCAGCTCACTGTGACCTCTGCCTCCAGGGTTCAAGCGATTCTCCTGCCTCAGCCCCCCAAGTAGCTGGGACTACAGGCGCCCGCCATCAGGTCTGGCTAATTTTTCTTTTTTTCTTTTTTTTTCTTGAGACGGAGTCTTGCTGTGTCTCCCAGGCTGCAGTGCAGTGGTGTGATCTCGGCTCACTGCAAGCTCCGCCTCCCGGGTTCCCGCCATTCTCCCGCCTCAGCCTCCCAAGTAGCTGGGACTACAAGCGCCCGCCACCACGCCCGGCTAGTTTTTTGTATTTTTAGTAGAGACGGGGTTTCACCATGTTAGCCAGGATAGTCTCGATCTCCTGACCTCGTGATCCACCCGCCTCGGCCTCCCAAAGTGCTGGGATTACAGGCTTGAGCCAGCGCGCCCGGCCTAATTTTTCTATTTTTAGTAGAGACGGGGTTTCACCATGTTGACCAGGATGGTCTCGAACTCCTGACCTCAGGTGATCTACCTGCCTCGGCCTCCCAAAGTGCTGGGATTACAGGTGTGAGCCATCGCACCCAGGGTTGCATCTTTCTTATTTTATAGCAATTGTTTTCAATTCTGCCTTTCTTCTTCTTCCCCAGACTGAAAGCTTCTGAAGAGAGAAAACTATCTTTGTATCTTCACTTAGCACAAGACCTAGACATAACAGAAGCTCAAGAAATGTATTCATTAACTCATTCATTAAAAATAATTGTTCGTGTCTGTTGCTTGTGAAACTGTGGGCTGAGTGCTGGGGATGTAACATTGCAAGAGACAGACGTGATCCCTGCTCTCTGGGAACTTGTGTGATGAACAAATTAACTAAACGTGCTGCAGTTTTTTTTTTTTTCTTCTTAAACCTATTTTAGCTTTGCTCAGCCTTCACCCAAAGAATTCAGATTAGTTGATACTTACACTATCATCTCTTCCCTAAAACACCAACCTTGCCAGTGACAGTATTAGGACCAATAAATATTGCCATGTTGTGAGTTCAAAGACGTTCAAGTCCCCGTCTACCTTCCAGAGGTGTGTAGTTTGACTGAAGAGTAAAAACCAACATATGGAACAATTAGGAAACAATGTAGGGAAATAATTCCGTGCTAATTGTTTGGGACAGACTGCATGTTTTCAGAAGGGAGATAATGAAGTCAGCCATATAATGAGTGCATAATGAATAGCCCATGCTGTGCACACCGTCAGTGGATTTAGCACAGCAGCAAGATAACTTTCAACACACAAGACAAGGCTTTGCTCCCTGCCCTAGCATAGGAATCAGATTTGTGGGAAAACTGACCTGTGCCTCAGCCTGGGGGTGAAAGGGACTTCCACGATGGCAGGTAAAAAGAAACGGAAAAGTGCCGTCCCAAAACTCAGATTTCTGGAGTCCCTTTCACAGAGCATGGAAGCGCCTGGGTTGGAAAGAGCTGCTGTTTTACTTATCTATCTGTTTTTTACAAGGAGAGGAATTGGAGAACAGTGGGGGAGAGGGTCATTCAGGACCCCGAAGTCCTCATGGCCCCCAACGGGTTCTTGCCAAGGGTGGCAGGAAAGCACCTGCCATACTCTGAGTGTTCATATTCTTTTTTATTATTATTATACTTTAAGTTTTAGGGTACATGTGCACAACATACAGGTTTTTGTATGAATAGATTTTTCCTTTTGAATATTTCTTTCTCAGACACCCTTGTTCTGGCTGTCCCCAATCCCTTATAAGCCAGCAATCCAGCTCCGTGGTTTTGACAGGAGCAAACACAGCCCCGAGCTGTTTTCTGCATGGCCACCCTCCCTGAGGGGCCAGTGGGTTCTCCTGCTGGCGCTCGGGGGCTGTGCAAGGGGAATGCAGAAGGCTGAGTTCCACATTCTTGAAGCTGTCTGCAAAAATGCGGCCTCTTGAAGAGCCCCTTAATTGAGGCATTCTGAGCTTTATCCCAGTTAGCCTCATCAATGCTAGAGTAAATCCTCTTCACCCTTTTCCTTCATGCCTGAGAGTCCAGCTCAGGACGAATCAGCCCCGCACAGCAAAAGGGAAGGGAACATAGGAACCAGCGTTGCCTAAATACATGGACTGCATTTGTTAGACTATTCAATTTTGGGCAACAAGAGACAGAAATATTAGATATGATTTGATATTTCTAAATTTAAATGCCTTCAAAGGCCTCTGGAAAGACCCTCCCTTAAGGAGACTCCGTCACGTCCGTTGCACCTCAGTTAAGCAGTTAAGGACTTCAGAGAGAAAAGAAAGGCAGCCGCGGTTACCATGAGAACGTGCCCTCCTGGTCTCAGAGACTTCGTGTTTACGTTTTTAACTCGATATGGTCTTCGCAGCATTGGCCCAGTTTCCACCCTTGAAATTAATGTACTGGAAGGCTCATAAGGGTCGGAGGTGAAGAACCCAGGCTCGTGTTTCAGCCCAGCAGACTTCGCAGGGATGAAACAACACGTGGGTCCCATGGACACTGAGGTTCTTGGGTTAGTTTCAAGGAGATGGCACGCTGTGTTTGTTAGAGCTAACAATTGTAGCTGTTGACGGAAAAAGCCTGACTCGGTTGTTATTCTTCCCTTAAGTAAATACTATTTTTTTCTTTACAGTACAATGACTTGACGCACATTTGGAAACATGAATTTTTTTTTTTTTTTTTTTTTTTTTTGGTAGCACGGTACCTAGAATCTTCTTTAAAAATCTGTTTCTAAAGGGGAAAAAATTCCATTTGAAGGAAGCATTAATATTTTCCATATGTGTTGGCTCCTGAGGGTGGAATTAATATTCAGATTGAGATTCAACCCATGTGGGTTGGCAAGTGGAGGCCTGTAGATCACAGGCAAGCGGCAGCCGTGCGAGTCTCAGCTGATCAAGAAATCCACCAACCTCCCAGGTGTGAAAAGCTGGCGGGGCTCAGAGGGCTCAGCTCTGAAATCAAGCCCTCAGACAGGCTTTGAGACGAAATTTCATGGGCAACACCGATTGAAGCAGCTCCTCTCATAGGTCAAAAGATACTTTTCCACTTTGTGAAATGCATGGGTGAAGACATTCATGGAGTGTCTGAGCTGCAAGGGGCCACAGAGATCACCCCGTGTGGTCGCATGTTGGACAGCTGAGAGCGGTAGAATGCACGGTAGCAGCAGGACCTGCCCAGGTCTGGATAGCTCCAAGGTCAGGCATCACTGCCCTCAGTCCCAGGCTCCCAGTGCTATGCCCAGTGCCATGCACATAATTCTACAATCTGCAAACCATTTTCCCATTTTGGGAAGTTTTTTTTTTTGGAGTCTCGCTGTGTCACCTAGGCCAGAGTACAGTGGCGCAAGCTCGACTCACTGCAACCTCTGCCTCCCAGGTTCAGGTGATTCTCCTGCCTCAGCCTCCCAAGTAGCTGGGAAAAAAAATTTTAAATGTGCATATGTAATTCCAGAAAACATAAACAAGATTTGTTTCTGGCCTCTTCTTAAGCTGTCATTTTATAAAACTTAATCTCTTTTTGCTTTTTGGAGATAAGGTCTCACTCTGTCACGCCCAAGCTGGAGTGCAGTGGCACAATCATGGCTTACTGCAGCCTCAAATTCCTGCTCAAGTGATCCACCTACCCCAGCCTCCGGAGTAGCTGGGACCACAGGCAGGTGAGCATCATCACGCCTAGCTAATTTTTTTTTTTGTTTTTTGTAGAGACAGGGTTTCGCTATGTGCCTGGGCTGGTTTCAAACTCCTGGCCTCAAACAACCCTCCCACCTCAGCTTCCCAAGTGCCTCAGCCTCCCATCACGCCCAGTCAATTTTTTTATAAGTAGGTAGTACAAAAGCACAATATAAAATTCAAAATACATGAAAGAATATACAATAAAAGTAAATCCCCTTCCTACTCTTGCCCTCCAGTCCCTTAGTTTCCTCCCCTAGAGGCAGGCATCGATTCTGGTTTATTGTGTCTCCTTTTGGACAAACTGTAAAGGGCAATCTTTTAAAATTATTTAAGATGCATTTTTGAGCCGGGCATGGTGGCACCTGCCTATAGTTCCAGCTACCCAGAAGACTGAGGCAGAAGGACAGCTTGAGCACAGGAGTTTAAGTCTAGCCTAGGCAACGTAGCAAGACCCTGTCTCAAAAACAAAATTCATTTTTGCCACTTTTTCCTTATGATCACAAACGCCTGTGTGGATACTGACTGATCCAAGTTATTGCCCAGGTAATTTCTCATGAAAACTAAATAGCAATAACCTGAGAAGATCTACAGACAGGTGGGAAAAAGCAGATTGCTGCCTGATTGCTGCTTTCCTTCAATATTTTGTCTCCAACACGTACATTTTCTTTCTAAAATTTCTGTGTCCACAAACAAATGAAGAGCTCACAACGTGGCTGCTCAGAATTTGTGGCTTTCAATAAGCAACTGCCACGATTTCGAATAATCAACAGAAAGCCAGTTCTTCAATTCCTTTTTTTTTTCCTTTTTTCGAGATGGAGCCTTGCTCTGTCACCCAGGCTGGAGTGCAGTGGCGTGATCATGGCTCACTGCAATCTCCACCTCCCAGGTTCAAGTGATCCTCCCGCCTCAGCCTCCCAAGTAGCTGGAACTACAGGTACACACTACCATGCTCGGCTGATTTTTGTATTTTTAGTAGAGATGTGGTTACACCATATTGACCAGGCTGATCTCGAGCTCTTGACCTCAAGTGATCCACTACCTTGGCCTCCCAAAATGCTGGGATTACAGGTGTGAGCCACCGTACCCAGCCCCAGTTCTTCATTTCTGAAAGACAGCAGTCACAATCTAGTTGCTATGGTTTGGATATGGTTTGTTAGGCCCACCAAGTCCCCTGTTAAAGTGTGGTTCCAGTGTTGGAGGTGGGGCCTGGTGGGAGATGTTTGGGTCATGGGCGTGGATCCCTCATGAATGGCTTGGTGCTGTTCTCACGGTAATGAATGAGCTCTCCCTCTATTAGACCCCAGAAGAGCTGATTATTGAAAAGAGCCTGGCACCTCCCTCCACTCTAGCTCTCTCTCTTTCATCCTCTCTTGCCACATGATACTGCTCCTCTTTGCCCTCTGCCGTGAGTGGAAGCTTCCTGAGGCCCTCACCAGAAGCAGATGCTGGTGCCTGCTTCTTGACAGCCTGCAGAACCGAGAGCCAATAAAGCTTTTTTCTTCATAAATTACCCAGACTCAGGTTTTCCTTTAAGCCTTTTCAGATAATTCGTCATTATCTGTGATTTAAAAACGAGACTCATAAAGAATAAAGGTAGAAAGCTAGGAACACCTATTTGTTGCGTCTTTTTCTGAGCTTTCTCTGATATTTATGTACCCCCATTGCTCCAGGTCATGCCCCCTTTCTTTGCTGGGACTATTAAAATAGACTCCTTTGGTTGTCCCTGCATAATCAAGACACTGTAGTTGAATCCTTGTGGGCGAATGGGAGAGGGTTACAGGGAGAAGTCAGAGGTTACAGGGTCTATGATAATGAGTTTCAGCTTCATAGTGAAATGCTATTGCAAGATTTGAAGCAGAGGGTTTACCTCAACACACACACACACACACACACACACACACACAGCAGAGCCTTGAACAAAGGTTACAAATTACACAGGTCCATTTATATGCAGATTTTCTCCCACCTCTGCTACTCCCGGGACAGCAAGACCAACCCTTCCTCTTCATCCTTCTTCTCAGCCTACTCAACATGACGCTGACGAGGAGGAAGACCTTTATGATGATCCACTTCCACTAAATGAATAGTAAATATATTTTCTCTTAATTAAGATTTTTAAAATATTTTATTTTCTATAATTTATTATGCAAATATGGTATATAATATATATACAAAATATATGTTAATCAACTGTTCATGTTACTGGTAAATCTTTGGGTCAACAGTAGGCTATTCGTAGTTAAGTTTGGGGTTTTGGGGTTGTTTTTCGAGGCAGGGCCTCACTCTGTCACCCAGGCTGGAGTGCAGTGGCGTGATCATAGTTCACTGCAGCCTCGACCTCCTGGGCTCAAGCCATCCTCCCACCTCAGCCTCCCAAGTAGCTGGGACTGCAGCCATGTGGCACTACATCCAGCTATTTTACTATTTTTTATTATTTATTTATTCTTATTTTATTATTTATTTGTATTATTTTTTACTTTTTATTATTTTTTATTTAAATCCCTTGGGAACTGAGAATCCAAAGAAGCGGAACTATCCTGTGTTGTGGAATGAAAATAGTGAGTTGATTACTCCAAATTTAGGAAGGAAACAAAATCGAGAGTGATTTAGGAATTACAGCATTCCTCAAAGGTTAAGGACCAAGATAGAGTCACCATCCCCTGTTACTAAGTACAGATCCACATCAAGTCAGCTCTTTTTTTAAATTTTTTGTTTGTTTATTTATTTATTTGAGATGAATTTTCACCCTGTTGCCCAGGCTGCAGTGCAGTGGCACAATCTGGGCTCACTGCAGCCTCCTCTCCTGGGTTCAAGCAATTCTCCTGCCTCAGCCTCCCGAGTAGCTGAGATTACAGGTGCCCACCACCATGCCCAGCTAATTTTTGTATTTTTAGTAGAGACGGGGTTTCGCCATGTTGGCCAGGCTGATCTTGAACTCCTGACCTTGTGATCCACCAAGTAGTTCTTTATATTGAGAGTCCTCACATGCATATTTGATACATTTAATAGCAGTTTTGAAATAAAGGTGTTAAATGCATCCTATCTATCCCTGAGTGGGCGAAGAGATGCTAATTTAGCTTACTATATCAATACCTGTGGTCTATAATAGGCCTGGTTCTCAAAACTCTGGATTTGTATAGATAGGCCACTCTCCTCTCCCTTTCCTTAATCCCTTGTATGGTTTCAGTTTTTTGGACTCCTTGGGATAGGAAAATGGAAGAAAAAAGACTACACCACTCCTGTCCTAATCCAGCCAGCGAATTTTACCAGCAGAGAATGCCTCTGTGACTATTTCTACCCTTTCACTGGTCACCTTTCAGAACTCTGTTTTATTATGGATAAAACATGTCCAATCCACTCTTCTCTTCCAAGGAGCAACTAATAAACACCAAGAGAGTTTTTACTGATCAGTTACTGGAAATTTTCCATTTTCCATTTTAGCTCAAAAGTGGCGTAGTCTGTAGGGAAAGTTCTACCCTAACTTCACCTCACCTGTGCTGTGCTAGCCACCCTGACTTCCGGGACAAGGTTCTGTGCGAGAAATCTGGCACACAAGCTGACTGGCTTGTTCCCTCTCCCAGAGACCCCACGCCAGCCTGTCACTTCCATTTGGCTTCTGTGTCTGCAGTTCCAATGGGTCCTCTCCTGGACCAAGCCAAATAACATGGGATGGGGAGAATTTGTACAATGGGAAAGTTCTTTAATGATTCAACAACTATTTACGGAGGACCAATTATTGACTTAGTGTGGAAGTTCTGGGGAGTGAATAAACGACGCCTTTGCTTTCCTACCCAAGCTTGAGATCTCAGAAGAGCGTGTGGAAAGTAACAGGGGGGCAGGGCTGGGCAGCAGGAGACATTCCCAGCTAAGGAGCCAGAGAAAGAAGAGAGACTAATGCAGACACGCAAGGGGGTCAGAGACGTAAAAAGCAAGTGCAGAGAGTGTGGTTTCAATGGAGGCACAGTCAGACAATTTAAAGAAATGACAAAACTACTGAGCACCACAAAGGTCAAAGAGAATGGGAGGCATTTTAGAAGGAAGCAGAAAAGACATCAGCTTACTGAGAATGTCTCAACTACCACTACCACTAAGTCTTAAGAATCCTAACTTTTTTTTTTTTCTTTTGAGATAGGGTCTTGCTCTGTCACCCAGGCTGGAGTGCAGTGACACAATCACGGTTCATTGCAACCTCCAACTCCTGCGTGTAAGCGAATCTCCTGCCTCAGCCTTCTGAGTAGCTGGGACTACAGGCATGCACAACCACACCCAGCTAATTTAAAAAAATTTTTTGTAGAGCTAGGTCTCACTTTGTTGCCCAGGCTGGTCTTGAACTCAAGGCCTCAAACAATCCTCCCACCTCAGCCTCTTAAATTGTTGGGATTACAGGCATAAGTCCCAACTTTTTTTTTTTTTTTTTTTTTTTTTTGAGTCCCAACTCTTAAGGGCAAAATAATGGCTAGAAGTAAGCCATGCATACCGTTCCCATTGCAGTCTGGTGGTGGTGAGCCTGTGTTACAGGCTTAACATGGGGTCTAATCCAGAAGTGCTGATCTCTGCTTTCTCAGCTCAATGCAGCCTGAAAATCTCAAGGTACTTCACTACATACTAAGAAGGGAATAAATACCCACATTTGGAATCCAGTAAGCAAAAGGCAAATTCTCTGTGGATCCTGTTTAACCCAGTCGGTGATGAGTTAACTAACAATGACAGATTTTCATCTTTTGCAAAATTGTCTACAAAGAATGACAATCAGAAAGCAGAGTGCCTGCCTGTGAAGAATGTTGAAAGTTTCATCAGAACTGCAAAAAACAAATGAGTTTGCTCTTCAGTGTTAATGCCAATCAATTGATGATGGCTCCCTAAAATCTATATTGAGAAGAACTTTGGAGGTCCTTGAAGTTCAGCAAGAGCACCATGAAAAATATGAGCTGTGTCCAGCATGGGTATCTAACTGACAGCACTCTTGCCAAATATTTGCTGTTGCTAAACCTCCCTTTCCTTGAACCATACAAGACTTTGGCCAACAAGTATCATCTTGGGATGTCACATTTTGAACATTTCTTCTAATGTACCTGTGACCTTGCACATTTGCGGTTTGTCGCCAGCTTCTTGAGGTGTAAAACAACACTCTGAAAAGGAAGCTTTTGTACAGTGACCGAGACAGCCCTGCAAAAGGTCCTCCCTGATTAAAGCAATACAGTTTTGGTGTCTGGATAACAGGATGGTTGTCTGCAATTTGACATAGGAAAGCAAGGGTAACGAGCCGACTCTTCATCTTTCCCAATGGACAAACCGCAAGCCCTGTGTGTATGACTTGACCCTCACAGAATCTGGTGGATTTTGCTTCTGAGATCAGAGTAGAGTTCAAGTAAAACTTCAGAGAGCCCCATCTTCCTTTATTCAGACCAAGCTGCTCAGTAGGAAATTAGTATTTTGTGATGGTTCACTGTCCATTTAATGCTTCTATAACAGGTTTGCACTGTGCACTATTTCTTGATGAAGTAAGCATTATTAAAATTAATTTATTTCCCCTACTTAATATCAAATCTTGCTGCTTGTTTTGGAACCAAAGTATTCTTGGGTTTTTCCCCACTTGGACAAAATGCATCAGCTTTTAAATTTAGAGGAAAAAAATACAATAGCTAAGTGCTCCCATTATGCCCTGACAAGTAGATTTCCTACCAGAATTATTTAATATTACTAAGCAATATGCACAGGCACTTAATCCACTCAACATCTTTATCCTAAGAAAACAGGCCTAGTGAAGCCAGGCACAGTGGCTCACATCTGGAATCCTAGTACTTTGGGAGGCTGAAATGGGAGGATCACTTGAGCCTAGTAGTTCAAGACCAATCTGGCCAACATAGTGAGACCCCATCTCTATATTTTTTCTTTTTTCTTTTTTCCTTTTTCCCTTTCTCTCTCTCTTTCTTTCTTTCCTTCTTTCTTTCTTCCTTTTTCTTTCTTTCCTTCCTTCCTTCCCTCCTTCCTTCCTTCTCTTGTTCTTTCTTTCCTTGTTCCTTTTCTTTCTTTTTCTCCTTCCTTCCTTCCTTCCTTCCTTCCTTATTTCCTTCTTTCCTTATTTCCTTCCTTCCTTCTTTCCTTCCTTCCTTCCTCTTTCTTTCTTTCTTCTTCTTTCTTTCTATCTGAACTCCTAGGCTCAAGTGATCACCTGCCTTGGCCTGCCAAAGTGCTGTGATTACAGGCATGAGCCACCATGCCCAGCCTCCATTAAAAAAAATAATAATTGGGAGGCCAAGGCGAGCGGATCATGAGGTCAGGAGATAGAGACCATTCTGGCTAACACGGTGAAACCCCATCTCTACTAAAAAAACACAAAAAAAATTAGTCAGGCGTGGTGGCGGGCACCTGGGAGGCTCAGGCAGGAGAATGGCATCAACCTGGGAGGCGGAGCTTGCAGTGAGCCAAGATCACCCCACTGCACTCCAGCCTGGGTAACAGAGCAAGACTCCATCTCAAAAAAGAAAGAAAGAAAGAAAGAAAGAGAGAGAGAGAGAGAGAGAGAGAGAGAGAGAGAGAGAGAGAGAGAGAGAAAGAAAGAAAGAAAGAAAGAAAGAAAGAAAGAAAGAAAGAAAGAAAGAAAGAAAGAAAGAAAGAAAGAAAGAAAGAAAGAAAGAAAGAAAGAAAGAAAGAAAGAGAAAACAGGCCTAGTGAGAAGGGATGATAGGTTTAAAAACCAAAGACACTGTATTGGATCAACAACAGTTTCATGACATCCATTCAAAATGTATTTATTAAGGACATAACATATGGGGTGTCAGCACTGTTCTAGGCACTGAAAATACAGCTGTGAACAAAACACACACAGTTCCTGCTCTCAAGGAGCTTACATTTTAGTGAAATGAGACAGTCCAATAACCAGATGCTATGAAGAAAATAAAAGGTGGGCCAGGAGTGGTGGCTCATGCCTGTAATCCCAGAACTTTGCAAGGCCAAGGCAGGCGGATCACCTGAGGTCAGGAGTTCCAGACCAGCCTGGCCAACATGGTGAAACCCCATCTCTACCAAAACTACAAAATTAGCTGGGCGTGGTGGTGCGTGCCTGTAAGCTACTCGGGAGGTTGAGGCTGGAGAATCCCTTGAACCTGGGAGGTGGAAGTTGCAGTGAGCCAAGATTGCACCACTGCACTGTAGCCTGGGTGACAAGAGTGAGACTCTGTCTCAAAAAAAAATTTATAAAAAAAGAAAAGAAAAAGAAAAGCTGATGGGACTGGCTGGGTATGGTGGCTCACACCTGTAATCCCAGCACTTTGGGAGGCCTAGGTGGGCGGATCACCTGAGGTCGGGAGTCTGAGACCAGCCTGACCAACATGGTAAACCCTGTCTCTAGTAAAAATACAAAATTAGCCGGGCGTGGTGGCATGCCTGTAATCCCAGCTACTTGGGAGGCTGAGGGCCTGTAATCCCAGCTACTCGGGAGGCTGAGGCAGGAGAATCGCTTGAACCCGGGAGGTGGAGGTTGCAGTGAGCCGAGATCACGCCATTGCACTCCAGCCTGGGCAACAAGAGCAAAACTCCGTCTCAAAAAAAAAAAAAAAAAAAAAAAAAAAAAAAGTGATGGGATTGATAACATGTTATTAGAACACTTTCTCTTTTCATAGGGGTTATTTCTTTTCTATTTGAATTATGTCTTTGTATACTGTCTCAAATTTACACAAAGTCAATATTTGTTTGGATTAATATCACTTTAGCTGGAGTAGCAGTATTAAAATTCTCTGAAAAGGCTAAGTTCAGAAAACCTTCCTTTAGTTAGAGTTTCATAGCTTATGGTCTTCATTTTAACTTCGATGATGTTGGAGAAGGGTTTTGATGGGTCAGAGGAACAAACAGCATTCTAGAATATAAAACAGGCATTGCAGGAGTAGCTACGCGATAAAAGGAGCAACTGAAATGGAAATCTGAGACAAGGGACAAGCATTTAGGCAGAGGGAAGAGTAAGTGCAAAGACCCGTGGCTGGACAGTGCCCGGTGTGTCTAGGGAAGAGCAAGGTGGCCCATGTGACTGGAATGGAATAAGCAAAAGGGGAGTACTAGGAGAAGTCAGAGCTCAGAGCCAGATTACATGGGGCCTTTTAGGCCAACATAAGGACTTTGGATTTGACTGTAAGATGGGAAGCCATTGGAGGACGTTAGGCATAGGAGAGATAAATGTGGCTGAATCTCTTTATCTGCTTTGTGGACAATAAACATAAAGGCAGAGGCGGAAGCAGGAAGACTGATGAGGAGGCTGTTCCAGTAGCCCTGGTAGAGGCGATGGTGGTCTAGGGGAGGCAACGGGCAGCAGAGCAGGAGGCTGCTGAGTATATCTCAAAGGCCAAATGACAGAATTTTCAGACAAATTGGTTTTAGAGTATAAGAGAAAAAAAGAGCCAGGTGCGGTGGCTCACACCTGTAATCCCAGCGCTTTGGGAGGCTGAGACAGGCAGATCACTTGAGCCCAGGAGTTCAAGACCGGCCTGGCCAACGCAACAAAAACTCATCTCTACAAAAAATACAAAAATTAATTGGGCATAGTGGTGCACACCTTTCATCCCAGCTACTTGGGAGGCTGAGGTGGGAGGTTCACTTGAGCCCAGGAAATTGAAGCTGCAGTGAGCTGTGATCATGCCACTGCACTCCAGCCTGGAAAACAGAGTGAGACCCTGTCAGAAAGAAAGAAAGAGAGAAAGAGAGAAAGAGAGAGAGAGAGAGAGAGAGAGGGAGCGAGGGAGAGAGGGAGGGAGGGAGGGAAAAGAAAAGAAAAGAAAAGAAAAAAAAAGAGAGAGACGGTAAGGGGGGGCGGTGGGTGGGGAGAAAGGAGTCAATGATGACTCCAAGATTTTTGGCCTGAACAAGTAAAAGATGGACTTTCATTTTCATTTACCATGAAAGGAAGAAGAGTAGGTTCGTGGCTAGGAGGACGGTTGAAAACTAGGAACTAACCCATGAGGTTTGAGACGTTCACCTGACATACCAACAGAAATGCTGGGGGCAACTGAGTATGTCCGTGTAGACCGGAGTCCTGGACTGGTGACAGACACTGGGAGTCATCACAATATAAAAGGTGTTTAAAGACAGTGCACAGGATGACAGCCCCTAGGGAATGGTTTTAGATGAGGAAGACTTCTGAAGCCTTCACCTAGGACACTCCAGTATTGGGAGGACAGCAAGAAGGGGCAGATTCAGCAAAGCAGATAGAAAAGAAACAGTCCCTGAGGTTGGAAGAGATTCTAGAGCAGGTGTACTTTGTACCCTGGAGGCGAAGTAGAAAAAGCATTTTAAAAGTGATCATTTGTGTCAAATGCTAGCAGGTAAAGATAATGACAGAGAATTGACAATTGAATTCACTAATGTTAAGACAGTTGTATTGGAGTGTTCGACACAAAGCCATTCTGGAAAGAATGGAAGGAAAGAAAGCAGAGAGAAGAATAGACAACTCATGGGCTCAGCGTGGCGGCTCATGCCCGTAATCCCAGCACTTTAGGAGTCTGAGGTGGGAGGATTGCTTGAGCCCAGGAGTTCAAGACCACTCTGGGCAACACTGGCAAGACCCCGATCTCTACAAAATAAAAAATCCGCCAGGCATGGTGGTATATGCCTATTGTCTTAGCTACTCAGGAGGCTGAAGTGGAAGGATCACTTGAGCCCAGGAGGTTGAAGGTGCAGTGAGCCGAGATTGTGCCACTGCACTCCGGCCTGGGCAACAGAGCAAGACCCTGTCTCAAAAAAATAAATAAATAAAAGCAACATCTCATATTCAGGTACGTTAAATTTTTATATGGTTGCTTAATTGTTCTGATTGAAGACCATTGAAAAATAAGTCTTGATAAATGTTAGTATGAAAAACAGCAACAACAAAATGGAATAGACAACTCTTGAGTTTCTCCACAAAGGTGAACACAGAAAAAACAGGACATTCGTTAGCTATTCATTGTGGTTTTTTAAGATTGGCACTACAACAACATTGCATACCAACAGAAAGGTCCACTGGAAGGGGAAACATGGATGATCGAGAGGGGGAATAATTGCGGGAGTGAAGTTTCTGCGCACAGGGAGAGGCTGAAGGGTTGGCCCTAAGAACAGACAATCATCCACTGTAAAGAGATGGAAGGCAGATGGGCCAGCAGTTGTGGTAGAAACAGGGGGAGGGCTCTGATGACCTTTGTTTTGTTGTTTTTAATAAAATAAGAATTGAGTTAATCACCCTGTGAAGGCAGAGGGAGAGGGATATTGGGTACTGAAGGTTTGAAGAAAGAAGAAAAAGTAGAATCATGGTCTCAGAGGTGAAAGAGTAACTTGACTAAGAAAATGTAGGGGGGCGGGCGCGGTGGCTCACGCCTATAATCCCAACACTTTGGGGAGGCCGAGGCGGGTGGATCACCTGAGGTCAGGAATTTGAGACCAGCCTGGTCAATATGGTGAAACCCCATCTCTACTAAACATACAAAAATCAGCTGGGTATAGTGGCGTGCACCTGTAATCCCAGCTACTTGGGAGGCTAAGGCAGGAGAATCGCTTGAACCTGGGAGGCAGAGGTTGCAGTGAGCTGAGATCGTGCCACAGCACTCCAGCCTGGGCGACAGAGCAAGACTTCATCTCAAAAAAAAGGAAAGGAAAAAAGAAAATGTAGGAGGATCGTCAGGCAACTTGAAGGGCCTGCTTGAACTCTGTCGCTCATTGAATGAATGAGCCGTCAGCACAGTTGTGTGTTACTCTGGCCACTTACTAGCGCCTGACTGCAGCGGCTGAGGAGGCTGAGAGCTGGGTTTAAACAAGGCCAAGGCATGCGGAGGAGGGAGGGGGTTGAAAATGTGTACCATTGGGTGAGTAGCATGACAGCCACACAATCAGACAAGCAGACGCCAAGGCCAACCTGGGAAGGTGGAAGGGTAGGAAGCAGGGTTTAGAGGAAGTATTTTGGAGGTCGTGGTGGTGCTGAAGAACTGTTCAGTCAGAGCAGAGGAGGGAGTGAAAAACAGTGTTGGCCAGAGGGTGGGATATTTCAAATCGAAAGAGTGTATTTTTTGCTGGTAGGTAGACTTTGGTACTTGCAAAGTCTAAGGTAACTCCAAGGAGGCAGATGGCTGAGGCAGGATTAGAGGTGTGGGTCAAGGCCAGAATATTGAACACATTGTTTCTGTCCATTTCTAATGTTTTTACTCTCACATACCTTAAAAATTTTTTGAAATACTATATACCCTCTCACATATATAAGTTGACCTCTAAAATGTTTTGCTATAAACTTCCATGATTACAACAAATGTATTTCCAGTATATTCTCTATACTGTCTTTTTGTTTTTCTTTTCAGACAGAGTTTTGCTCTGTCACCCAGGCTGGAGTACAGTGGCGTGATCTCGGCTCAATGCAACCTCCGCCTCCCGGGTTCAAGCGATTCTGCCTCAACCTCCCAGGTAGCTGGGACTACAGGCATGCATCACCAGACCTGGCTAATTTTTGTATTTTTAGTAGAAATGGGGTTTTGTCATATTGGCCAGGCTGGTTTCAAACTCCTGCCTTGGCCTCCCAAAGTGCTGGGATTACAGATGTGAGCCACTGCCCCTGCCCTATACTGTCATTTTTAATAAAACATTTAAATATTACATGGCTCAAATAAGTTCAATGGAATATAAACGCTATACCACAAAGTTTTTAAAGTACTTACAATAAGAGTTTAACAATGCTTTTCCCCTAAAATTGTATTTCCATTCCACTTCCCCCACAAAATACTATCCTAATGATGTATTATTCTCGAGTCATTTGATTACCCTATTATACTTCTTGCAACAAACAAAAGGATATGTAATTCTCAAAGTTAAAAACTTTTTCTGAATTTAGTATTGCAATTATTATTTCACAATTGATTGAAACATGAACTCTGGGAATCGTTAAAATTCATAAACTTGTATTAAACATGACAAGGATTTGGGGGGAAACTTTATGGTGCTTTCAGAAGTTTCCCAGTGTCAGTATTTCAAATGTTCCCTTTGGTGGCCCGTCAACTTGTACAATCTGAAGCCACTAAATGGGGTGCTCTCCAGTATAGTGTGGTGTTCAGAACCATGACGAAACCACGAGCGAAAAGCTGGTTTTCGTTGTTTTAGAATGTGTGGCTCCAGCAGTTTGTGAAACTCAGGTAACGCATCACAGCGATACGGTGGCAGCGTCAGAGCTTCCGGCCCCCATTTTTATGGTAAGATGAGAGGATGATTATGAAAAGGGAGAAGGGAAATTTTCCCTTTGCACATCCTCCTCCCTTGGACTTCATATTTCATTCCCTTCAGAATAAACAGTAAACTAGTCTCAAAATAGCTTTACCACACAAATCTATACAGAGTGACAGGGAGCCTGTTATCTCTCCATATATAGAGCATCAAACACTGCTGTAACTCAATTTTCTGGCTCCAGGAATAAATTAATCAGTTTATCCTTCATAGCTACTGATTTTCCTGAAGACTCCAACTAATTAAGAGATGAAACAAACAGAAAGACAGATTTCCTACTCTCTCACTAAACCATGCTAGAAACAGCACATTTGGAGCCCCGTCAATGACTCTGCTGGAATTATTACTCTTGGACAATTAACTACCCCTTTTCTCTAGAGATCTTGTGCCTCATGCACAATTCAGGTTTTAATTCTATCTACAGATGGTATTTTTCCACCCTTAATAGAAATTTTTGATGGTGACACTGGTTAAGCAATTCTGACTTTCTGTAAACGCATTTTACAGAAACAATTACTTTAAATGACAATGGGACTCGCCTGGGAAAGCAGTTTAGTTGATCTTTACAGGTTATAAGCCAAAGGAGTATCAGGACATCAAATTCGAATAAACTTCAGAGCCCACTGAGAGCACAAGATGGTTGCCTAGGGTCACTTCTCACATCTACTTGACCCACATGGTAACAATAGAATGTGGCTTGAATTCAGATCCTCATTATCGCTTGCCTTTTGTAGTCCTTTCTTTCTGAGAAAGGGACCTAAGACGAACAGTGGTCCTTTCTGGAGTTTCTCTGATCAAATACGAAGGTTACTATCCATGTGTGACTATGAACGTAGACCAATTCTACCAATCAAGAAGCCAAACACGTTAATTTAATTTCAGGGTTGAGCTAGTAGGTTATATAACCCAATTGTATTTGACACACAGCTCTTGAACAGTATTGTCACTTGTTGCACCAGATTTGGTTAGGGAGGCTTTAAACACTTACACTTCCTCCGCCCAACTGAGTAGTAGTGTCTAGTGGAAAGAAGACACCGGTCCTTATGCCCGACTGCTATCTTTAAACAATGGTACAAATGGCACCAACACCACAGTGCTGGATATGGGAAAGTAAGGAGCTGGGGTATAACTCCCCCTACAGTAGGAGTACTCAGTAGATTTGAATATGATCCATCCTTTCATGGTGTAGTGTAGGGCAATATTTTCAAACTGTTTGAAAGGACCCTACTTCCTCAGAATATTAAGGTATTATAGGGGGAAAAGTGGCAATATTTCTCAGAACCTCTAATATGTATGTGCCTTCTTTATCTCCAAGAGGAAGAATTTTATATGCAAAGTATCCCAGCTTTCTTGGGCCGGTTAGCATTCTAGGATCCATGGAACACTTTGGGAAACTCTAGTATGGAACACAGTCTCACCCCAAGCCAAAGGACGTTGCCTAGTTACTACAGGATTCCTCTCCAAGTTCTACATGGTACGCTTTTGCAAATTATTTTTCACATTCTGCTTAAGTTATCTTTGAATTGTCGTATCAATGTCAAAAGTCAGGATGTGGCAGGTCTAACTGGGAAGATGTTAAGGAAACAAATGGCAGTCTGTTCACACTTGGGGATTATTTACAAATGCTTATGTATGGGGAAATTCCTTTCCCAGCATAATAAGTTGCTTCTCTTGTACCTTTGGTAGGACAGACCTTGGTGGAGCATAACAAGTAAAACAAAGATGCAAGTATCCAGTAAAAACAAACCAAAACAAAATAGGAAATCTTCTACCTTAATCCTGGATGGAAAGTAGTATAAAAATCTACTTTTAGCTACTATTTGCAACTCACTGGACTAGCCACTTGTTGAAATACTTAGGCAGGTACTGCAAACTCTCACATATAAGGTACTTTTTCACAAAAGCGCTTTACAAAGAACCCAAACTCACTCTTGTTAGCTTAAATGGATGAAGTCTTGTTTTGAGACCTTCAAGTGACATGAAAATGATATGAATTTTTAAAATCAATTCCAGATAATTAAACATTTAATCTACTATTAGGAAGGGAAATCTAATATAAAATAAATTTAATACAGTGAAGACTAAAATAGAAAGAGAATACTTTAGGCCGGGTGCAGTGGCTCACGCCTATAATCCCAGCACTTTGGGAGGCCGAGGAGGGCAGATCACCTGACGTCAGGAGTTCGAGACCAGCCTGGCCAACATGGTGAAACCCAGTCTCTACTAAAAATATAAAAATTAGCCAGTGTAGTGGTGCGTGCCTATAATCCCTGCTACCCAGGAGGCTGAGGCAGGAGAATTGCTGAAACCTGGAGGCGGAGGTTGCAGTGAGCTGAGATTGTGCCACTCCAGCCTGGGCAACAGAGCGAGACCTCCTCTAAAAAAAAAAAAACAAGGCCGGGCACAGCGGCTCATGCCTGCAATCCCAGCACTTTGGGAGGCCGAGGCGGATGGATCACCTGAGGTCGGGAGTTCAAGGCCAGCCTGATCAACATGGCAAAACCCTGTCTCTACTAAAAATACAAAATTAGCCGGGTGTGGTGGCGCATGCCTGTAATCCCAGCTATTCAGGGGGCTGAAGCAGGAGAATCACTTGAACCCGGGAGGCAGAGGTTGCAGTGAGCTGAGATTGCGCCATTGCACTCCAGCCTAGGCAACAAGAGGGAAACTCCATCTCAAAAAAAAAAAAATTAGCCAGGCGTGGTGGCACACACCTGTAATCCCAGCTACTTGGGAGGCTGAGGCAGGAGAATTGCTTGAACCTGGGAGACGGAGGGTGCAGTCAGCCAAGATTACACCACTGCACTCCAGCCTGCCTGGGCCACAGAGTGAGGCTGTCTTAAAAAAAAAAAAAAAGAGAGAGAGAGGGAGAGAATACTTTGAGAGAACTCTAGCTTTTCTCCCTCTCTTAACTGGGCACAGGAAAATGTCCTTATTTTTCACTGTGTAATTAGAAAAGTGCTGGGTTGTCAATTCCACCAAGCGGCACCTTAGTCAGAATTATCCTGAAGTTAAGAATGACATTGATGAAGAAAATATTCTATGCAATATTCAAACACTGTAAACTCAAAGTCAAAGCTACTGCAAAGTTTTTGCTGTGAACATTGAACTTCTCAGTCACGATTTTGCTACAGTGCTTTATAATTGCTTAATCTATGAGAATTTACTTTTTTCAAGTTGATGGGAAATGAATGTAACCAAAAAGCAAAATGTGTTCTAAGATTACAGAAGAAAATTTCTGATATTTGGAAGATGTTATCACATCTCAAGAAGGCACAGAAAAGCAATGGAAGTCTGTCTAAAAGGCTTGAAATTGCTATGTTCTGCCATTTCGTATAGTTGGTAAATCAAGTTCTTCTATTAGAGTAAAAAAGATTACTTCCCACCAAGGGTATGATTCCATATTACTAATCTAAAACCAGAACACCTGGAGAGAAAACGCGCCAGCTGGCCTAACACCTGTTTCTATGTGGGAAGTTTCTAAGATTAGAATACTGTAGAAATAAGTTAGGTCCTCTTGTCAAACAAAGCAATTAGATCTTGCTGTTCAAAGCAAGAATATGGCAAAACACTGCTATCTGAACACAAGAACAGGGGAGAAAAAACAATCCACATATTAAAAAAACCAAAAGCGGTTGGGCACAGTGGCTCATGCCTGTAATCCCAGCACTTCGGGAGGCTGAGGCAGGTGGATCACGTGAGGTCAGGAGATCGAGACCAGCCTGTCCAACACAGAGAAACTCCGTCTCTACTAAAAATACAAAATTAGCTGGCTGTGGTGGCGCATGCCTGTAATCCCAACTACTCGGGAGGCTGAGGCAGGAGAATCACTTGAACCCAGGAGGCGGAGGTTGCGGTGAGCCGAGATTGCACCACTGCACTCCAGCCTGGGCAACAAGAGCAAAACTCTGTCTCAAAAAAACCCAAAAAGACAAGAAAACAAAACCATACATTGAAGTCAAGCACTAGATACTCTCTTAGAATCTATTTATTCTGAAGCTAGACACAAATTCAACCAAATGCTTTTCCAACACACAACAAACTAAAAGAGGGATACAAGCTACGAGGCAGACAGTTTTAGAAGCAAGGAAGAATGAAAAACATCAAAAGCAGCCACATTTATTTTAAAACCAGTCGGAGGCAAGTACAGAGGCAAATGGTCCTCCATACTGGAGCGAGATTTAAGAATATCACTGTATAATCACATGGTGTTGAGTCGAAGGATGAATACATTAAATGTTTGTTTGTCCTACTATATGCCAAGAAGAATTTAAGGACATATTTAAGAAGGCAGGAAAACTTTTATCCAGCACAATTAAAATCTGAAAGACTACTTTAGCGCTTATAGGTACACAGCTACCCGAAATACCAAAAGGCGCTGTTGCAGTAAAAATCTCATTCCTCCCGTGTTTATGACATGGACATGTTGCTTTTATCCAATCTGTAAGGAAATCGGAATTTTTGTTTTTATAATAGAGACTGCTAAATCAAGAACCCACTAGCTAGTGGATAACTGAGGAAATTATCTGGGTAATTCTAAGGATTTCTCAGGTCTGGAATGCTGGGCCCAAGAGTGATGGTATTGCAAGGCTGGCCCAGGAAATCTCTCTCAGCATCCAAAGACATGCACTAAGGCCCAGCACGGTGGCTCACACCTGTAATCCCAGCACTTTGGGAGGTCGAGGGGGCGTGGATCACTTGAGGCCAGGAGTATGAGACCAGCCTGGTCAACATGGTGAAATCCTGTCTGTACTAAAAATACAAAAATTAGCCAGGCCTGGTGGTACATGCCTGTGATTCCAGCTACTTGGGAGGCTGAGGCAGGAGAATTGCTTGAACCTGGGAGGCGGAGGTTGCAGTGAGCCAAGATCGCACCACTGCACTCCAGCCTGGGCGACAGAGCAAGACTCCGTCTAAAGAAAAAAAAAAAAAGAGATGCACTGAGGTGGTGTCATTTTTAATCCTCAGATGAAAAAAGAGGCAAGACTAGAAACTCCTTTGGGGTCAGAATAATGTCAATTACTCTAGTACTGATATAGACAATGTTGGCGAATAACTTATGAGGTTTACAGAAACCTTAATTAAGAGGCAACATCCATCTGCATGTAGCTAGACAAGTGCTGTTAAACGAAGAAATGTTAATATTTGTTTTATACTGATAGTCAAGAAACTACAGTGGTTAACCTTTCATTACTTAAAGTGTTTTCCAGAATAGGATGGAAGGCAGTACTCAAGAAAAGTCTCAAAATCCTTTTGATCACATCATGCAGAAAGACACAATTTGGTGTTTACGTGTCTTTTACCCTTACCTAACATTACTTACTAATCACACCTTTAAAAAAAAAAAAAAAGGATAGACTTTGGGCTATCTTCACTGGCCATACTGCATAGCTAGAGTTTAATAACACTGTTTTCATTACATTTTAAGGTAGTCTTCTAGTCACAGAAAGTGATACTAATTTTCCATTTGCCAAAGTGACATGCTTCCTTTTTAAAATAAATTTACATCAAACAGTGAGTTGACTTTAAAAGTACTAAGTACATAGTAGTTTTAAATATAAAATTAGAAAGGTGTGCAGAAATGGCAAACTCCATCAAGATCTGTCTGTGGTGTCTGAAGTTTAGAGAGCCCTGCTTTAAAGTCTACTTACCACACACGTGAATTAAAGCTGTTATTTTATTAACTACCCAGTTAATAAGTTTGTGACCAGGAGACCCCTTTCCTCAGACTAATGTTAAGACATGAATAACAGCCACACTTTTAGGTAACCATATATTAAATCAGTCATTTTCCAGCTGAACAAACTACATGCCAAAGAGGATGAGTGACCTGTCCAGGATCACAGGCTGAGTCCACGCCTCTGGAATCTTGGTCCAGACCACTTCCCTCTCATTGAAATAGGAAACGATGAAGCAGCTGTGGTCTCTCTAATTGATGTACAGTTTAGGCACTATAGTAAAGGAAGTCCCAAAATAACTAACTTCACTTAAAACATATTTTGAACAACATAAAACTACTAAGTACTTGATTCAGAAAGCGCCGAAGAGCCGTCTAGCTTATTTACATGAACTGCTCCTTGAAAATTTGCTCCTTCCGTTTCAGAAGGGGGAATGAGGACAGAACCCCAGAGGAAGCCCCCTAAGAGGTACATGAAAAGGATTGGGGAGATGCAATTTTTCTGGTGTACTGTAGAGATTTTGAAATTTTCTGTTATTTTGTGTGTTTATTTTTTCATGCCCACATCCAGGCAACAAAATGAGTAGTCTGCTCATGTGAAGTTATGGCCCGAACCTGCAGCTTGGCCACAGTCCTGGCATTCTGGGGTCACTTTCCTACTCTCCCAGGTGATGCTCCACACCTCTCATTCCTACAGACTTCCAACTCCCTTCCCCATCACCTCCTCAGCTAGGAAAGTGGAAGCTATCATTTTCCCAATGACAAATTTAGCAACCTACCTGCATATATGCCCCATTCACTCCAGAATCTAAGCTCCACAAGGTGACAGATTGTCTCATTTTGGCCACTGCTTTACCCTCAGTACAAACAATGCCTTGCAAATAATAGGTGCACAATAAATACGTGAGTAAGTGAATAAAAGTGCTGCCCTCCCTGTGGACAGGGACAACGCACTGTCCCTTCTGCCTGCTGAGACCAGCCTCTCCTGAGTCCTACGTCCCACTGCATCTTGCCTATTCAGTTTTCCCATCAGCAGCCTTCACTTGTCCCCTCCTAATGGAATTCCATCAGCATATAATCATCATGCCATACTACTTCCTGAAAAGCTCAAGTCCTCCCTTACTTAGCTCACCTCTGCCTCCATTATAACCCACCTCTGTTCCCCTTTGCAAGGCTTGTCTGCAGTTGCCATCTCGATCTCAGTCCCCTTCTGCTCACAGTCCAGCCCCCAGACTTGCCGTTTGTTAAACCACAACAATCCCCCCAGTCTAACAGTTCTCAGTGTTCACCTTCCTTCAATAGCACCTGAATGAGCAGATGACTCCCTTCTTGAAACAGTTTCACATCCCCGAGTGCTCTCAGGTTCCTTTGCTGGCTCCTCCCCATTTTATATGGGAGTGACACAGGGCTGACCATCTCTCCTCCCAATCTACTTGGTTGCTACTCAAAGTGTGGGCCCTGGTCCAGCAGCATCAGCCTCACTGAGAAGTTTGCTAGAAATGCAGACCCTCGGGCCCCACGTCAGATCTCCTGAAGCAGAATCTGTATTTTAAGCAAACAAGCTTATTAACATTTGAGAAGCTCTAATTTCCTGAGTAATTTCAGTCACATGGCTTCAAACACCATAGAGATGACTCTCCAAAATGTTTACCTCCTGTTACCCTAACGGTCATATGCGGGGTTCCATGCTTGATTCTACTAGAAATCTATTAGGCCATCTCAAACCTAAGTGCAAAACATAAATTGTTATTTATTTCCCTTCAGGTCAAAAACCCGAGTCACCCTTGTCATCTCTTTACCTTCCAATCCCTGGGCCAAAGTTCTGTTGGCTGTACCTTTAGTACAGAGTCCTACCACTAGACACTACTGCTGCTGCTACCACCCTAGGCTAAGCCACCAACACTCGATGTGAAGACTTCTGAGTTGCTATGACATCTTCTGAGTTGCCTCTGCTAAATCTCCCTATTTTCACCCAGGTTCCCTATAATGTTGTATACACAGTATCCAGAGTGACCTTTAAGTATGTCAGACCATGGCTCAAAACCCCTCAGTGGCTTCCCAAATTTCCTACCATGGCTTCCAAGGGCCCCAAGTTCCTAGCCCCTTGTACACTGTGCTCTAATGCTCTGCTTCAGTCAAACTGCCAAGTTTGTTCCCTCTTCCCTCCCTCAAATCTTTGCCTGCCTGATTTCTGCTCTTAGCTCTACGGATTACTTCCTGAAGATGCCTTTTTTAATTACCATAAATAAAAGACTCACCACCCCTCTGCCGTTCATTTCCAACCCTTTACTCGGTTTTCCTTCCCTTTTAGCAATTTACCTAACATTATATGTATCTGACTCCTCCACTAGAATGTATTGTCCACAAGCAGGGATATTTTCTTCTTTACACCACAACTGCTTAAAACGGTGCCTGGCACATTAAGAAGCACTCAGATGTTGAGTATTCAAGCACTGGTGGTGGAGCCACTGGGGGCAGGGGATACTCTCATGTGTGTATAAGCATCTATATATGCTTCAGATTTGTATAAATCTGGATGTAGATAATCCACAGCAGCTTTCAGTAAGTTGAAAACTGTGAAATGTGGCAGTGGTTCCAAAACATTTCTATATATTAGAATGGGAATCTTTAAAAAATTCTAATGCTTAAGCCACAGTCCAAATGAATTAGATCACAATTGCTGAGGGTGGGGCACAGATAACAGTATTTGTTGAAACTCCCAGGTAATTCTAATGTTAAGTTTGAGAACCACTGGTATATACAGTATGAGTTGGTAACCATATGAGATCCAGTATACTCAACAACAAAAGAAATTCCAGTCCTAATGCTATGTATGCTTAAGACTTCTATTTCCAAGATGCAGAGAAAACAAAACAAAAAAATTCATAAAACTGTTCCAGATATTAGGTCTTAAAGGGAGCACACCTTCCAGGATTTTCCAGGTTCGCTTTCCCGTCAAGTCTAATCCAAACTTGGGCATTTCTATTAGGAAGTTTATTCTTTTATCCCATCTGCTCAGGCAGATTTATGCATGAAAAAGTGGTGACTTCTATGTAAGTCGCATCTGAAGGCTTTGGGGATTTTGTCCATACTGGTATTTTTAATGGTGTCAAGTAAAAAGCTCCACTCTGGTAATAAGGTTGTAATCACTAAAACAAAATGCCATATTCTCAAAAGGATTTCCTTACAACTCAGCTAAGTTATTATGATGAGAATGGATTTCCTAAATTCTTAATCATGCTGTCTAACATTTCTCACTCAAAAGGTAACAGAATCAACTAGCTACAGTCATGAATCCAAATATCTTTAGGTCGTAGCTAACAAATATTGCACATTTACCCATCTCCAAACTCACTTTTAAACTATCTTTATACCTCAGAATGAAGGACAAAATTAATGAAAGAGAAGTCATGTCATTATTCAAATCCTTACTATAGTGCAAATACTAGAAATTTCCAAGGAATCTTGGAAATATTTAAGCCAACTCATTTTACAAGTAACGACCTGACACCCAGACGAGGTGAAATGACGTGCCTAAAAGTCACACAGGAGAGCTAGAAGAGAAAAAAAAGTTTGTTTTTTTTTTTTTCCCAAAACAAGCAGGGGTTTTTCATGTTAATCAACAAGAATCAAGATCATCAGATCACGAAGAAATGAGGAATAAAACATACGTTACACACAGATTTAAAGAACTAGTCAATCTGCTGCCCCCAAAATCAAAACCTTCTCTAAACATATGGACATATATCCATCAAGATGCGTACCCTTCAAATATCAGAATCTTGGAAAATTCAACTTACAAATACATTAATTGCATTATGATGATGAAGTAAGTTAAATGTGAAAACATCAAACAGCACCAATACCAGAAGTTACGAAGGTAAATACACTATTATTTAAAATAATGTATAGTCACTGATTGGGACAGAAATGACAATAACCACTAGCAAAACCATTTAAAACAACTCTCTGACATAAAGGCTATACGTAAAGACTACTATATGCCCTTTTCCACTGATAGGCCTATGGCTAGGCATCCTGGCAGCGGGTCACATGGAAAATACTATTAAGATGCATTTTTAAATTGTTCAACCTTGAGTCATGATACTACATAACCCAAAGTTTGCCAATGTAAGCCAGTCGCTATATTTTTGGTATCCTACTTTTTTGGGGGGGGGGCGGGGGCGGGGGGGGGACGGAGTCTCGCTGTCACCCAGGCTGGAATGCAGTGGCAGGATCTTGGCTCACGGCAACCTCTGCCTCCTGGGTTCAAGCAATTCTCCTGCCTCAGGCTCCTGAGTAGCTGGGACTACAGGCGAGTGCCACCACGCCCAGCTAATTTTTGTATTTTTTATTAGAGACGAGGTTTCACCATGTTGGCCAGAATTGTCTCGATCTCTTGACCTTGTGATCCGCCTGCTTCGGCCTGGTATCCTAACTACTCTTAGCTGTCCCAATTAAAACAAAACACAAAACGACTCCCTTATTAAGCACTAAATTAAGTTTATCCACGAAGCAGCAGCAAGGCATTAACAAATGGGCTGACAGTATCAAAATGCTACTGAGGAAAAGACAGCAGCAAGTACTCTCATAAGAGCACATTATTCCACATGGAATCCCAAATGACTCTTATCTCCAGTTCCTCAAACCCCTGGAAGACTAGAGATGAACAAGCGAAGGTATAAACGGGGCTAGGGAAAAAGCAGCTCAAATGGCATAGTGTCTGTATTTTAAAGTACCCAAGATCATGTGATGTTACAGAGAAATCCCACTATAGCTCAAATTGTTTAAACATGTATAACTAAAATGCTAGTGACACTTTTGTGTTTACCCAAAAAATAGCATTGCAGTTTTAAGTGAAAATGAAATAGGCATGGTTTGTGAAATGTTTGTTTACACCACCCTCTTCCTGCTCCCTGCTCGTTTCATCAGGTGATCTGAAGACTACCTGGTTGGAAATATTTGGTAATGCAGTGCAGAAAATTAAGGTCACAGACAAAGTACAACAACTTTTAATACACCATTAATACTAATGATTAAAAATTATTGCATAGTCTTATGCATTTACCCTAAAACATTTTCTGAAAGTAAACGAATTATATAAAAGACAAACAACCCTTTAAAATCTGGATGGCCTTTACTACCTCGACCTTCTATCCTTTTTTGTCTTTTCAGTACTTTTGTCCATGGTTTTCTCATTGTCTCCCCTGCACTTTGGGCAATACCATTTCCCCTTTGGTTTATAGGTGAGTGAAACGCATGAAAAGTGAAACCATTCAATTGGACACTGTTCATTGTCACATCCTATCATCTCCCCATAAGACACTTGGTTGCATAAGCAGTATGTAGGTTCGTTAGGATCTATTGCAAACTCAACAGGTGAAGCTTCCCTTTCCTGCTTGGCCTTGGAGCGTTTCTTCTTCTTTGCTGACTTGGATTTCTTTTCTTTAGGTGGCTGATCATCACAGTCTTCGATCCCATTTGCCATATGACATAAATCACGGCTTTCACTTGTCCGCTGTCTGCGGGGTCTTCTTGAAGATCTTTCTGGTTGGCTAGAATCCATCTTTGCTTTATCTGAGGCCCGTTCACTTTCAGCAGGATCTTGGAAACACTGTGAATGTAACTCCATTTGTCTTGCCCGATTTTCTACCAATTCAAGCATTTGTGTAACAATCTGGATTTTTTCATCTCCCAATTCTTGACTATTAATTAGTGCTCTCTGGAGAAGCTGCTGTAGACGTTTCTTTTGGTTTAAATCATCTTCTTTCTTATATTTTTCATAGACATCATCAATTTCCTTTAACGTTTCTAAAAAAGGAAAAGAATGAGAACATTATCATGTGTTAGCAGACATAACATTTCCAAGTTAGTTTTTTTTTTACAGAATTGAAGTTAGAACTCAAACCATGAAACCATACTCCTCTTTGGTACGTATACATTAAAAACTATTTCATACAAAGACCACATTATCTAATATGAAAGTACATTTAGAAGTAAAGTAATGAAAAGAAAGAACACAAAACTAATACTCATTAATCTATATTAAAAAGGGTAAGAGGCCGGGCGCGGTGGCTCACGCCTGTAATCCCTGCACTTTGAGAGGCCGACGCAGGTGGATCACCTGAGGTCAGGAGTTCAAGACCAACCTGGCCAAGATGGTGAAACCCTGTCTCTACCAAAAATATAAAAAATTAGCCAGGCATGGTGGCAGGCGCCCCTAATCATTCCAGCTACTCGGGAGAGAACTGCTTGAACCCAGAAGGCAGAATTTGCAGTGAGCTGAGATCACACCACCGCACGCCAGCCTAGGCGACAGAGCAAAACTCTGTCTCCAAAAAAAAAAAAAAAAAAAAGGATAAGAGATGTTTGGCTAATGATCAAAAGTATTTCTAATGGGCAGGAACACTGCATGCCACTTCAGTCTACTAAGTGCTGTAACACCTTCAAAACAACTCTATACATAAAATTTGCAGGCTGGGGTCCAGCTCTAAAACTTGTAAAGGTTACAGGACTAGGCTACAGATTACTGCCCAAATGTGTTTACAGGATTTACAGTCAAATCAATGACTTGTGACATGACTTCGGAGACACTACAGCTTCACTTTCACATCACACATTCTTAACAAAGAAGGCATAAACAGCTCTTAGCTTCCCATCATCTTAGTTTTAATGGCTCTATTTTAGCCTCACATGGGAAATTCTGAAAATGAAACTATTTCCAGGGTAAAACTATTTCCAGAGTAGATTCTGGTTCTGGCATCAACTGACCAAACCACTAACAAAATTATAATAAAGTCAGCACTGGATCATTCTGCCTTTGTAGATAAATCAGGAGTTGGTTCTAAGCTTTCTGAACTGCTGATTTAGTTGCAGGGCACATGGAATACACTTACTTAAATAAAATAAAAATAGCTGACTCACTAGAAGGTATCCAAAAATCTGAAAATATAATTTCATATGTCACCAAAAATTTACTTAAGATTAGTTTTGTTCAAAACTGTTTTGTTTCTTATTCTTACAAGATGTAATGCTATCTCAAAGAGTTCTGTCCCCATGGTATTTTTCATACCACATGGCATACCAGTTTTATATTCCAATATTATAATTATTAAAAACAGAAATGTTGGACAAGTAAATATATACATTGGGGCTGTCTGCAAGTAAGGCACACAAAAGCAAATATTCCACAGAACTCATTAATTAGCTTCTCCCTGGCAATCGCAGGTACTCATACTTGATGTACAACTGTCTAACCTGGAATACATAACAAAGTGCCAGCACACGGTTAACAGCACTTATGCCCGCATAGCATATTTTTGAACAAAGTTCATGTATATTCCATTTGCTTAGCTAGGCATCTAAGCAGATTTCTTAAGAACCTCATTTCCCTACAGGAAAAATAAGGAAACTGGTTCCCTCAGACACATAAAAAAATTGAGGATTAAAAAAAAAAGAGGCAAACCTCATTTCAAATATTCTGTACCTAATAATCAGGTGTTAGAGGCTAATTACAGTATATATCACACCAGCACACTGATAGATGAGATACAAAAATTTTTAAGACACCTTTTTATATAGTGAAAGACAAGAAATTTAACATTTACTCAGCCCCTTCTATGTGGTAAAGATTTTCTCAGTTAATCTCCACAGCAACCCCATGAGGAAGCCATCACTTCTGCTTGTGAAAAAAACTGCAACTCAAGAGATAAGAACCCCAGACTTTGAACTGTACCAGATCTGTATGTTTGACCTAGCAGTGTAAGCACTTTCTATAAACTATATGAAGGCACTTGAAATTAAGTATCAAATTTTAGTTTGAAGGTTGTCATTTATCGAAGAAATGAGAACACTAGAACAAAAATAAAGGTTCTCTAATAACCGTATCCCATAATAAGTACTTCAATTGTGAAATTGTTTTCTTCTTTATTTCTCATCTTTATAAGGTTTTCTGCAGTTCTGAAAGTGTCTCAATAGGTGAGAAATTTATTTGACTGCCTATATGATTTATATCACTAAATATTGCTAGAAATATTAGATCCAAAACCAAAAAAGACTTCAGCACTAGTGAAGAAATAAAAAACATGAAATCTGAACCCAAAACACAAAATATATATAAACATAAAACTGTGAAAGTTGAGCTCAGTAACCATGCGCAGAGTGAAAACTGGATGAGTTTTTAATCATTAATCACAATCTTCAGGGAGCTAAGAATTTTTATAATCTCTTAGTCTTGTAAGGCCTACTATATTACTAATCTTACCAGAGCTATTAATACATCACAATTATAGATGATCCGAAAGCAGATTTCCCTGTCAACAAATTATAGTATCCCTTACCAACTTCAAATAGCTTAACTCTTGTGAAAGGAAACATGTGTCTTCAAAGAAATGTAAAAACCTGCAAGCTTGCTGGGCGCAGTGGCTCGCGCCTATAATCCCAGCACTTGGTGGGGCAGAGGCGGGCGGATCACCTGAGGTCAGGAGTTCAAGACCAGCCTGGCCAACATAGTGAAACTCCGTATCTACTAAAAATACAAAACTTAGCCGGGCGTGATGGCAGGTGCCTGTAATCCCAGCTACTCGGGAGGCTGAGGCAGGAGAATCGTTTGAACCCGGGAGGCAGAGGTTGTAGTGAGCCAAGATCCAGCCACTGTACTCCAGCCTAGGGGCAGAGCAAGACCCTGTCTGAAACAACAACAACAACAACAACAGCAGCAGCAGCAGCAACTGCAAACTTTACAAACTTTAGTGTTATTTGAAAAACTAGAAAGGTTCAATATACAATTATTAAGCACGTATCATTTTTAGGTTACCATTCATGTTTGTGCTCCATATCTGTAGAAATCCCCTTGGCCAGTTTTTATTAAAATTTAAATTGTTTGAAAACAAGGATATGCATCTAAAGTTGCAGGAGCTGAAGCCAAATATTCTACATCTAATTAACTGGACGAGTTACTTAAACTCTTTCTAATCTGTAAAATAAATATTTATATAATGGTCTGGACTCAGCGCATCAGTTTGAATTCCCTCCCCCCATCCCCTCCCCCAAACACGGATCAGTCCTATGAATCCCATGGATTCAGAAAACACAAATTTATCAACTAAAAAAAAATCAGAGACACTTATGTCACACAAGAAGTGGATTCCTTTAGAGACTTTTAAACTATAGGATTACTGACGTGTTTACAAAAACAGAGAATGGGTCCAGGAAATTATCTTTAAAGTTCATATGGCTGTTTCCATACTATGTTCAAGGTCTGTTCCTCGATTCAAGGTTATTAAGCGCAACACATTTCCTCTTTTAAACTGCCCTCCTAGTAGCACCACCGATAGTAGGTGATAACACTGTAAGGAAGGTCGATTCTGTCCCGGGTTCCCGGGTCGGCCCGTAAAGGGTGGTTTCGCCTTAACACTTAAAAGTCGGAGAAGGAGGGGCTCGGGGACGCCAGGCGGTTGCCCAGTCAACCAACCCACTTCCTCCTGAAGCCCGGAAGTGACACATGTCCCGGAACCTACGCGGAGCCAGGGTCCGAGACCCTCCGAGCTGCTAATCTCCGTCCTGATCCATTGGTTGGGAAAGAGATTGGAAACATCACCGCAAAACATGCTGCAAACCCCGACTCGGACTCCGCTGGGGCCGAACCAACGCCCCCGCACAGCCTCGACTCCCTCCCCAGCAGCCTGCTCGCAGCCGCCCCTCTTGCGACCAGCCATTTTCCAGGCCCGCGGGAACGCGCGCCCCGCCCCTCCCACGCCCCACGTCACACCCGCAGGCCCCGCCCCCGGCGCGGGGGCCCTCCCCGCCACACACGCCCCTCTCTTCCTCTCCCGCGGGGGACCCCTCCCCTCTTAACCATTTTGCCGAAAGAGCTGGGCTAGGGCTGCGGCTCGGGGCGGCCGAGAACTTTCCCCAGGCAAGAGAGCGGAACGGACTGCTCTCCTCCCGGCCGGGGCAGGAGCGCGGAGGAAGGCCCCCTCAATCTGCCTCCGCGGCCTCTCGCCCCCTCCCTCCCGCACGTTCCAAAGCACCCGCACTCCGGGGTGGGGGCGAGTGAGGTGGGGAAGTGCGCCCCGCAGACCAGCGGGAACCCGGCCGCTCACTCCCTCCGGCCCTTGCCCCGCTGCAGTCCTGGGCCGGGGCGGCAGGGTCTGCGGCACGGGGCAGGCGAGCGCCTGAACAAATGCTTGCTGCTTAAAATGGCTGATTCCCCTCCGCGGCAGCTGCAGCCGCTGGGTCTGCAGCGGGGGCTGACGAACAGCCCCCACCCCCACTCCGGGGACCCCAGAGAAGTACTCGCCCACCGCGGGCAAGGAGGGCCGCGAACCCAGTCTCCAGTCCTCCCCGTCCCGCTCGGCAGACCCTCGGTGGGCTCGGGGAGACTGTCACGGGAGAAAGGGAAGGTGGCACTGCCCCGGCAGGCTCCCTGCCACCGGCTCCCGAGGCCGGCAGCCCCGCGGCCCCTACCTTGATATTTGTTGTCCAGCTCTCGCAGCACAGACACGTTCCTCTGCATGTCGTGGGGCAGCGACTCCACGCACTCAAGGTAGTCCTGCACGTAGCAGGTGAGCAGCCGGCTCCGCTCCCCGGTCAGGAGCGCGGCCGACGAGTACAGTTGCTGCTGCTGCTGCCCTAACATCCTGCCGATCCGCGCCGTCGCCGCCGCCTCCGCATCCAGCAGCCGCACATGCACCGGCCGCGGCCGCCGCGGTCCCTCAGCTCAGCAGCCCGGCGCCGCGGGGACCCCGCAGCCGCTCGAGAGGGCACGGCCGCGCTCCCCGATCTCCACTCCCCCTAGAGCAGCCCTCACTCCCCGCCCCCGCAGCACCAGCCCAGGGGCGGGGCGAAACTGGGGCTCCCTCCTTTCTCCCCTCCCGCTCCAGGACCGGAGCAGTGGGGATCCCCTCGGCGGGGCCGGCGCCGGGGTCCCGGACGCTGACACTTCCTGTCCCCCTCGGAGTCCCCAGATGCTACCAGTGCCGTCTCGCAGCTCGGATCCCCATGACAAGCCTGTCGCCGCCTGCCTGTCCCCAGTCACCCTCCGTGCCTGACGGGGAGCCTCCCGCTGGCCTGCCCCCGCCCCTCCGCCCGCGGCCGCCTCTGCGCCTGCGCAGCGCTCGATCCGAATAAGGCCGGGGCCCGCCCCTACCGCCTACCGGAGGGTTCGCATTCTCCCGCCTTCGCTTTGCCGCCCGGGCGATTGGTCTGCCGGCTCCGGGCTGGGGGGGAGGGTGTCGGGGGCGGCCAAACGGCAGGCCGCGCCCCGCCCCCCTTAAAGGGGAAGCCTGGGGAGCCAGTCTCTGCGCCCCGCGTCTGAATGGGACCCGGCAGGGGAGGCGGCTCGGTCCTTCCGGCCGCCCTCCCCGCGGGAAGGGGCAGCTCCGCCCGGCCACACCGGCTTTTTACCCATCCGGCGGTCCGAGTGCGGCTCCTCGCGAGCCTGCAAAGGAGCAGCAGGCTGCTCCTTTTCGGACGACCCGGAGCGAGGCCTGCAGGACTGCGCGTCCCGGCTGGCGGCGGGCGGCTCCCGGCATGCGCGGCAAGGCGTTCCCGCCGCCTCCGAGCTCGCCTGGGGCTGCCGCCCGCCTCCTGCCGGGCCCTCGGGCTCGTCCGGCACCGCGGGGCTGATCGGGGAGGTAGGCGGTGCTTCCTTCGGCCCCCGGCGTCATGTGCCCTGCGGGTTTCGTGGCCCTTCCCCTGCGCTGGAATCTTCTGTGTCATTTAGGGGGAAGGGATGCGGGACGGCATCTGCCTGCCAACGCATAGGTCCCACAGACAGCCTTTAAAAACAACTGCGTTTGGGGTGTGTCAGAACATTTAAACACAGGACGTCGGCGGGGCTTCCTGGCGGAGTGGGGCACACGCCAGCTTTACGGGACTTTTTGCTCGGTCCTGCCCCAGGACTACAATCGGAGGGGACCTGGGGCATGCAGACGCGAGTAAAAACCTAGTCAGCGGGCGGGCCCTCGGCCCCGTAATCTACGTGATCTCCTAGTGGGGTTTAATTTCGGTGTAGTGTAAACGAGATGCCAAGCAGAGGAACTGATTTTAATTACAGATGGACTTTTTTGAAAGAAATGGGTGCAAATAGAATGAATGCATGGAGAATTTTAATGGAATGCCTATGTAAACAAGCCCTATTGTGAGTACTACCTTTGAGTTAAAAAGAAAATGTGAGTGGTGACAAATTTGGATCTTCTTAGATCCAGTTTGCAGCGTTGGTACACCAGAATGGTGACCTATTTAGAGCACTTTTGAAACAGCTGTTAATAGTAACTAGCTTTTGACTTGCAAAGAGGAATCTAGATCCTTATCTAGAGGACATTTTAAATTTCAAACCAAAATAAAGCACTCCAGGCAATTGGACGTCATAGGACGTCAACTATTTCAAAGGACTGGGAAATCGTCTTGGGTTATTACCCTAGGACACTGAGGTTTGGGCCAGTATGAAGTCAACCCAGACAGTTCAATGTAGAGTATTTCTGAGAACATTTGGGGATTTTACTGTTCTTTAAACCTTTCGGCCGGGTCTCGTCAAAAAACGGCCACTGTGAAGAACTGAATTTTACTGGTTTTTACTTGAACTCTACTATTTTTGTTTTCTCACAAATTTGAGTGAGATGGTCTTTATCAAAGGCCCAAAATAATGTGGGGTGCCTTGTTACAGGTCAAACACCGAATGTACCAATGGATTTTATTGAGTCTGATAAGTGAGCTGCAGGTAGATAAGAGAAGTGTTTAGAAACTAAAAGGGGAAAAAGGCAAAGATGCAGAATACCTACAGTACTCCAGAAACAGAGCAAGGTGATAGGAGGGATGAGCATGGAATAGGAGACATTTTATAGCATTATTTTCACCTTTTATAATTATGTTGAACAGGCTGGAAAAAAGCAAAAAAATCCAAAGAATATTTTAGCTGGTACTGATCTAAAACTATAAAACACTGTAGTATGATAATATATGTATATGTATGAATTATTTTAGACATGCTTTTCTTGCCATATTTATTTTAAAAGGTTAATTGAAGGCTTATTCTACTGCCACCCTGCGAAAGCAGCCTGTGTGGGGAGAACACTTCAGTGGGGGAAAAAAAAAATCGCCACAATCCCTAAACCCTTGACCTTGATTATTGAGCACTGTCCTTCCCTTCTGAATGGTCACTTAACTGGAAATATGGGGCCTCTTAGAAGACAAGATTGAATTTCTTGTCTTCTAAATGCAAAATTTAAAATCTCCCGTTCTCAGCAACTAGCAATTAATTTATGGTATTTAATCCTGTGAATAAAGCAAAAAGGCATTTTCTTTGCTCCACAGTGTATTATCTACCACAAAGCAACCCTAAAAAAAAAAAAAGTAACTGATCTCCCTAAATTAGTCTGGGATTACCTTGAATTTCTAAGTCAGTGACTTTAAAAGGTCCCTGGCAGGGACTGTGTATGCCTCCATACCTGTCTCTTGGGGAGAGCAACAACTTCAAACTGACTGAAAACAAACTGGCAAGTAATTGTGAAAGATTCCTAAAGAAGACTGCTGAGAAAATTCAGCTTCTGTTTGAGTCAGGCCAAATAAATGAAATCCTTTTCTTTTTTCTACTTTTTAATATTTTTAAACTTTTATGGAAATTTTCAAACAAAGGCAAAAGTAATAGTACAATAAATCCTCATATACTGTTTACCCAGCTTCAACGTTTAGCAACATATGGCTAAGATTATTTAATCTATATCCCTTCACACTCCCTCACTCTTGCTGGATTTTTATCATTTTATCTGTAAATACTTTAAATATGATTAGGTAAAATATAACAGTTGTTTTTTGTTTGCTTGTTTTTGAGACGGAAATTTGCTTTTGTCGCCCAGGCTGGAGTGCAATGGGGCGATCTTGGCTCATTGCAACCTCCGCCTCCCAGGTTCAAGCGATTCTCCTGCATCAGCCTCCCAAGTAGCTGAGATTACTGGCGTGTGCCACCATGCCCAGCTAATTTTGTATTTTTAGTAGAGACGGGGTTTCACCATGTTGATTAGGCCAGTGTCGAACTCCTGACCTCCAGTGATCTGCCCACCTCGGCCTCCCAGAGTGCTGGGAATACAGGCGTGAGCCACTGTGCCCCACCAAGATAACAGTTTTTTAAACATATCCATAATACCATTTATTCTGTCTCCCCAAATTTTCTTACTGTCATTTGATAACTACACAATTCAAATTTTCCTGTTGTCTCATTAAATCTTTTGCATTTGGTCTAACAGGATCCAACAAATCCCATGCATTTTATTTGGTTAATGAGGTCTTTTCCAAACCAGTAAGAGGCAGTTAATTCCCTGTTTAATTCAGTGAAGCAGAGAGCAATGTTTTTCTGAGGAAGATATTCAAGTAGTTTAAAATCACTGCTTTACATATGGAGAAATTCAAGAAGAAACCCTCATATGAAAAAGTTACCGACTGATAGTGTGTTGTAAGAAATGTAATTGTACCTGATGCAAATAAATAAATCCTTAATAATCTAGGAGTCTGCATTAGAGTGTAATTTGTTCTAGAAGGTCCAGTGAAGCATCTTAGATTATAGTGAAAAACCCTAAAACTTTACATCAATTCATTAGTACAAAAAGCAACTAAAAAAACCTAATAGTCCTGTAATCCCAGCACTTTGGGAGGCCAAGGCGGGCGGATCATGAGGTCATGAGATCGAGACCATCCTGGCTAACACAGTGAAACCCCATCTCCACTAAAAATGCAAAAAATTAGCTGAGTGTAGTGGCGGGCGCCTCTAGTCCCAGCTACTGGGGAGTCTGAGGCAGGAGAATGGCGTGAACCCGGGAGGCGGAGGTCAATGAGTCGCAATCACGCCACTGCACTCCAGCCTGGGCGACAGCAAGACTCCGTCTCAAAAAAATAAAATATAATAATAATAATAGTTTGCATCTCCACTGAACTCAGTTTTAAAGCATTTTTGATTATTACATAAGTAATGCTATTGTAGAAAAAATTTAAATAGAGATAAAAAGAAGATACATAAAAGTCACTACAAACTGGAGTTAATTCTTCTTAATATCTAAATATACTCCAAGATGTAATTCCATTTTAGCAGTTCTTTTGCTTTAAGAAAACACTTTGGCTGGGATTGAAGGACAAAGTTAGGCCAGGTGTGGTGGCTCATGCCTGTTAATCCCAACACTTTGGGAGGCTGAGGTGGGCAGATCACCTGAGGCCAGGAGTTCGAGACCAGCCTGACCAATATGATAAAACCCCGTCTCTACTAAAAACACAAAAATTAGCCGGACGTGGTGGCATGTGCCTGTAATCCCAGTTACTTGCTTGAACCCAGGAGGCGGAGGTTGCAGTGAGCCGAGATCACACCATTGCATTCTAGCCTGGGCAGCAAAAGCGAAACTCCGTCTCATTAAAAAAAAAAAAAAAAAAAAGGACAAAGTTAAGAAAATATCAGATTCTCTAGAAGGAATATTAGAAATCTGAACCATATCACCCTGTACGTGGAGTTAATGTGATAGACCACACAGATTTAACTGGTGTATACAGTCAATCCTGCTGCTTTCCATTATAGTACTAGTCAGCATTTAGGATGACTGCTAAAAGCAAAACATGATCCTAAAACATTTTAACGAAGGGACTGTGTGAATGACTGGGACTGTAGTGAAGAGGAAATTCAGTATAATAAGATCTCATATTTTCATAACCAAGAAAAAAGGCAAACATACTATCCCCTTAGCTATCCCAAGGAGAAAAAATAGCACATATGGTATACTTTGCATATTGCTGACCAGAAAAACATTCAATTTTCCCTAGCTAGTTACCATAGTTACATGAGCCCTTTATAACATCAAGAGGGGGAACTAGGTCACAGTATTGAAGGAGTTTGAATTATGCAATTATGTTTTCTAAAAGCAGGGGAAAGGGTTTTTAATTGAGAGAAGAGAGATTTATGCTTTGTTCAAAATTGAAATTTTGGTCTGATTTTGCTGATGAAACCTAAAAATTTGTCCAAAATTTAATAGTTGATACAGTACATATAAATTACTCGACTTATACAAATAACAATAGCTAGATCCATAAAAATGACACATTATGTCTTTGTAGATATCCCTTTTTCTTAATGAGCTGTGTTACCCGAAAATGTTTTTGCAGGTAATCAGTAAACCCAACAATTGCCTAGCCTCTGAGAGTAGCCAAACCATGTGTAAACTAAAGGCTTGAACTCTTCCGGTCTGTGAAAGTGTGAGGTAAAGGTTGGCACAGTGCCTTTCAGATGCTATTCTTTGTTGTACAGCAATTTTCCTATTAATTTCATCAAATGGAAGTGAGTGGCAGGAAGGGAATGTATTGAAAGTTGTGGTAGCATAGCCTTCACCTTTCCTTTATATGTATTATTATTATTATAATTTTCACTAAGAACCTTACAAAAAAGATGTTTTTATTTATTAAAAAAAAAAAGGCCTGGCCTTGTGGCTCACCTATAACCCCAGACTTTGGGAGGCCAAGGTAGGAGGATCACTTGAGAACAGGAACGTGATAACAGCTTGAGTAGCACAGAGAGATCCTGTATCTACAAAACATTAAAAAATTAGCTGGGTGCAGTGGTGTGCACCTATAGTCTCAGCTACTTGGGAGGCTGAGGCAGGAGGATCCCTTGAGCCCATGAGTTTGAGGCTGCAGTGAGCTAGGATCGTAGCACTGCACTCCAGCCTGGGCAACAGAGTGAGACCCTGTCTCAAAAAGAAAATGCATCTCAAGGTTGCATGATTTCAGATGTTTGTTTTCAATATCATGATCACTCTAGACTCGTCATTTTTTGATGCTGAAGTTATCTTAGATCAACGATTTCTCCAAAGGAAGGAAGAGCAGGCAACAGGCAGCCCAACTGGGTAGCTAGAGGAGCCAGTGCTGCTGATGGTAGTGTATCCTAACCATCATCTATGCAGGGATGGGGAAGAGGATGGAGATCACTATTACAGATCACCTACAGACCAGCTTTTCTACAGGTGATAATATCAGGACCCAGAGAAGTTAGCTTGCCCAGTGTCATATAACAATCCATAAAATAAGTATATACCTAAAAGTTTAAGAGTTAAACAAATAATTATCTTTTTTCTGGCTGACAATTATTGAAGGGAGAATTGGGCCCATGGGAAAAAATTAAGAACTCAGATATCATAAAATATTTTTCTGTGAAGTCTTGCAGCAAATTTAACATCTCCTCTGAAGGAAAATTAGAATTTGCTGAAGAATAATGTTTCAAGTAACCACCCAGTCAAAAGTACTAGAAACTGTGTATCCTTTAGACTTATTTTAAAGGATCAATGCCTTATGCCTTCAGCACTAGCTGAAGAATGGTCTTTTAAAAATGAAACTAATGCTATTGGCTAGGTGCTTTTTGCTAAATCTATCATTTATTTGAAGTGCTTAATTATTTAATGAGGTCTTATTGGAGCTATTGTTACATTAATTGCTCTTAGCATGGTTAATTTAATCCAACATTTGGTAAGTATTGATTATCTTTCATGGGGTAACAGATTTTTTTTTCCTTTTTTTTTTGAGATGAGTCTCGCTCTGTCGCCAGGCTGGAGTGCAGTGGTGTGATCTCGGCTCACTGCAACCTCTGCCTCCTGGGTCCAAGTGATACTCCTGCCTCAGCCTCCCGAGTAGCTGGGACTACAGGCGCACACCACCACGCCCAGCTAATTTTTGCGTTTTTTAGTAGAGATGGGCTTTCACCTTGTTGGGCAGGATGGTCTCGGTCTCTTGACCTCGTGATCTGCCCACCTCAGCCTCCCAAAGTGTTGGGATTACAGGTGTGAGCCACCATGCCCGGTAAGGATAACAGATTTTTAAAAATTATTTCCATAAATTGACATTCTCTGTTTTATGCATGAAACCAGTATATCTCACTTTACACAATATATATGTTTCTGGAAAATTGTATTTAAATCTTGTTTTGCTAAATCAAGTAATTTTAGATGTGCCAGTTCTACAAAATGAGATGGAAATTTTGAAAATGAAAATATTCATTTAATACAAATAATTTATCTTATTTTATTTCTTTTTCTCTGTTGTTACCTTGAGAAAACATAGGGTGTGTTCATTAACTGCAGTCTAGATGTACTTTCATTTTCTTGTTCTAACTGTAGTGTACATTGCAGATATTTTAGTACAACATCTTTTCATCACAGAAATGATATCTTCAGGGAAAAGACTTTGAGAAAGTGCCTGAAGTAACAGAACACATATTTTCTTCTGATATCTGGCTAAAGTAAGTACTAGAATTAGATTAAAAACAAAGATATAAAAGATGGGGGGAAAATTTTATGGGAAGTATTAGAAGCTAAAAAGCTCTCTATTAAGGGGAAATAGAAGAATCAGAAAAAGAAATGATTATTTGAGCCCTTACTGATGATGGTAGAACATTAAAATTAAAATTTAGGGGCTGAAATATTTAAATTTTATTTATGGAGACTATTTGTGATACTATTTTTCAATAAGAAAAAATATAGTTGCTGGCCAGGTGCGGTGGCTTATGCCTGTAATCCCAGCACTTTGGTAGCCCAAGGCAGGTGGATCACTTGAAGTCAGGAGTTTGAGACCAGCCTGGCCAATATGACGAAATGTCACCTCTACTAAAATACAAAAATTAGCTGGGTGCAGTAGCAGGCACCTATAATCCCAGCTACTCAGGAGGCTAAAGCAGGAGAACTGCTTGAGCCCACGAGGCAGAGCTTGCAGTGAGCTGAGATCACGCCACTGTACTCCAGCCTGGGCGACAGAGTGAGTCTCCGTCTCAAAGAAAAAAAATATATATATATATATGTGTGTGTGTGTGTGTGTGCGCGCGCGCGTGTGTGTATATATGTGTGTGTGCATATATGTGTGTGTGTATATATATAGAGTTGTAATACAGGGTTAGAGCAATAGCATATCTAACTTAGTCTTTGACTGATAATTGGCATGTTGATTAAAAAATAATTTCAAAAAGCCAAGTGACTTCCTTATATGATATTACATTTAGGATATCCTAAACAATGTTAACTTTGTATTCAGATTAAATATCTCTGGAAAAATAGTCCAGCAATATCTAGAGGCTTCGTTTATCCTTTTGCACATTTGTTTTTCATTTTTTGGTATATGTATTATTTTAACAAAAATTTATGCTTCATCTAAAATATAAAAGAAACAAAGAACTGGGTGGGTGCAGTGACTCATGCCTGTAATCCCAGCACTTTGGGAGGCCAAGGCAGGTGGATCACGAGGTCAGGAGATCGAGACCATCCTGGCCAACATGGTGAAACCTCATCTCTACTAAAAAAAAAATACAAAAAATTGCGTGATGTGCGCGTGCCTGTAGTCCTGGAAGGCTGAGGCAGGGGAATCGTTAGAACCCGGGAGGCAGAGATTGCCATGAGCTGAGATCACGCCATTGCACTGTGGCCTGGCGACAGAGCGAGACTCTGTCTCAAAAAAAAAAAAAAGAAAGAAAGAAAGAACTTTATGCACTTTCTGCAATAACAAAATGCAAATGTAATATTATGTACCAGGAAAAGAGTAGATAAGTAGATACACCAAACATTTGGATTTAGTCCACTTTTATAATTTTTTTTTACTTTTCTTATTAGTCATGTCTGGTCTTAGTATACCAGCATTCTAACAGCACATAAATTATTGCACAAATTAAAGCGAAGAAGTACCACAATTGGTAAATTTGAAGCTTCTGAAGACTTCTCACTTTAGGAATTAATCTAGGCAGTTTGGCTGAGAAACACATTTTTTGTGGAAAATTTTTAGCAGTTTAAGAGAAGTTTGAGGTAATCCTTTTCTCATTCAGCATAGCCCTCAACTTGCTGCTAAGAGCTTTAACAACTTTTGCAGGATCTCACTTGAGTATTTCAGGTTCATATGGAACAATTCTTATCACTTTTATGAATCAGATGTTTTAAAATTCAAATTTAGATTGATGTTCTATGTTAACACCACCTATACCATCTGCCTACGCCCTCAGAAGGGACCGATGAAATATTAACTAGCCAAGGAATCATTTTTTGACTGTGGTCTTTTCTGTAGGAATGAAATTTGGCAGAAATATTTAATGAAGAGGAATCTGAACATAGCAATTGAGAAAGGAGAAAGACTGGGAGAAGACTCCAGATGTTGTAAAGCAAAGAGAGGATGAGGCACAGGAAGCAGCTCTTATTATTTCTGTTGCACAGCTCAGAGAACTCCAAGCAATTGATTCTATCCTAAGGACATATTTTTTCAATTTGAGATGTAATTAATTTGTTTTCCAGTAAAATAGATATTAGTAGATCTATAACATACAGGAAACAATCGAAAATAGAGATAAGTGGTAATAATACCTCATTTCATAAGACATCTTTTTCAGAAAACTATTCTTCAGTATGTGGTGCATTGGCTTTCTAGGAAAGAATGGGAGTGAGAACCCTGCTGAAATGAATAATGGCCTTGGGGAGAGGGAAAGAGAAGCAAGAAAGGAGCAGTTAACAGGAAAATGAGGTCATATGGAAAGAAAGAAATAGATCAGGGCATTTTTAGGAGGTAATATCAATTGGGTTTAGTGACTGTATTTAGAGGATGGGAGAGGAGGTATCATCTAGGGTTTTGGCTTGGACCACAGGTAGATCTTGTTAAGGCTGTATGAAACAGAAAATCCAGGAGCTGACACAGGTTTGTGGGGGAAATGATACAAATATAAATCATACAAGGATACGAACCCTGTAGATTTTACAACTTTGAGCTCTATCCTTCTTAGGCCTCCTCTTCTAAGCAGCATAAGCTACTGCTCCCTACATGTTGCCTGTTCATAAAGTCTGAGGCAGGGGAATCGCTTGAACTCAGGAGGCGGAGGTTGCAGTGAGCCGAGATGGTGCCATTGCACTCCAGCCTGGCGACAGAGTGAGACTCCATCTTAAAAATATAAAAAAAGAAAAGAAAACAAACAAACAAACAAAACAAAGAACTTTATGCACCTTCTGGAATAACAAAATGCAAATGTAGTATTACCTACCAGGATAGAAATTGGAGGCTAGAATATGTTGGGTAGGGTAGAGAGACTAGAGGGAATGATTTAGCAATAAAATAGGTTTAAATATCTTCTCACATGCCCAGACTTAATTAGCTTTGTATTATTCCTGTTAGTAAGCCGGGAATTAGTACTAGGTGATAAGCAAGGATGCGCAGGGCCTTGTGAGGAAAAAAGTTACTGTAGCAGTTCTGGTTGCTTACCCTTTGCACGTCTCCAGGGGAACCATCTTTGACCTTGGCCAACCCCTGGATTACAATCCTGGGAGTGTTCCTTATGTTAGTGATGATGATTTTGTTGTATACACCTGGAGCATTGGATCATTCCATACTGGCTCACCAAGTTGTGTTGCACAAACACCAAGATTGATAAATAGGCACCTGGTTTTATTATTGGGCCCCTGAGTTTTGGTTGCCATAGCCAATTCCATAGCAAAGTATGCATACATGAACAGCCTCCCACAGAAGCCTTAGACCCTGAGGCTCAAGCGGGCTTCTGTGGGCAGAGACATTCCACAGGTGTCTACAGTTTGCTGAGAGAGAGAATTCCTGTGTAGCTGCAGACAAAGGACAACAGAATCCTATGTTGGACCTCTCTGGACTCCACTGATACATCTTTTCCTGTTGCTTTTGCTCTGTATCCTTTGCTGTCATAAATCTTAGCCCTGTGTTAATATATAGCCTGCTATTGAGTCTTGTGAGGCCTCTGGGATCACCAAAGGAAACAACCATATACCTAGTACTGAAGAGATTTAAAGCCCAATTTGTCCATCTGAGTCTTGATAGGATTCACTGAAAAAGAATAATCAACATATGTATCTGCAGTGTCAACGTTTAAATGAAATCAAGGCTTTAGTCTTTGTCCACCAGACATTTGTAGTCTTTACAGGGACATGACACATGTTAGGGAAATGCTTATGAGCATAAGTATAAATAAAAGCAAATTGGCAATGATGGCAGAATTAAAGAGAGATTAAAATTGGTAAAAGTCAAGCAAGGCTACTGAAAGATGGTAGGTATTTAAGAAGAGATATAGAGCTGCATTATCAAATGATAGCCATAATTTTTCCCCATATGTACTTTAGCTGTATGTAAAAACTAAAATAAAAAACATTTTTCTTGGATTTTATCTGATGTATTCCAAGCTCAACTCAAGTTTGATGAATTATTTGTATGGAATCTAAATTTGTACTAAATCAAAATTTAAGTGTTTTATGCAACAATTTTTTATGAGCCCTCCAGGTATGGATTTCAGCTGTGGGATAATGTTCTCATGTGTTATCATCCCGAAGACTCCGTGCCAAGTCCTGTTATAATTAGTCACACCTGATAATTCCTTCAGTTGTGTGGTTAAGCTGCTTGTGTCCAAAGCAGTTTACCTGAACTACACATGTGCAGGGCAGACTCTAAGCAGCCCAGATTAAGAAGGAACTTTGAAGGTTCTGCTTCCTGTAATGGCCAGATAGCTCCTATCAGATCAGTGTTCTTGCAAATAATGGCTATACATTCTGAACAGAATTTAAAAATCTACCAAAAGGCACTGGAGAGCAAGCAAAGGAAGGCAGATTCTGGACGGGAGTCCGTGCTTGGAAGAAGGAAATAGCAGTTCATGAGTTTCATCGTGTAAGAATGTCATTTAGCCTGGGGGCAGGCCCTCATCAGTACCATGTAGAATGACTATGACTTTCAAACTTGCAGACTTACTGGCTTGAAGAGCCAGAGGTTGGAATCCAGGACAACCACAGGGTGGTATATGGTCTAAAGTTAATACCATGTATTGCCTTGATATCTGGTAAAATCAAGAGGCCCTTGAATGACCTAACTACAAGTTCCTGTCCACACTCTGCTCCTTAGCTCAAGGATCAGGCACATTTCCTGCTTATTCCTGAGTCACAGGTTTTAGTTCCCTGACAGCTTATGGAATTATTCATCCACACCAGTCACGTCTTCCCTCAGGAACCAGGAGCGACCTCATCCTCTTGATAGTACAAAGCCTGCACCCATGGTTGTTCTCTATTTCCAAGTGCAGGCCCCACCTGGCCCTGTGTGGAGTAGGTGTTCTCCTCTGCTAGGCTGTGAGTATACATGACTAGTACACTGCTGTCTCACCTGTGTAGTGTCTAGTGTCGTGTTTAGCCTATTCCCATACCCTTACAGTAGAAATCCCTCCCTCACCAAAGAGGTGAGGAGGAGGGATGCAAACACACAGCAAATGGGAAATAGAGGAGAAATCACAGAAAAGAGAGATTCACAAAGGAGGAGCCTTAAAGACCATATAGAAACTGCCCAAATCTCTTGCTGAACCTAAACTACACATGTGCAGAGCAGACTCAAAGCAGCCCATGTAAGGCTTAAATAACTGAACGGAGATGTTTGAGTTCATCCAAGTGTCCAGGATAGAATCTAAAATTACTAGGCATACGAAAAAATAAGAAAATGTGACTCAAAGTCAATCAGTTACTCCAGGATGAACCAGATGTTAGAATCAGAGACAAACATTTTAGAGTGACTGCCAAAACTATGCCCAAGGATGTAGAGGAAAATATACTCATAATGAATGAAAACATAGGAAATCACAGAAGAGAAAAAGAAACCATAAAAAAGAACCAAAGGTTAATGCTAACACTGAGAATATGATATTTAAAATGAAATTTTTGCTAAATAGCCTTAAGATCAGAATAGAGGCTGGGAGCGGTGGCTCACACCTGTAATCCCAGCACTTTGGGAGGCAGAGGCAGGTGGATCACCTGGGGTTGGGAGTTCGAGACCAGCCTTACCAACATGGAGAAATTTCTACTAAAAATACAAAGTTAGCCGGGCATGGTGGTGCGTGCCTGTAATCCCAGCCACTCAGGAGGCGGAGGCAGGAGAATCGCTTGAGCCCAGGAGGTGGAGGTTGCAGTGAGCCAAGATCGTGCCACTGTACTTCAGCCTGGGTGACAAGAGCGAAACTCCATCTCAAAAAAAAAAATAAAAAAAAAAAATCAGAATAGAAATAACAGAAAAAAGTATCTGTGAATTTGAAGGTAAAGCAATAGAAATTATTCAGTCTGAAGATCAGAGAGGAAAATAAAATAAGGAACGGTGCCTAAGAGACAGAACAATACAAAAAGATCTAACATGTATAGGGTTCCAGAAAGGAAAGAGAAAATGGATGCTCATTATTTGCTGCTGCCATGACACGGGGGTGCCCCTGTCCCCAGACAAATTGTGCCCAAAGGGCAACATAGAGGATACTGAGGAGGAGGTGGAATAGGAGCCACAAGGAGCTAAATGAGACCCGTCATGACAATGGCATCTAACGGAGATGCTCCCAAAAAGGTCTTGTCTGTACCTGGATCCATTTCTGATCTCTCCCTCTTCATGGCTCAAAAGATGTACAGATTTTCCAGAACAGCCTTGTGGATTGCAACCACTTTCTTTATACTCCTGGCTCTTCTGTTGTCTTTGAGACTAAGTCACAAGTGGAACAACAGCAGCAACTAGAAGCAGCAATGGATACTTTCTAGGGCCTACCACGGGACCTACCACAGGCTCTCCCTTCACTCCTGGAGAGATCTAGATTGTTACTGCCATATATGAGCCATCTTGGTGGGAGAAGGTTGAAATTCAAGTCTCTAGACTGCTGATTATTGAATTTTTTTCTTTAGTTTAGCACATTGATCTATCTAAAACAGGTAGGAGAGTCCTCCCCACAGTGTTCCACAGAGAGACTCCCAACTTGCAACTGTGCCCTCCATGATTTTCTGCCTTATTTTTTCTCTCCTCATTCAGATACCACAGTACATCAGTGCAGAGCATTACTCCATCTCCAGCCACCCTGCCCCTTTTACTAGATTGTTCCTAACTGGTTGATCTCCTCACTGTCCCATTGTAGGGCAGGAACTGATGCTAGGGGAGGGATGAGTCCTTGACCATCAATCAGAATGAGGAGGGATGTGCACACAGCATGAAGCAGACGAAATGCATTACAGCTGTAGTGTAAAGTGGAAGCTGTGGATTCCTATGTATGTTGTAAAGGACGAAGGCCAGCAGCAACTTCAACCACAGAATGGGAACCTTGGAGGACAGAGTAGGAGCTCATTTCCTCTGTGCATTTTGGCTGTTAGACTTGTGTGTATGTTTTATTTGTTTGTTTTTGAGACGGAGTCTTGCTCCCTCTCCCAGGCTGGAGTACAGTGGCGCGATCTCGGCTTACTGCAACCTCCACCTCCCAGGTTCAAGCAGTTATCCTGCCTCAGACTCCCAAGTAACTAGGATTACAGGCATCCACCATCACGCCCAGCTAATTTTGCGTATTTTTAGTAGAGATGGGGTTTTGCCATGTTGGCCATGCTGGTCTCGAACTCCTGGCCTCAGGTGATTCACCCACCTCTGCCTCCCAAAGTGCTGGGATTACAGGTGTGAGCCACCACACCTGCCCTATGTGTATGTTTTTAAAAAGCCATTGCTCACTTTTTGTATTTAAATTTCCAAAATGAGGCTGGGTACAGTGGCGTGCACCTGTAGTCCTGGCTACTCAGGAGGCTGAGATGGGGGAGGATCACTTGAGCCCCGGAGTTTGAGACCAGCCTGGACAACACAGCAGAACTTCATCTCAGAAACAAAAACAAAATCAAAACAGAGCCAAACCGTTGAAAAGGAAAAATAAAAAGAACATCTTTAGAGTAACCAAAGGAAAATGACATTGTATGAGGGGAACAAAGATTTGAAATGCCATTGACTTCTCATCAGAATCAAGTGAAATGACATATTTAAAGTTCTGAAAAAAAAAGAAAACATCAACTCTTTATCTGGAAATAATCTTACAGATGAAATGAAAATATCATGCAATAATGAGGGCAAATTAAAGACGTTTTTACTTAAAACTTAGAATCTGTCACTAGCAGACCTGTGCTACAAGAAATGCTAAATGAAGTTCTTTAGACAGAAGGGAAATAATACCAGATGGAAACCTGAATCTTCAGGAAGGAAGGAAGAGGCTCAGAAAGGTAAATATGTGGGTAAATATAAAAGACTCCTTTTCCTCATAATTTCTTTAAAATACGTGACTGTTCAAAGCAAAAATTATAACAAACTCTGTGATGAAATTTATAACATGGAAATGTGATGCATTTGACAACGATAGCTTAATGTACAAGTAGAGTGCAGGGGCTTGTATTTTATGTGATGTGGTACAATATTAACTTTAAAAATACTATGAAAAGTTAAGGTTGTTTATTGTCATCTCTTGGGCAACCACAAAAAAAGTGACTCAAAGAGGTTTTGCCAAATTCATCCATAGCAATAATTACATATATTTGAATAAACGAAAAAATCCAGTTAAAATGCAAGGATTGTCAGAATGCATTAAAAAGTAAGGCAATTATGTGCTGTCTATCAATGACGCTATTTAAATATAAAAAGAGATAGGTTGAAAGTGAATGGATGGAAAACGATATGCACAAAATATAAGCATAAGAAGGTTGGAGTGGCTATTTATCACATAATGTAGATTTCCAGACAGAGAGAATTATCAGGGAAAAGAAGGACGTTTCTTTTTTCTTTTCTTTTCTTTTTGTCTTTTTTTGAGAGAATCTTGCTCTGGCTACACCCAGGCTGGTGTGCAGTGGCGCCCTCTCAGCTCACTGCAGCCTCCGCCTCCCGGGTTCTATCCATTCTCCTGCCTCAGCCGCCCGAGCAGTTGGGATTATAGGCATCTGCCACCACACCCGGCTGATTTTTGTGTTTTCAGTAGAGACGGGGTTTCACCATGTTGGACAGGTTGGTTGTGAACTTCTGACCTCAAGTGATCTGCCCACCTCCGTCTCCCAAAGTGCTGGGATTGAGCCACCATGCCCGGCCTGGACATTTCATAATAAAACAGTCACTACATGAGAAAGACAATTGTAAGTGAATATGTACCTAATAACAGCACTTCAAAATACATTAAGCAAAATTTGACAGAATTAAACACCTCTTCTTCAGGAATTGATAGAACATGTTTAAAAAATCAGTAAAGACATAAGATTTGAACAAAACCATCAGTCGCCTTGACCTAACTCACCTAACTGCACTCAACACCTGCAGAAGAGTGAACTATAAAAATGTTTACGGTGAATTTGAAGTAGGATGTCCTTTTTTGATCATTGAATTCATTTTTATGTGCAAAGTTAGATTTCTATACTTTTTTTTTTTGCTGGTTAACATAACATACATGAAAAATTTTACATATTCGAGTTTCGTTGTAATGTGATAAGTAGCACTTGTCCTGAAACTATGAACATTTCTCTCTGAAGGAAGTCCTGAGTTTATTCTAAAGAGCAAATAAAGGCTGGCTCATAGCTGTCATTCCTTAATATCTTTAAATTCCCCAGAATCTTCTAATACACACATTCCATCTCCTACGTTGTTTGAAAGTAACTGACCAATAAATAGATTGTTTCTTAAATAGCACGTTTCCCTTTAAAGTTATGTGTAAATTCAGTTTTATAAATCCATTTAAGAAAATGCTTAGGAGAGCTGCTATTTCACATCAAAAGAAGAGTTTTAATAAATCCTTAGGTTTTTGTTTGTAACACTTTACATTTCACCGAGTATTTTTGGTTTGCTCTTTACACTGATACTGAGGTAGGCAGCATTTCACAGATGAAGAAATAGGCTGACAGAGGCCAGATTCTAACATGGAGGGGCCAGATAGCTACTGAATAGTGGAGCCAGGTCTTCTGGTTTCCAATAAAAGTCCTTCCATTATCCTGTACAAATTAAAAGAATTTTTTTTTTTTTTTTTTTTTTTTTTTTTTTTTTTTTTTGAGACAGGGTCTCACTCTGTCACCCAGGCTGGAGTGCAGTGGCCTGATCACAGCTCACGGCAGCCTCAACGTCCCAGGCTCAAACCATCTTCCTGTCTCAACCTCCTGGGTAGCTGGGACCACAGATGTGTGCCACCACACTAGACTAACCTCTATTTTGGATACAGATGAGGTCCCCCTATGTTGCCCAGGCTGGTCTCAAACTCCTGGGTTCAAGTGATTCTCCTGCCTCAGCCTCCCAAATTGCTGGGATTACAGGCATGAACCACAGTGTGTGGCCTAAAAAGATCTTTTATTTTTATTTATTTTTTTAAGATGGAATTTCACTCTTGTCACCCAGGCTGGAGGGCAATGGCATGATCTTGGCTCACTGCAACCTCCGCCTCCCAGGTTCAAGTGATTCTCCTGCCTCATCCTTACGAGTAGCTGGGATTACAGGCACCCACCACCACACCCGGCTAACTTTCATATTTTTAGTAGAGACAGGGTTTCACCACATTGGCCAGGCTGGTTTTGAACTGACCTCATGTCATCCACCCGCCTCGACTTCGCAAAATGCTGGGATTACAGACATGAGCCACCCCGCTTGGCCAATTTTTTTTTTTTTTTAAATAAAGATGAAGTCTCACTATGTTGCCCAAGCTGGTCTCAAACCCCTGGGCTCATGCAATCCTTCTGCTCCGGCCTGCCACAGTGCTGGGATTACAGGTGTGAGCCACCATGCCCAGCCAAAACCAATTTTTAAAAACGAAAAATATTTTTAAAACATCAAAGTGGAAAAGATTCTTAAACAAGATCCTCAATTCACAAATTGATATGAGTACACCAAAATTAAATAGTTTTGTTCAAAGAAAGATATAATAGACAATGTTAACACATAGGTAACAGACTAGAAAGAAATACAATATATAAAAGCAATAAAGGGATAAATAGCTACAAAGAACTTCCGCAGGCCGGGCACGGTGACTTACACCTGTAATCCCAACACTTTGGGAGGCTGAGGCAGGTGGATCACCTGAGGTCAGGAGTTTGAGAGCAGCCTGGGTAACATGGTGAAACCCTGTCTCTACTAAAAATACAAAAATTAGCCCTGCGTGGTGGCGGGCGCCTGTAATCCCAGCTACTCAGGAGGCTGATGCACAAGAATTGCTTGAACGGGGGAGGCGGAGGTTGCGGTGAATGGAGATCTTGCTGCTGCACTCCAGCCTGGGGAACAGAGTGAGACTTTGTCTCAAAAAAAAAAAGAAGAACTTCTGAAAATCAGCAAAATAAAACAGGTAACCCTAAAGGAAAATAGTCAAAGGTTATGAGTAAGAATTTTAATAGATTCTGAGTCTCACCAGCGGATCACCTGAAGTCAGGAGTTTGAGACCGGCCTGGCCAACATGGTGAAACCCTGTCTCTGCTTAAAAATGCAAACATTATGGGGGCAGGGTGGTGGGTGTCTGTAATCCTAGTTACTCAGGAGGCTGATTCATGAGAACGCTTGAGCCTGGGAGGCACAGGTTGTAGTGAGTCACCATCACACTCCAGCCTGCGTGACAGAGCAAGACTCCCTCTCAAAAAAAAAAAAACCAATAATAAATAAATAAATATATTGTTTTTATCGTTCACACTTTTAACCTAATTAGGGTTTATTTTTGTAAGTCATATGTAGTAGAGTCATAATTTATTTTCTCTTCCATGAAGTAAACCATTTTTCCATTTTCACTAAATGACCATTTCCCCTGTGATTTGTCATGCCACCCCCAGGTGATTCAGCTATTGTGCACACTCTGTTCTTTTTGCTGCTGCTGTTGTTGTTGAAACAGAGTCTTGCTCTGTCACCCAGGTTGGGGTGCAGTGGCATGATCTCGGCTCACTGCAATCTCCGTCTCCCAGGTTTAAGCAATTTTCATGCCTCAGCTTCCCAAGCAGCTGGGACTACAGGCGCTTGTCACCATGCCCGGCTAAATTTTGTATTTTCAGTAGAGACAGGGTTTCACCATGTTGGCAAGGTTGGTCTCGAACTCCTGACCTGAAGTGATCCTCCTACCTTGGCCTCTCAAAGTGCTGGGATTATAGGCGTGAACCACTGCTCCCGGCCCACACTCCGTTCTGCACCACTCCTGGCTCTGTGCCTTGACTCTCTTCCATTCCCTTGATCTTTCTCTATGCCCACTACCCAAAATACAGAATTTTAAAATTTTGTTGGCTGGATACTGTGTCTTTATATTGATAGGTAATTCTTTCCTCGTTTGTTTTTCAATTCTTTATATAATTCTTATATATTTAACAATATATATATATAATTCTTTTTCAATTATATTAGCTAGTGTGTGGAAGTTTATTTATTCACAAATATTTTAGCATTTGTCAAATTCTTGCAAAAAATCTTGATGGGATTTTTAATAGTATTGCACCACATTTACAGATTAACTTTGGAGGACTGAACAATTCTACAATAACAAATTGTCCCAACGAACAGCATGGTATTAACATCCATTTATGCAGAAGTTATCTTCTCCTTATTTCTATATTTTTCTCTTTAATGTATTTGAAGTTTTTTAAAGTAGTACGTGCGCATAGTACATGCAAACGTTTTACGTAAAAAGGGATATCAATAAAATAAGTATAGGTCTGCCCCTCACCTCGGCCCCCGCAGCTTCTCTCCCCAGAGGAAGCCAGTTTCGTCCCAAACGAAGCCAGAGATTTGCTACGCATATACAGGCATGTATGGATGTTATAGGATGTTAACTGGGACCCTTCCTGTCAGAATTTCAGTAGAGGCAATGAGTCTGCATATATTATATTCCAAAGAAACCATCATGCAAAAACTTTAGCAAAGATACATGCGTCTTTTTTTTTTTTTTTTTTTTTTTTGACAGAGTCTCACTCTGTCACCCAGGCTGGAGTGCGGTGGCACAATCTTGGCTCACTGCAACCTCCACCTCCTGGGTTCAAGTGATTCTCCTGCCTCAGTCTCCCAAGTAGTTGGGCTTACAGGCCTGTGCCACCTTGCCCAGCTAGTTTTCGTATTTTTTTAAAAAGAAGTCATAAACAGCATTTATTACCTTGGTATATCATACTGGTCTTGTTGCTGTTCCTTCACATTTAAGCGGCTTTCCATCTTTCCTCCCTCCTCCCACAGCCTGGCTACACAGTGCGTGCCTGAACTGTTAGCCCACAGCAGCGATACGCTCATTCCATCCGCATCCCTAACATCACGCATTCACAGGGTAAAAGTCCTGGTCCACAAACCCTGCCCTACAGGAAGTTCAACGGTTGCGAAAGAATTTGTAGTAAACCAGGCCTCCCGGGATGGCGAGCTCCAGTAAGATGATCATGGAAAGCAGCTGCTTGTTGGTTGTCACTTTTCTGGACATTGAACGGAGAATCTTTCGACTTGAGCTCAAGTTTTCAGTTGTGCTTACCAGTCTACTCTTGGTGCATTCTAAACGGTCTTGTCGTTCCCCCAGCTCTTCTGTGGTTTCTGAGCCAAGCTGGTCAGTCTCTGTGGCCCGGTTCAGGCTTTCAGGGCCTTGCAGAAGCATTGCCCTTTGAGACTGTAGCCGATTCCCATGCTCATTCTCTGCAGCACATTTGCCGTATTTCATGTCTCCTCGCCTTCCTGGTGTGGCTGTCAAAGCTATGCTGCTCACCTCCCATGGAGTTTGGCAAGGGCCTGAGACAGGGGTGCATAACGTAGCTCCTCCTCCATCCCTGCCAGCGTTTCATTTGCTTCCTGTTGCTTTTCATCAAAATCCCTGATCAACTTCTCTTCAGTACTCGCCGTCCCCAGCAGCCGCTCGGGCAGCTCTTGTAGGTGTTCATGGAGGCCGCGGAAGATTTCGTGCAGCTTCTCCAGATGCTCCGGGGAGGCGGCAGAGGTGGCCATGGCGCAGGCCCAGCTCCAGCAGTGGCCACCGAGATTGGGGTGCTGGGCCCTCTCCTAGCCCAGTGGTCAGCTGCCCAGCCCCGTGGCCATCACGGCGACCGCTGCGCCGCCGCCGCCCAGGACGAGGCTCTTCCGGGGTCGCTAATTTTTGTATTTTTAGTGGAGACCGGGTTTCACCGTGTTGGCCAGGCTGGTCTCGACCTCCTGACCTCACGTTATCCGCCTACTTCCGCCTCCTAAAGTGCTGGGATTACAGGCACGGGCCACCGCGCCCGGCCAGTACGTGTGTCCTGAGCCCCTAGTCTACATTACGTATTTTAAAAGGTAAAGAGGTATGTGAGGATGACTGTAGAGATGGCTGTGCCGTGGAGTCCTCCAGAGAAAGAGGGCGGGGAAGACCTCTGGTTGCGAGGGAGGACTTAGTGGGAACTCTCAGAAAGTCTAATATGTTCACCAGTAATTAAAGAGACACAGTGCATTAACCGAATCTCACCTAGAAATCAGAAAAGACAAGGAAGAGATGACTAGCTCCTGAAAGGGCAGGAATGACGAAGGGGTCATCAATACTTTGGGATCAGCCTACATTCCTGAGTTTGTCAGGCCTGATGTTGCTTGAGTATTTCCTGCAGATCACTTGAAGGTCCCAGAGTCTGGAGCCATTTAAAATCCTGACCAAGAGGAACAACCGGACTCCACGAGAAAAATGTCCCTGTGGAGTGGGCCATGGAAAATCCTATGAGTGGTGGAAATGTCACCAAGAAGAAAATACATCGTCCAGTCATGGGAAATACACTCATAGATTCCTAGTAGAGGCCTTTGAAGGACAAAAACATTTACTATAGAAAGAAACACTTTTAAACTCCTGTCAGGACCAAGGAATGAGAAGTCATTTTATTTAATTTTCAGATTTAAGTCCCTAATGATCAATCATATGAACATAGTCCTGTTTAAAAATCAAACATTCTCTAATAGTCATAGCAAAGTCTTATTTATTTATTTATTTATTTATTTATTTATTTATTTTTGAGACGGAGTCTCACTCTGTCGCCCAGGCTGGAGTGAGTGGTGCAATCTCAGCTCACTGCAAGCTCTGCCTCCCGGGTTTACGCCATTCTCCTGCCTCAGCCTCCCGAGTAGCTGGGACCACAGGCGCCCGCCACCTCACCTGGCTAGTTTTTGTATTTTTAGTAGAGACGTTGTTTCACCGTGTTAGCCAGGATGGTCTCGATCTCCTGACCTCGTGATCCGCCCGCCTCAGCCTCCCCAAGTCCTGGGATTACAGGTATGAGCCACAGTGCCCGGTCATATCAAAGTCTTTTCATGGTAATACGGAGTATTAGTAACAATAAGGCCAGACGCGGTGGCTCATGCCTGTCATCTACCACTTTAGGAGGCGGACTCAGGCAGACTGCTTGAGCCCAGGAGTTCAAGACCAGCCTGGGCAACATGGCGAAACTCTGTTTCCACAAAAAATACAATAAAATTAGCCAGCAATGGTAGCTCGCACCTGTAGTCCCACCTACTCAGGAGGTTGAGGTGGGAAGATCACTTGAGCCCAGGAGGTCGAGGCTACGTGAGCCATGAGCGTGCCACTGCACTCTAGTCCGGGTGACTCTGTCTCAAAAAACAAACAATAGTCCTCAAAGTCCAAGCCATGGCTTTCTCTACCATGCTGTAAGGTAGACAATTTTTAGATTTTTATTTGTTACAGACAGGGTCTGTCTCTGATGCCCAGGCTGGAGTGCAGTGGCGCAATCATAGCTCACTGAAGCCCCCAACTCCCAGGCTCAAGCAATCTTTTGCCTTAGCCTTCCAAGTAGCTAGGACTACAGGCACAGGCCACCACACCTGGATGATTTTTTAATTTTATGTCGAGATGGGGGCTTCACTATGTTGCCCAGGTGGGTCTCAAACTCCTGGCCTCAATCCATCCTCCCTCTCCAGCTTCCCAAAGTGCTGGGATTACAGGTATGAGCCACCACACCTGATAGGTACAAAATGTTGAGGCTGTAGTTGAGAACTTTTTTCGCTCAATACAGTAGATCTAAACCTACTATTGAAAGTATGGCTGGGTGCGGTGGCTCATGCCTGTAATCCCAGTACTTTGAGAGGCCAAGGAAGGTGGATCCCTTGAGCCTAGGATTTCAAGACCAGCCTGGCCAACATGGCGAAACTCTATCTCTACTAAAAATACAAGAATTAGCCAGGCATGGTGGCACATGCCTGTATTCCCAGCCATCGGAGGCTGAGGTATGAGAATCACTTGAACTCAGGAGGTGGAGGTTGCAGTGAGACAAGATCATGCCACTGCAATACAGCTTGAGCAACAGAGTGACTGTCTCAAAAAAAAAAAAAAGATGTTGACTCTTTTTTGCAATCCCTCTGCAGTCTTCTTCCATGTGGAGCCATGGAAGCCTTCCACCCTGTAGGAAACACAAATTTCAGGCCCTTTAATTTGCATAAAGAAATTTCCGGCCAGCTGTGGTAGCTCACACCTGTAATCCTAGCACTTTGGAAGGCCGAAGTGAGTGGATTACCTGAGGTCAGAAGTTCAAGACCATCCTGGCCAACATGGTGAAACCCTGTCTCTACTAAAAATACAAAAATTAGCGGGGCATGGTGGTGTATGCCTGTAATCCTAGTTACTGGGGAGGCTGAGGCAGGAGAATAGCTTGAACCCAGGAGGTGGAGGTTGCAGTGAGCCAAGATCATGCCATTGCTCTCCAGTCTGGGAGACAAGAGCGAAACTCCGTCTCAAAAAAAAAAGAAAGAAAGAAATTTCTATCTTGCCACCTACAAATCTTAAACCTGAAGTGATTGGATCTCTTTTTAATCAATAGAGATAATTTCCGTGCATTTATGTTTTGAATAACTTTTTCGTTATGGTGATCACTTTTTTTTGTTGTTGTGGGTTTTTTTTGGAGTACAGAGATTATAAAAATGACATTAGTTAAGGGTAGAAATTTTCAAAATAGGAACTAAAGTGAATATTGAAATTCCACAGTCATAATTTACCACACAAAAATTAAGTACCTCTAGTACTGTTTTGTATTTCTTTCTAGTCTTTGTTCATCTGTATCCTTTTCAGAAAACATAATTGAGTTGGTAATGTATATACTAAGTTGTATTATTTATAATGGCTAAATAATATCCCATGACCACCTATGTGCCTGTTTTTATGTATTTAGGATTATTTCCTTAACAGAGTCCCCTTAAAGCAGAATTATTGGATAGGAGCTCTTGCTACATATTAAGAATCGGTCTGATTCTGCTCCTTCCCTTCCCGCTTTCTGCCCTGTAAATCATTTGGCAGCATCCACAGTGGTAATTGACTCCTTCTGTGCTTTTATTTTATGCTCATTGGGATCTTATATTTTTCTCAAATTCCTCTTTCAACTGCAAAATCTTGTGCAAAGCCTGCCAGCTAGCATGATGGGACCCCTGGATATAGCTATGGCAGCCCCACCTAAAGGAAAAGAGAAAAACGCAAGACTTACATTTTATCCATCCAGCTTTCTAAATGCATCTCTTTCTAGCAATCTTAGCCACAGAGATACACATCAGAATTCAGGAACTAAATGTTACCAATCTTCTACTTTGTACTAAGTATTTTACATGTTTCATTTTATTGAACCTTTAATAGCTGTTAGATTAAATAGGTCTCATCTTTGTTTTACAGATGCAGCAAATGAAGCACAGATTTAAATAACTTGCATTAACTAATAGGTTCAAGATTTCAATCCAGGTTTGTCTAACTTCAAATTTCTATCTCCTACACCAGTATCCCTTCATAGTTAAAAGAAAACTGTGGTTAGGGGCAATAGCTCTCGCCTGTAATCCCAGCACTTTGGGAGGCCGAGGCAGGAGGATTGTTTGAGCTCAGGAGCTTGAGACCAGCCTGAGCAACATAGTGAGACCCCATCTCTACAAAAAAGTAAATTAAAAAAAATTAGCCGGGCATGGGGGCATGTACACGTAGTCCCAGCTACTCGGGAGGCTGAGGCAGAAGGGTTGAAGCCAGGGAGCTTGAGGCTGCAGTGAGCTATGATTACACTGCACTGCAGTTTGGGTGACACAACAAGATCTTGGGTAAGAAAAGAAAAGAAGAGAGGAGAGGAGAGGAGAGGAGAGGAGAGAGAGAAGAGAGGGGAGGGGAGGGGGAAAAGAAAGGAGGGAGGGAGGGAGGGAGGGAAGGAAGGAGGGAAGGAGGGAAGGAGGGAGGGAGGGAAGGAGGGAAAGAGGGAGGGAGGGAGGGAAGGAGCGAGGGAGGAAACGGGACGGAAGGGAGGGAGGGAACGGAACAGAAGGGAGGAAGGGAGGGAAGGCTGTGAGCAAATGCCCAGTGGATTAAGTTCCCAAATAATATTGTAGGGGAGGAAAATCTTTCCTGTGTCCTCTTAAGTTCAGTGACTGGAGCCTGTGAATTAAACTGGCAAAAGACGAAGGCATACAAACGTATTTGATGTTAATATTTTGATTGTTTTTATGTGCTCAAAAGCGTTCATACTAAGTAAAGACTCAAGGAAGTGGTTAAAGTCGGGGCACTTAGATACCATCTCAAAAAGGGCAACAAAACATAGAGAAGCGATAAGACAAAGGAGAGGGGAGTGGAGCTTCCAGGGTGGCAAATTCTGGGAAGGTAAAATATGAGGGAAACTCATGGGAAGACAAGGTTAATTCACGCAGCCGCGTCTCAGTGCACCTCCTCTCCGGAGATAAAGGCTGTTTTTCCCTTCCTGGTACGAGAGTGGGGGATACTTTCACAAAGGGAAACTTGTTCCCTGCTTTTAGGTAGAAAGGGGGAGGATAGAGAGTATTTTCTGCACCTGCTATTTCACAGTTGCCTTCAGTTTAAAATAATGCTTTCGCAAAGTGGCATATTTTGGGGTGCCGATTCTGAGCCTCTTAAATTTATGGCTTATTTTTGTTTTTGTTTTGAGACAGAGTCTCTCTCTCATCATCCAGGCTGGAGTGCAATACTGTGATCTCGGCTCACTGCAACCTCCACCTCCTGGGTTCAAGCGATTCTCCTGCCTCAGCCTCCTGAGTAGCTTGGACTATAGGTGCGTGTCACCACACCTGGCTAAATTTTGTATTTTTAGTAGAAACGGGGTTTCGCCATGTTGGCCAGGCAGGTCTGGAACTTCTGACCTCAGGTGATCCACCTGCCTTGGCCTCTTGAAGCACTAGGACTACAGGCGTGAGCCACTGCGTTCAGCCTATGGCTGTTCTTTAATGTGCTTCAATAAATAACTCAGATCCAGTTTCCTCTTATTCTTTGCTTTCTTTTATTACATTTTCCTCATGTTCAGGCCATTTATTCTTGAGGTTTTCCCTTTAGCTCTATCGCTGTGAAATTGGAACTTTAATTGGTAGCATAAAATAATTTTCTAAGAAGATTGCTGTTGATTGCTGTTAATTGCTGTTAATTAATAAAAAGCATTGTTGATTTAGGTGCTGGGATTTTTGCCTTTTTGTTTTTTTTTTTAATTTTGTTTGGAGATGAAGTCTTGCTCTGTCGCCCAGGCTGGAGTGCAGTGGCACAATCTCAGCTCACTGCAACCTCTGCCTCCCGGGTTCAAGGGATTCTCCTGCCTCAGCCTCCTGAGCAGCTGGGATTACAGGCACAGGCCACCATACCCAGTTAACTGTTTGCATTTTTAGTAGAGACAGGGTTTCACTGTGTTAGCCAGGTGGTCTCCATCTCCTGACCTCGTGATCCACCTGCCTCAGCCTCCCAAAGTGCTGGGATTACAGGTGAAAGCCACTGTGCTCGGCCTGTTTTTAAATTAAGAAGATTCAGGCAAATTGTGTTTGTGTTCCAACAGTAAACAAGCTGATGTGAAAGAAATGATTATTACCAAAATGGATAATATTCTGTTACATTTTTCCTCATCCTCAACTGCTCAGGCCAATGCTATCTGATTTTAATGATACCGTTCGTTACTCCTGGAAACCAACAAAGAAATCAGAATTTACAAAGACCATGAAAACAAATCATACTCACAAGTGAGACAATATATGACCATGAAAGCTGTGGGGAGAGTGTGCATCATTCAAAGCAGAGAGTGAAAAGAAAAGCTGTGCTGGGTTATGGTATATTTATCTGGTCGGTACATGAAAATCTGAGGAGAATACTAGAAGGCCAAATGTTAAATGGCCAAAGCCAGGGAGCAAATTACTGCCAGACTTAGAAAAAGGGTTTTCAGCCAGTGTTGCCCCTAATGGGGTCTCAGACCGCCTCCATCAGAATCACCATCAGCACTTATTAGAAGTGCGTGTTTCTGGACCTCAGCCCAGACCTAACCTGAAATCTCCAAAAATGAGGCCCCGGAACCTACGTTTCACACAAGTTCTTTCTGGGCCTGGCATGGTGGCTCATGCCTGTAATCCTAGCACTTTGGGAGGCTGAGGCAGGAAGATTGCTTAAGCCCGGGAGTTCGAGACCAGCCCAGGCAACATGGTGAAACCCCGTCTCTACAAAAAAATCCCAAAATTAGCCATGTGTGTGTGCACCTGTAGTCCCAGCTACTCAGGAGGCTGAGGTGGGAGAGTCGTTTGAGCCCAGAAAGCCGCTTCACTCCAGCCTGGGTGACAGAAGGAGACTCTGTCTCAAAAACAAACAAACAAACCAACAAACTGAGTTCCTTGTGATTCTTTCACCAAGTGGAGAACCATGGACGTAGTCTCTGAGCCCCTACTAGTTACTGAAAGAAGTATAGTCACCTTGTAGTCCAATAATTTTTATCTTTGTTAGTGACTAATTGTTGACAAATATTTTCCTTCAAAATTTGCATTATTGAAATAATCAGGCGTGTAAAAATCCTTCTAAAATATTCAATTTAAAATTTGTATTAATGAAATGCTTCCCACCATATTATATGACAGATTTGCAGATATGAATCTGATACCAAATTCAACTGAAAAAATCTTCCTTATAAAATGCTAAGACATTCAAACCATTTTACTAATCTGTCAGGAAAACATTTGAGATACAGACAACATGATGTGATTTGCTTCACAATGAGCTGATAGTTGTTAAGCTGGGTGATGATTATATGGGGGTTTGATGTATTATATATGTATATTTGATATACTCCGTAATTTAAAAGATAAAAAAAAAGCTGTCCACCCAAATGCTTTGTAAAGAGTCTCTCATTAAGATATGTAATGTACCTGGTATTTGTTATTACTCCCTTTGTTTTGCTAGTTAGTAGGTATTCTGGATAGAAAATTAAGCACATACTAACTGAACATTGATTGTAATTGTAAAACTCAGATAAGCCAAATGGCATTTAAAAGCCCCAGGGAATGTTTACAATTGATAAGATGATTGTTATTATTATTATTTTGAAACAGGGTCTTACTCCATCGCCCAGGCCAGAGTGCAGTGGTGTAATCATGGTTCACTGTAGCCTCCATCGCTTGGGCTCAGGCAATACTCCCTCCTCAGTCTCCTTAGTAATTGGGACCACAGGTACGTGCCACTGTGCCCAACTAATTTATTTATTTATTTATTTTATGTATGCTTTATTTTCTATTTATTGCTTTTGGTACACCCTTGTAGAACACTGGCTAATTAAAAAAAGCTTTTTTTTTTTTTTTTTGTAGAGAGTCCCACAGTGTTGCCCAGGCTGGTCTCAAACTTCTGGGCTCATGCAAGCCTCCCGTGTCAGTCTCCCAAAGTGAGATTACAGGTGTGAGCCACTGCACCTGGCCAAGATTTTTTTTTTTTTTTAAGATAGAGTCTCGCTCTATTGCCTAGGCTGGAGTGCAGTGGCGTGATCTCAGCTCACTGCAACCTCCACCTCTTGGGTTCAAGTGATTCTCCTGCCTCAGCCTCCCAAATAGCTGGGATTAAAGGCACACGCCACCATGCGCAGCTAATTTTTGCATTTTTAGTAGAGACAGAGTTTCACCATGTTGGCCAGCCTGGTCTCGAACTACTGACCTCAAATGATCCGCCCACCTCAGCCTCCCAAAGTGCTGGGATTACAGGCATGAGCCACCGTACCCTGCCCCAAGATTATTCTTATTCTTGTCATTATTATTATTTTTGAGACGGAGTCTTGCACTGTCGCCCGGGCTAGAGTGCAGTGGCGTGATTTTGGCTCACAGCAACGTCTGTCTTCCGGGTTCAATCAATTCTCCTGCCTTAGCCTCCCAAGTTGCTGGATTATAGGTGCATACTAAGAAAGTCTTACAGTGTCCATCAACAGAGGAGTGGAAAAACGAAATGTGGTATGTACATAAAAAGGAATATTAATCAGTCTTAAAGAGGAAGGTACTTTGGGAGTCTGAGGTAGGCAGATCACCTGAGGTCAGGTATTCAAGACCAGCCTGGCCAACATGGTGAAACCCCATGTCTACTAAAAATATAAAAATTAGGTGGGCGTGGTGGCGGGCACCTATAATCCCAGCTACTCGGGAGGCTCAGGCAGGAGAATCGCTTAAACCCTGGAGGCGGAGGTTGCAGTGAGCTGAGATCGTGCCACTGCACTCCAGCCTGGGCGACAGAGCCAGAATCTGTCTCAAAAAAAAAAAAAAAAAAAAAAGAGAGGGAGGAAAGCCTGCTACATGCTATAACATGGATAAACCTTGAAGATATTATGCCAAGGAAAATCAGCCAGTCACAAAAGGACACCTATTGTATGATTCCAGTTATTTGAGGGCCATGAAGTAGCCAAATTCATAGAGTGCAGAATGATGGTCACCAGGGTGGACAGGGAAGGATGCAATTGGAAGTTACTGTTTAACGGGCCGAGAGCCTTAGCTGGGGAAGATCAAAAGTTCCGTAGATGGATGGTGGTGGTGGCTGCACAACAATTTGAATGTACATAACGCCGCTGAATTACATACTTAAAATGGTAACTTTTGTTGTGTATATTTTACCACAATTAAAAAAAAATAGTGAGCACCTGTTGTGTGCTGGTCACTGTTGAAAAAGACAGTGAGGTGCCTGAGCTCATGGAGCTTCCATTCTGCTGAAGGAAATAGACAGTAAGTGAGATAAGTATGAAGGAAATAAAGAGGGTGATTTCGTGACATAGTAACTAGAGAGGGGAATATCTACTCTAGGTAGTGGTGTTGGAGATGAGATTTAAGGGATGGGAATGAGCCTCTAAAGGCATTCCAGATAAAGGATGCAGCAAGTATGAAAGTCCTGAGGAAGGGAAAGACTGAGGATGAGAAAAGAGGCCAGGAGGTTCAAGAAGCAGACACATGGCCTGGAATCTTTTGTTGTGCAAAGAAGAGAAGATGGTGGGGCAGATCAAGGGGTTGACAAACTTTTTCTGTAAAGGACCAGATGATAAATAATTTAGGTTTTTCAGGCCAAGAGAAAAAAAAAAAAGAAGGAAAAATGAAATTTACATAATGACACTGGTAGGAAAAAAGTCTGACATAGTGTCTATAATTTTGAGAAAGGAGTGACCAGTAATGACATTTTTTTGTTCCACTTAGGAAATGATCAGAGCCTCACCTGAACTATTATCCATCCAAAAGTGGGATTCTTAAAAGGAGGAGGGCCTAGAAATGAGAAAGAAGTGAAAAATATGTTTGTTGAAAGGCCAACATGGGTGTTTGGAAGAGAGGTAATGCTAATGAGGTATTCGTAAAATTGGAGGTAGGCAACTTTGCTTTTGATACCCGTTATCACCATTCCATTGCCCCCGTAAATGTAAATTCCTCAGGTGTTTGGCACATACGACATTCAATACATATTTGTTGAATAAGGTAACTTTTTCCTTCTTTTTGCTTATTCCCTGAGAAATAAGTGCCCTGGTGCTGCCCCCTGGTGGCTAAAGGATCCCTTCATTGGGCGCCTAAACCCTCCTTGGTAATGCTGTGGGCTGGGAAGCACGGCTCTGTGTGACTGCAGTTCCCCTTCCTCACAAAGGATATTCAGGATGTTAAAGGGTATTAGTGGTATAGATAAGAGAAATACGTTTTTCTTTCTTTTAAATGTTATATTTGATTTTTAAAAACTTTATCCAAGTGGATCTGAAAGTCTTAATAAAAATGCCTACGAATAAAAAAGGGTTACATGGACATGTGCGAGAATAGTTCCTCCTTCCATTTAAAACAAACAATTCCTTTTTAGCCAAACTTCCTTTTTACAAAACCGCTATATTTAGCTTTCCCTTCTTGAGATGAATCTTTCCTTTCCATAAAATTTTAAAACAAAATAAGTAACTGGCTTAAGCCAAAATTGGGATTTAATATTTTATTTTATTTTGTTTTATTTTGTTTATTTAGAGACGGAGTTTTGCTCTTGTTTCTCAGGCTGGAGTGCAGTGGCGCGATCTCGGCTCACCGCAACCTCCGCCTCCTGGGTTCAAGCCTTTCTCCTGCCTCAGCCTCCCGAGTAGTTGGAATTACAGGCACGCGCCACCATGCCCAGCTAATTTTGTATTTTTAGCACAGACAGGGTTTCACCATGTTGGTCAGGCTAGTTTAGAATTCCCAACCTCGTGATCCGCCCACCTCGGCCTCCCAAAGTGCTGGGATTACAGGTGTGAGCCACTGTGCACAGCAGGGGTTTAATTTTTTTTTTTTTTTTTTTTTTTTTTTTTTTTTTTGAGACACACTCTTGCCCTGTCGCCCAGGTTGGAGCGCGGTCTCCGCTCACTGCAAGCTCCGCCTCCCAGGTTCACGCCATTCTCCTGCCTCAGCCTCCCGAGTAGCTGGGAATACAGGTGCCCACCACACCCGGCTACTTTTTTTTTTTTTTTTTGTATTTTTAGTAGAGACGGTTTCACCATATTAGCCAGGATAGTCTCGATCTCCTGACCTTGTGATTCACCCGTCTCGGCCTCCCAAAGTGCTGGGACTGCAGGCGTGAGCCACTGCGCCTGGCCGGGATTTAATTTTTTAAGGGTGGTCTCAGTAGATGGAATTAAATTAAGGTTGTAAATAGACTTAAATTACTGTTATTGGCAATGTTGAATAGTAAGGCTACTAAAGCCATAAATCAAAGCAATATTAATAAAAATCAATTCTAAAACACAATTTGATATTACTTTGAAAAACATTTTATTTTATTTTCTTTCTTTTTTTTTTTTTTTTTTGAGACGGAGTCTCGCTCTGTCACCCAGGCTAGAGTGCAGTGGTGCGATCTTGGCTCACTGCACGCTCTGCCTCCCAGGTTCACAAGATTCTCCCGCCTCAGCCTCCCGAGTAGATGGGGCTACAGGCGCCCACCACTATGCCTAGCTAATTTTTTTTTTTTTTTGTAGTTTTAGTAGAGACGAGGTTTCACCGTGTTAGCCAGAATAGTCTCGATCCCCTGACCTCATGATCCACCCACCTCAGCTTCCCAAAGTGCTGGGACTGCAGGCGTGAGCCACCGCGCGCGGCTGAAACATATTTTCTACTGAGTGACATTATCAGACCCACATATAAGCCCAGCCATTACAAAATTATTGTTTCTTGATCTTTTTTATAGGCCTGTTTAGGCATAAAATATTACTTTTGAGATTAACAATAAAGAATAAAATTTGCCTCTTTAAGCGGATACCTGTGTTTAGTTTTGGTAGCACAGATACTGGATCCTGGGATGAATTTGGGATAAACACCGACAGATTTCATTTTCAATTGAAATGAGAATGTCTGTCTGTGTTCTTCAAGCTTGTTATACTGGAAAAAGTTTGCTAATATAAGTAAGAAATTAAACATTGCAACAAAATTTTCATTTTATGCATATGAATAGCAGGATACTCTTCTTTCACAGAAACCTGAACTTGCCTAGAGAGAGATCAGTGAATCTCATCTTGAATATACTATCAGATTGCGGTTTACAAAGTTCTTTCTCTTCTCTCAAAGTCAAGGTCTCAAGCTGAGTAGGTTTAAAGAAAAGGTCCCTCGGCCGGTCATTGGTGTTGAAAGGGAGAGAAAACGCCCTTTCATTTTGTCCTGAAGTTCTTCCAGGAGGTTTTCAATAAGATGTGAGACTTACTGATGTCTTGCCTTACTCACAGGGCCAAACGACATTGGAAGCATTTTAAGATTTTTTCAGCATGATTTTTTCAAAAATTCAGTTTCCTTTTAAATCCAAGTATCTCATTACTTGGAGTCAAAACATTTTCTCCTGGGGCCTGGAAGATTCTTGTTCAACTAGTTTATGTGATGAAGTATTTGCTAAGTAGGCTAGTTTCTGCTGACGTTCTTTATCTTCAAAGCACTCAGAAAAATCTGGCTTTCTATTTTCCTGAAAGTCTTCCTGCAAGCCGCCTTTCAGCTCAAACACCGAAGAACTCTGAGAACTCTTCCTTTGTTAAGCCCCCTGATTTCTCTGTACTAGGAGATTCACGTACCTTTGGCCGGGCTTTCATAGTTTTTAAAGCATACTCAAGTGAACTGGGCTTTTTCAAATGTAGTTTATCGTGTTTGAAAATCACTCAGAACTTTCGTCACTTCGCCTCCAAGAGTCTTTTACTTCAATATCTTTCTATAAAGAAAGTAGTGTGTTGTGACTTTGTCAGAATTTTCTTTCTTTACAAGAGGTGAAAATTCTTTTTTTTTTTTTTTTTTTTTTTTTTTTTTTTTTTGAGATCGAGTCTTGTTCTGTTGCCCAGGCTGGAGTGCAGTGGCGCAATCTTGTCTCACTGCAACCTCTGCCTCCCAGGTTCAAGTGATTCTCCTGCCTCAATCTCCAGAGTAGCTGAGATTACAGGCGTCCAGCTAATTTTTGTATTTTTAGTAAAGACAGGGTTTCACCATGTTGTTCAGGCTGGTTTCAAACTCCTGACTTCAGGTGATCCGCCTGCCTTGGCCTCCCTAAGTGCTGGGATTATAGACGTGAGCCACCGCACCTGGCCAAGAGGTGAAAATTCTTACGGAACCATCCATGCGTGAGACCCTGTGGTCCAGATTGTGAGCACGGTTCCTGGAAGACAGAGCTTTTGCTTTCAGGTAGGAAGAGAGAACATTAAATGTATCTTGGCCTTGAGGCAAATTTTTATAGCAGGAATGTTTCTTGAGATTCACCATTACTTACAAATCTTCCCAGTGCCACCCAGTGATATTTATTGGTAATGTCTGTGGACTCATCAACCTGAATAAAGAGGCTATTGTTTTCCATCTCATTGCACAAAATTCTTCAGCATCACAGGAAAGGAATATAAACTTTTTCCTCTACTCCTTTAGGTTCATTGTCTGGGGCCCTGAAGATTAGACTGATGAAAGACAGATTAACAGGAGAAAAGACATACAAATTTTATTTGATCTTAGTCTTTATATATAAGGGCCTTCCTGGAAAAGAAGTGAAGAGCCAAAGAAGCAGACAGATCTGAGAACTTATATACCATCTTCAACAAAGAGCAATCAATTGTGGAAAAGTGGCAAGACAAATGACATTTTTTAAAGAGAGATGGGGTCTTGCTATGTTGCCCAGACTGGCCTGGAACTCCTGGGCTCAAGCAATCCTCCCACCTCAGACTTCCGAGTTGCTGTGACTCTAGGTATAGCCACCACACCAGCTGGAAAAGGGGTTTAAGCTTCTAGGGGCTGCACTCTGTGAGATTGTAGATATATGGGGAAAGTAATGGAAGATACGGGTTAATTTAGTAAGGTCGGTTTGTGCAGGTCCATCTTGGTGCCAACTTTCTGTTTTCTCATGGTGCTCCCTGGGAGAGGAGATTTAGGGCAGTTCTCATTTCTCAGGTGTTTCTGCTTCTAGTCAGATAAGAAAAGCCCCAGGAAGGTTCTCTCTGCATCTGCTAATTCTCAAATGCCTTCAGCTCAAAATAATTCATATGCCAGAGTGGCACATGTTGGGGTGGTATATTCCAATCCCCTTCCACGCCATGTGACATGTCATCACTATGTTGATGTATACTGTCGCAAGTGGAACCTTGTCAACTTCTCCATGCTGCATCTTATCTTGTCGTTTTACTCACTATGATTTTACATGCTGGCCTAATGAGATTCTCACCAACAGTGTGACTTTTCCTTTTTGAAGCAATTAGTCTAGCTAGTAAATAAATTGCGGTGAGTCTTTCCACTGAATGTGATTATCTTTTCTTTTCTTTCTTTCTTTCTTTCTTTCTTTCTTTATTTCTTTTTGTCTTGCAAAGCTTTCCCTGTTTGGAATTTCCAATAGCCATTTCAAAAAACATCAGCACTTTTACTATCAAATGGCTGTGATTTGTAGGGAGGTTCTTTTCCAGTTTTTCAGAGCCACTGCTGTATTTGTAAGAGGACACACAACATATAACAGACTAGGCCAACTTGAATTAGCAGACACCTAAACCTCATCGACAAATAACTTTGATAGTTACTTTTTGGTGCATCCTTAATCATATTAGTGCTGACTCATGAAATGACTCAGAAGGTTGTAATTAGCTTTAATCAGAATTATTCATAGGTATAAGCCTATGAATACTGCTCTTCCATTTAGTATATTTTCCTTAAAAACTGCTACATTGAACCATCAGACTTTACAAAACACCAACAAATATGAACAGAGGGCATAATAAATACTAGACGAGAATTGCAAGCAAAAGTTAAAAAGTAACAACACAGTTCACTTCTACCCTGCACAGTCCATGTGTTGCAATGTTTACAGCAGCGAAACAACAGGAATGGGTAGCTGAGTCAGAGTGCATTAAAATTCTTCTTTTAGAATGAAACTTTCCCTCCAGTTTTCCAACTGGAAGAACTGATTTACTGCTGTCAGTCGTGGCATCCGAAAGGAGATTGGGGGACTGAGGTGATTCAGGATGGAGAGTGTGATGTCTCAGTCTACTGTGGCACATGCATTCTGGAGCTCCTCTGTCCCATAGAGACTTCAAACATTTGTTGTCCACTCACCACACTGGAACAAGGTTTGGTGATGTGCAAAAGCAGGTCATCCCTGTCCACAGACACTTCACGCTTAGTGCACTTATATATTTTAAACCTGATCCTTTAAAATGCTACAATTTTCTATCCACAAAGACAGAGATAGATGCTCTGTCAAAGGGTTTCGCCTTGCAAATTTTTTCTACGTAAACAGATGTATTAGTCTATTTTCACACTGCTGAAAAAGACATACCCACAACCGGGAAGAAAAAGAGGTTGAATTGGACTTACACTTCCACACATGGCTAGGGAGGCCTCAGAATCATGGCAGGAGGCAAAAGGCACTTCTTACATGATGGTGGCAAGAGAAGATGAAGAAGCAGCAAAAGCAGAAACCCCTGATAAACCCATCAGATCTCATGAGACTTATTCACTATCATGAGAATAGCATGGGAAATACTGGCCCCTATGATTCAATTACCGCCCCCTGGGTCCCTCCCACAACATGGGGGAATTCTGGGAGATATAATTCAAGTTGAGATTTAGGTGGGGACATAGCCAAACCATATCATTCTGTCCCGGCCCCTCCAAATCTCATGTCCTCACATTTCAAAACCAAACATGCCCTCCCAACAGCCCCCCCAAAAGTCTTAACTCATTTCAGCATTAACCCAAAAGTCCACAGTCCAAAGTCTCATCTGAGACAAGGCAAGTCCTTTCCACTTATCAGCCTGTAAAATCAAAAGCAAGCTAGTTACTTTCTAGATACAGTGGGGGTATAGGTATCGGGTAAATACAGTCATTCCAAATGGGAGAGATTGGTCAAAAGAAAGGGGTTCCAGGGCCCATGCAAGTCCGAAATCCAGCAGGGCAGTCAAATTTTGAAGCTCCAAAATGATCTCCTATGACTCCAAGTCTCACATCCAGGTCACGCCAATGCAAGAGGTGGATTCCCATGGTCTTGGACAGCTCCGTCCATGTGGCTTTGCAGGGTACAGCCTCCCTCCCGGCTGCTTTCATGGGCTGGTGTTGAGTGTCTGTGGCTTTTCCAGGTGCACAGCGCAAGCTGTCAGGGAATCTACCATTCTGGGCTCTGGAGGACGGTGGCCCTCTTCTCACAGCTTTGCTAGGCAGCACCCCAGTAGGGACTTTGTGTGGGGGCTCTGACCTCACATTTCCCTTCCACCCTGCCCTAGCAGAGGTTCTCCATGAGGGCCCCATCACCGCAGCAAACTTTTGGTTGGGCATCTGGGCATTTCCATGTATCTTCTGAAATCTAGGCAGAGGCTGCCAAACCTCTATTCTTGACTTCTGTGCACTCGCAGGCTCAACGCCATGTGGAAGCTGCCGAGGCTTGGGGCCTCCACCCTCTGAAGCCACAGCCCGAGCTGTATGTTGGCCCCTTTCAGCCACAGCTGGAGGGGCTGGGACACACAGCACCAAGTCCCTAGGCTTCACACAGCACAGGGACCCTGGCCCTGGCCCACAAAACCACTTTTTCCTCCAGGGTCTCTGGGCCTGTGATGGGAGGGCTGCCGTGAAGATCTCTTACCTGGCATGGAGACATTTTCCCCATGGTCTTAGGGATTAATATTAGGCTCCTTGCTACTTGTGCACATTTCTGCAGCTGCCTTAAATTTCTCCCAAGAAAATGTTTTTCTTTTTCTATTGCATAATGAGGCTGCACATTTTCTGAACTTTTATGCTCTACTTCCCTTACAAAACTGAATACCTTTAGCAGTACCCAAGTCACCTCTTGAATACTTTGCTGCTGGACATTTCTTCCAGATACCCTAAATCATCTTTCTGAAGTTCAAAGTTCCACAAATCTCTAGGGCAGGGGTAAAATGCTGTCAGTCTTTTTGCTAAAATATAACAAGAGTCACCGTCACCTTTTCTCCAGTTCCCAACAAGTTCCTCATCTCCATCTGAGACCACCTCAATCACCTTATTGTCTATATCGCTATCAGCATTTTGGGAAAAGCTATTTAACAAGTCTCTAGGAAGTTCCAAACTTACCCACATTTTCCTTTCTTCTTGTGAGCCCTCCAAACTGTTCCAACCTCTGCCTGTTACCCAGTTCCAAAGTCACTTCCATATTTCCAGGTATCTTTTCAGCAACACCCCACTCTAATGGTACCAATTTACTGTATTAGTCTGTTTTCATACTGCTGATAAAGACATAACCTGAGACTGGGAAGAAAAAGAGGTTTAATTGGACTTACAGTTCCATGTGGGCTGGGGAGGCCTCAGAATCATGGCGGGAGGTGAAAGGTACTTCTTACATGGCGGCGCCAAGAGAAAATGAGGAAGAAGCAAAAGCAGAAACCCCTGATAAACCCATCATAGCTCATGAGACTTATTCACTATCACAATAATAGCAAGGGAAAGGCTGGCCCGCATGATTCAGTTACCTCCCCCTGCGTCCCTCCCACAACATGTGGGAATTCTGGGAGATACAATTCACATTGAGATCTGGGTGGGGACACAACCAAAACATATCAGCAGATTAATTGGCATTTTCCTTTAATGGCTTCCGAATTTTGTGTCGTAGTTAGAAAGCACCACCCCCGACTGCACCATACTTCAAGATTAATTTGCTCATGTTAGTACTTTCATAGTTTTACATTTTATATTTAAGTCTTTGAATTTATCTTGGTGTAAGTTGGAAAGCAGAGATGGATCTTAATTTCATTTCCAATTTGCTACTTAATTTAGTTATTGATTAAGCTATCTTTCTCCCATTAGTTCAAAATGCTGTTTTTATCATATTTTATATTCCCTAGAAAATTTGGGTTATTTCTGAACTTTCTATTTTGTCCCATTTATTTTTTACCTTGCTATGCTCCAGTACTATACAATTTTGACTTTTATGATTCCATGGGTTAAAATATGTTTTTATTTATAGGGTTAAAATATGTTTTAATATCAGGTGGGGATAATACCCCTTCATTATTCTTTTTTTTTTTCTGAATTTTCCTGACTACTTATACTTTTTTTCCTACAAACTTTTGAATCAGCTTATCTAGTATAAAAATCCTCTTGGTATTTTTCTTGGGATCATGTTAAAATATAGATAAACAAACATAACTGTTACACTTATGAAGTTAGTTTTTGTATCTAAGAGCTTTATGTGTTTTCCTGTTTGTTGAAAAATTCGTTCTTGTCCCTTAGTATTTAAAGGTTTTCTGCATGTAGGTTTTAAATGCTTTTTTATCACTAAATATTTTATTTTCTGTTGCTATTGTAAATAAGGTCTTCTCTATTATATCTTCTGGTTGGTTATTTTTATATTCTGAAGCACCAGATTTGTATTGGTATTTGGCATTAATTTCATACCCAGGTACTTGACTGAATTCACTTATTTATTTATTTAGATTTTTAAATTGATTAGGGATGGGAATTCTAGTATACAATTATATCTAAATAACAATGATTTTACCTTTTTTCCAATGTTTAAACACATATTTCTCTCATTGAATTTTTTTTTTTTTTTTAAGATGGAGTTTTGCTCTTGTTGCCCAGCTGGAGTGCAATGGCACGGTCTCGGCTCACTGCAGCCTCTGCCTCCAAGGTTCAAGCGATTCTCCTGTCTCAGCCTCCCAAATAGCTGGGATTACAGGCACCCACCACCGTGCCTGGTTAAGTTTTGTATTTTAGTAGAGACAGGGTTTCACCATGTTGGCCAGGCTGGTTTTCTCTCATTTAATTCTATTGCTTCGTAGCAGGATGAGCCACAGAAAACACCCCTCAGACACCAGGTGAAAGACGAAAGAGGCTTTATTTGGCTGAGAGCGCTGGCAGACTTGTGTCTCAAGAACCGAGCTCCCAGAAGAAAAAATTCGTGGTCCTTTTGAGAGATGAAGCCAGCTGGACTTCCTGGATCGAGTGGGGACTTGGAGAACTTTTCTGTCTAACTAGGGGATTGCAAACTCATCAATCAGCGCTTGTGCCTAACTAAAGGATTGTAAATGCACCAATCAGCACTCTGTTAAAATGCACCAATCTGCGCTCTGTGTCTAGCTAAAGGATTGTAAATGCACCAATCAGCACTCTGTAAAAACACACCAATCAGCATTTGTGCCTAGCTAAAGGATTGTAAATGCACCAATCAGCACTCTGTAAAAACGCACCAATCAGCACTCTGTATCTAGCTAAAGGATTGTAAATGCACCAATCAGCACTCTGTAAAAACACACGAATCAGTGCACTGTGTCTAGCTAAAGGATTGTAAATGCACCAATCAGCACTCTGTAAAAACGCACCAATCAGCACTCTGTATCTAGCTAAAGGATTGTAAATGCACCAGTCAGCACTCTGTAAAAACACGAATCAGTGCACTGTGTCTAGCTAAAGGATTGTAAATGCACCAATCAGCACTCTGTAAAAACGCACCAATCAGCACTCTGTGTCTAGCTAAAGGATTGTAAATGCACCAATCAGCACTCTGTAAAAATGCACCAAGCAACATTCCGTGTCTAGCCAAAGAACTGTAAATGTACCAATAAGCACTCTGTAAAAATGCACAAATCAGCACTCTGTGTCTAGCTAAGGGATTGTAAATACACCAATCAGCTCTCTGTAAAAATGCACCAATCAGCACTCTGTAAAATGTACCAATCAGCAGCATGTGGGCAGGGACCAATAAGGGAATAAAAGTTGGCCGTCCGCAGCCAGCAGGAGCAACCCACTCTGGTCTCCTTCCACACTGTGGAAGCTTTGTGCTTTAGCTTTTCAAAATAAATCATCTTGCTGCTGCTGCTGACTCTTTGGGTCTGCACCACCTTTAAGAGCTGTAAAACTCGCTGTGAAGGTCCACAGCTTCATTCTTGAAGTCAGCAAGACCAAGAACCCACCAGAGGGAACCAACTCAGGACACACTTTTAAGGGCTTACAACTCTAAGGGGGTCCATGTGAAAGAACTGTGATAGATTGGGCAAGTGATCTATAGGTAACACATGTGGTTAGAGTAGGGGGTTAATCTTTAACCTCAGGCCTGGTCAGTGGTGCTGTTAGTCTTGCCACTGACTTCATTCCTGTTGTTTTTCAGCTTTTACTTCCTCCTTCTCTTCAGAGACAGGAGACAGTAAGAGAAATGGCCTCTCTCCTCAGCTTAAGATAGCACTTGCCAGGCACCGTGGCTGACACCTGTAATCCCAGCACTTTGGGAGGCTGAGGCAGGCGGATCATGAGGTCAGGAGTTCAAGACCAGCCCGACCAACGTGGTGAAAACCCCATCTCTACTAAAAATACAAAGATTAGGTGGGCGTGGTGGCGTGTGCCTGTGATCTCAACTACTCAGGATGCTGAGGCAGAAGAATTGCTTGAACCTGGGAGGCGAAGGTTGCAGTGAGCCAAGATCGCGCCATTGCACTCCAGCCTGGGCGACAGAGTGAGACTCCATCCCCCCCGCAAAACAAAAGACGGTGCTTATCTTGTCCATAATTTAGCAGGAGTGTTTCAATATTACACCCATGCTGTTTCCATATTAAACAGATTCTTTGTGGTTGAGATAAATATACTTCATTATGCTAAGAACATATTTGTATACTCCTGCTAAGAACTTACATCAAGTATGAATATGGAATTTTTCTTTTTTTTAATATGGAACTTTTCCAATGTCTTTGATAGCTTTTTCAGACATGAGTACAGCTATGTGCCACATAATGATGTTTTGGTCAACGCTGGATCACGTATACCATGGTGGTCCCATAAGATTATAATGGAGCTGAAAAATTCGTATCTCCTAATGACATCATAGCCATCATAATGCAATGCATTACTCACGTGTTTGTGAAGATGTTGGTGTAAAGAAACCTACGGAACTGCCAGTCGTCTAAAAGTAATGACACATACAATCATGTACAGCACATAATGAAGGGCTCGATAATAAAGGGCTATGTTACTGGCTTATGTATTTACTATCCTATATTTTTCATTGTTATTTTAGAGTGTACTCCTGCTTCGCAGTGTCTCATGCCTGTAATTCTATCACTTGGGGAAGCCAAAGCAGGTGGATCACTTGAGGTCAGAAGTTTGAGACTGACCTGGCCAACATGGTGAAACCCCGTCTCTATTTAAAGTACAAACATTAATCGGCTGTAGTGGCGTGTGCCTGTAGTTCCAGCTACTTGGGAGACTGCAGCAGGAAAATCGCTTGAACCCAGGAGGTGGAGGTTGCAGTGAGCTGAGATCGCACCACTTACTCCAGCCTGGGCAACAGAACAAGACTGCATCTCAAAAAAAGGAAAGAAAACTGCAAAATAGCTTCAGGCAGGCCCTTTAGGAGTTATTCCAGCAGAAGGCACGTTATTACAGGAGACGACAAACTGTGGGTGTGGAAGGCAGTGATACTGATCATCCTGGCCCTGTGTAGACCTAGGCTCATGTGTGTGTTTGTCTTAGTTTTTAGCAAAAAATATTTTAAAAGTAAAAATAATAATACATTTTAAAAACATGAAAAAGCTTATAGATATTTTTGCACAGCTATGCAATGTTTTTGTGTTTTAAGCTCTTATTACAAAAGAGTTTAAAAAATTAAACTTGAAAAGGTAAGTTACAGTAGCCTAAGGTTAATTTATTATTGAAGAAAGAAAAATTACTGCTTATAAAGTTAGCATAGCCTATGTGTACAGTGTTTATAAAGTCTATAGCCATATACAGTAATGTCCTGGGCCCTCATACTCACTCCTCACTCACTCACTCACTCACTCACTCACCCACTCACCCAGAGCCACTTCCAGTCCTGCAAGCTCCCTCCATGGTGAGGGGCGTTCATTCTTTATCTTTTGTACCATATTTTTACTGTACCTCTTCTCTGTTTAGCTATGTTTGGATATACAAATACTTAGCATTGTATTACAGTTGCTCACGGTATTGAGCACCCTCACATGTTGTACAGGTTTGCAGTCTAGGAGCAGGAGGCCATACCTATAGGCCATACCATAGATCCTAAGTGTGTAGAAAGCTCTGCCATCTAGGTTTGCGTAAGTACATGATATGATGTTTGCACAATGACAAAATTGCCGAATACATTTCTCAGAGCATATCTCCATCATTAAGTGATACTTATCTGTATATAATTTTTCTTCTTATACCTATTAATAAAAATATATTTCTGTAGAAATATACTTGGTTCGTTAACTAAACATTAGAAATGTTACCTCTTTTTGTATGCTCTGGAAAAATTAAAATAAGATATGGGAGTTGTCTTTTCTGTAAAGATTTTACAGAATTCCTCTATAACTGTTGGAATTTGAGGGGTCCTTTTTCTTTTTTTTTTTTTTTTAACAACTTCCTATGTCTTTTACAGTAATTTATCTGTTTAAATTTTTTTCTCTTCTAAATCGTTTGTGGGCCCAGCACGGTGGCTCATGCCTGTAATCCCAGCACTTTGGGAGGCCGAGGCAGACATATCACTTGACGTCAGGAGTTCGAGACCAGCCTGGACAAAATGGTGAAACCGTGTCTCTACTAAAAATACGAAAATTAGCCAGGCTTGGTGGCGCACACCTATAATACCAACTACTTGGGTGGCTGAGCCAGGAGAATCACTTGAACCCAGAAGGCAGAGGTTGCAGTGAGCTGAGATGGTGCCACTGCACTCCAGCCTGGGCAACAGAGGGAGACTCTGTCTCAAAAAAAAAAACAGTCGATTATGGTAAATGATACTTTTCTAGAAAACAATTTTATTCATTTTTATATGAGATTTCCACTATATTTGTGATTATTTTCCTCTTATCAATAATTTTTTTTTTGGAGACAGAGTCTCTCCCTGTCTCCCAGGTTGGAGTGCAATGGCTGATCTCTGCTCACTGCAACCTCCCCCTCCCAGGTTCAAGAGATTCTCCTGCCTCAGCCTCCCAAGTAGCTGGGACTACAGGCATGCGCCACCGCGCCTGGCTAATTTTTTTTTTTTATTTTTAGTAGAAATGGGGTTTCACCATGTTAGACAGGCTGGTCTCGAAAGCCTGACCTCAGGTCATCTGCCGGCCTAGGCCTCCCAAAGTGCTGGCATTACAGGCGTGAGCCACCACAGCCGGCCTCAATAAATTCTTATTTGCATACTTGTTTTTCTGCTTCATTAGGTTAAGCAATGGCTTGTCCATTTTACTGTTTTTTGTTTTGTTTTGTTTTGTTTTGAGACAAGTTCTTGCTCTGTCACCCAGGCTGGAGTACAGTGGAGCAATCACAGCTCACTGCAGCCTCAACTTCCCAGGCGCAAGTAATTCTCCTGCCTCAGCCTCCTGAGCAGCTGGGACTACAGGCATGTGCCACCATGCCCAGCTAATTTCTTAAAATATATTTTGTAGAAACAGGATCTCGCCATGTTGCCCAAGTTGGTCTTGAATTCCTGGGCTCAGGCAATCCTCCTGCCTCAGCCTCCCAAAGGGCTGGGACTACAGGCATTAGACACTGCACCTCGCCTATATTATTGCTTAAAAAAAGATTTCAAATTTATTTTCCAGTTCTATGGATTTAAAGAATTGTTCTATTTCATGAACTTATGATTTTATCATTATTAATTTCTTTCTTCTGCTTTCCTTACATTTTTTATTCTTCTAATTTGTATTTTCCTTCTTTTTGCTTTGACTTTGTAGCCTAAGCTTCATATCCCATACATACAAATATGTAATATTTTCTATTATTTTTATTTGCTATTTTGCAGTTTCTACTTTGATTTCATCTTGAATTCCAGAGCTGTTAAGAAAGTATTTTAAAGTTTCCAGATGGCAGATGGTTTTTGTTTTGGGCGATGTTATTACCTCCTAATTTCGTTGCGCTGTGATTGAGATTGTTGTCTATACATTTTCATTTTTATGAATATTCCATGAGTACTTGTAAAAACAAACCGTTGCCTTTTTTTCAGCAATCATCATTTGATGTATATTTGGATATATAACTGAGATCTGTTTCATTAACTATATTATCTAGTTCCTCTGTAGCCTTGATTTTTGTCCAGTTGATCTGTCATGGACCTTGAGAGGTGACTGAAAGTCATCAATGCATTGATGTCTGTTTTTCTGGTGTCTCCTATAATTTTTCCTTTTGAATGTTGAATATTAATGCTCTGCTATTTGGTGCTTAATTGTTTGTAACTATTAGATGTATATTGTGAATTATGTCAACTGTTTGTAACTATTAGATGTATATTGTGAATTATGTCCTCTGCCATTATGAAGTGCCATTCTGTTTTGTTTCTTACTTTTGAACCTGAACTCAACCTTGTCTAATAGTAAGAGCTCAGTTCCTGCTTTCTTTTTGAATAGTTTGTCTATTTTTGGTCAATATTTTAATACTACATGTTAAAATAGGTGCAAGGCAATGTTGTAAGCACTCTACACGTTACCTCATTTAATACTTTTTACTTTTAATGATATGTTTTTGCTTATCCTTTCATTTTCAAACTTTTTGCATATTTTTAATTGTGTCCCCTGAAAGCAGCATAAAGTTGTATTTTGTTTTGTGATTCAATCCGAAAATTGTTTTCTTTATGTAGGTAAGTTTATTCATTTATACTTTTGATGAACCACATACACTTGGTGTTGATTCTGTCCTATTATTTTATTTTGTGCCTTCTCTTTTTATATCTTTTAAAAGATGTCGCCGTATGACCTATTTTCTGTGTTGTGTGTGTTTTTCTTTTGAAAGGTAGTAAGATTTGGGTTTTTCCTCCCAGAGGTTACCCTTATAAGTGTGACTTTATATTGTGCCTTTAATCTCTCACTTCTTTAGAGAGTATCTATTTATGTATTCTTGCATTGTGATAAAGGAATACCTGAGGCTGGGTTATTTATAAAGAAAAGAGGTTTAAGGCCAGGTGTAGTGGCTCACACCTGTCATGCCAGCACTTTGGGAGGCCGGGGCGGGTGGATCACCTGAGGTCAGGAGTTCGAGACCAGCCTGGCCAACATGATGAAACCCTGTCTCTACTAAAAATACAAAAATTAGCCAGGCGTGGTGGCAGGCACCTGTAATCCCAGCTACTCGGGAGGCTGAGGCAGGAGAATGGCTTGAACCTGGGAGACAGAGGTTGCAGTGAGCCGAGATCATAGCACTGCACTCCAGCCTGGGCGACAGAGCAAAACTCCATCTCAAAAAAAAAAAAGAGAGAAAAAGGACAAGAAAAGAGGTTTAATTGGCTCACGGTTCTGCAGGCTGCACAGGAAGCATGGTGCTAGCATCTGCTTCTGGGGAGGCCTCAGAAGGCTTGCTATCATGGCAGAAGGCAAAGGGGAGTCAGTGTGTCACATGGTGAGAGCGGGGACAAGAGAGAGAGAGGGCAGTGCCACACTTTTAAACAACCAGATCTCATGTGAACTCAGGCCCCACCTCCAACACTGGGGATCGCATTTCAACATAACATTTGCAGGGGCCAAACGTCCAAACCATGTCAATACTATTCCCAAATTTAGTTGATTATCTTTCTCATTGTTTACCTTTCAGTGTGTTTTTTAAAAACCTAAAACCCTCTAATATTTGAATTGCCAGCGTTGAATGGTAAACGCTGACCTCATCTATTAAAGATGAGTAAATTTGCACACTTATTTCTACCTACCTTCTTTCTCTTTTCTGACCCAACTTTTATTATATCATTTCTACATTATCAGAAAATATAAAATTTGCTTTCTTTTCTGTCACTTTAATCCCTGAGTTTGCTTTCATCTTGGTTATACTGTTAAATAGTCAATGATTGTTTCCCATCCCTTTGCCCTAACTTTCCCAGTCAGCTTTTGCTGGTTAAAACTTCTTATGCAGAGTTCATGGGACAATATCTTTGAGTTCTTGGTGTTAAAAATTGTGTCTGTATTGGAATCATTGTTTGCCTGGGTAGAAAATTCTTCTTCACATTTTTTTCTTAGTGTCTTCTGGTGCTTCGTGTTGCTATGAAGAGGTAAGAGTTTACCCTGAGTTTTTTCTTATACATTACTTGATCTTTTTGCCTGGATACCCAACGGATCCCTTCTAAAATCAATGAAGTCCAATAATTTATTAAATATATGTAAATATTTAGAGCTGGGCATGGTGCATGCATCTGTAGTCCCAGTTTTTCAGGACGCTAAGGCAGAAGGATCTCTTGAGCCTGGGATTTCAAGACTAGCATGGGCAATATAGCAAGACCCCATCTGAAAAAATTATATATATGTGAATATTTAGTATTATAGGCCAGTTTTCCCTGAAATATGGTGTGCTCTTTTTGTATGTTGATCCTATTTTTTATTTTATAAAATTTTTTGAAGTGTTATTAAATATTTGTCCTGTTCAGTAATTGAACTTTATTTTTTTGAGACTCCAATTATGCTCTTCATCTCATTTGTCTATTTTCTTTATCATTTGGCTCTAATTTTAAAATCCCAAGTTGATACTTCGTTTGATCCACTTTTTGCTTTCGACTCTCTGCTCCTGTGTTGTCAGCAGCATCTTCTCTGCATATGCGTCTTCCGATCTCGTTTTCAATTCTTTGCTGACTTTACTGCTTCCTCTCAGTTCCTGAGTCCCTCCAGCCTACGTTTTATATATTCCTGTTGCTAATTCTTTCTTCCCTGAGCTACTACACTTCTGCTTTGAGCCTTGCTTCATAGAACTGATTGCTGTTTTAAGTTGCTGCTGCTGTTTTTAATTCACGGAGTAATGTTTGGCCCCAATTTTCAGACTAACATTGTTGGCTCATAACGTGGCCCACAGGGTCTGAGAATGTGAGACTGCCTGCCGTGTACCTCAGGGCTCCGCAGGCTCTTAGGTTTCTGGGATTTTTTGATAGATTAAGTATTTTGGAGGACATGGGTGAATATGCCTGATGTTAGGACAGGCACCCTGAGCTCAGTTATGACGTGCTGACATACCGTGAGCCTCATGAACACCCAAGAGTGGCCGGTTTTTTGCCTGCTAAGTATTCCAGCCAGCTCCTGAAAACAGTGTTGCTAGAATACTAACGATTTCTCCTGGAGGATGGAAGAAAACCAAAGAGCTATGCTGCTACCAGGCTCTCCTGAGAGAGACTTTGTCTAAAAGGGCATAATGCTGTGAGTCTGGCTCTTTCATCTCTTGAGGAGGCAATTTTCATTTTCGTCAGTGTGACACCCGTTGGCTGTAAGTGATATCACAAGTAATTTTTTGCTAATGATAGAATAAGGAAGATTGAATGATCTATTCTTTTTACAGATTATATCAGATTTAAAGGCACGTACTGTATTTGTGATGACCATCCATCTAACTGTTGGAAGGAACAAAACATTAGAGGTTATCTTAGTGGAAACAGCTTTCCCAGGAAGGTAGTGATAACCAAAAAATTAGGGTAGGGAACTAAAAGAGACCAAGTCAACTGGAAGATAAGATTATTGGCATTGTTCAGCAGCCCTTACCAATGGTTTTAATCGATAGACATCTGGTGAAAAAGCTGCCCATATTAGTAGCATTGGTAGCAAAGAGCTGCTTTGGCTGGATGTGATGGCAACCTGGAGACCGGTAGAATGAAAACCACAGGAACCAGGGGGAGGAAATCCATTGTGGGAGGGCACCAGCATCACCCTATTCTGATCAGTTGTTTGAGTTTCTGAGGGAAATCTCCTGACCATTTTTCTTTCTGAGGCACAGTGTTTGGGGAACTTGCTAGAAGAAAGACCTTGAGGAGGGGGAGAGTGCGCTCCAGGACCTGGGAGTGCTAGATGGCTTTCACGACCATCTTCATACAGCATGGACCATGGCAACAACTTATTGGAGGTCTCAACGGCTGTTTGTTCACCTTGAGTCATTCCACAGGACATCTATTTTGGCCTGCCCAGCACATGTTTTCCTTTTATGGCTAAAACATCCCTCTGGAAAGTCATCCCTGAGGCAATGAGAACTTTCAGGAATTCTCCCCACCACTACTACTGCCCAGCCACCCATACCCAGGTCATATGGTCTCAGGTGGGGATGGCAGTCAAGGTGCCCAGCTCAGGATAGGCACTTTGGCTGGTTCAAGGGTCTGCTGTCCAATGCCCAGGGACAGATAAGTTAACCAACCTCCGTTCTGGTCCCATAGCTTTGAATTCAAGTATGTTCTTGGCTCAGGCCATGTTATCTTGGGGAAGCTAGGAGCAATAGATGAAAATGAAACGGCAAGAAATGGTAGGTTTACACCAAATGTTCAGAAACAAGTGATGTGATAAAGGACATTATCTATTTGTAGAAGAGAACACAAAGCAGACATTCAAGTTTTATTCCATGTCTGAGCCAACGTAATTCTTCATCTGCCTTGTTCCTGAATTTCCCCCAAGCTTTGGGAATAGAAGCAAAACAAATATAACCCAAGTAGCCTTACATTATCTCATATGCTTTTATTTTAGGACAGTCTTGAAATAATCCCTCCTGTAGAAGAACGTGTTGGGCAAAGTAATTCATGACCAAGTATAAATAGTGCCTCCAGCATCAGCACATAACTAGCATATATGCTACTTCCAAAAAGAGTTTCTTAGAATTTATGTGCTGTCAATGCTTCACAGACCTTTAATACTATTTTTTTTCAACTTTTATTTAGCAGCTCTTTCCATACTACAGAATCAAATTCCTTTTTAAAGTAAGGTTTTAAAAATAAGTTCACTATATACAGCAATCACAGGGATTCCAAAAAAGGCCACCTTCTTCCACAACTTCAAGGGGCACCACTCATTATAGTACATGATGTCTATTACATTGCTTGTGAATGGCTCCCCCTGGTGTGTACAGCTTGGTGGCTCTGTATTTAAGGTCCTGATGCTTTCACTATTTCTAACTCAAGCCCTCTTTGTTTTGCTCTTTTGAAACCTCCTAAGAAGTGATGCATTCTTTAATTATAGCCAGGGGATAAAAGAAGCAGGATCATTGGATGAAAATTGTCATCACGCTCATCTCTGCTATATTGACACAGGTGAAATTCATGCTACACCATAGAGCAGGGGGTTCCCAACCCGCAAGCCTCTGGTACCAGTCTGTGGCCTGTTAAGAACGGGGCCACACAGCAGGAGGTGAGCAGCGGGTGAGTGAGCAAAGCTTCATCTGCATTTACTGCTGCTCACCACCGCTCACATTACCACCTGAGCTCTGCCTCCTGTCAGATAAGCAGTGGCATTCGATTCTGAAAGGAACACAAACCCTATTGTGAACTGTGCATGTGAGGGAGCTAGACTGCACACTCCTTATGAGAATCTAATGCCTGATGATCTGTCACTGTGTCCCATCACCCCCCGATGCGACCATCTAGTTGTAGAAAACAAGCTCAGGGCTTCCACTGATTCTGTATTATGGTGAATGGTATAATCATTTCATTATATATTGCAAAGTAATAATAATAGAAATAAAGTGTACAGGCTGGGCGTGGTGGCTCACGCCTATAATCTCAACACTTTGTGAGGCCGAGGCAGGTAGGTAATGTGAGGTCAGGAGTTCAATCAAGACCAGCCTGACCAACATGGTGAAACCCTAAATATACAAAACTAAATATACAAAACTTAGCCAGGCATGGTGGCTCACACCTGCAATTCCAGCTACTCAGGAGGCTGAGGCAGGAGAATCGCTTGAATCTGGGGGGCAGAAGTTGCAGTGAGCTGAGATGGCGCCACTACACTCCAGCCTGGGCAACAGACTCCGTCTCAAAAAAAAAAGAAAGTGCACAATAAATGTAATGTGCTTGAATCATACCAAAACCATTCCCTAACCACCGTCCGTGGAAAAATGGTCTTCCCTGAAAGACCAAAAACTTTGGGGACCACTGTCATAGAGGTCAGGACCCACAGGTCTCCAATGCCTGCCTCTTTAACCTTCTCCTTGACATCCTTCCCTATGAAAACCATAGTGGCAGAATGATTGCTAGAGAATGCAAATTACAGGGGAGTCGAGTGAATATCTTCAAAATAGTATCCTTATTTTACCCCATCTTATTTATCTTGCTAATCACATTTAATATCATTTTGAAGCAAAAAACAAAGACAGAAAGGTGCACATTATTTCTACCCCATACTGGTTTCCAAACTGCAGGTTGAGCATTCATGATAAACTCCTGCATTAAGTATACATGATCCACTATCAGTGCACATAAGTAAGATACATTAGAAATGCTTCCCGGGAACTGTCATATTTTATTTCATGATAATCATTTTTTCCTTAGCTAGTATAGAAAATTATTTAATCATATGCAAATGGTGAAGAGTAACAGACAGCATCCCTAAGATACATCATGCATCTCGACGCATTGGTTGTATCATTGCTTCTGTAAATTGTCCTTTAATTCTACAAATAGAATGTCTAGAAAAATTTTCTAATGATTCAGATCACATTTGAGTTTTCTTTAAAGTTTACTTTTTTTAGAAGCTTCCTAAATAGTTGAACAAAAAACTTCTCAAATTTTCCTCAAAGTGTGAATTTCACTCACTACTTTCTGGAATACAGGAAACAAGGCTCATGGGACAGCACGTCTCACTGGCATTTACATTCAGTGCCCAAATCAGAACCAAACCACTGTTCAAGTCTTCTAGAAGAACACTGGATTTGAGTCCCTGAAGTGCTGCTAAAGTTTTATTTTTTGGCCTACATAATTATTATATGGGCATTGAGTAACTGTTGGACTTTACACGGGTGGACTTTATGGGTTTTTGCAACTGTATTTCACAATTAAAAGAAATAAAAGGCAGCTATTTTTAGTATTACTTAAATGTTAATTTATGTAACAATCCCTTAAACCTGACCTGAGTCCCTACTCAGGTAAATTTTAATATGGCATCTACTTTAAAAAACTAATTAATTCAATTTTGTAGTAAACTGGCAGCTTCGACCCACATCCACTCTAATACCTGCTGCAGAAGGAGGCTGGCTGTTTACACTGAGCCTCCTAGTTGCTACATTCCCTCTGCTCATAGTCCAGGAGGTAACTCAGAAATTGAGTCTGAGAACAGAGACCAGGTGTGGTGGCTCACGCCTATAATCCCAACACTTTGGGAGGCTCAGGTGGGTGGATCACCTGAGGTCAGGAGTTTGAGACCAGTCTGGCTTAGATGGTGAAACCCCATTTCTACTAAAAATACAAAAATTAGCTGGGTATGGTGGTTTGCACCTGTAATCCCAGCTACTCAGGAGGCCAAGGCAGGAGAATCACTTGAACCTGGGAGGCAAAGGTTGCAGTGAACCACTGCACTCCAGCCTGGGCAACAGAACGAGATCTGTCTCAAAAAAAAAAAAAAAAAGAAAAAAAAAAAATTAAGAACCAAACATATAATTCAGTTGTGGGGTGTGGCCACCCTCCTTTGACCAAAGTAGTTCTCTGTTTTACATACACAATGCCCCCATTTTTCTTTGAAGAAATATGGCTAAAATAAAGTTTGAAAACCACTGATCACATATTCAGAACTTGGGTTTTATCATTTTTAAGTGTCTAAGCCCTGGTACACTGAAAACAGTATAAGGAAATTCCTAGGTGATTTCCTTCCAAATCACCTTTTTGTACATTTGTCTCTAGATTCCTTTTCAAGTTATATACATGGTACATAACAGTCAGACTTCAACAAAATGGTAGTCTTTAGTGTATTTACTGCTTATATTGTTTAGTTTGGCTGCTTCCTAAGACCTCCAAGGATTCTGATTCTATTCAATCAAGTTTCAAAGTCACAAAGTATTTGACTGCTTCTTCAGTATTGGCATATGAAATTTCTAGTTTTTACTAAAAATGTCCTGTATCCAACCTTTTGTGTTTAGTATTACTTTTTTTTTTTTTTGACACAGAGTCTCACTCTGTCACCCAGGCTAGAGTGCAGTGGCACAACCATGGCTCACTGCAACCTCCACCTCCCAGGTTCAAGCAATTCTCCTGTCTCAGCCTCCCAAGTAGCTGGGATTACAGGCACGCACCACCACGCCTGGCTAATGTTGTAGTTTAGAGACAAGGTTTCACCATTTTGGCCAGGCTGGTCTCAAACTCCTGACTTCAGGTGATCCGCCTGCTTCGGCCTCCCAAAGTGCTGGGATTACAGGCATGAGCCACTGTGCCCGGCCTAGCATTACTTTTCTTTTTTCCCTTCAAAGTTAAAGTTAATTTAGTTTGGGGCCTTGGCTACTATTTTTCTTGCTAGATGAATACCAAAGGAACAGAAAAAGAACTTTAAAAACTAATAATTTTCAGATAATGACTATCCTTTTTTTAAAGGAAAAAAATTGGCCGGGCACGGTGGCTCATGCCTGTAATCCCAGCAATTTGGGTGGCTGAGGCAGGCAGATCACGAGATCAGGAGTTCAAGACCGACCTGACCAACATGGTGAAACCCCGTCTCTACTAAAAATGCGAAAAAATTAGCCGGGTGCAGTGGCACGCACCTATAATACCAGCTAGTTTTTACTAAAAAACTCAGGAAGCTGAAGCAGAAGAATCGCCTGACCCCAGGAGGCTGAGGTTGCAGTGAGCTGAGATCATGCCACTGCAATCCAGCCTGGGCGACAGAGCAAGACTCCTTCCGTCTCAAAAAAAAAAAAAAAAAAAAGGAGAAAAATCGAGAGATTAAGTTAATAGTAAGAAATGGTTCTAACTGGATAGCAACTAAGCTGTATGCAGGGACGCCAAAGAAATATGATTGATATTTTTCTTGGGGAGGAGTAGTTGGACAATAAATGGCTTGACAACCCTTCATTCAACTTGAACATTGTTCTAGTAGAAAGTAAAATAATTTATTCATCAATCACAGAAAATATTATTCAAAAATCATGCAGGAATGGATAACCAATGTCTAGAAGGCAGGTCAATATAGGACTTTAGCACAATTTTTGAGGACAAAGCCCACAAAGTAGTAACACCATCTCTGTAGGACTGACCTGGTTCCCAATTGCTGCTTGCTTTTGTTACTGTCTCACTGTTGTTACTCAAAAATCTAAACAGCAAGGAGAAATCTGTACCAAAAAAAGCTGCACTCGACAGGGAAAACAATTCACATTGGAGCAGGCTCTTGATAATACATATCAAAGTCCTTAAAGTTACACATATCCCTATGACAACTATCCTAGCCAATGACAGCAGTGACAGGCTCCAAGAATTTAGGTCAAAAACTTATGACGATATCATTCTTCAAAGTCAACTAACTTTACCATTAAAAAAAAAAATTCTCATTTTAGCATCAAGAAAAATCTTGATGTCTCAGGAAACTGTCTCACCTCACTCATCTGAAAAAAATATTATATCCCATCTTGATAACCAACTTTATTCACGAAACTTGATTATACATTATTGTAGGCAGGTGTGTTTGGTTTTTTGGTTTTGGGGGGTTTTATGTGCAGATTTCTTGGTGTGTGTATGGCCTTTTTACAAAGTTCAACTGCATCCATATGTGATGATTCACTAGTTGAGGATATTCAAGATATGCAAGTATTAGAAGCATTAATAATAGAAGAGCCTCTGAAGTGACTCATTTCAAGGAGGCTTTAGAAAGATGCAGTCCCTTAATCTGGTAGAAAATCACGTTCTGGGGGTGATTTTCAGAAATTTTAGCATATAGAGAAGTGACGATAATAGGCAATACAACATACTTGAGCTTGGGTTTTGAAATCAGATATGGCCTTGAATTATTTGACCAAATTACTTTGTGTAGGTTTCTCCATCTGAAAAGTAGGCCAAATGAGAAGAGCTCCTCGTAAGAGGAAATGAGAATACATAAGTAAACCATGGGATACCTGCACCCTGCTGGGCACTTTAAATATATCATCTCATCTAACAGTCATGCTCTATGAGACAGCTATTAGTCCTATTTCAGATGAAGTAAGGTTAAAAGGTTAAATTCCCAGAGGTTACATGTCTAGTAAAAGGCAGAGCCAGGATTCACTCTCAGTAACATAACTCTAAAATATGCATTTCCCTTAAATCAGGATTCTTTTAAATGTTATTAACCAAGAGTATTTTTCTAGGGTTTTAAATAGGATTATCATAAACGTACACTAAACAACTTCCTCCACATCAAAGGTCACTATAAAATATTTTCAATAACCTTCATATTAACTTGAAACAAGCCAATTTACGAAATTACCAAACCACCTAATTAGATATATTAAATTTATTTGTTCTTTGTAATTTTTGCTTTTCTGATAATCATTATCCCACAAAATACACATTCCAAGACTGAGGAAAGTGAGGTAACTAAAAGTGCTTTCACAATACATTCATGTTATTGTGTCCTGCAATCTATAAAAGCAACCCACTTACAGTATATAGATTTTAGCTCTGGTATCCAATTAAATACCCTCAAAAATGAATCATTTTTAAAGGTTATATGGTAAAATAAAAACATCTGATTATGTAATTCAAGCATAAAAAAAGTATCGTTTTTATTACTAGAATACAAAATAGGAGTAACTGCTACATACTTAAATTAAGCTTACGTTCAATTTTCCTATTCCAACACGATTGGCCCATGAAAGGTCTTTCTTTTCTCTTTTCATTATCACCATTATTGCTCAATGTGCAGTATCTAAAAATAGAATCTAGAAAGCCAGAAACCACGAAAGTAACATCTTGGGGCCAGTCTGAAGCAAAGTAAACAGAATATACAATGACAAACAGGTAGAATCACCTAAGACAAAAACAAAATTCCACTTCATTACTAACGAATGTAGTTAAATTGAATAGGCTCATTATCAAGAGCTGAACATGGCTCTCTGTTCTTTCCAGGATTCTAAAAGATTCATAAACACAAAAACCATCCAGTTCTAGATTTGAAAATTCAAGGGATTGCTTTGCAGCTATTCTGGCTCAGGGGGTTGCTGTAAAAAAATAAAATAAAGATGTATATCACACAATTACCTGGTTGTCTAATTTATAATGACAAGTCGTGGGAAGCCTATTTGCAGGAATTGGTTCTGACTTGGAGAAAAAAAACACAACTTCTTGAAAAGGTAAAATAGCTTAAAGCATTTAATATCTAAACAAATCAATCTGTTAATAGTAGTCACAAAATATGCTTAATATAGAAACCCACATTCATGTCTTTAAGAAAAAGTGTAAATTGTATTCCACCTCAAAACATAAATTAACCCGCTTAAAGAATCTGCAGCGGTCAAAGTCATGGTGAATTTTAAACAACTTCAGAATAAAATAACAATAAGTACTTTATACTGCTTTATATCTAAAAAATGCTTACAACTTCTCATAAAAATAGTTTGAAGCAACTATTTTTTCTTTTATTTTTTAACAGACATGTTCAACATTACGGGCAACATTTTTAAAACCTTAAGCTTTACAGACTTTCAAACATTCAAATACTGTGGTCCCTTTTCTTTGATGTGGTTTATTCAGCTAGAAAAGAAAATATGGTAGACAACTTAATACGTTTTCACCAAATTGAAAGTAGTACAAAAATTTTAGAACTCTACCGAACTACACGTCGTACCTAACGTATCATTAAAAATAGAAGACAGTATTTTCTTCAGCAAATAAAACAGCATACTAATATGCTGTTAATGCATACCTTTTAATGTGTACTGTCATTCATAAATTATTTACAACTTCTATTGTGTGAAGAGAACTAGAATGTAAATTTTCTGCAAAACTGGAAAAAAAGCAATACAAAATTTGTGAAAGCCTGTGTTTTATGCTGTACAAAAGTCAGTTTTTCTCTTCAAATACCAGATATTGTATGCAGTGATATTTTGGACACATTATAGTAATTCTTGAGGATGTTTTAATGCTGGAGGTAAGTTTACAGGCCTCGATTCTTCATCAAGGAGTACTAGATCTTCTATTTCACTGCCTCTGTATTTCCTTTTACATATTTTTACCACCACCTTTTTCTTGAGAAATAACTTCAATGCTTCTCTTGATGCAACTGCTTTTGCATTTTCTTTGCTTTTTCCACAGCCAGTGCCCAAATACACAGACTTGCACCTCAATTCACAAACAATACTTTCTTGAGAGCTCTTATTTTGAGGCAGATCTGCTAATTCTTTTAGTGGGACAAAAAATACATCCAGTGTTGCTTTCAGAGCCTCAATAGCTGCATTTAGAAGCTCTCCATGATTCACATTGGGACTAAAGCCACCAACAGCTACCAACTTCCATGCCACCGTTTTATACAGTCTATTGAAAAAAGGTTGCTTCTGTTTCACATCTTCATTGGTTAACTTGCAAGAGAATCTGACAGCACTCTCACTTGACTGTGAAGTACTTTTAGAAGGCAACTGTGAGGTGCTAGTCTGAGAACTACTCTTAGAAGCCAACTGGGACACACTTGCTAAGGAAGTGCTTTTGGAAACCAGTGATCCACTGGTCTGGGAGCTGCTCTTGGAAGCTAGAAGTGACGCAGCTACCTGGGAAGTGCTTTTGGAAGTTAGCAGCGATGTATTTGTTGAAGAGCTGCTCTTGGGAGTCAGTAAGGATGTGCCCGATGAGGAACTGTTTTTAGCAACTGATGATGAAACACTTGCCTCTGAACTAGTTTTGGAAGTTAACCCACTTGAAGCTGTCTCTGAACTAGGTTTGGAAGACAACAGTGGCAATTCTACTTCTGAGCTTCCTGAGGAGCCCAACAAGGGCACCTCGATCTCTGAGCTGCTTTGAGAAGCTGAGGCTGAAGAGCCTTCCAAAGCACTCTTTTTAGGTGATCCACCTTGTTGTCTACAATCAGTGGATTGGGTCATGTGACTATTCACACTGGATTTCAGCAAGGAAACAAATGATGCAGAACCGTGTTTATCTGGAGCTTCTGCTTCAGAAGCTTTCCCAGATCCTGCCGGTGTTACCTGAGAGGAAACGCTGCTGCCGCTTTGGCTGGAGACAGATCGATCTCCATCACTTGTAGAGCTATTCTGACTGGAGATGCCAGCGCTCCGAGCTGAGTTCCCACTCTCCGATTTAGTGGCCGCCCCTGTACCCGCTGAACTGTTTTCCTGCTGAGCTGATGCACGTTCTGTCTTGGCAGAAGTTTTTGCATGATCTTGCTCAACTGCAGAACTGTTTTTCCCTTCTATAACTCGTTTTTTGGATGGCTCTTCTACCCCTTCTAAAAAGAAGAAAAACATAGATACATGACTAAGAATACCTCGTATAAAACGGGTGATGAGACAAATACACATTAAAATAAAGGCACAAAGTGAAAATATTTCAAGACTAATCGTTTCTTTAAAAAGTGTGGAGTCAATAATTTCTTAAAACAGTGTTGAATAACATCATGAATGTCTAATATTTAAAAAAAAACCAGCATCAGACAACAGTGGACACTTCAAAATCTAAAGCAGTCAAAGTAAACTATCAAATTCAAAGCCTAAAGACACAGATATATAGTTTAGGTTTAACATTCCAACTTTATTACTTATTGATAACATAAAAATTCTGGCTTGTTAAAAAAATTAATAACGATAATTCCTAATTATATCAAACTTATGCTCTAAACTCCTATGTATGTTCACATCTATGATCTGCTAACCATTGCTACTCGATATCCCTCTTTTCTTCACCTTGGCAACCAGTTCGTCTCTTGTTGTATAGGTTGGAGCATCTGTCACTTTGATGCCTTCAGCCATACTAAGTATTTTATCCATAACTTTTTGAGGGTATCTGAAAAAGAAGGAAAAGTCATTTTTTAAAAAGTGCTTTTTCTAAGGTCCTATTTGTGCTTTGCAAAAAACAGGCCACAGGAACTGCATTTCCTGGCTGCAATCAAGAAAGTGTACCAACCGCCAAGAACTGTTTCCTGGAACTCCATAAACAAGCGCCCCAGGGTCTAGGAGGCAGGGCACCTCCTCACTCATCTTAAATCTAGCACCCGTCCCCAAGAGCGTTGTCCCCTAACACCAGCAACCCTACCAGCAGCTCCCCCCACACCGCGGGGCACACAGACGTCCGGGAATCATGTCGGCTCCTCGCAGGGACACCCTTCTCACCCTTAGAGGGCAGCCGGGCCGGCGGATTCCCGCGCTTCACAACTTCCCCTCCCCGCCAAGGCCGGTCCCGCGGAGGGCGCCGAGCGCCGGTCTGCAGGTGGCAGACAAAACGGGGCGTGCTGGTTAGGGACGCTGCCTCACTCACCGGCACCCGAGGAAGACGTGGTTCGCCCAGGCCATGGAAAAGGAGATGAGCTGCTGCAGCTGCCGGTTTCGGGTCCCGCTCTCGGCGTCGGCAGCTTCATCCGTGCTAGCGGAGGCAGCGCCGCCAGCGGGGGCCAGGTCCCCGGCGTTGCGGAGCAAAAAATCCCGGCGGTGGCGCCAGTGTTTGTCAGTCTCGCCGTCGCAGCGCAGCGCCTCCACCCAGGCGGCCACCCGCGGGTTCTGGCTCAGGTACTCCGACACCTCCTGCGCCATGTTGGGCCTGCAGGCCGCAGAGGCCGCGAGCACAGCTGCACCGGGAGACAGGCACGGAGCGCGGGGAGAGCAGCCCTGTCACTGCGGCCTGCACCAGCGGCCCTCCAGATAACGCCCCTCCAGAGGCCCAAAAACCAAACAACAGCGCCCGGAGCAGCCGAACCGCCCACTTCCGCCCGCCGCCGGCCTCTTCCCTTTTATAACCTCGCCGCCGCCGCGCGCCCTCGCGTTCTTCCGGCGCGAGCCGGCGCTCCCAGGACGCTTTGCGGCGCCGGGGCCGCCGCGACGCTGCGTCCCGGTCCCTCAGGGGACCCTGAGGGTGGGGCGGGGGGGCGGGCGTCGGGCGTCTCACTCCCTGTGAGGGCGGATTTCAAGTCGGGCTGGCCCGGGATGACCGAGTCGCGGCGGAACCCCAGGCGTTCTGGCCTCGCTTTGTGACGCCGCGCGCTGCTGTCGCCCTCCTCCTGCGCCGCGTCAGCTGCGGCGCCGGGAGCAGAGGCGAGAGGGGCAGGGCCCGGCAAGGGAGGCAGCCGGGCGCGGCGGGCAAAGTCCTCCAGGGCGGCGTCCTGGGGGACCTTGAGCCGCCAGCAGCCGCGGGGCCTATGGTCTCCGCTCTGAGACGCCTGTGTGTGAGCGGGGCCAAAACAAACAAAAGCCGGCCTCCATGTTTATAGAATGTCGGGAACCGAGTCTCGCGCTGCTTTCAGTGTGCCAGAGCGAAGCGTTCCGAGGCCGTCGGGGTCTCGGCGCCGTCAAGAGGACGAGGGTGCCGGTCTCCTTACATAGCAAGGTCACACGAGGACCCGGCTCCGTGTTGCTGTGAGGCTTTTACTGCCTTCGAAGCTAGTCCTGGCCCCGCAGCGATTGCGCTTGCTCCCGCAGTTTCTTAGTTCTCTAGTTAATCCAGATATTGCCTTCCTTGACAAGGTTATTGTCAATAGCACACCACCACGCCGACAACGTTCTGTCTCTAGAATTTCCTAAAATCAGCAACTTTACCACCAACCGGCAGATGTCCGGAGGTGGAGTGGAAATGTGCCTATTTATCTGTGGGGCCCCAAACCTCTCCCTGTTAGAGCTATTTTTTTCTTCTATATGTTTTTTTCCACTTTACGTTTCCCACAGTCACGTACTCTAACTGCTAGCTTGCTTATTACGTTTCCCATTCCAGGTATACATGCACTTTTAAGATTAATACGTTAAATGATATAAATTATGAATTTTTTCTTTCACTAAATGTAGACTTTGATGTAAAAATGCATGAATCAATAATCAAGCAAAAAAAAGGTCACTTTAGGTAAGGTCAGATAAGGTTAACTGTGTAATTTATGTGCATGCTGGAACAAAATACAGCTATTGTATGAAAACAATATTGCCCATTTTCCTGCCATACCAAAAGAAACTGCATAAAAACGGAGGCACAAAGAAATTTTGAAGCTTATGATTTTGCTTCTAGTTTGCTATTCTTTCCTCCTTTTCACAGATAATTGCTGAAAATCTAGAGGGGGTGGACGGATTGCAGAAATCTGGCTATTTAAAAGGTGGAGAAATTATGATTTCTCCTTTCATGGACCATAGCAAGTTAAAGAAGCTATGATCGCATACCTAGATTATATATGTGAATTTTAAATCAAGAATGTTCTCACGGCCGGGCGCAGTGGCTCACGCCTGTAAATCCCAGCACCTTGGGAGGCCGAGGCCGGCGAATCATGAGGTCAGGAGTTTGAGATCAGCCTGGCCAACGTAGTGAAACCCAATCTCTACTAAAAATACAAAAATTAGCAGAGTGTGGTGGCACGTGTCTGTAGTCCCAGCTACTGGGTAGTCTGAGGCAGGAGAATTGCTTGAACTCAGGAGGCAGAGGTTGCAGTGAGCCGAGACCATGCCATTGCACTCTACCCTGGGTGACAGAGTGAGACTCCATCTCAATTAATAATAATAATAATAATAACGTTCTCACTTTTTTTGTTTTTGCCCTATAGTCTTCCTCCCACTCATGGGCTTCATTGCCTTGAAGGGAGAACAAATAGAGCCTGAATTTCAAAGTTTGTTGTAAATTATAATAAAAGCAATAGAGTCTGAAAGGTGGAGTACTCATTTGTAAAAAGCTAGTGGTTGGCAGAAAAGATACATGTATTTTTCTTTTTTGATTCTTAAAAAGTTGACTTTGCATATAAAGATTCAAAGACTATGAGCAAGTAGCTGGGACTGCAGGCGGGCACCAACATGACAGGCTAATTTTTTATTTTTTTTAGAGACAAGCTTTCACTATGTTGTCCAGGCTGGTTTTGAACTCCTAATCTCAAGCGATCCTTCTGCCTCAGCTTCCCAAAGTGCTGGGATTATAGGCATGAGTCGCTGTGCCCCGCCTCATTTTTTTTTTTTTTTTTTTTTGAAGACCCTCCCACCTACAGAGACAAATTCCTCTCTGAGCTGGGGGAGATGTTCTGAGAGAAAAGGTGAGAGGACTTAGATGATAGCTAGGAAAATCTGTGGGATTAGGGAATAAGATGCAAGGAGGGAAGTGTTGGCTGTTATAAATTGCTGAGTAGATTTTGGGTCTAAGAGTAGAAAGACTTGGCTCTGCCCAAGTTTCTGACAGAAGACAGCGCAATAGTGCTCTGAGCCTGTATGCCTTGGCCTTTAGAAATGAACATAGAGGGGGCCTTTTGTCGCTTTGATTACCAACTATATGGCTCCCTCCTTTGCCCCTAACACAGAAGTGTGTGTATATATATGTATGTGTGTATGTGTATATATACACATATATATACACACACACACGTGCGCATTTACACACATATATCCAACAGGGCCTAGAGGAGATCCAAAAGGTTCCCAAGAAAGAGTTGAATGGTGAAGTGCCTACCAAGCACCAGCGTCCAAGTTGAATGAGGCTGGGGGTGGTCAGCCTGTCAGCAAAGGAAGATGCAACTAGTTTTCAGCAAGTCATCAGACCAGTGCCCATCAGGCCACATCAACAGGAGAGGACCCTCAACCTCTCCTGAAATGATCAGTCTGCCTTGCTTGTGCTGGTAGATTAGGCAGTTACACTCTCAGCAGAGTCCACAGGGAAGAAAGCACAAGACAATGCTAGGATGATAACCAAGCTTCTCCCCTCCACTGCCCTCACTAGAAATCTACTCAGAGGAGAAAAGGGAGAGAATTCTAATGAATTGAGAAAGAGCCACTATCATCCCCAATTGAGTTTCAAACAAGTGACTGAGTTCACAAGATTAAATTTTCTGCTGTAAGTGGAAGCCCATTCACTGAAACGTGCTGTAGCATATCTCTCTGAAGACATCCAATAAAAATTCCAGCGGCAAGCTGGCCTTTCTGCAGGTGGCTTTCCCGTGGAGCAACATGAAGGGATTGCCCCTGTTCCTGGATGTCACTGTGGAAGCAAGAAAGCCTTTGGCAGGAAGATCTGCATGTGGAGTGCAGAGGCTTGTGGGGAGCAAATACTCCAGTTATGGCCAAGGTTATGACTTGATGTGAGAAATACTTCATGGTGAGGGGAAATCTTTTATGCTAATGATGTGTGAGGACACAAATCTGCCAAATTACAGTGATAAGGTGGGATGTCCTGAAAATCCAAGCAAGAATTTAAAAGCGTGATCCCCTCTGTCAGAAGCTTTGAGAAATCACGTAGGAGGAAGATTGGTAGTGACAGTCTGATTAGGGATTAGAGCCACCTGTGAGCTTGGCAAAAGCAGTTTTACTGCAGTGATGAAGGCAGACTCCGTATCAGAGTGAGTTCAGGAGTCGGAAATGGAGATATTTGGCTGTAAAGGGGAGAAGAGAGAGGAAGCTAGACAGGGTCATGGGGTCAAGGTGGCTTTTCAGTTTCAGATGGGAGTAGCCTGAGCGTGTCCTCCACTGCTTGAAGGCAGCTCACAGAAAAGGAGAGTTTGAGGATCCTGAAGAGAAAGAGGGTAATTAGCAATTTCTGAAGACATAGGTGTGGCTGGGATTCACACACAGGCAGAGAGATTAACCTTAGGTGGGCAGACACTTCCTCTATTTTAAAAGAAGACTTTTGTAAGTTTGGAACTGGGAAGTTGACATGTAGGCCATCTGATGGTGCAGAGAATGCTTGCAATGGATATTTTAGAGGGCAGAAGAGCAGGCTGCCTAGATGAACATAGTTTTTTTGGCCAATTTAAAATTACAGGCTGGGTGTGGTGGCTCACGCCTATAATCCTAGCACTTTGGGAGGCTGAGGTGGGCAGATTACTTGAGCCCAGGGGTTCAAGGCCAGCCTAGCCTACATGGCAAGACCCTGCCTCTACAAAAAGTACAAAACATAGTTGGGTGTGTTGGTACATACCTCTAGTTTCAGCTACTCGAGAGGCTAAGGTGGGAAGATCACTTGAGCCCACAAGGTGGAGGTTGCAGTGAGCTGTGATCGCGCCACTGCATTCCAGCCTGGGCGATAAAGAGAGACTGTCTCAAAAAATAAAATAAAATAAAATGAAAATATAATGTGTGCACACAAAAATGAAACATCTAAATAGAAAAAAGAGGCATAAATGAAAGCAAGCAATGTCCCTCACCCTGGTCCCACTCGGTAGACATCAGCATTCATGTCATTTCTATCTTGATTTCTTTGGGTGATTATTTTCATAACTCCAAATTAAATGCTTATACTTCCATTTCTTAATTTTTCAACTTTAAGCGGTACTTATTTCACTCCTGAATGTTGAAGCTGAGAAATCCATATCATTTATGCTACCCCTTTTTTCTCGTAATTTTTGTTATCTTTTATTGTTTTCCCATTGGCTACCTGTCATAAATTCAGATACTATACTTAATCATCATTTTTTAATCTGTCAACTTCAGGCAGGTAGCTCTTGATTTCTACATCATGTAGGAAAATTCTGAAGGAGAGACTATATTGCAGATATTTGGATATTCCCAAAATATGCCTTTAGGATAAAATCCAATCTCTCGTGATAAATTGACAACAGATAGATAATTCTGAAGTTTTCCTACTTATCTGCAGGATTTACACCATTGTTTTTACATTAAGCCTTAACATTAATAAATGTTAATAAATTTGTTTGGTGCTGTGAGGATTAAGTAGATTGTGAAGTTATACCTTTCATGGGGGTGAGTTTCTAAAACCGGCATGTAAATGGAAATCAGATGTGACTCCACTTTACCTTCTTTTCCTGTAGTATCGCAATTGACCTCTATGCGGTGGCTCATGCCTGTAATCCCAGCACTTTGGGAGGCTGAGGCGGGTGGATCACCTGAGGTCAGGAGTTCAAGACCAGCTTGGCCAACATGGTGAAACCCTGTCTCTACTAAAAAAATACAAAAATTAGCCGGGCGTGGTGTTGGGCACCTGTAATCCCAGCTATTCGGGAGGCTGAGGCAGAGAATTGCGTGAACCAGGGAGGCAGAGGTTTCAGTGAGCCGAGATCGCACCATTGCACTCCAGCCTGGGCGACAGAGTGAGACTCCATCTCAAAAAAACAAAAAGGCCCCTTGGGCATCTACTGATGTGAAGTTAGAGAACTATGGACTTTCTCTACACATTCACACATTCTCGTTTGATTAATTTCAGTTGCTAGTGACAAAAAATTATGATTTAAAATGGCTTGTGCTGAAACAAAAAGGGAATTTATTGGCCGTGTTATTGAGAGTCCCGAGGTAGACTGTGGGATCCGGGTACTGAAACAATATAGTCAGGAAACCTGTTTCTCTTGTCTCAACAGTTTCATGCAAGCTCTTCCTACAGAGTGGCAAAATGGTTCCTGTTAGCTCACAGCATACATTCTTCATAGCTCAGCAACTTTAGGAGCAAGGGAGCTTCTCTTTTCTGGTAGTTTCTGCCAATGTCCTAAGGTTCTGTTGGGAGTTCTTTGGTCCTGTTGAGTCATATATCCCTTATATAAACACTCTAGTCAGGTGTATGAAATGATTGTACAGGTCTGAGTCATGCACTAGCCCTAAGAATGATAAAATATCTGAGCAAGGTCAGTATCATGAAAGGAAAATAACAAACTCAATAAATAAAAGAATTTACACTCAAGGAAATGGAGATAACAACAATATGAACAGAAGGATGGCCAAATACCAGAAGAGATATTAAAGAAACGATAGTAGTAAGCAGGTTTAAATGACACAAGGCAATTCTAAGAGGCACTGCTGTCAGGATGGCTTCCATTTTAGCCAAAGTGAAAAACCTTTTTATACTAATTTTTACTTTTTTTTTTTTTTTTTTGAGACGGAGTCTCACTCTGTAGCCCAGGCTGGAGTGCAGTGGCCGGATCTCAGCTCACTGCAAGCTCCGCCTCCCGGGTTCACGCCATTCTCCTGCCTCAGCCTCCCGAGTAGCTGGAACTACAGGCGCCGCCACCACGCCCGGCTAGATTTTTGTATTTTTTAGTAGAGATGGGGTTTCACCGTGTTAGCCAGGATGGTCTCGATCTCTTGACCTCGTGATCCGCCCGTCTCGGCCTCCCAAAGTGCTGGGATTACAGGCTTGAGCCACCGCGCCCGGCCAATTTTTACATTTTTATATGCTGTTTCATAGAGCCTTACTGAAGACAATTTCATCTTTTTAGTCTTCATGTTCCTCCTCATGCCAACAAGGTGACATATTATTAGATTTTATTTTCCCATCCCTTTGTAAAGTTCTACACCTATCCCTCATCCCAGAATGTGGGAGATTTAAATGTAGGAAAGAGATGGAGATGAGAGAAGAGTTAGTATTTGGAGAACTGCAGTTCAACTTCCCATAAAACAGTAAACTTGATCCTGATTCTTCAGAATCATGGAAAGTTTAAGCTGGAGGAGGACCTTAGAGATTGCATTTATTTCATAGACAAGGAAACCCTAGGTTCAGAGTGGTTAACTTATTGTCCAAACTGAAACAATTGGTTAATGGCAGAGCAAGAATAAGAAACCAAAGAATATAGTCGTTCTACTGACTTCCGGTCAGGTGTAGTGGCTCACACCTGTAATCCCAACACTTTGGGAGGCCAAGGTGGGCGGATCAGAGGTCAGGAGTTTGAGACCAACCTGACCAACATGATGAAACCCCATCTCTACTAAAAATACAAAAATTAGCCGGGCATAGTGGTGCGCACCTGTAATCCCAGCTACTCAGGAGGCTGAGGCAGGAGAATCACTTGAACCCAGGAGGCGGAGATTGTAGTGAGCCGAGATCGCGCCACTGCACTCCACCCTGGGCAACAGAGTGAGATTCTGTCTCAAAAGAAAAAAAAAAAAAAAAAGACTTGTTAAATCCAAAAACTAAGATTATAACCACAATAATCCACTTAATTATTGGGCCCTTTGGAAATTAGGAGCAGGAAGGATAAAAAAAATTTGTGCTTTTTGTACCCAGGGCTGCAGTTCATGAATGTGTGATTGCCTTGTAAATGTGAGCAGCGGAGGAAGAAGAAAGGAATGTTCCTGGAGAGATCTAGAAAGCCAAAGGAAAGAACAGCGTAGAGCTTAATTTAGTGGTCAAGAATATAGACTTGGGAGTCAGACATTCCTGAGTTGGAATTCTGGTTCTACTAATCACCATCATTGTTGCCATGGGCAAATTATTCCACTTTTCTAAGTTTTCATTTCCTTACCTGTAAAAGGGGATACCAGCACCTATGAATCATAAGAAGTAAACAAGATGATGTATATAAAGGCACATAGTTTAAATCCAATTAATGAACTTTAGAAACATCTTAGATTTTATTTGGTAATACTGACAAAGTTTAATAATTGTTTCTTTTTCGTTTATGCAGATAACATTTTTTTAAAATACATTCTGAGTATGGTAGGTACAAATCTCTGTCCATAATTTCAAGGTGTGTAAACAAACATAGCTACAATATTTTTCTCTGACTAAATTTGTTTTCTTTTCTTTTTTTCCTTTTTTTTTTGAAACGGAATCTTGCTCTCTCACCAGCCTGGAGTGCAGTGTCACAATCTCCGCTCACTGCAACCTCCACCTCCTGGGTTCAAGCAATTCTCCTGCCTCAGCCTCCCTAGTAGCTGGGATTACAAGGGCCCACCACCACGCCCAGCTAATTTTTTGTATTTTTAGTAGTGAACAGGGTTTCACCACGTTGGCCAGGCTTGTGTCAAACTCCCGACCTCAGGTGATCCACCCGCCTCGGCCTCCCAGAGTGCTGGGATGACAGGCTCAAGCTGGTGCAGGGATGACAGGCGCGAGCTGCCACTTCCGGCCTCAGTCTGTCTTCTATCTTAAGGTCCCATCCTACCAAATGGTGGAAACTTAATTTCAGTCACCTCAAGCTTTTACTTTCTTCTGTATGAATTTGAGTATCCATTCCAGGGAGCTGACACAGTGTTGAGGCACAAGGGCAGGGTCAGGGACAAGGTGCGGTGCTCCCAGGCATCTCCTGAAATAGCCATCTTCCCACCAGGCTTAGGCCCACGTAGGCCACTGCTGCTTCCTCCCTATGCCTAGAGCAGCGCCTCTTTAGGTCAGGCGACTCTCCCTGCTGTGCTCCTGCCTCTCTCAGGCACGGGTGAACATTCCGTCGCCTACTGCCCTGTGCGGGGGAGCACAGGTTCTCTATGAGGCCCTCTCAGTTCACTTGCCCACACATGGGACGCCGCCATTTCTAGTCTACTCTCCGTGCCGTGCCAGGGAGAAGGGATGGATGCTCCAGATCTTGCAGCTTCGCTGCCTTCTACTGGGAATGGGCATTGTCACCTTACTCATGGATCCCCCAAACCTTCTAAGGTTGCCATCATCCTTCCCCACCTCTCTGCTTCCCTTTCTTGCCCCACCTCCCGCCCCCGGCCCCGTTACAATTCGGCCTTGGAGGTACAGGTAGGCAGGACAAGGGGCCTCTCTTCAGGGAACCATACCAGCAGTCGAATTCCCTAGCTCCCCCCCTCACCCTTCGAGTTTTCCTTTCCACTGGATAATTTCTTATCTGGATATGAGGTAGCCTGGGTCTTCGTTTGTCCTCCGAAACCTACTGTTATTATGCCCATAAAAGTCAGGGTTTTGCTTCTCTTGCCTTCTCTATTCTGCTGCATCTTGTGAAAGACAGTGACCATAGAACTCCTATGCCTCAAGCAGAGGCAGAGACAGTTTTAAAGGTTAGAACCGCCCCTAGAATCCCCTGAGGAAATGAGGGAAGGGTGCATCGTTAGCCATATCTGCCAAAGCCCCCTTAGATATTAATACTACAGGCTGATTTTAACTTTTCATAAGCAATTTCTTTAATCTTTTAGAATAGGTAGAGCAGCCTTGTGGAAAATTTGCAAACTAATAAAGAATATGAGGATCAGGCCGGGAGCGGTGGCTCACTCCTGTAATCCCAGCACGTTGGGAGGTCAAGGCCAGTGGATCACGAGGTCAGGAGTTTGAGACCAGCCTGACCAATATGGTGAAACCCCGTCACTACTAAAAATACAAAAATTAGCGGGTGTGGTGGCATGTGCCTGTAATCCCAGCTACTCGGGAGGCTGAGACAGGAGAATTGCTTGAACCCGGGAGGCAGAGGTAGAGGTGAGCCGATATCACACCACTGCACTCCTGGGTGATAGAGCAAGACTCCACCTTAAAACCAACCAACCAAACACACAAAAACCAATACGTGGATCAATGTAGTCATTCCTGCAAAGATCTCATGATTAGCTCGCTACCAAGGACTACACCGATGAGGCCAAAGTTATAAAATATAATGGGGGAGAAATGAAGCAAAGGCAAAGAAAAGTGTTCAGCAAGTGGCCTAAGCAGGAAGAATGTGCTGACAATCTTGGATGGGCCACCAAAGACAACATTTTAAAATCCCATTTTCGTCTCTTCTCCCTTTTATGCAACTCTTGGTTGAATAAGGATAAGTTTTTTAAAACCTCAATTAATTTTAAGAAAGGAAACAAAGTAAGTGTTTTTCTTCCCACCAGGGAAGACAATTTTGATGTTAAACACCTCATTGATAGTGGTAATACTATGCAGTTAGTTTTAAAAATGGGAACAAAAGCAGTGTTTTCTTTCTCAGTAGGGAAGGCGGTTTTAAACACCTCATTGAGGGTTGTACTGCCAGGCTCATTTGGGACTTGATAATAACTGCTCTTGACAAGACAATACTGAAAACACAGGGTGAAACCTACCAGCACTCAGAGGAGTTTTCACCACACCTACTAGCAAAGGCACATTTTCTGTTTCCTGAAAGGAGTGTTAGGGTGCAGTGCAATCCAATTATTTTCATAATGCCGAGTCCCATGGAAATGAATGCAGGAGCTTACGCTTTTGACTTCAGTGAGACTCAGTGTGGTAAAAATGGATTCCCCAGGGCTTTGATACAGACCGAGGAGAGCGGGGGATGTCTATTCACATTCATTTATTTTTCCGATCTACCGTTTAAGAGGAGAACACTCCTTTTATCACTGCCACCTGAAACTAGGACTAGAAAGGAAGGGAAAAGAACATGGTTATATCACCCCCAAGGCTGTGAATTTACTTCTTATCATGGGGGAAGGCCTCTGGTGGCACGTTTTAGTAAGCAAGGTAGAGTTAGACACTGCGGCTGATGGCTTCAGCTTAGACTCACGAGAGGAGCTTGGTGTGTGTGGACTGTCCCGCGGCTCACTGGACGCTGGCCTGGCCTCAGGGGCTCTGGTCATAGCATGTGGACTTAGCATCACCACTGGTTGTCTTTCAAGACAGAGCTCGTATATGCTTGAGTTACTGGTTCAGAGAGAGGAGATGTCATATACCCATTGGGGGATGGAGGGAAGAACTATTAGAAAAAACTGGAAAGTAATTCAAATCGAATTACCCAATTCTAAACACTTCAATTCTTTTATAACAGGGGTCCGCCCACCATCCCGGGCCACACAGCAGGTGGTGAGCAGCTGGCAAGTGAGCAAAGCTTCATCTGTCTTTGCAGCCATTCCCCACTGCTCGCGTGACCACCTGAGCTCCACCTCCTGTCATATCAGTGGCATTAGATTCTCATAGGAGTGAGAACCCTACTGTGAACTGTGCATGTGAGGGATCTAGGGTGTGTGGGATCTGGGGTGTGAGGGATCTAGGGTGTGAGGGATCTGGGGTGTGTGGGATCTGGGGTGTGTGGGATCTGGGGTGTGAGGGATCTGGGGTGTGTGGGATCTGGGGTGTGCGGGATCTGGGGTGTGAGGGATCTGGGGTGTGTGCTCCTTATGAGAATCTAATGCCTGATGATCTGTCCCTGTCTCCCATCACCCCCAGATGGGACCATCTAGTTGTAGAAAACAAGCTCAGGGCTCTCACTGATTCTAATTGTGGTGAGTGTGTGATTATTATATATAACAATGTAATAATAATAGAAATAAAGTGCACAACTGTGATGCACTTGAATCATCCCCAAACTACCCCCCATCCCCATCCATGGAAAAACTGTCTTCCATGAAACCAGTTCCTGGTGCCAAAAAAGTGGGGGGCTGCTGTCTTATCATGGATTCATGGAATTCTTTTATAGGCAGGTTCCTTAGGGGTAACTGAAGCTGTTTCCTCAATTTTAGGAAATTTAGGAAAGATGAGGAAATCGAGGCTCAGAGAGGCCATTTAGCGGTGACTAACACAATTTCCAGGTCAGTACTGTTTCTACGAGCTCTGGTCTCCAGAAGAGAAAAGGCTAGTCAAGGCTACCACTTGAAGTCCCCTAGTCAGTTACAAAGAAAGGATCCAGGATCCAAGCTGATTTACAGTTAAACTCATTTGGGGAATTCACAATGCTTGAAAAGGCAAGAAGAAAACAACACGAGACTGTACATACCACAATGTGAAGAGTCTTAACCACATAGCAGCACCTCCTTCAGAGCCACACTGGCCACTGATGTGTGACTCCCTCCCCTGCCCTCCCCCTCACCCTGAGGTTTCAGCATGGAGACCCATGTAGGACTGTGGGGAGAGATGCATGGAGCCTGGGAACTGTATTTAGTCTCCTTCCTTCTAGGGGCTTTTACATTTAAAAATACAATTTCGGCCGGCGCAGTGACTCATGCCTATAATCACAGCACTTTGGGAGACCAAGGCGGGCATGTCACCTACGTCAGCAGTTCAAGACCAGCCTGGTCAACATAGTGAAACCCCATCTCTACTAAAAATATACATATATTTTTTACATATATACATATATATACACACACAAAAATTAGCCAGGTGCAGTGGTGGGTGCCTGTAATCCCAGCTACTCGGGAGGCTGAGGCATGAGACTCACTTAAACCCAGGAGTTGAAAGTTGCAGTAAGCTGAGATGGCGCCATTGCACTCCAGCCTGGGCAACAGAGCTGTCTCAAAAAAAAAAAAAAAAAAAAAAAAAAAAAGAAAAAAAAGAGAGCGAGAGAGAGAAATGCAATTTTATTCTTATGACTTTCTGGAAGCAAGAAGGTGCTTTTGAACATACTAAAGGAAATTTTTGTAAAGGAAATGTGAGAAAGCAACAAGATAATGTTGGCTGCTCTTGTATTAAAATCCTTAAACAGTAAAAGCACTCTAGAAATATAAGGTATATTATTCTACTTATTTTGTTCCAGAATAATATGCATGATATTACTTTTTAGCTTTTTCCACAGGAGGCCATTTTTCTCTGGGTATGGTGATACCTCAATGCGGCTGAGCGTGGGCGTCGGTGGCTTCGAATGTGAATATAAACTGTTTGTGAACTCTGTCACATTACTGCGTCTAGAATCTGCTCCTGGATGTTTCAGCTTCTCCCAAGGTTAGCGAGAGACTCTCATTCCTTCTTTGTGCTTTCGCCACTCTCAGGAATCACAGAGAAGCTGTGAATGTTCTAGGCGTTAGTTCTTTATTAGTGCTCAATCTGCTTAACACTCCTTTTGTGCGCCGCCTTTGAAGTCTCACGAAATCTCCTGCCTGGCAGGAAGTGCCAGAGGCCCAAGCGGTGCAGAGGAAATCACACCCTGGCAGCCACTCCACAGCGTAGGCCTGGGGCTCAGTCCGTTTCTCCTGCTCGTTCTCACAGTTCTGGATTCGGAAGGGAGGAGAGAGGCAGTGGGGGACGCTGGGCATTCCTAAGGGATTGCATTCGAGTCTGCTGACCAGGCCCTGAGCTCACTGAGGCCAGGAAACCCCTGCTCCTGGGGGACTGAGAAAGCCATCCTTCTTGGTGCAGACCCTACCCAGCCCTGTGTCTTAAGAGTTCCTTCTCTCTGCTGTCCCACAGTCCAGCCCGTCCTGCTCTGCCTGCTCTGCCCTGCCCATGCAGAAAAGCTTCCAAGCTTACGAGGGTCTCCTTCTCAGCGTGCCAGCTGTTTGACCTCAAGGGAGTTGAGCCTTTCTGAGCCTTGCTTGCTTCATCTGTAAAATGGGACAACAGTGGTGACTACCTCTTAGGATTGTTGTGAGGATAAAATGAGATAATCCAAAAACTAGCCAGGCATTGTGGCATACGCCTGTAGTCCCAGCTACTCGAGAGGCTGAGGTGAGAGGATCGCTTGAGCCCAGGAGGTTGAGGCTGCAGTGCACCTTGATTGCACCACTGTACTCCAGCCTGGGCGACAGAGTGAGACCCTGTCTCAAAATAAAAATAAAAAATAAATTTAAAAATGAGATAATCCTTATGCATATCTTAGCATCTTGCCTAGCATTTTGTGGATGTTTGATAAATACTGCTACTGTTAATAATAAACCATTTCTATTCGATTAAGGGATGTGTATTGACAAGAGCTGGACTTAGGAGATCGCAGTGAGAAAGAAAAACACTAGAACATTTGCGAAAGAAGAAATCGTTGGTGAAGGATGCGGCCCGAGTGGTTGCGTTTTTCTCCTGTTTGTTTCACTGTAACGTCTGTCACATGTGAATTCTTACAGCCCTCAGTGTGTCTGTGTCTATACATTTCCTTGACCTCTTCCTAAATGGTTGAAGCAGCCTGACCAAAGAATGAATCTGTGTTGTTGTCCTCCTTCGTCTGATAACAGTTCCCTGATTTTCCCAGGATTCTGCTCTTCTCCCTCTCGCAGTCCCTGTGGTCTGTATGGGGCTGGCCCCAATCACTAGATCCGGGGGACACATCACCCAGGCCTGGTCAGTGAAAGTCAATTGTGAGACTTTTGCTGGAGCAACTGAGAAAAGAATGTGTGTATCCTTTGGAGGCACAGAATGCAGAGCATGGAATGCAATCGTGAAGGAGCAGGCAGCTACAGAACCCAGAAATGGAGAGCGCGAGGGTCAGGTGTCAGCATCTGCTCTGTGCAGGCACCGGGATTCAGCAGTGGACAAGTCTCGGTCCTTGTGAAGCTCTGGTGAAGAAAACATCAAGACATAGTGATAGGTGGGTGGGTGGATGGATGGGGTACATGGATGGGTGGATGCACGCATGGATGGATATGTAGACCTATAGATCATTCTTATAGTGATACGTTCTATTAAAGAGAAAGGAACAGAATTAGAAACACATTAGGGGCCGGACACAGTGGCTCATACCTGTAATCCCAGCACTTTGGGAGGCCAAGACAGGTGGATCATCTGAGGACAGCGGTTCGAGACCAGCCTGGCCAACATGGCGAAACCCTGTCTCTCCTAAAAATACAAAAGTTAGCCAGGCGTGGTGGCAGACTCCTGTAATCCCAGTTACTCGGGAGGCTGAGGCAGGGAGAATCGCTTGAACCAGGAGGCAGAAGTTGCAGTGACGCGAGATCCCGCCACTGCGCTCCAGCCTGCGTGACAAGAGCAAACCTCCGTCCCAGAAAAAAAGAAACACATTAGGGCAGCACTGTTGTAGATAGTGTCATCAATGACCCTATTGACCTAGAGAAAGAAACTGAGGCAGAATTAATATAAGCAGAGAGTTTATTTGCGCCAAATTTGAGGACTGCAACCTGGGAGACAGATTGCAGTTGTCTTGAATGTGTGCTCAATTAGCAGCAGTTGCCAGTAAGTTTTGTTTTGTTTTTCTTTTTTTGAGATGGAGTCTCGCTCTGTCGCCCAGGCTGGAGTGCAGCGGCGCGATCTCAGCTCACTGGGACCTCCGCCCCACCAGGTTTAAGCAATTCTCTGCCTCAGCCTCCGGAGTAGCTGGGATTACAGGCACGTGCCACCAGGCCCAGCTAATTTTTTGTGTTTTTAGTAGAGATGAGGTTTCACCATCTTGGCCAGGCTGGTCTTATGACCACTCCTGACCTCGTGATCCACCTGCCTCGGCCTCCCAAAGTGCTGGGATTACAGGCGTGAGCCACCGCGCCCAGCCAGTTGCCAGTAAGTTTTTAAAGAGAAAAAGAAGGGGCAGTTCTTACATTGGTTCATTAAATTAACATGAAAATAAGCTACTGATTCACTACACATTGTTCTTTGTATCACGAATTCTAGGAAAAAGATGATGGGTGAGGGTCACATTATATAACTTGTAATAACTTTTTTTTTTTTTTTTTGAGACAGAGTCCCCTCTGTCACCCAGGCTGGAGTTCAGTGGCACAATCTAGGCTCACTGGAACCACGGAAATCCCGTCACGGGTTCAAGCAATTCTCCGGCCTCAGCCTCCTGAGCAGCTGGGATTATAGGTGTGCACCACCACTTCCAGCTAATTTTTGTATTTTTAGTAGAGACGGGGTTTCACCATGTTGGCCAGGAGGGTGGTTTTAACGCCTGACCTCAAGTGATCTGGCGGCCTTGGCCTCCCGAAGTGCTGGGATTACAGGCATGAGCCACCTCACCTTTAATCTGTAATAACATTTTAGGCCATTTATCAGCTAGTCTGGAAACTACAAGGAAGAAAAAGGACAAAATGCCTTTAAACGAGGGCCCCGGGGCATGGCAGGGGGCACGACTGAAGTCTCATACTCTTGTGTCTCTGGGCCTGATACATTTTGCATCTTCTGCGTAGGATTGCTTTGAGTTACTTTTCTTTTATTTATTTATTTCTTTTTGAGACGGAGTCTCGCTCTGTCACCCAGGCTGGAATACAATGGCGCAGTCTCGGCTCACTGCAAGCTCCACCTCCCGGGTTCACTCCATTCTCCTGCCTCGGCCTCCTGAGTAGCTGGGACTACAGGCCCCGCCTACACGCCCGGCTAATTTTTTGTGGTTTTAGTAGAGACTGGGATTCCCCGTGTTCGCCAGGATGGCCTTGATCTCCTGACCTTGTAATCCGCCTGCCTTGGCCACCCAAAGTGCTGGGATTACAGGTGTGAGCCACCACGCCCAGCCACTTTGAGTTACTTTTCTTTCTCACACCAATGAACCCCTTTTTTGTCAAAGCTAGTTTGCGGGGGATTTCTGCCACTTGCAACCAAAGGATTCCTCATTGACATTCTGTATAGCAAGGATTTTAAAACTGTGTTTTGGCTCAGCGCAGTGGCTCACGCCCTTAATCCTAGCACTTTGGGAGTCCGAGGAGGGGCAGATCACCCAGGGTCAGGAGTTCGAGACCAGCCTGGCCAACAAGATGAAACCCTGTCTCTACTAAAAATACAAAAATTAGCCAGGCGTGGTGGTGCACGTCTGTAGTCCCAGCTACTTGGGAGGCTGATGCAGGAGAATCGCTTGAACCCGGGAGGCAGAGGTTGCAGTGAGCCAAGATCATGCCACTGCATTCCTGCCTGGGTGACAGAGTGAGACCCTGTCAAAAAAAAAAAAAAAAAGGCAGTTCATAGAAGAGTACTAGAAAACGGCAAGTATGTGAAAAGAGGTTAAGCTTTACTAGTAATCATGTAAATACAAACCAAAACGACAGTGGGATAGCTTCTTTTGCTTATCAGATTATCAGTCTTTAAAAGTTTTGCCCGCAGTCTGGGCGCGGTGGCTCACACCTGGATTACACCTGTAATCCCAGCACTTTGGGAGGCCAAGGCGGGCGGAGCACGAGGTCAGGAGATCGAGACCATCCTGGCTAACACAGTGAAACCCCGTCTCTAATAAAAATACAAAAAATGAGGGCATGGTGGCGGCCACCTGTAGTCCCAGCTACTCGGGAGGCTGAGGCAGGAGAATGGCGTGAACCCAGGAGGCAGAGCTTGCAGTGAGGGGAGATCGTGCCACTGTGCTCCAGCCTGGGCAACAGAGCCAGACTCCATCTAAAAAAAGAAAAAAGTTTTGCCCGCATCTCAGCCGGGCATGGTGGCTCACACTTGTAATCCCAGCACTTAGGGAGGACAAGGCGGGTGGATCACCTGAGGTCAAGAGTTTGAGAACAGCCTAGCCAACATGGTGAAACTCCATCTCTACTAAAAAAATACAAAAATTAGCCGGGTGTGGTGGCAAGCACCTGTAATCCCAGCTACTCAGGAGGCTGAGACAGGAGAATTGCTCAAACCTGGGAGGCAGTTGCAGCGAGCTAAGGTTGAGCCACCACACTCCAGCCTGGGCAACAGAGCAAGAACTCCGTCCCCCGCCACCCGTTCCCCTCCTGCCAAAAAAAAAAAAAAAAAAAGAATCTTGCCCGCATCCATGTTAGTGAGTAAGGAAATAGATCCTCTCATTCACTGTTGCTGGGATTGAATTACTGAAGCCTTTGTTGAAAGTATCTATCAGTGTTTATTAAAAATGTTTAAATGCATGTACCTTTCAACATAGCAATTTTACTTCTGGAAATTTATCTGACAGAAATAAGAGCAAGTTGTTTTCTGATATCCATCCACCCTGCCTTCCTCAGTAACAGAGCCTGTGATGCTGAGTTGGGCACATGGTCACCTGGAATAATGATGTTTCCCATCACACCTTATAGTTAGGTTTGATCTTGCACTGTAGTTCTGGCAATACAATATACACAGAAGTAGCAGCTTCCAGGAAGTAACCTCTAAAAGGATGAGTAACGCTCTCTGGGACTTGTTTCTTTCTTCCTCCTGTAATACAGGCTGCTGGCTGGAGCTCTGGGAGCAAGACGGGCCATGCAGGATTCTCGGGAGTGGAAGCTGTGAAGGACAGAGACAGCAAGGTAGCAGGAGCCTGAGCACCGAATCCAGGGAGCTCCAGACCAGTCCTGACCTGACCTCCTCCAGACTTCTTGAACATAAGACAGTGAAATATCTATCTTGGTAACAAACATGTGAAAAAAATGGTCAACATCACCAATCATCAGGGAAATGCAAATGAAAACCACAGTGAAATACCATTTTACCCCAGTCAGAATGGCCCGTATTAAAAATTTTTTGAAGAAAGAATTTGGCACAGATGTGGTGAAAAGGGAACACTTATACACTATTGGTGGGGATGTAAATTAGTACAACCTCTATGGAAAATGGTATGGAGATTTATCAAGGAACTAAAAGTAGACCAACCTGCCATTCAGTCCAGCAATCCTACTACTGGGCATCAACCCAAAGGAAAATAAGTCATTGTATCAAAAGAAACTTGCATACTTATGTTTATTGCAGCACAATTCACAATTGCAACGATATCAAACCAACCCAGGTACCCACTGACCAATGAATGAATATAGAAAATGTGGTATATGTATACCATGGAATACTACCCAGCCATAAAAAAGAGAGAAATCATGTCTTTTGCAGCACTTTGGATGGAACTGGAGGCCATTATCCTAAGTGAAGTAACTCAGAAATGGAAAACGAAGTACCAGATGTTTTCACTTGTAAGTGGGAGCTAAGCTATGGGTACGCAAAGGCATACAGAGTGGTATGACGGACACTGGGGACAGAGAAGGGGGGAGGGTGGGAGGGGGTGAGGAATAAGGAATCACCTGCTGGGGACAATGTACAGTATTCCAGGGATGGGTGCACTAAAAACCCAGATTTCACCACTACACAGTTCATCCGTGTAACCAAAAACCACTTGTACTCCTAAAACTATTGAAATAAAAATAAATGAATGCAAATATTTTAAAAATCTATCTTGGCTAAGCCACAATTATTTGGGTCATTCTTTTGCTCTCCAAGCCCAGTCCTAACTAATTCGAATGCATGAAGATGTAGGGTTGGCCCTCCACGTCCCTGGATTCTGCATCCATGGATTCTACCAACCACAGATGGAAATTTTGTGTGTTTTAAATGGTGGCTGTGTCTGAATTGAACATAAGCAGATTTTTTTCTTGTCGTTATTCCCTAAACAATACAGTAAAACAGTAAATTATGTAGCATTTACATTGTATTAGGTATTATAAATAGTCCGGAGATTATTTAAACTGTACAAGAGGATGTGTGTAGGTTCTATGGAAATACTATGCCATTTTATATCAGGGAATTTCGTATCTGACTTGGGGCATTGTAGAACCAACCCTCCATGGATACTGAGTGACAACTATAGATACAGATAGGTTTATTGAAGTGTTGTCTGAAATAATAATAAATAACAATCTGAATATCTGTTGATAAGGCAATGGTTGAGTCTATCGTGGGCCATTTGTTTGTTCATTTGACAGATATTTTTGAGCATCTACTCTGAGTCTGGATAAAAGGAGACAAAACTGTCTCTTCATGGGAATCACATTCAAATGCGGAACGTCCAAATTATGGGATATGACGAAGTTATTAAAAAGAACAAGCCATTATGTATGTACTATTGTTCTGGATACATTGTTTATTTACTCTGATTTATGCTTAGAGATGGAGTCTTGCTCTGTCACCCAGGCTGGAGTACAGTGGCGTGGTCTCGGCTCACCTCTACCTCTGCCTCCTGGGTTCAAGCAATTGTCCTGCCTCAGCCTCCCGAGTAGCTGGGATTACAGGTGTGTGCCATCATGCTCGGCTAATTTTTGTATTTGAGTAGAGACGGGGCTTCGCCATGTTGGCCAGGCTGCTCTCCAACTCCTGGCCTTAAGCGGTCTGCCCGCCCCGGCCTCCCAAAGTGTTGGGACCACAAGCGTGAGCCACTGTGCCCAGCCTGAATACATCATTTAGCTTAAAAGTTAGAGATATGCCATATTAACCTTTTATTTTTATTTTTTAATTTTCTGTACTCTTGCTAATCTGGCATCTTAAGGTGTTGCTGATCATGGAGAAACCGACCCTCCCAGGCTGGCTAATTCCTACAATAGCAAACGACTCCCCTAGGAATGCACTTCACATCTTCATGAATCCAGAGCCCATCCCTGCCACCTCCCTCCTTTACTGACCTCTGCCAGGTTGGGCCACTGTCCCTCTGCTCGAATCACACCAGGGCCAGGCACAAGCAACTAGGGTTGTGCCTATATCCATTATTCAGACTAGGCACTCCTGTACCTGCCTGTCCTGCTGATGCTGCCTTGCCCATTTCTTCCCAGGAAACCACAATAAAGGCTCTTGGCCAGCCTTTGCCCTCACTCTTGCTGCCTCCTGATTGACCGTGGCACTTCCCCAAGTGGCCCTGCCTGTTATAGTGTTCCTCTCCTCTCAGGAAATGGAAATAATAAACTATCTCTTTTCTTTGGAGACAGACAGGCTCTCGCTCTGTCACCCATGCTGGAGTGCAGTGGCGCAATCATAGCTCACTGCAGCCTCCAACTCCTGGCTCAAGTGATTCCCCTGTCTCAGCCTCCTGAATAGCTGGGACTCAGGCGTGCACCACCGTGCTTGGCTAATTATTTTCATTTTTATTTTTGTAGATATGAAGTCTCAATATGTTGTCTCAAACTGCTGGCCTCAAGTGATCCTCCTACCTTGGCTGCCTGAAGTACTGGGATTAGAGGCACATGCTGCCGTGCCTGGCCAAAACTGTGTTTTTAATAGCAGTTGTTTCCTGATTAGTTGGCCTCACCATACCTGAATAATAATGAAACCTACATTTTAAAACATATAGTGTGATCCTATTTTATGTTTTAAAAATCTACAAATACATGTGTTTGCATGTGTTTCAAAAAATAAACGAAAATTCAGGGATAGAGATTAAAAAAATTGTTAACAGTCGGCTGGGCACATTGGCTCATGCCTGTAATCCCAGCACTTTAGAAGGCCAAGGTGGGTGGACTACTTGAGGCCAGGAGTTTGAGACCAGCCTGGGCAACATGGGAAACCCTGTCTCTACTAAAAGAAATACAAAAATCATCTGGGCGGGTGTGGTGGCATGCGCCTGTCATCCCAGCTACTCTTGAAGCTGAGTCAGGAGAACTGCTCGAACCCGGGAAGTGGAGGTTGCAGTCAGCTGAGATTGTGCCACTGCACTCCAGCCCGGGCAACAGAGCAAGACTTTGTACCCCACCACAAAAAAAAATTGTTAACCGTAATTATGCCGAGGAAGTACATTCCAACTATTGGAGGGTGACAGGTAAAGATGACTCGTTTTACTTTAGGCATTCCAGCATTCATTGAATCTTTACAGAAGCATGTGTGACTTTTGTAAGCAAATGAAATATACAAATATATATATATATATAGCATTTCATTCTTTCGCTCTCCGCTCACCTCCTTCCTCTGTCACACCTGAGTTGTGTACACCTGGGGCTTTTGGCGCTGTGCCCTGCAGCTCAGCCGTCTGCTCAGCCACACGTCCCCTCCGGAGGGCAGCTTTCCCTGCATGGCTTCAGACCCTTCCCATCTTCTCTAAACGTGTGAAATACCTAGCCTGCTGAATGCACCTCTGTATCATTGGCATTGTGGGATTAGTGCTGTTTTGTTACTCGCAATCACTTGAATGGGATCGCCAGGAGAAAAGGAATATAGAGTCTCAGAAGGCTGGTGATCTCTGTAGGTAGCAAGTCCCTGCACAAGAGTCAGGCATCCAGCACCTTGTCCTGTCTGAGAATGTAACGGGGCCTAGGATGGTTAGCCAGTCAAACGGTGGGAGGAATAGGCCCAGCCCTTGACAAAGATCCTCGCACTGAGATGGGTCAGGCCCTTGAAAAACAATAAATCATTACCTGTAGGGACCACAGGGAAATTCAGTCCAGCAAACTAAACATTTGGAATCTACCTGCCTGGAAAACAGCTGGTATCATAGCCAAGCAGTTGGTGGGGAAGTGGAGGGGGTTTCCAATACATATAGGGTCCCGTCTGATAGTGGGACTGAGGAGTGGGGCCTGCAGGATGGATAGTTTCAGGGAGCACATTCTGGGGTCAGGCAGCCTGTAAGAGAGAAGTCAACTCAAGTTCAGGAACAGGCAGCCACTCCTAGGTAGAGGCATCATGCTCTCACCAAATGTTTGTGGAGCACCTTCCCTGAGCCTGCAGGACCAGCCGGAGCGAGCCAGTACTCACCATGGCGATGACCTGGCTGGAGCCTGGGGCAGGGCCCTGCATCCCGGACTACTCAATGCTGAGTGCCAGAGTGTGCCTCCAGTCCACAGACAGGACGCTATCGACCACAAATCACAACGATGCCACTTTACCAGTCGTGTGACTTAACTTCCTGAGCCTCATTGTTCTTGTTTCAAAAATGAAAAGAATGAACGCCAGCTCGTGGGGTTGCTGCAGTGTTAAACGAATAACCCCATGTACTGAGCAGCCACTCAATCATGCAGCCAGCTCCCCTGCTCGCGCTGTGGGCCCCTGAGGTGCTGGGAGGTAGATGGGCTTTCCTGTGGAGTAACCAGTTTCAGAGATTGGCTATGAGTCCTTTGGAGACTTGACTAGCTCAGACTCCTCGGAGCTCAACTGGGCCTGAGGGCAGTCTCCAGATTTGACTCAAATTATTTCAAGGAAGGGGAAAAAAGAGACATCTGAAGCCCACGCAACTTACCTTGTTGGCCAGACGTGGTGGCTCACGTCTGTAATCCCAGCACTTTGGGAGGCCAAGGCAGGCAGATCACGAGGTCAGGAGTTGGAGGGCAGCCTGGCCAACACAGTGAAATCCCATCTCTACTAAACATACAAAAACTAGCCGGGCGTGGTGGCGGCACCTGTAGTCCCAGCTACTCGGGAGGCTGAGGCAGGAGAATCGCTTGAACCTGGGAGGCGGAGCTTGCAGTGAGCCGAAACGGGGCCATTGCACTCCAGCCTGGGTGACAGAGGAAGACTCTGTTAACCTGCCACATACGTGGAGTGAGAGAGAAACAAGGATCTTCCAGGCTCCCAGGCCTTTCTGACTTTGGCAAATTCCAGCACAAATAGGGAAGGAAAACGCTGAGGGCTGTCTCTGGTAAGTGAAGGTGGATAAATAATAGTGCTCCTTTATCTGGACCCTCCGATCTCAGGATCTCAAAGAACACTAGACAAGGACCTAGTGGCAGGTAAGATTTTTCTCTATTTTCTAGATGGGTAGTTGGAGGCTCAGTTGATAGGTGGGAAGAGAATCAAGAATGCAGTGTAGGTCAGATGCTTTAGAGCTGAGAAGGGGTGTCATAGATGCGTGAATACAGGGGTTTTCAAATTTAAGTGTGCATCCAAATACGTGAGGTGATCTTTCAAAATGCACACTCATGGGCCTCACCCCAGGAGACTCTGATTCAGGAAATCTGGGCGTGGGTCTTGGATTTTAAACCTTAACATAGGCTTTGAGGTGCTGTGTTTATCATACTCTGAGAAACTCTGGTCTAGGGAGAGTCGGGAGGCTGTGCCTTCTGTTCGGGGATTGGGCCCGGAGTGACGAGGCACATCTCTGGGTATTTTATCGAAGGATAGAAATCTGTAACAATTCTACTATGAAACTTTATCTTCTAGAGGGAAAGGCATGGCAAAATACACACTCAAGGGGCTTAGGCACACTCAGTGTTTCTTTTTCTTTTTTCGTTTATTTGAGAAAGGGTCTCACTCTGTTGCTCAGGCTGGAATGCAGTGGCATAATCACGGCTCACTGCAGCCTGGAACTCCTGGGCTCAAGTGATCCTCCCACCTCAGCCTCCCAAGTGACTGGGTCTATGGGTGTGCACCACCACGCCCAGCTAATTTTTTTCTTATTTTTTTTTTTTAGACATAGAGTCTTGCTGTGTTGCCCAGGCTGATCTCAAACTCCTGGGCTCAAGTGATCCTTGGCCTTCCCACATATTGGGATTACAGGTGTGAGCCACGGCACTCAGCCAAGACTCTTTCCATAAGGCCACATTCACAGGTCTCAGGTGCACAGATCTTTTTGGGGGACACCATTCTACCCACCACACCTCCCCCAGCTCCCCACCACTATGGTCATTAGTTACTGCAGCGTCACTGAGGGTCAGTCTCACTCTAGCTAACCTCACAGGCAGGAACCACATGTAAACATCGGTTCTGTAACACCCAGTGCCTGGAACATATTAGGTACTCAATTTTCTTCCTTTTTTTTTTTCTTTTTCTTTTTTTCTTTTTATTTTTTTGACACAGAGTTTCAGTCTTGTTGCCCAGGCTAGAGTGCAGTGGCGTGATCTCCGCTCACTGCAACCTCTGCCTCCCAGGTTCAAGCAATTCTCATGCCTCAGCCTCCCAAGTAGCTGGGATTACAGGCATGGGCCACCACGCCAGGCTAATTTTTCTATTTTTAGTAGAGACAGGGTTTCTCCATTCTCCATGTTGGTCAGGCTGGTCTCAAACTTCCGACCTCAGGTGATCCGCCCACCTCGGCCTCCCAAAGTGCTGGGATTACAGATATGAGTCACCGTGCCTGGCCGACGTACTCAATTTTCATTCAATACATTTTGTTTCATTGATCTCCTCGTTGGATAATCCAATAGTACTACTGTTTTATTAAGTATTTGTGTAGTTTAATAAAATGCATTACTTGCATTAACAGTTATTGGATCTAGTTACTCCTAAAATTGCATAGCTGCTTTTACTCCTAAAATTGCATAGCTACTGCAGCATTCTTTAAAAGACACACTGAACTGCATGGTGGCATAAATCGCTCTTCAGTACTCCTGTTTTTAAAAATGTCTTCCACTCTTTCCCGTGTGCGAAAGTCCCAGACTTGTGGTGTTGTGGATTCTGGAACTGCACAAGTCAGGGTTTAGTGAAGCCAGGGTTTAGTCCCTGTGGGGTAGCTTCGGCAGCTGCGGGGGCATCGGTGTCCATGGCAGTTGTGGTGGGGTCAAGGAGGCTTTGGTGAGGACTGAGGTCCGGGAGGAGGTGAAGGAACAGAGGGAGGAAGTGAAGGAGGAGGAAGAGGTGGTGGGGAGGAGGAAGAGGTGATGGGGAGAGGAGGAGGCAGTAAGGGAAGAGGAAAAGGAGGTAGGGGGAGGAGGAAGAGGTGGTGGGGAGGAGGAAGAGGTGGTGGGGGAGGAGGAGGAGGTAAAGGAAGAGGAAGAAGAGGTGGGGGAAGAGGAAGAGGTGGTGGGGGAGGAGGATGAGGTGGTGGCGGAGGAGGAAGAGCTGGTGGGGTAGAGGAGGAGATGGGGGAGAAGGAGGAAGAGGTGGTGGGGGGAGGAGGAAGAGGTGGTGGGGGAAGGAGGAAGAGGTGGTGGGGGAGGAGGAGATGGGGAGGAGGGGAAAGAGGTGGTGGGGGAGGAGGAGGAGATGGGGAGGAGGGGGAAGAGGTGGTGGGGGAGGAGGAAGAGGTGGTGGGGTAGGAGGTGGTGGGGGAGGAGGAAGAGGTGGTGGGGTAGGAGGTGGTGGGGGAGGAGAAAGAGGTGGTGGGGGAGGAGGATGAGGTGGTGGGGGAGGAGGATGAGGTGGTGGGGGAGGAGGATGAGGTGGTGGGGGAGGAGGAAGAGGTGGTAAGGTGGAGGAGGAGATGGGGGAGAAGGAGGAAGAGGTGGTGGGGGGAGGAGGAAGAGGTGGTGGGGGAAGGAGGAAGAGGTGGTGGGGGGAGGAGGAAGAGGTGGTGGGGGAGGAGGAAGAGGTGGTGGGGTAGGAGGTGGTGGGGGAGGAGAAAGAGGTGGTGGGGGAGGAGGATGAGGTGGTGGGGGAGGAGGATGAGGTGGTGGGGGAGGAGGAAGAGGTGGTAAGGTGGAGGAGGAGATGGGGGAGAAGGAGGAAGAGGTGGTGGGGGGAGGAGGAAGAGGTGGTGGGGGAAGGAGGAAGAGGTGGTGGGGGAGGAGAAGGAGATGGGGAGGAGGGGGAAGAGGTGGTGGGGGAGGAGGAGGAGATGGGGAGGAGGGGGAAGAGGTGGTGGGGGAGGAGGAAGAGGTGGTGGGGTAGGAGGTGGTGGGGGAGGAGGAAGAGGTGGTGGGGGAAGAGGAAGAGATGGTGGGGGAGGAGGAAGAGGTGGTGGGGGAGGAGGAGATGGGGAGGAGGGGGAAGAGGTGGTGGGGGAGGAGGAGATGGGGAGGAGGGGGAAGAGGTGGTGGGGGAGGAGGAGGAGATGGGGAGGAGGGGGAAGAGGTGGTGGGGGAGGAGGAAGAGGTGGTGGGGTAGGAGGTGGTGGGGGAGGAGGAAGAGGTGGTGGGGGAAGAGGAAGAGATAGTGGGGTGGAGGAGACGAGGGAGGAGGAAGAGGTGGCGGGGGGAGGAGGAAGAGCTGGTGGGGTGGAGCAGGAGATGGGGGAGGAGGAGGAAGAGGTGGTGGAGGATTCCCTTCTGGTGGCCACCGGGGTGGTGGTGGGGTAGAGAAGGAGGAAAACTGTCTGGGAAGAATGTGACAGTGGATCCGTATGGTCTGAGGTGTCTCACTGTGGAGGAAAGAATCAGATCATGCAGTAGTCACTGAGAATTTGGTCCCTGGAGAATCAGTTTATGGAGAGGAGAGAGTCCCCATTTCACCAGGAGATGACAGCATGGAGTCCCAAGCATGGAACCCCTTCCACATCAAGCCAGGGCCCAGGTGCTCTCCCTCGGGGCTGCCTCGGACACCACCGTCTCCCATGTCTCTGACACTGTAGGCCCAGGTGGTCTAGTCTAGGCCGTGGAGTCCTCCCACCGCTCTGGCCTTGCCTTATTAACTTGACCAAGAAGAGGACCAACATCCTTCCTGTGCTGGAGGGTGCTCAGCGGCAGCACAAGTACCACGTGCTCATGGCCGTGGTGGATGTGACTTTGGCTGGCGTGGCCCTGCCAGGGCAAACCCGGACTGTGGCCCTGAATGCCCACCGCTTCCTGCCGATTGGAGGACCCTGCAATTTCCACTGAGGCCAACTGCATGGAGTCCAAGCCCAGCAGAGGCCGTGTTTGCGTGCGACGTGAAAAGGGTGGAACAAGAGAACGCGAAGCCCCGGAGCAGCTGGCCCTAGAGCCTCACCAGAGAGACCAGTTTGTGGTCCTGGGAGTGGACAGGCCACCCACCAAGGCGAAGACCTGAAGTTCAGCACATTCCGGATTGTCATGAAGTGTGTCGATGGTGTGGCCACGGGAGTTTCTTTTTCTCTTCTTATTTATTTTTAGGGGTGAGGGTGGGAGGGGCTGGATTGAGGAATTCACAAGGGGAGTTTTTCTACTAAAAGACTCATCCGTCACAAAAACATCTTCCAGGCCAGGCATGGTGGCTCATGCCTGGAATGCCGGCACTTTGGGAGGCTGAGGAAGGAGGATCGCTTGAGGCCAGGAGTTCAGGGCCTCAATTGTTTATAAATTACCCAATACAAGCTATTTTGTTACAGCAGCAGGAACAGACCAAGACAAGACCCATTTGCACTATTTTTCACTCTTATCCAAGGTATGTTTGCTAGTATTTATTTATTTATTTATTTATTCAGATGGAGTCTGGTTCTGTTGCCCAGGCAGTGGTGCGATTTCAGCTCACTGCAACCTCCACCTCCTGAGTTCAATTGATTCTTCTGCCTCAGCCTCCCAAGTAACTGGGATTATGGGAATGCACCACCATGCCCGGCTAATTTTTTTGTATTTTTGGTAGAGACAGGGTTTTGCCATGTTGTCCAGGCTGGTCTCAAACTCCTGACCTCAGGTGATCCACCCTCCTCGACCTCCCAAAGTGCTGGGATTACAGGCATGAGCCACCTCACCTGGCCTAGTAGTTTATTTAGAATGTGTGCATCTATCATAAATGATATTGGTCTCGTTTGGGTGTGCCTGCAGAAAGGTATTTGCCAGACGTGTTGGTGCCAGAGTTGTTCTGACATCAAGAAATGAACCGGAAAGCCTTCTTTCTTTTTCTGTGTGCGGGTGTGGTTGCAAAGCATGGACTAGAGTAATAACCACTTGAGCTGGCCTCACTGAGTGTGTGCAAAGACAGCCCATGAAAAGAACAATTGGAAATACTGCTTAGGGGTGGTATTTTGCACTGGTGGAGAGACCATTTTGTTCCCAGATGTTTGCAGAGCGAAACAGATTGTGTTTCTGCCTGGCGTAGAGGGTCAGCGCTGCTGGCCTCATGGCTGGCTCGTTGGAATTTTGCAGGATCCTCCAGCCATCTCCCCTGAGCTGTCTCCTTCAGCAACACAGCCTGGAAGGTAGAGGAGATGCAGGGCGGATAGAGATGGGCATCAATTCAGTTCCTCTGAATTGCTTCATTTGCCAGGACTGAGGCAAGTGAGCGAGGCCGTGATTCAAAGGCAGCAGCATCTGTGTGTTTGAAGGCCTAAGTTGTATTGTGGAAGCACAAAGTTTCATTGTTGGCTTTAAAAATAATGTTCACAGCGGCTCTTAAAAAAGAAGAAGAAGAAGGTTATAAGAGGCAAGGAGATTAGACTCTGAATCTAGTTTTCTTTATCTTTGCAGAAGAGAAGGTTTTATTTGAAAGGTTTTATCACCAGCAAATTGACAGGCTACTGCAGTCACCAGCTCCATTTAGAACGGGACTGGAAAGTAATAAAAACCTCTTCCTATTTTATAGTTGCCCCTGTACCTGCTGGATGGACTAGACATCGTCAACTGTGGGGTGACTGGAATAAATGGAGAAAGGAATCAGAACCCCAGGTGACTTGTTACAGCCCTCTCTTTTCAGCTAGAGCCTGACAACCATTCATACTGTAACATATAACATCACAAATGCATACAAGAGAAAGCGAGGAAGTGTCATGCAGTAAACACTGAACACTGTTCATTTCAATATATGGACATTTTAAACTAAATTACAGAAAGTTTTTTCCTCCTAAATTTCACCTCAGGGATTATGAATTAAATGTCATTCTGACATAGTTTTAAATGACCTCATGATGATTATCATCAGATTATCATGTGGCTGGAACAATACTGACATAGAAATAATTGCTTTTCGACAGGTGGTCGGGCAGTTTCCTGATTAGATCTACAAATTCAATGTCAGCAAGCCGCCCATACACGCCCTCCCTGGCCCTCAACGAAGAATGCCCTCCTTCTCTGAGAGTCCAACTTCTCGAAGCTTAGAGACTTTAATAGTGAGCAACCAAGGGCCTCTGACAAAGACTCTTCTATTGCCTTTCCAACATTTGTAGCGCCCATGTCATATAGAACCATCTGTAGTTGCAAATGAGACTATCGGGTGAAGTGAATATTCTTAATTTTTTAATACTGTACCAATGAAGGAACAGAGTAACAAAGTCTTGTGAATTTAAAAAAAAAAAAAAAAAAATCCGGCCAGGTGCAGTAGCTCATGCCTCTAATCCCAGCACTTTGGAAGGCCAAGGTGGGTGCATCACCTGAGGTCAGGAGTTCGAGACCAGCCTGGCCAACGTGGTGAGCCCTCATCTCTACTAAAAATACAAAAATTAGCCAGGCATGGTGGTGTGCGCACCTGTAATCCCAGCTACTCAGGAGGCTGAGGCAGGAGAATCTCTTAAACCCGGGAGGCAGAGGTTGCATTGAGCTAAGATCATGCCATTGCAGTATAGCCTGGGCAACAAGAACAAAATTCCATCTAAAAGTAAATAAATTGTTTAAAAAAAATCCCTCTCTCAGTCGATCTACAACACATAAGTGAATAATGCATTCTCCAGGCAAACGTGCCCTGGAAAGATTCTGTTTTGGCTGAAGGACAGCTAGCAACCAGCCATGAGAAAGCGTGCACACACGGGCAGCAGCTGCCTCGCAAAGACTGGTGAACAGGGCAATGAAGATTTGCACGGGTTCGCGAATTCCAGAAGTATTCATGGAAAACTCCTCATGTTGGACACTCTTCTAGGTGCTAAGAATACAGCACATAACAGAACAGACAGAAATGCCTGCTCTCCTGGAGCCTCTGTTCAATGGGGGATACAGATAATAAATCAGTAAGGATGTGGGGTGTTAGACAGTGGTCTGTCCTCAGGAGGGAAACTGAGGAGGGAAGGGAGGGGGTCTCTACAGGGAATGGGTGGCAGTTTTTAGATGAGGTGTCCAGGAAAGGCCTCAAGAGAAGGCAACATTTGAATAAAGACCTGCAGGAGATGGTGGGGCAGCCATAAGGGTATCTCTCAGGAACAAAGGCCACCGAGGTTGGGGCATGTTTAGGTATTGGAGGAAGTGGGGCAAGAGAACCAAGAGAAGGAGGAGGAAGGGTCAGAGATTCAGCGAGGGTCCAGGTACCGTGGGCCTGCGAGCCTTGTATGGCCTTGGGTTGAATTTCAGTAACAGAAACAGATTGAATTTCAGAACCTCACTATCGGAGGGTTTGGAGCTGAGGAATTCCGCCATCTAATCATATCTGAACGGAGTGGCTTGACTTGAGTTGAGAAGAGACCGCAGCAGGCAAAGGTGGAAGCGGGTGACAAGCCAGGAGGATGGTGGGAGCCGGGGAGTGGGTTAGCAGAGGGTGGATTCTGGACACATTTTGAAGGCGGAACTGACAGAATTTGCTGAAGACTGGAAGTGGGAGTGAGAGAAAAGAGAAGTTGAAGATGACTGTATCAAATATATCTCAAGATATTTTATCATATATATAGATTTTGTCTGAGCAACATGAAGAATAAAGTTATCATTTGCAAAAAAGCCCAGAGGAGCAGGGGTTTTTTTGGGAAGGATCATGGGAGGAGTTGATAGAAATGGCTATCAGGCCGGGTGTGGTGGCTCACGCCTATAATCCCAGCACTTTGAGAGGCTGAGGCAGGAGGATCACTTGAGGCCAGGAGTTGGAGACTAAACTGGGCAACATACCAAGATGTTTCTCTACAGAAACATTTTTATTAAATTTATATATATGTGTATATATACATATGTGTGTGTGTGTGTGTGTGTGTGTGTGTGTGTATATATATATATTTTTTTGAGACAGAGCTCTGTCACCCAGGTTGGAGCGCAGTGGTGCGATATCAGCTCACTGCAACCTCCACCCCCCGGGTTCAAGCGATTCTTCTGCTTCAGCCTCCTTAGTAGCTGGGATTACAGACACATGCCACCATGCCCGGCTAATTTTTGTATTTTTCGTAGAGAATGGGTTTCACCATGTTGGTCAGGCTGGTCTTGAACTCCTGACCTCAGGTGATCTACCCGCCTTGGCCTCCCAAAGTACTGGGATTACAGGTGTGAGCCACCGTGCCCAGCCTAAATTTATATATATTTTTAATGGAGACAGGGTTTTAACGTGTTGCCCAAGCTGGTCAAAACTCCTGGGCTCAAGCGACCCTCCTGCCTCAACCTCCCAAAGTGCTGGGACTACAGGCATGAGCTACTGTGCCTGGCCTAAATTTTTTAATGTACAAAAATTAAACTAAGCTTAGAAATGGATATCAGGAGTCTGGGCACTGTAGGTTTCAGACGAGTGTTAGGCAACCGAGTGGAAGGTCGGCAGCTGCCAGTTTGCAGCTGGAGTTCAGGTGGAGGCCTGGGATGGAGGTGTAAATTCCAGTCGTCAGCGTGGAGATGGCATTGAAAGCAATCAGACCGGTGACATCGATGAGGGAATCGAGGAATCTGTAGCCCTTGCTTAGGGAATGATAAAGGGAGGGACAGAAGAGTGAAGGAGACCAAGAAAGGGGCTGCCAGGAGAGTCCGGCGGTGGTAGGCGAGTGTGGTGTCCCGGGGCCGAGTTTCCTGCAGGAGGAGAGGGAGACAGCTAGTCGGAAGCCCGCGCAAAGTCAGGGAGAACCAGGCCTGGAAATTGGCCATCGGACTCAACAACACGAAGGACTTTGGTGACCCGAGTAGACCAGATGAAGGGATGCATAAACCCAAATAGAGAGGCAGAGGAAAGGCTCCTGTGCTCCGGGCTGTTGTCTTGGATGTGTCCACATCAGCCTGCTCCTGAAACACAGCTGCACCTGCGCAGACCCCGGCTGCTGGGGGCACGTGGTGTCTTATTCTGGGCCATGTGGTAGGCTTGTCATCGGCCCTGCAGGGGCCTGACCCAGAGAGCTCTGCCAGCGCCCACCAGGTCACCTCTCTGAAATATGCAGAGGCAGGCTGGCAGCAGTGGAATCTGACTTTCCTGAGAGCCTGTGCGGGAAAGGCGATGAAGCAGGAGGGCTACAAGGGATCACTGCAGGATGAGGCTTCCTTTGGGCAGGAGGCATAGACAATGACAAGCAGATTACTGTGCAGTGGCTGCCTGGGGGCAGGAGAAGTGAGAAGCATCACAAGAAAAAGAGATGGAGACAGTGGCAGAGTCAGGTGAATGGTGGGGCCCCAGAGTTGTTTGTTTCCAGAGCCACCCACCAGCCCCAGACCCTCCAGGCTCCTCCAGATCCTTGCTCACCCGTCGCTGCGTGTCTGCACGTGAAAGCCCCAGTGCTTGAGCTAAACTCGAGAGCAAGAAACACACCCAAACGCCACAGCTGCCACAATTTTACTAATGCAGAGCATGATCTGGGCATGATGTGGTCACAGGCTCTTGAATTAAAGCAAAAGGACATAAACAAAATAGTGAATGCCACAGGAAGACTTAGGATCACAGAGAAGCTGTCAGGATTGATTTACAGTGAAACGCGGGTCTTCCTGCCTGCCTAACAGGAAGCGTGTCAGTGTCTTACTGACTTCTTCCTTCCTGGCTTGACTGATCATGGGATGAAGTGAGGAGAATGATGGGAAGGCCAGCTGTTCATAGTGACGCTATGGAATGAATTTTTGCTCTTTTAGAGAGACCAGGTAGATGTCACCCTCAAACCGTGAGCACCGAGTGAGCTGGGGCCTTGGATTCCTGAGGTTTAGTGACCAGTGACCAGGTAGCAGGCTTTTTTTTTTTTTTTTTTTTTTGAGATGGTGTTTCGCTCTTGTTGCTCAGGCTGTTATACAATGCTGCGATCTCGGCTCACTGCAACTTCTGCCTCCTGGGTTCAAGGGATTCTCCTGCCTCGGCCTCCCGAGTAGCTGGGATTACAGGCACCTGCCACCACGCCCGACTGATTTTGTATTTTTAGTAAAGATGGGGTTTCCCCATGTCGGCCAGGCTGGTCTTGAACTCCTGACCTCAGGTGATCCGCCCACCTCAGCCTCCCAAAGTGCTGGGACTACAGGCATGAGCCACCGAGTCCAGGCTGCAGGCATTTTAAAAAGATACCCTGATATCACTAGACCTTTGACTGGGGTTGTTATTTTTGTTGAGGTCAGTGGTAAAATTTTTTTTTTTTTTCACACTTCCTGTACAAAATTCAGAATTTGTTATGGTTCTGAGCACTGGGGTCAGCTATCAGGAAGATTCTACAAGGGATCAGGAAACTTTCCAAATTAAAGCATCTTAGTTTTTTAGGATCTCTGTTTTAGGGCACTAAAGGAAGAAGTTTCTAGATCCATTCCTGAACCATGGACATTAAAAAAATATTAACTGTAGCCCCTAGATTTTTGTTTTGTGCTATGTGTGCTGAGTTCAATACTTATTACAATGATGTTTATCTTTATTTTATTTTAATTTTTTTTGAGACAGAGTCTCACTCTGTCACCCAGGCTGGAGTGCAGTGGCACAATCTCGGTTCACTGCAACCTCCACCTCCCAGGTTCAAGCAACTCTCTTGCCTCAGCCTCCCAGGTAGCTGGGATTACAGGCATGTGCCACCACACCTGGCTGATTTTTGTATTTTTAGTAGAGACTGGGTTTCACCATGTTAGCCAGGCTGGTCTTGAACTCCTGGCCTCAGGTGATCCACCTGCCTCGGCCTCCCAAAGTGCTAGGATTACAGGAGTGAGCCACCACACCTGGCCTTATAATGATGTTTATTGAACACCTACTTTGTACCAGGTTGCATAACAATCATGGGAATGCCACATGAGTCAATGATAATGCTATTCCAGTCATGGAGTGTGGCATAGAAACTCAGTGCCTCACAGTACAATCCGAGGCACTCACACGATCGGCAGTAAAATCTCCCAGGAATGATTCTGGCTTACAGCCTATTAACTTTTACCAATGCCTTAATACAAAGAGAATTTTATTACCCATTTACCCAGAGGGTTAAATTAATATTTACAAGAGTCATGGAGGCTGAGAAGTATTGTGAAATGTCTAGATGTGCCTTGTCAATGCTGGGTTTTTCTTTGTCATCTCGTGGTCTCTCAGTGGTGTTAAATTAACCTAAACTTGGCCCGAGCACGCCTCCGCACTTGAGCCCTGAAATAACAAACTGCAGCCTGGCTTAGCTCAGAAACTAACTGAAAACCTATCATAGGAATATACTTCTGTAACAAACAGCGGAGCCTCAGCTCATTACAGCAGCTGAGCTTCAGTCAATCATGGGTGGCCGACTGAGTCAACTTAGGCAAACGCACAGCTGCAACCATCAGCGCTAGGCTGCCCTTCCATTTTCTATCCTCAGCTTCTGCCTGACCACCGTGCTGTCTGGCCAAGGTGCTTTGAACCTGTTCCAGTACAGGGGCTGCCTGATTCTGAAATCACGAATAAATAATCAGTTAAGGTTTATTATTTTTTTTATTTATTTTTTATTTTTGGAAACAGAGTCTTCCTCTGTTGCCTAGGGTGGAGTGCAGTGATATGATCTTGGCTCACTGCAACCTCTGCTTCCCGGGTTCAAGCCGTTCTCCAGCCTTAGCCTCTTGAGTAGATGGAATTACAGACACACACCACCACACCCAGCTATTTTTTTGGTGTTTTTAATAGAGACAGGGTTTCACCATGTTGGCCAAGCTGGTCACAAACTCCTGACCATATGTGATCCACCCGCTTTGGCCTCCCAAAGTACTGGGATTACAGGCGTGCGCCACCATGCCCGACCACAATTAAGATCTTTAAACTAAATTTGTTGTCATTTTGTCTTTTGACCATTGTGACAAAAAATACTTATTACATCTTCCTTATTTAAATAGAATCAATGGGAACCCCTCCTGGGGCCACCGTCTCCCCAAAGCCTGTGCAGACAGCTGGTCTGCTTAGCTGGGTGTCTTCCTTTTGGGCTAGGAAAGCTCTTCAGAGGCGACTGAGTGGGGCCAGTTGTGTTTTGCCCACACTATATGGCCAAGCTGGGAATCAGTCCCTTTAGGAGAGGCAGAGAATGGGGTGGACACCTGGGCTCCGGAGCCCCTCTGGCACTGCAGAGACAGGCTCCAGGGACCAAGGCGCAGGGTCTTGTTCTGTGTCTTCTTAGCTGTGTGAATTTGGGCACAAAACTGAACACGTTACCGAGCCTCAGTTTCCTCATCTGTAAAAATGAAAAGGCCAAGTCAGAGGGTTGTACAAGTTCTAATGAGACGATGCAGCTCATGACACACATTCATGAAACGCCAGCTTTTTCTCTGCGAGGCTCAGCCCTCTCTCCCCCGCGGGAGTGGTCAGCGAGGAGGGGCCAGGGCTGCCGCAAGCAGGACGCCCAGGAAGCCGGGTATGGAAGAGGAGGAAGGTGGGATAGAGACAGGTCCAGAGGCCCCAAGGGATGGTTCCACAGCCCCCACTCTCGGCAAGTGGCAGGAGGCGGGGAACAGATGACAGAGATGGTTGGCCTGGTCACGCCCCATGGAAGAATGCAGGCTTGAGGCCGGAAAGCGGCCAGGGCTCTGCGTTGCTGTCGCGCGTGGGTATCAGGCTAGTATGAAGCTATTTTGTGACACAGGGATTCAGGCATTGGCACTTCCCTGCCCACGTTATCACCTGAAATATAATTACCTCGTCTGACAACTGTGTTTCAGAACGTGTCCGCTGAATATCCTGTGACCTCTTTTGATCCCAGGGAAGTAGGCAGGGAAGGTGGGATCCCCTGCCCCCATCCCTATCTCCCATGATAGGAGAGAAACCCAAGATAGTGAACGTCAAAGTCCCAGTGCAGAGGCCGAGCACAGAGCCACCGCGGGCTGAAGGACAGCACAGAGCCACCGCGGGCTGAAGGACAGCACAGAGCCACCGCGGGCTGAAGGACAGCACAGAGCCACCGCAGGGTGAAGGACAGCATGGACCTCCTGACCCGATGCAGTTCTCTCCCCTGGAGCACAGTTCGCTGTCTTGTGGTTGAACGACCAAATCTGCACTGAGGGCTCACCAAGGGCAGCTCACTTACACAGCATGGTTTGTTTGAACTGATTTTCTCTGTAGATACTGAAAACACACACACACACACACACACACACACCAGGAACTCACATAGTAAAGGCTTAGGCAGGTCCCCTGAGAGAGCTCTGAGCAAGCTGCTCTCTGCTATCCAGGGCCTGCATCCAGACCAGGAGGGCACCAATGGGCAGGTAGGTTCATACAACAAAAGGAAAAGCCGAGTAAGCCACAGCGCAGCAATAATACAGCACTAACGACAATAGCTTACGTGTCCCCAATCCAGCCTCGGATATCGATGACAACAATTCCCACTTACTGAGGATTTGCCTTGTACATGTGCTATGGCTTTACAGGGCGATTCACTGAGGAATTAATTTGTGTTTTCCACGTTGTCGTTCTTGCTGTTGTCTTTGTTTCTCCTTTGCCATCCCAAGTATTGGGCTCTCTAGTCTCATGCTGGGGATTGTGTGAAATCTCTCCTCCAGGGCACAAGACAGAGCCCTTGGAGGGCAAGAGGTGGAGGGTGCAGAGTGCCAGAGGCTTGGAGACAGCTCCCAAGGCTGGCAGCGGAATAGATGCATGCGTGTGTGTGTGTGTGTGTGTTCTGCTAGTAATAAAGACAAGCCCTACTCCATCAGCTTACACTCAGCTCCCCCAGGAAAGAGGAAGGAACCCAGAGGGCTGGGCTGGGAGGAGGCCCTGGGAGGCCTGGCCCTGCCCTCCATGGGTGACAGTCTTAGGGACCAGGGTAGCTGGGCATGGCGAGGGCTTGGCATCACCCTGATGGCCTAGGGCTAAAGGCCTAGCACTGGCTTTCTGGACACCACAAGGTTACCAATACCTCTCATGTTATCCTAGAGACAAAAAGGAGACCTCAAATTCAACGGATTGAATTTCTCACCCTAGAGGCAAGCTGATTTAATATGATTTGGGAACAATCTGAATGTGGCATTTTTTTTTTAAATACTCCAAGTCTATGAGTAAAATTTATCACCATTAAATGTATATCACCTCAGTACAAACTCACAATAGTCTTATGAAGTGGGTGTCACTGACGTCCCCACTTTGCAATGGAGGTTGAGTCTCAAAGGGTTAAGTAACTTGATCACTCACAGCAGAACTTTCAATGCAGACCCCCCTGCTTGGGACGGCCACCTTCCCCGCATCATCCGTCTTTGGGTAATAATTGGTTATGGAATTTTCATTCCTGAATTTGGTGAAAACTTTATTCTGACATGGTTTCTCCTGAATTCCTTTATGAGAAATTGAATTCATGGTCTAGCACCCACCGTCCCACCTCAGTTGGTCACAGCACCTGGATGCACGGCTCCCTGGGGTAGTTGGGGACGGGGGGCACTGAGGCCTGAAGAAGACCAGGGCCCATGGTGCCCACCAGCTCCCTGCCCCAAACGCCCTCCTCACCTGGGTCCCCTTTGGTCCGATGCTGAGCTTCCTGGCATCTCCCTTCCAGAGGCAGAAGCTGTTTTCCTCCCTGACAGGAGGGCACAGAAGGGCACAGAAGGTGTCACTCATCACGTGCCCCCAAGCCTCTTCCTCTTAGCTGTGCAGGGAAGGGCAGTTCACAAGCTCAGTGTTATTTAAAAACTCAAAAAAAAAAAAAGAAAGAAAAGAAAAAGAAAGAGAGACAGAAAAAAATGAAAGAAAGAGAAAGAAAGGAAAAGGAAGGAAGGAAGAAGAAAGGGAAGGGAAATGAAGGGAAGGGAGGGAAGGAGGGAGGGAAGGAAGGGAAGCAAAGGAAAGAAGGAAAGAAGAAGAGAAAGAAGAGAAAGAAAGAAAGAAGGGAAGGAGGGAGGAAGGAAGGGAAGAAAGAAAGAAAGAAAGAAAGAAAGAAAGAAAGAAAGAAAGAAAGAAAGAAAGAAAGAAAGAAAGAAAAAAGAAAAGAAAAAAGAAAAGAAAGAGAAGGAGATCTCTAAGAGAGTTATTTGTAACAGTTTGGTAACCCGAACAGAAAAACCTTTGATACATTCCCTGAGAGAACTTCAATCTTTCTCCTCTGTCTCGAGGAGAGATGGCAGCAGGTCAGCCCTGAAACAAGAGGACCCGCATCAATAAAACCCTGGTCCAGGAGGAAGGAAGTGGGGTCTGGTTTCCACGGTGGCTATAAAAAATCGCGGCTTTGTTTCGCAGGACTGCTCTTCCAGCGGCTGTAAACACGGTGCTTTGCTTTGGCAGGACCAGCGCCTTCTGAAGACAAAGGGTTGTTTTACCGGCGCCGCGCTGCGCCCCGCCACCCCGGAGCTCCTCCGAGCTCGCCCGAGATTCCGCCCTGAGGCCACTGGGTGGCGCCCGAGGAGCCGAGATTGCGGTTGAGGACGTCGCTTGCCGCTTCTGCGGGGCCTGACTGGGCACAGCAGTCACAGAGGTGATGCGGGAGGAGACTGCGTGGAAGGGGAGTGCGCGGAAGGGGAGCGGGCCCGCCCCTCCACAGCCACTTGCAGCGTGGATAGTCCAGGTTTGCTCTCTCTTACATAAAGAAAGAATGGAGCCCATCTTTTTTTTCTTTTTCTTTTTCTTTTTAACTGCCCCTTGAGGAGCAGGGCTACCCCATAGCAGTACGCCCAGAGTAGCCAAAAGCTACTTTTTATTTTATTTTATTTTATTTTATTTTATTTTATCTTATCTTATCTTATCTTATCTTATCTTATCTTATCTTATCTTTTTTATTTTTTGAGACAGAGTTTCGTTTTGTCGCCCAGGCTGGAGCGCAGAGGTGTGATCTTGGCTCACTGCAACCTCTGCTTCCCGGGTACAAGCGATTCTCCCACCTCATCCTCCCAAAGTTCTGGGATTACAGGTGTGAGCCATCATGCCTGGCCTGCATAAAATTATTTTAAAATATTTTATAAAATTACCTTCAGGTGATGTGTATAAGGTGTATATGAAACATAAATGAATTTCGAGTTTAGACTTGGGTCCCATCCCCAAGATATCTCATTATGTATATGCAAATATTTAAAAATCCGAAAAACTTGAAAATTCAAAACACTTCTAGCCCAAGGCATTCTAGATAAGGGGTGATCAACCTGTATTTGGAAAATACTATTTTTATTGGTCTGTGGAAGACCGTCTGAGTTAAGAGTTAGAGCTCAGCTGCAGGCACATGTAGCTTCCAGGTCGGTGGCCTGGCGATGGCTTGCTGCCCCCACAGTCCCTCCTGCACGCACGCAGGCACAGAAGGAGCTGGCGCGGTCCTTTGATTAGGCACTTCCTTCCTTGCTTGGTTCCCTGCATCCCGTGGGCCCCTTCAGCCCCCAGCATGTCCACAGTTGCTCAGGGACAGCTCCTGCATTCTGGACCAGGACATGGCCCAGGGACCAGGCCTTAGGGTCAGCCCCTCCCCTCAGCTGTTCTCTTGAATAAACTTGTTTAGCAATTTCATTCTTTCCCTTTTTTTTTTTTTTTTTTTTTTTTGAGACAGGGTCTCACCCTTTACCCAGGCTGGAGTGCAATGGCACCATCTGGGCTCACTGCAACCTCCGCCTCCCGGGTTCAAGCGATACTCCTGCCTCTGTCTCCCAAGTACCTGGGATTACAGGCACCCACCACTATGCCCAGCAAATTTTTTGTATTTTTAGTAGAGACGGTGTTTCACTATGTCGGCCAGGCTGGTTTCAAGCTCCTGACTTTGTGATCCGCCTGCCTCAGCCTCCCAAAGTGCTAGGATTATAGGCATGTGCTGGGATTACAGGCTTGAACCACTGCACCCAGCCAGCAATTTCATTCTTAAAAACCAAACTAGCCTAGAAACTAGAGATCTTCCCTAGCCCCTCCACCTTCCCCCTTGGCTACTTCATACCTTTTCCCTTTCCTTCTCAACAAGCTTTAGGATGGGCTTGCCTGCAAGCACCCACTGGCTCTACCTCTTCCTTCCTACTCACTCTAAACTGCTCCAAGTTAGTTTCTGTCCCTCCCGCTCTTGGAACTCATGTCCATTCTCCCAAATCCAGAAGATGCTTTCGTCTTTTTTCTTGCATGGCCTCTCTGTTCTATGTGATACTGATGGTCCTGATCTCCTTGAACTCCTTCCTGCTTGGGCTCCTGTTGCAATCATATCCCTTGGATTTCCTCCTAGACCCCAAACCCCCTTGTTCCCATTGTGGGATCCATTTTCCACAAAGCACCATGCTGGGTGTGGAAGGGAGCCCGCACAAGGCCCCAGAACAGCGGGGGTAATGGACTTGGACTTGGGAGAAAAGGTGACTGGGGTTCCTACTCCCCATTTATATTCACTAAGCTACAGCAACTGTGGTCAAGTCTCCCGAGTACTGAGCAGGTTCCCAAGATCAAAGGATATGGGTGAGGGGTAGCAGGAGAGGAGGCTGGAAAGCATGAAAGGTGTGTGAAAGGTGTTCAGTGCTGAGCTTGCCATTCAGACACCATCTCACAGGCTCGTATCATCTTGCCTGTGCAAGGCTGTCCAGTGGCCTCTTCCTGGGCCGCGCTGAGTGGTCAGCATCCCTCTGGGCTCCCTCAGGGAATGCTGGAACCCTGGTGCTCCAGTTATCTGTTGCTGCATAGCAAGCCATCCCAAAGCTTCACTGAAGTAGCAGATCATCAGATCTGCAGCTGGGACACGGATGGGGTGAGGGAAGGCTCATATCAGGTCCACATGGCATTGACTGGGCCCCAGGGTAGCTCCACCAGGGGCTGGAGGATCCATTTACAAGATGGGTCGTGCACATGGCTGGGAAATTGGAGTTGGCTGTTGGCTGGGAGCTCGAGCTAGGCTGAGGGCCAAGGGCCTTGGTCCTTGTCCCCGAGGGCTTTTCTATGATCTGCTTGGCTTTTCTCAGTCTAGGCCTTTTCAGGTTGGGGCTAGGTGGGAACAGACACTAGAGTTGAGCCCAGAAGGTTCTGAGCATGGCTTATACCCTCTTTTCTTTCTCCATCCCAGCTTTAAGATGACTTCCCTTTGGACATGGCCAAGCTTGCAGAGGAAGAAAGGCTGTTAGAAATTTGATTCATTGCCCCTGCCAGGAGGGTGGACAGGAGAATAGAAAGACTAAATGCCTGAGCTTCAAGGAGTTTTTCAGCAGCCTGACACTTGCATTTGGGGGCAAGAGAATTCTCCAAGTGAAAGGAAGAGTGATGAGGGGCGGACTGAGCTCCTGAGTCAGTGTGTCTGAGCACCCGCCCAGCTGCCTGCTGCCTAAGAACGGTGTCGACATGCTGCTGCCTCTGTTGTCCTCATGGGTACATTCTTCGTACTGGGCTGATTTTAAGCTTCTCTTTCTAGTTATTTTATTGTGTTTCAAAAGTAATGGAAATTCGGCCAGGTGCAGTGGCTCATGCCTGTAATCCCTGTACCTTGGGAGGCCAGGGTAGGTGGATCACCTGAGGTCAGGAGTTCAAGACCAACCTGGCCAACATGATGAAACCCTGTCTCTTCTAAAAACACAAAAAATTAGCTGGTCGTGGTGGTGGGTGCCTATAGTCCCAGCTACTCGGGAGGCTGAGGCAGGAGAATCACTTGAACCTGGGAGGCGGAGGTTGCAGTGAGCCGAGATCACACCACTGCACTCCAAACGCTACCAAGCAGCTCTCAGGGTAACGACACTATCTCACTGCAGACCCAGACCAATTCTGAGCCCTTGACCTTGAGTGACACCACCTCCCATGGCTCTTCCATAAACAGGGGAAAGATGGTGAGTCAGTAGCGTGACTCCTTCCAATTAGGAAGGTGACAAAGGACATAAATACACTAAGCACTGAGGCTGGCAGGGTGAAAGTGGCTCAGTGCCAACAACCACAGTGGCCTTTTACACCAATTCGGTATATTTCCTGATAGAATCTTCCTTTTGCAAGCATCGAATTAATTTTCTTTTCACACACACTCCCTCCTGTCCCCATCAGACCAGGGCTCCACATGGCCTTCACCCAGGGAGAATTTATCAAGACCAGTGAATAAGGTGAACATTTGTTTTAAAAGAGTTTCCACCCAGAGGAACACATGACTCTGGGGATGTCACTAGAAGTCAGCTTGGGGCCCAGGAATTATTCCTTTGGAGATCCCATCTATCTCCATCAAAAACTTGCCAGATGACCTTGTGAAAAGCCTACAAAAGGCTGTGACTCAGCTTCCCTGGAGAAATCTCAGCCGGGAGGATCTGGGAAATTTCGTGGGCTTTTCAGTTGGACCTTGATGGATGGATAGGACCTAGATAAAACCAAGAGGCAGGCACTGGGCAGAGAGGGAGGGTGGTCTCTGCGGGAAGAAGAGCAGGACATGGAGAAGGATGCCCTGGCAATGAAGCTGCCCGTGGCAAATGAAGCTGCCTGTGGCAAGGGAAGGGAGCCCACACAATTTGGGGTCTGATATCCACAGGTTCAACTTTCTGCCCCGTTTTCTGCCCCATTTCAAGACCATCTTTGAAGTCTGTGTCAATATCTAAGAAGGGGAGATTAAAATTACTGCCTCAACAGAGTCGCTGTGCGAGTTAAATGAGAGAACGTATGTATGCAGCTATTTGAGGAGTGAGAGGGGTTCTGATATATGCCATCAGTAGTAAACACCGTCCGTGTATTTGTGTATTTGGAGGCCAGGAGACTAGTCTGGTGGGGGCACAGGGCTTGTGTTGGGAAGGAGAGGGAGGTCAGTTTAAAGGGTGGTGGCGTGTGACTGTGGAATCACTCTGAATATTGGCACTGGAAGATTTTGGACGCACCACTTTCCAGGTGTATAACCTGAACCCCAAGTGATGTTGGAGTTCTTATCACATGAACGCTGTATTCATAATATCATCTGAATATCTGGCCTTTTCAAGAATACAAGAGCTTTGAGGGCAGAGACTGTAACTTACACATCTTTGCAAACCCCTATAAAACTCAGCACATCATACCGCTGCTCAGTCACTGCTTTTTGAATGGGGGGAGCATGAACTCATTAAAGAAATGTGGTAACTATACCAATGATTTAGTTCTCTGCAGTTCACCAGTTAATCAGATCAAAACTGGTGATCAAAACGAATCACAGTATGAACGTAGGTGAGTCAGGCAGCTGGATGAGATGGCTCCAGAAAGAGCTCTGGAATTTGTTCTGTCCTGGGCACATCCCTTATGAAAGAAACCAAAAGAAAAAGGGACTGCAAAAATATAGATAATATCCAATGCCAGCAAAGGTGTCATTAAACAGGCACTCAGATGCGATTGTCCGCACAGGATAAACTGGCACAAACACTTAGGAAAGCAGTTTGGCAATGTGTATTCAAAGATGTGTGGCCTTTGAGCCAATCATTCCATGCAAGTGGATTTATCTTTATTTTGTTTATTTTATTTTATTTTATTTGAGACAGGGTCTCACCCTGTCACCCAGGCTGGAGTGCAGTGGCATGATCTCATCTCACTGTGACCTCTGCCTCCCACGTTCAAGCGATTCTCCTGCCTCAGCCTCCCAAGTAGCTGGGACTACAGGTGCCCACCACCACGCTCGGCTAATTTTTGTATTTTTAGTAGAGATGGGGTTTCACTATGTTGGCTGGGCTGGTCTTGAACTCCTGACCTCATGATCAGCCCACGTCGGCCTCCCAAAGTGCTGGGATTACAGGCTTAAGCCACCGCGCCTGGCCGGATTTATCTTTAATGTCTGAATTAAAGGAGGGACCAAGCAGGGAGGGCACCTGCATGGAAGGGAAGACCCACGGGGAATGTACAGCCAACAACGTCAAGGTAGGTGTCCATGTGGGGGCGGGGAAGAGAGGACACAGTAGGGTGGCAGAATCCACGTGGTTGGAGGGGGCATCTGTGTAGGGGCAGTGGAGGCAGCAGCCAGAGAAGGGTACCCAAGTCCAAGCAGTAGGATAGTGGGGCAGAGGGAATGGGAGGCCGGATACATGGAGGAGGAGGATTCCGTAAGTAAATATATTGAGGGTGATGGGAGCTGGGTTTCTCACTACTAGACAGAACAGTTATAATCATGGAAAACAAGAAAACTAGATTGAAGTCTCAGGTGCAGAAACGAAAGTGGGGCAATTGATGTGAACTCACAGTTGCAAACTTTACAGGTGAGAAACGCCCTCCTGGCTGGTCATGGTGGCTCATGCCTGTAATCCCAGCACTTTGGGGGCCCGAGGTGGGTGGATCACTTGAGGCCAGAAGTTCGAGACCAGCCTGGCCAACATGACAAAATCGCATCTCTACTAAAAATACACAAATTTGCCTAGCGTGGTGGCACACGCCTGTAATCTCAGCTACTTGGGAGGTTGAGACACGAGAATGGCTTGAACCTGGGAGGTGGAGGTTGCAGTGAGCCAAGATTGTGTCATTGAACTAGCCTGGGCAACAGAGTGAGAATCCATCTGGAAGGAGGGAAGGTAGGAAGGAAGGGAGGGAGGGAGGGAGGGAAGGAATTAAGGAAGGAATTAAGGAAGGAAGGAAGGAAGGAAGGAAGGAAGGAAGGAAGGAAGGAAGGAAGGAAATTGAGCATCTTTTTAGTTTCCTTGTCCCCCATTTTTAGTTCCTTCTCTGAAATGTGTGTTTACATCTTTTGCCATTAAGAGTTTTGGGGATATTAGTAAACTTAGCCATTCATTCCTAATAAGTATCATGAATATTTTCCCAGTTCTTCAGTTGTTTTCGTTTTCTTTTGTTTTTTTGGAGACAGAGTCTCAGTCTGTTGCCCAGGCTGAAGTGCAGTTGTGCGATCTCAGCTCACTGCAGCCTCTGTCTTCTGGGCTCAGGCCATCCTCCTGTCTCCAGAGTAGCTGGGACTACAGGTGTGCACCACTGTGCCTGAGTAATTTTTTGTTGTTGCTGTTGTTTTTAGTAGAGATGAGGTCTTGCTATGTTTCCCAAGCTGGTCTCTAACTCCTGGGCTCAAGCAATCCTCTGTGCTGTACGGCAAGTATTTCCTTTTATTTTTTAAATAAATACAGATGGGATCTCACTCTGTTGGCCAGGTTGGTCTTGAATTCCTGGCCTCAGGTCATCTTTGGGAGGCCACTGTGGCCTCTCAAAGTGCTTAGGATTACAGGCCTGAGCCACCATGCCCGGCCCCAGTTCTTCAGTTGTATGTTATTTTATAGCCAACCCAGGTTTAAAATGTTGTTATTTGTTCAGGCCGTTCCATTTTTCCCCCTTATGTTTTCTGGGTTTTTAAAATCGTGCTTACAAACAGCTTTTCTTTCTCATTACTCTACATCGATGCACCCATATTTTTGTCACGGTTTCTTATTCCCGTGCGCGTGCAGTGTTCGATGCATCTGGGTGCTGCACGGAAGGCGTGCCCTGCTCAGTGACAGAGCCTGGGTGTGGGTTTCCTCCAGCACAGGGGGCGAGGGGCTTGCCCTGGTCACTTAACCACCGCCTGAGCTTAGGCCAGTTCCTCCACCACTTCTGTCTCCATTTCCTCATCTGTTAAATCGGCTAACAGTAGAATCCACCTCAGAGGAGAGTCTAGAGGTCATCGTGGTGATCCACACCAGCTTAGAGCTGAGCCGGGCCCAGAGTACACGCTGAATCTAAACGTTCAGTGTGTTATGTTGTGTTATGTTATGTTATGTTATGTTATGTTATGTTATGTTATGTTATGCTATGTTATGATCCACCATGGTAGGCTTGAATCAGGGCCCAGCGTCCCCGGTCCCGGCTCCTGGCAGCAGGAGGGTCTGGATGGAGCCGCAGCCGGGGTGCCCGGCGGGCTGAGAAGCCCTCCCAGCTCTGCCCGCGGCCGGCGGGGAGGACCTGGGAGACGCCAGACCTGTGTCGGGGTGAGCTGGGGAGGATTCACCGGAGCCGGGGCGAGGCTCGCTGTCATCGCTAGGAGGCTCTGTTGCCACTAGGACCTTGTGATCTCCGACTTCGGGGCTTGCGGGCTGGGTCTCAGAATGCAGTCTCTCCCGGGCCGGCGGCCTCTTCAGCACCGCGGTCCCAGTGGGCTCGGCGTGCTTTTTAATGAAGGAAATTAAACACACACGCTCTGAGTGCTTACATAATTAACAAATCGAGGCTTAAGGACAGAGATTTCCTGGCTTTGGCTGGGTAGAAGCCAGAAACTTAAGGCGGGGGCTGGTGAGCTGCCGTCCGGGAGGAGCTGGGGGCGCATGCCACGTGCAGGTGCTCGGGCCTGCACCCCTGCTCCGGAGACCTGGAGCGGGGCCAGCGCCCGGGCTGCCCAGGACCTGGCCAACTGGCACTTCCTCCGAGTTTAGGGAGTCAGCTGCGGGGGCCAGCGGGGTCCAGTTAGGGGTCTGCAAACCAGCGGTTCTCGGTCTGTCCTCTTTCCCCGACACTTGCAGCCTCTGTCCACGTGGTCATCATTGCCCCAGGTTTTCTGCTGTGCTGCACAGCCAGCACTTCCTCTTTGTCTTCTTTCTTTCTTTTTTAATTTAAATTTTGCCTTTTTAAAAAAAAAATAGAGACAGGGTCTCGCTATGTTGGCCAGGCTGGTCTCAAACTCCTGGCCTCAAGCAATCCTCCCACCTGGAGACTTCTTTTTTGTTGCAGCGACTGATCGCCTCTCTTCCTCTTCCCCACTTGGTCTGGATGGTAAAGCGCATCCTCCGGAGGCAGCCTGGGCTGGAAGGCGCTCCTTCAGGGGGCCCTGCCCTAATTACCCTAACTACCCTCATTTCTCATGCCTCCCTGGTCCCCCTGGCTGCCAAGCCCCCTCGGAGAACCCAAGGACGCCTGCAAGTTCTGCCTCCTCTGGAGCCTTCGCAGTGGCCTGGGGTCCCCCTCTCCCCTCTTTCCTGAGCCGCAAACTTCTCTGCTCTTTCCTGAACGCCCCAGTCTAACATGCTTGGCTCTGAGCCTCCTCTTCATTTCAGTGTCCACTGAGCAGACATACCTGTATGTTAGGGTTGGAAACAGGCTGCGTGTCTTTATTGGAGGGCAGGAGGAGGTCGTTCCTGTCTTCTTTATTAGGTTGTATATGTCCATCTCCATTGCGCCCACAGCATCCTGCCCCGCTGAATCTTTCTAGTCGACTCTTCTTTGAAAACTCTGTGGCTAAATTCTCTTTAAAACCTGTCCTCGTCCCAGCTACTGGGGAGGATGAGGCAGGAGAATCACTTGAACCCCGGAGGCAGAGGCAGAGGTTGCAGTGAGCTGAGATCACGCCACCGCACTCCAGCCTGGCGACAGAGTGAGACTCTGTCTCAAAAAAAAAAACCACCACCACCAACAAAACCTGACCTTATGCCCTCAGATAGGGTTTCTCACTCTTGCTTCTCTGCACATCCTCTGAGGACTGTACATTCTATTACTGTTATTATATTAAATTGGTAGTTATTGAGTTACTTGTCTGTTCCATTTTCTAGACTCTAAGATCCCACATCTTATTTATTTTATGATCTTAGTAAGATATCTCACTACATTGATCTTTGTATCTCCAGGACCAAATACAGTGCCTGACCTTGGGGTTTCCTTTTTTCGTTACATTTAGAATTTTCCTTCCATTTCTTACACCGTACGCCTCCCCTGCCTCACTCATTCTGTTTCGAGATGTCTGGTCGTGGGGAAGCTGAGTTTCTTAAGGACTGCCATGAGGAGTGTGAGCCTGCAGGGATTCTCCAGCTGTTTGTGTGAGTGTTTCAAGGGCACAGAGCCTAACGGATCATAGGGATCTTGTCCAGCTGTTGAACATGTCTAGAAAAACAAATTAAGGCAGAGCGGACCAGAAGTGCATTCCATCGTCAGCCCCCAGAACAGGTGTAGCACCTGTCATAAATCCCAAAATGGCTCCTGGCTCTTCCACACAGTGACTGTCCTTGTATCTGTGCATGGGAGTTTCTGTAGCAGGAGAAAGGCATGGCTGGGTGGAAGAATGAGGTGGCATAGTTTCCTTAGACCAACTTTAACATTAGCCTAAGGAAAATATTGTAAGTAGACTAAGAAGGTGGGATAATGCATTTCAGAACCAAACCAAAACAATTATCTTAATTAATCAAGAAGACTTGCCTGTATGATAGATATGATGAAACTGGTCCAGGAGGAGGAAGGAACTAACTGATCTGGAAGAAGAAAGTTAGGACACAGAAAGTGGAAACAGAAACAGGAAGGAAGTGGGAAGTGTCAGCTTGTTCAATCTGAAGCAATTTACCCAGAACAAATTTAACCTGTGCTTCAAGGAACTTTCAGTGCTAAAGTGGATTTAACTACTTGTTTACAGGTTACCTATGACTTGTCCTTTGAAACCCATCTTCTCATAGGTCTGTGATATGGCATCATGAAAAACCCTCAATCAAGACACTGTGCTAGCCTGCCCATGCCGCTAGCCTGACTCAGAAGGTACTAGAACATTCTACACTTCCTCTGTGTGTCATCACAGTTTCCAGTGATCATTCTCATTTAGATAAAATCTCCACTTTAAGTTATCAATGTTATTTTCTTGAATACATTTGTATCTTCAAATTCAACGCTTTATGAGAAGTTTCCTTTTGCTGTGAAATAGAGAACATGGGTTAAGGAAAAATAAAGGTGAAATCAGGTGCTGCTACAGTTAAAATTAAATCTCTAACAGGATCTCCTTTTCAAAGTTTCATGCCTATTAATTTACATACTCATGCTATATACATGTTCTGTCTCCTGTGTTTCACCACTGTATTAATGTATTGGAATACAAATTTGTGATGGACCATAATATTCCTACTTACAAATCGGGAGGGTTGAAGTTAGGAGAAGGAACTTTCAAATTTGAAAATAAAAATGTGAGCATCTTCTATGCTTTTGAAACTTCTATCTTTATGGCCAAGAGCTATGTTTGTATTGTGGTATTGAAGTATATCTTGGTTTTGTGAACGAGGACAGCATCAGAGTTCCACTGTCGAATTCTCCATGTAGCACTTTCTCCTTCCTAAGGTGATTTGTAAGGGAGCAGGGGGAATAAAGACATTTTGAAAGTCTTAGTTATTCATGGCCTTGCTCCCAAGCCAAGAATCCAAGAGCCCCTGAAATTTCACATCAGCCACTTGGAATACGAGCCCTAAATCTCCCTCTTACCTTGGAGAACAGTAGTCTTGCTATCTTGTGTCACTGCCAAGGCAGGACTGAGCCACGCTGAAATACAACCCCGGGATTGTAGCATTTCCCCGGGGGGATACCTGAAGAAGCCCAGGCAGAAGAATAAACATGTATAGGGTAGGGTTTCTTTTCGACAAGATCGGGGGAGGAATGCTAGCAAGATTTCTTAGTTTTCATTCATTACTTGGGCGTTCAAGGAGACCTTTTTCCATATCTTTTTCCATTGCTTCACATTGGCTCAAGAGACAGGCCAAGTAGGAGTTTATTAGGACTTGGAGAACCATCCCAGGTGAGTTCATGAAGAGTCAATGGGTAGTCCTGCAACGTAATGCATTTGGACGTCACAAATAAAGACCCACAACATATCCATAAGAACAGCGAGAAGCGAGAGTTTCCTGATTCTGAGTTCTCCCCAGCCTTGCGCACCCGGAGTTGGCTCAGAGGAGAGATTTGCTGCCATTAGGCTGAGGGCAGTTGCTGTAAAACTTCCACGCAGGGCCAGTCCTGCACAGAGGCAGTGCTCCTGCTGGCCTGTGGGGAGTGGGGTTTTCCTCCAGTCCCAGCACCGCTGCCCCTCTGTAGACGCGGCTCTGGGCCACCTTGAAAGGAGAGCCATAATCACGGATGTTTATTGAGAGCTGCCTCTCTGCCCAGGCGCTGTCCCGAGGACTTTGATCCTCACCGCTAAGAGGGGGTACTACTTTAATTGGCAATCCATAGATGAAGAAACAGAGGCACAGAGAGGGTAAGTGACCTGCCCAAGGTCATGCAGGTCTTACATGGAGGAGCCGGGATCCCAAACCATTCCCGGGAGCCTGGAATCCCAGATGGGTGGCAGGGATGGCAAGGCCTGGCTGAAGAGTGTGGACAGGGAAGCCAATGTTGGCAAAGGTCTGGTGCAGTGAATAGGAGGGAGCCTGGGCTTCCCAAGGGGAGCTGGGCAGTTGATACAGGATCTAAGTTCCGATTGCAGAATTAAGACAAGACTTGGAGAAGCACCACACAGGAGTTGATTATGTGCTCAGTTTTTCTCTTAGGTGAATTGTCTGCTCATATGCTCTGTCCATTTTCTTGTTGGGGTTTGCTGCCCCTCTTAACAACTTGTCCACTGTCTACTCCCTCAGGACAGGTGCTTTTGCTGTATTGTCTGCTGCTGAACATCCAGCACATAGCAAGTACCTAGCATATAGTAGGTACTCAAGAAATATTTGGCAAGGCCAGGTGCAGTGGCTCACGCCTGTGATCCCAGCACTTTCGGAGGCCAAGGCAGGCAGATCAGGAGGTCAGGAGTTCGAGACCAGCCTGGCCAGCATGGTGAAACCCCGTCTCTACTAAAAATACAAAAAAATTAGCTGGGCGTGGTGGCACTTGCCTATAGTCCCAGTTACTCAGAAGGCTAAGGCAGGATAATTGCTTGAACCTGGCAGGTGGAGGTTGCAGTGAGCCGAGATCATGCCACTGCACTCCAGCCTGGGCAACAGAGCGAAACTCTGTCTCAAAAAAACAAACAAACAAAAAAAATTTGCCGAATGAAAGAAGAAACATTAACTCCTTGTCTGTCATTTTCTAGCTTGTGTTTTAAATTAATTTTTATGTGCCTACGTTTTACATTTTTATGTAGCCAAATTATATTTTTCTTTGTACTTTCAATGTTTTCAAAGTTCTTTCCCAGCCATAGGTCATATAAATATTTAGCTTTTCTTTCCCCTAGTTTTCTTATTGTGACTTTTTTTTTTTTTTTACATTTACTGCCTTAATTTACCTGAAAAAAATAGGCCGTCAATTTTTTTTGTTTTTTTTGTAGCACTATTTATTGAATAATTCACCCTTCCTCCCACTGGTTTGTCTGTTCACTCTTGTGGAAGTATCACACCCTTATGTGTGCACGTGTGTTTAATATGTAATATGTATTTAGATATCTTTCAGCACATGTCTGCCCTCATTTACAAAATTTGATTTGTTATTATGTGTTCTGACTCTAGAATCTAATCTAAAATATCAATTTAAGAATCATTATTATTTTACAATATTCACCTGAAGACATGACTAGTAAAGTGGTCAAATTTTTGGCCAATTTTCTTGGGTTTCCCAGGTAGACTGCAAATAATGACAGATGTGCTGCTCGCTTTCCAGGGGTTCTGGAGCCCAGACCTGTCAGATCCAAAGCCTGTGCTCCTAACCACCACACAGAATTGCACTCTGGAGTGTGGTCTGGACCTAAAAGTGTTGTAACCATGTGATCCTGGGGAAGTCACTTCCTATTTTGAAAATGACAGAGTTTCATTAGTTTCTCTGACATGAATGATCGAAAAATGAACTTGGATACGCAGTGTAGCCCAGACTTACCTGATTCTGGGATTATCCCTAGAACCCAGCATCTCTTCCAAAGTCATATGCATCCATGCAATATGGGAGGATGCGAAACTCAAAGGTGCTGGAGATGGTGCTGGCTGCACTCGCGTGTACGGACCCACACCTAGTTCCCCAACTTTTGAGCTGCATGAGGACCCAGTCATACCTCAGAGATACAACGGAAAGCCAACTTACCTGAATCCTGCGTTCTCTGCTTCAAGTCCTGCAATCCCAGTTATATAGGTGATCTCTTCTTGTTATGATCTTTTTTAGGATTTTGACTTTCAAAGCTTTATTTATTTATTTATTTCTATTTAAAATCCCAACCTCCTAAAAATATCCCCAGACGTTGGCTTATTCCCACAGACCCCTACATCTTGTGAGGTGCTCTCCATCTTACAGACAGAGAACACCAAGATACAGAGAGGCTGGGTGTCCTGTGCCAGCCAAAGTTGTGACTAAGTGGGACTAGAAGGCAGGAGTCTTGACCCAGAATCAAGTGGCCAACCATGGAGGGCTGCTCTTCTCAGCTGCCATCATGGTGTAGCCTGGAGAAGTAACGATGGGATAAGAGTGTAGTGTGCACATGCAAGTATGATTGAATACGAGTCCCCTCCTATCAATGCCTACATTACAGAGAAAAGGAAGTGCAAGATTGTTGACTATCCAATAGCTAACTATTAGCAGGAAAGCCAGGTCAATCTGCAAAGGAAAAGAATTATTTCAACAGTTAAGAGTTCAAGATATGACACTAATGTCATGGGCGGGACTAGCTGGGTCCAGTGGCAAGGGCGGTGAAGGAATTTCCCAAGACCGTTGTAGGTAAACAAAGGCAGATTTATTAGAGAAAGTATGAAGATGTGTTGCAAGAAAGCAACAGGCAGCACAGCAGAGAAGGGGCTGTCTGCAAAGAGGCAGAGCCTGGAGGGAAGTTTTATAGGGTCGCACTGGAGGGGCTACCTGCAGAAAGAGGTCGTTGTGCCCATGGAAAGAGGTCATTGTACCCGTGGAATGAGGTCATTGTACTCATGAGTTGTGATTAGCTGTTTCTCAGAGCAATTGTTCATTATTCTTCCCCAGCTAGGGCCCCTCCCTACCTGGGGTCCCTTCCTCTTTGTTGCTTACTTATCTTATCAGGATTCCACAACTAATCCCCCTCCAGTAAAGCCAAATCCACAGCCATTACTGCCAACCCTCATGATAAATGCAAACTGTTGACAATCAGATTGGCAACAGTAAGCACTGCTTATTAATGCTCTTGGAAGTGGGAGGTGTAGACTGGAACACGGTGGGGATCCATTGTGGCCAAGGCCTTTACACCACAATTTATCTACCAACGAGAAGGAGGAAAATGATTTGTACTACTAAATTAGAAAAGACAAAGAAAAAGAAAGGAAGAGAGGAAGAGAGGGAAGGAGGAAGGAAGAAAGAGATGGAGGGAGACAGAAAAACACGGATTAAATTGTAGTTTGATCTGGCAAATTTAGTGAGGAAATGAAGTGAATGAGATTAGATTTAACACAGATAGTCCCTGACTTACTATGGTTTGACTTATAAGTTTCAACTTCACAATGGTGCAAAAGCAATATGCATTCAGTAGCTCCTCCACTTACCGTGAGATTACATCCAGGCAAGCCCATGGTAAGTTGAAAATACTTTATATAAAAAGATGTACTTTTGATTTAGGATAAGGTAATCCTAGCATAAGTGTATAGGTTAATGTAAGGTAACACACCTGGGGAGAAATAATATTCCACAAATATCTAACAGGGAAGGCTGCTATTTAAGAAACAACAATGTAGGAAAGAAGCAGGAGTAATAGTGAGTAATTACTTAGGGTACATATGAGCCCATAACATCACCACTGCAAAAAAGGACTGATGCTGTCTTGGACTGTACGTACAAAAGGATCTCTTAGAGAACAGAAGTGGTAATAAGTGTTAAAGGAAAACCCCAAGGCCAGGCTCGGTGACCCACACTTGTAATCCCAACACTTTGAGAGGCCAAGGTGGGCGGATCACTTGAACCCAGGAGTTTGAGGCCAGCCTAGGCAACATAAGGAAACTCGCTCTCTATTAAAAAATTAAAAAATTAGACACCATCATAGCGCATTCTTGTAGTGTCAGCTATTCGAGAGGCTAAGGCAGGAGGATCACTTGAGCCAGGAGATTGAGGCTGGAGTAAGCCATGATGGTGCCACTGTACTCCAGCATGGGCGACAGAGTAAGACCCTGTCTCAAAAAAAATTAATTAATTAAATAAGAAATTGTGCCTTAATTGTTCTTGTGAGTGAACGAAGACTTGGCTCACCTTCCCGAAGGCGTCAGTGGCTTTCCTCGGAGCCAGACGCCACTCTCCAAGGCCACACTTCAGTCTGCTTCCGAAGAGCATCGCTGTGAGTGGGTTGGAACTCTGGTGCCTTACCCCACATGCCCTGCCCCCCTTGCAGATTCAGGCTGGCTCATCCACATTCTGCTTTTGCTGGGTGTCATTCTCCTTTCCACCCCTGCTACTCTTTCCAACTGCCTGCCCCGGGTTGGCCACAGCTTGTTCCACTTCTTTTTTTTTTGAGACAGAGTCTTGCTCTGTCACCCAGGCCGGAGTGCAGTAGTGTGATCTTGGCTCACTGCAACCTCCACCCCCCAGGTTGAAGTGATTCTCCTGCCTCAGCCTCCCGAGTAGCTGGGACTACAGGTGCCCATCACCACATCCAGCTAATCTTTTTTGTGTGTATGTATTTTTGGTAGAGACCGGGTTTCGCCACGTGGGCCAGGCTAGTCTCAAAACCCTGACGTCAGGTGATCTGCCCGACGTGGCCTCCCAAAGTGTGGGATTACAGGCATGAGCCACCATGCCCGGCCTGTTCCACTTCTTTCTGTGGTTTCAGGCTGCCCCTCACTGGCCTCTTGCTGCAAATCTGCGGGCAGCTCAACCACAACACAGACCATCATGCGAAGCCTGGGGCTCTGGTGGTGACGAGGTCTCTGATGAACATTTCACTACAGGGCACTAGTCCTTTTACACTTCATGTTCCTTCTTTTTTTCTTAATTGGTCACAATTATTAAGAAACATTACCCTGAAATATCACTGTGATGTGACTGTTGAGTTGAAAACAAGGACCAAATAATATTCTAAACTTAGAATCTTGCTTAACTTCTTCTGAAAAAGAGAACTCAGCCATAACAGTGAAAAATACGATCTTCTGGACTTGTTAGCAGAACAGACCACTGAGGCTTACTCTCTAATGCCTGAAGCAGTCAGGCTCCTGGAGAGTTTGGGTTAACCTGGCCCTCACCCCTCCAAATGTCATTCCCCTTCCAAAAGAGGATTTCTCAAACTATGGGGGAGGAAAATCGCCAGAGGACTCCTCAACCCTCTGAATATTTTCACAGCTTTTACTCTGTCAGCTTTCAACAGGGGTTCTATGTTGGGGTCCATGTGTTTCCTAAACAAAGGAATGAACACACAAGACAACACAAGACAAACATGGCAGCCACCTCGAATGGCACGCTCTGCTTTATTTTATACAGTCGTTTGTGGAATGTTGCCAAGTCACAAGACACATTGTTGTTTTTCTGACCTTTCCCTGACTTTCTGGATTTTCAAGATGTTTACACATAAACAAGCCCCCAAGGTCTGCTGTTTGCAGCTGGCTCCTTTGTCCTCCCTGTTTACAGGGAAGGAACGCCCTGCTTCGTTTGCAAGAGCAGGACTTATCGGGAACGTCTCGTTTGCGAGCACGTAGTCCTCTACAGTTCTACAGGCATTTTGAGTGGGAAAGTTCTCAGTTGTGAAGGACTGTCTGGCACATTGTTGTTGAACATCAGCATCCCTGTACTGCATGCAGTAAATGCCAGTTTGTAGCCTAAGGCAAATAACAAATGCTCCCAGACATTTCCAGGCACTCCCTGAGAGAAAGGTACTGCTCATGGTTGGAAACCGTTGGTGGTGCCTGGGGCCAGAGTGTGAGAGCAAACTCTCCCACGCCTTTGTGAAGCTCGGGGCTTTGGAGACAGCCTCTCCCTATTTGCGGGTCCCTTCTATGATGATTGAGTTGTGGTGTATAAGCTTCTAGCAAAATGCCTAGGCTAAATACGCACTCTGTAAATATTTGCTAATTAATTGTCATGTCTTGCTTATTATTATATGCTCATTGAGACCAGAAATTTCACATCCTCTATGTTGTGAAAAGCCCTGCGCAGACTTAATGCAATGCTATGCTACTGAGAAGCACTCTGGAAATATTAATTGCTATTGATGAAAGCAGCGACTACTTTAATTTAGATGCAAACAATCAAAAAGAGCTAAATACCCTTGGCTCTGTGCCTCGACTGCATTTGGAGAGACTGATTAATACAGTCCTACAGCTAACTAATTGTCTCTCCATCTCTGGCATGTTACCTAAACTTGGGTGCATTCAGGTCACCCAGCAGTTGTGTGGGTGGGTGAGAGCCTTTCTTGAGTTGCAGCCAGAGAGCCAGACTATTTGCCGCAGAGCTAGACTCGTAAGGAATGGAAAATTTGGTAAATATCCCAAAGTAGTAGAGAGGAACCAGGCCAGGTCAGGCCAGGTCAAAAGATGGGGGCATCCCAAGAGGCTGGGGGGCCACAAGGTGAGGTATGTCTAGCAAATGCCAGAACCTGGGCATTCGTTGGAGCCAGGAGAGGGGTTGAAATAGGGTTGGGGCCAGTGGGATGCATCCCCTTCCCAGCCCCCGCACTCCTTGGAGCTCTAGTTCCACCTGAAAATTCAATCATTGTCTTGCTGAGTGCAGGCGGGATACGACCCACGAAGAGTAGCAAGGGTCCAAATTTCCATCATTCTCAGGAAGTCAGAATCCGGGGTCTGACTCCTGGCCCATAGGAAGGCATGGCAGCTTTATTTCCCAGGATGACTTCTGAAGTATCAGGAAAAAAGTCCACTGCAGGACTAAAGCTTTATAGAGAACGAAAGCCACTGCCAGTTTTAAAACAAAAAATAAACTGATTGTCATGAGCAGTCATGGGTTTATGGGTTTATTGATTTCTGCTGAATATCTGGGTAACCTGGGTTCATTTGCAGATTTGAAGATGATACTCTCATTTTGTCCTACTTTTATACAAGAGACAATAACATTTGCAAATGGCTTTGACTCATCTGATCTGAATACCCTCAAATATCTGGCAAGATGAAATCTGGTTTGTTCTAAAGAAAAAGTAGAGGGAGTGAAGGATTGGGTTTTAAGTACAGAGTTTACCTAAAAACCAATCACCTCCCCTTCAACTTATTTCCCCCAGGTCCAAATGGCAATTCCTTTTTTTTGGAGATGGAGTCTCGCTCTGTCGTCCAGGCTGGAGTGCAGTGGCACGATCTCGGCTCACTGCAACTCCACCTCCCGGGTCCACACTGTTCTCCTGCCTCAGCCTCCCAAGTAGCTGGGACTACAGGCGCCCATCACCATGCCCTGCTAATTTTTTGTATTTTTGTAGAGACGGGGTTTCACCTTTGTTAGCCAGGATGGTCTCGATCTCCTGACCTCGTGATCCGCCTGCCTTGGCCTCCCAAAGTGCTGGGATTACAGGCATGAGCCACTGCGCCCGGCCCTGGCGATTCCTTTTTAATTAGCCTGGGTTGTTAAAGAAAGCTGCATTTTCTTCTGCTTCCTTCCCAGGTGGTCAGGATTCAGTGTAGTAAATTTTGGCTGTTCCCCCTTCCTGGAGCAGAGTGACAAGAACCCAAGACAGGAGTTTCGAATGACTTTGCTAGAGGTCACTTTGGGGGAAATGTTTCAAAGGTAACCCTCGCAGCAGGGAAAGCTAACGCTAGTCTTCTGTGCAACAGGTAGGCATCTGAATATGTGGATGTGTTTGGAATGCAAATTCTTGGGAAATAACATGTCAAGGTGAACTTGTAGCTGTGTGGAGGAGAATGAGGGTACCTGCCCCCAGAGGACTGTCACTCCTTTCTGTCCCCTTAAGCCAGTAGCTCCTCTAGGTCGCCTCCTGAGAGTGTCACCAAGGTGTGTATGAAGTAAGAGGACTGCTCTCATATTTGTAGAAAAACGAATACGTGCTGGGTGTGGTGGCTCATGCCTGTAATCTCAGCCCTTTGGGAGGCTGAGGCGGGCAGATCACCTGAAGTCAGGAGTTCGAGACCAGCCTGACCAATATGATGAAACACCATCTCTGCCAAAAATACAAAAATTAGCCGGGTGTGGTGGCATGAACCTGTAATCCCAGCTATTTGGGAGGCTGAGACAGGAGAATCACTTGAACCCGGGAGGCAGATGTTGTGGTGAGCTGAGATTGTGCCATTGCACTCCAGCCTGGGTGACAAGAGTGAAACTCCATCTCAAAATAAAAACCAAAACAAAAACAGAAAAAGGAAAATGCATAATGTCTTTAATTCCATTTGTATGTCTACCTGGATCACAAGCATCATTCACAGTCCAGTCTAGACTCAGGTTTTTCTAATTATTTCCTTTGAATTAAGTAAACTTGGTTTGGAATTTTATCTTTATGCCACTTAGTAGTTATGAAAACTTGGGAAAAGTTTATAAACACTCAAATTCTCCATGTTCTCATTGATAAGTAGGGGTATTAAAACCTCCCTCATAGTGCCAGGAGGGCATAAAGGATTTTGTCAGAAAGCAACTGGCCAACATCCTGCTGCATAGTAGGGACCTGAATTGGCAGCGAGGGTTACTCTTTCTCCCCAAGCCACGGCTTCTTGCAGAGATGGGGACGTTGTCTCTGAGACAGCACAGGGCCAGAGGGAAGGAGAGACTACTGGACGTGCTGCCCATCGGAGGCCTTCTCAGGAGTTATAACAAAGAGCTGTCATGGAACAGGGACACCAAAGAGAGTAGGCTTTTTATAATTTTAATTTTAATTTTTTAAAATTTGAGATGGAGTCTCGCTGTCTTGCCCAGGCTGGAGTGCAGTGGCACAATCTCAGCTCACTGCAACCTCTGCCTCCTGGGTTCAAGCGATTCTCCTGCTCAGCAACCCAAGTAGCTGGGATTACAGGTGCCCGCCACCACAGCTGGCTAAGTTTTGTATTTTTGGTAGAGATGGGGGGGTGGTTTTCATCATTTGGCCAGGCTGGTCTTGAACTCCTGGCCTCAAGTGATCTGCCCGCCCCTGCCTACCAAAGTGCTGGGATTACAGGCATGAGTCACTGTGCCCAGTCTTCTTTTTTTTTTCCTTAACTTTTAGTTTAGGTTCAGGGGTAGCTGTGCAGGTTTGTTATATAGATAAACTTGCGTCATAAGGGTTTGTTTTACCAATCATTTTGTTACCCAGGTGCTAAGCCTAGTACCCAATAGTTATTTTTCCTGCTCCTCTCCCTCCTCCCACCCTCCACCCTCCAGGAGGCCCCAGTGTCTGTTGTTTCCCTCTTTGCATCCATGTGTTCTCACCATTTAGCTCCCACTTCTATGTGAGAACATGTGGTATTTGGTTTTCTATGCCTGTGTTCGTTTCCTAAGGATAATGGCCTCCAGCTCATCTATGTCCCTGCAAAGGAGCTACGTAGTATTCACAATAGCAAAGACGTGAATTCAGCCTAAATGTCCATCAGCGGTAGAATGGATAAAGAAAATGTGGCACATATACACCATGGAAAGTAGGCTTTCTGCGGTGCCACAGATCACTGGAATCTGCGTATGCCCCCAGAACAGAAGCACAGCAGGCCATGCAGTGTCACAGGATCCTTGGGGTGTTGTTTTTCTAGTCAGAAACCTCTGTGGCTGGTGGCACATTTGCCCAAGTTTTGTTCGGGCCTTCTGGGCTTGTTCCACCCACTTGGTCAAGCAGGCTTTGCTCAGCCACACTACCAGCCAGGATTGCACACCTGCCAAGGGCAAGCCAGGTGCAGAGTGGTGAGGGGTATGTGAGCGAGCAAGCACAAGGTCCGGCCACTGCACATAGCCAGGCATGCCAGCTGCTGCAGTGGGGCAGGCAGCAAGAGGCACCAGCACAGATGCTGGCTCCATGAAAAGCTGTGGCTGGATCAGATGTAACACAAGCTGCTTCCGCTGAGGGCACCCACATCTGGACAAGGGGAATGCAGTGGCACCCGGAAGCTTAGAGATGCCAGGAACCAAAGAGCCCCAAAAAGGTGTCACAGCCCCGGCTTGGAGAGCCCCTAGGTCTGGGCTCCCTGAAGGGCTGCAGCCCTTCTCTCCTTCTCATCACCTGCAACATGGTGAGAAGTGGGCAGGGGAGGCATGTTTCAGCCTGTTTGTGTTACAGCTCTTTCGATTCCACCATTCAGCAGGTCCCAAGTTCTTGTCCCACATCCAGGAAGGATGAGGTATGCAGACAACTGGAGGGTGAGCAAGGCGGACAGGATTTTCATTGAGCAACAGAACAGCTCTCAGGAGACCTGAAGTGGGTAGCTTATTTCTGCAGGCAGGTTGCCCTGATGAGTGTCTAGATCTCAATGGAGAGGAGACGTGGGTAGCTCCTTTACGCAGGCAGGTTGTCCCAATGAGTGTCCACCTCTCAACAGAGAGGAGACCCGCAGTGGGTAACTCCTTTACAAGGGCAGGTTGTTCCAGTGAGTGTCCAGCTCTCAGAAGAGAGGAGACCCGCAGTGGGTAGCCCCTTTCTGTAGGCAGGTCATCCGGTCTAGTGTCCGGCTCTCCGTGGAGAGGAGACCCATGGTGGGCAGCCCATTTTCACAGGCAGATCGTCCCAATGAGTGTGTCAGCCTGGCTGAGTCTGGGGTTTTTATGTGCTCAGAATGGAGGAAGCGTGTGCTGATTGGCCCATGGGTGGCCACAGGCAGGCCTGGAAAAAGCACCAAGTGATTGGCTGAATGGTCACCAATGAAGTTCTCACTCTGGGCCACTAACTTCACTTGGAACTGGCAGCCCAGCCCCCAGTCTTCAGGCCATTCCTAGCTTAAAGGAGAGGATTCACCAGGGACCTACCCTTTCCCACCTAGGAATCTATCTGCTTCCTGCAGCCATCAACATGCCATTGTAGCACCCAGGCTGTATGTACCTATGGCTTCCTGCAGCTCCACACTGAGCTGCCCTCAGTGCCCCAGTCCCCTCCCATGCTCATTGGTGTCCAAAGTCTGGAGGTGGCTGAGGTGGCAGGGGGCTGGTGTGTCAGTGCCACCCTGAGTATGTGCATACCCAGCCAGGTTACGACAGTGCCCAGGCTCAGCCACAACTTTGCTTACCCCAGAGCAGGTTCCAGGAGTAGGGAAAGCCCAGGGAGTGAGAGCAGGCACTTCAAGCCTGCAGGGATAGGGGTCTTCCTGGGCCGCCGAGAGTGCAGGGATGCCAGGGTCTGGAGCTGCTGCTGGGTGGCTGTGGTTGTGCCCGGGAGCATGTGCTCCTGCCCTGCCAACTCAGTAAGAGTGGGGCCCTCGCCTGCCCCAACTCCTGCTGGCTCCACAGAGCATGCAGCACCTGCCATGCCCCTCGACACATGCTATAGCCGATGTCCTTGCAGCGGCTGCTCCAGATGGGACATCGTCACCATCAGCACCCCAATAAGTCTGATCATGAACTGTGTCAAAGAACAAATGAAGGAAATATGAGAAAATGACCTTCAATACCATAGGCGCTATGGTGTACCACAATATTAGAGCTGATGGTTTTCCCTTTCCCCGTGTGTCCCATCCCCTGGGTTAAAGGTAGGGATGTGCATACTCACAGCTGAATCCCCAGTGCTTATCACGTAAATGGCACTTGACAAGAGTAAGAGTGGGGAACCCAAGGAAGAGATCTGAAGCAACCAAACAGCTTTTCTGCTTGTCTTTCATGATGAAATTCCAGAATGGTTTCCCTAAGGAATGAAACATGACCAATACACTCCCAGAATCTCAAAAATCTCTGCTGTCCTCAGTGTTTGACACATACGTGGCCAGTGTGTGTCCTCACAAGCCTTTCCTTTGCCCTCCATCCTCTGATTCTGCTGGAGGAAGTACCAAGTGGTTTTGAGCCATGGCTTCATAACCAGGGTCCAGTTGCTCCCCCTCCACCAACAAAGAGTCTTACTCTTCCTTTTTTTCCTGTGTTGTATATTTTTTATTGGTATGGATAACTTATTAAATTAACAAGTCTGAAAACACATTTTGCTTTTGCTGGTACTGGAAAGAAAGTGCTATGTTAGGCCGGGTGCGGTGGCTCACACCTGTAATCCTAGCAATTTGGGAGGCTGAGGCATATGGATCATGAGGTCAGGAGTTCGAGACCAGCCTGGCCAAGATGGTGAAACCCCGTCTCTACTAAAAATACAAAAATTAGCCAGCCACAGCCCAGCTATCCAGGAAGCTGAGGCAGGAGAATTGCTTGAACCTGGGAGGTGGAGGTTGCAGTGAGCCAAGAACGCACCACTGCACTCTAGCCTGGGCGACAGAGCAAGGCTCCATCTCAAAAAACATAAAAAATTTTTTAAAAAAATAATAAAGTGCTATGTTAGAGAAGAGCTAAGAGAAACCAGAAGTCATTTGCAAAAAATAGGCATATGATATAGTCTGGTAACGCAACAGCCAGAGGTGCTGTTTTATCCGTTTCGGTTTGCATGTTTGTACAAGCATCAGAAACCAGTGACACATACCCTGAAGCAAAGTCACAACAGGCTTATTCTGAAACACGCTGGTACCACCACAGATTACGCAGGACACAGAGGCTGTGCTGGGGCAGGTTTGTTGTGTCTTCTGTATGGAGTTCCTGCCAGATAGGGGGCTAATCATGCAATAGCTTGAGTTTTTCTTAACATGATAAACACCCAGGATTGCTAGCACCAGAAAGTGTGTGCTCACTGTTGTATAAGACATCTGAGCAGTGCTACAAAAACAACAGAAAGTTCCTTCATTTTAATCTGGTTATATGCCCGAATCTCTAATCAAGAAATAATTCAGCTATAGGAGCCAATTCAGTTACTATAAAACATGCCTTCACCTGTAAACCATTTCTTTTCCCTCAAATGTAAAATTTAAAGTAACATGTCTCCGTTTTTGATAGGCAGCTCCACCACCAGTCTCTGATATTGTATATCGTTCAGTGCAGCCATGGCATTTCATTCTGGAGGTCTCAGAAGGGATGGGCCAAAGACAATTCCATGGCTCTCCGCATTCACAAGATTTTCCTTTTCATGGGGCGTCACTCTGTTTAGATGCGCCATCAGGGATCAGAGGGTTTCACAGCGAGCAGGTGCCAGTAGTTTCAATGCTTCATGAAGGGTTTCCAGTTACTCACTAGGATCCATAGTTTTGGCAGATTCTATAAACTTAGGGTAGATATCATGCGTAATTAGCGAAATTGGCAAATCCCTGAAGTGTGGTTTCTGAGTTCCAGTGATAACGTTGGTATCTTCGCATGTGTTCACAGAGATAGCTGTTTTCTTACCACCTCTGTCAAAAGGCGTCTTGACATCAGTTAAGTCACTAAATCCTGATACGTGGTATAGCCCTTCAGAATTGGGACTTTCAAACTCAATCTCCCTGTTGCACATGTCCACCACCCTTGGCCGCTTAGCAGTGTGTGCTTTTGACAAGCACTGTAAGGTCACAGCTGGACACGCTGGCATGCCTCAAGCCTGGCTTCCAGTCATTTGGGACCATGTGGGGTCACTGCTTGTGAACACTGAAACCAATCCACATGGTTCATTCACTCCCTGAGCAATGAGACCATACATGAGGATGGCACAGTATTCATGCTAGCATGGGCCTCTCGATCCATGGACCTTGAAATTGTGAACCTTTTCATATTTTGGAATTTGCTCGTTTTCTTTCAGAGTTGCTCTTCTAACAAGTGATGTCAGTCTTTTCTCCAACACCTCATCCTGGCCTAGAGAACCTCACCACGTGTCTCTTTCAGGACTGGCATATATTTTTTGCCAGCAGACTCTCTGTTTAAGGTTGTGCATCCTATGTGTTCATAAACTGGGTTTATCATCACCTTGGCAATGTATTCTGCTGCCTTGTTTCAATATAGAGAGTAATCAAGCCATCAGTTACCAGACTGTGGGTGGACGCACAGTGTTTCTCCCCAGCAAAGTGATTTCCATTGCACTAGAGCTTCAAGTTTTTTGCTTGACTTCCCAATCTGAAAGCCAAAGTGTAGAGCCCTGGCTGTTGCTGCCTCTCCCCATGATGTATCTCCCTCAGCCACACTCAAGAGCTGGTCAGCTGCTTCTCCAGAGATCATGCCGTGAAACTCTCTTCCATGATACTTCGGGCTGTTTTCTCCCTCAAAAGTACAGATAATCCTTCGAGGATGAGTGGCTTCCTGTTGTAGCTGATATGAGTAAGATTTCCAAATAGGAAATCGATTTTCATCTATATCAAACGGGGTCAAGGCCGATCTTTTTTTTTTTTTTCTTCCATATACTCAAGAACATGGATAGCATCACAGCATTATTTGCAAAAAGACTCTACTAGAAAACAGGACTATTGCCCCAAGTTTTTTTTGTTTGTTTTGTTTTTGTTTTTTTAAAATATTGAGTTGGTCTTGAACTCCTGGCCTCAGGCAATCCTCCTCCTTCAACCTCCCAAAGTGCTAGGATTACAGTCCTGAACCACTGCACCCAGCCACAGCCAGGTATTTTTTCTTTTAATGATTGCCCAACTTATTTTATTATTTACTTTTTTATTTAGGATGTAACCAACAAACATTTATTTTGCACAGTTTTGGAGGCTGGGTACCAGCAGGCTGGTGTCTGCTGAGAGCATCCTCCTGGTTTGCAGATGGCCATCTTCTCACTGCATCCTCACACAGCCTCAATGAAGCCTATCTGCTCCTTCTGGAAGCTTCCCAGGGGTCTGATGAGAAAATCACTAGCATCGTGTACCATCGTTATCTTGTCTTTCTCTACTTTTTTTGAGCAATTCAACAAATTCCTTGAAGGATTCAGTGATGTTAATACCATCATCAAGTCAGAATATCTCCAATGAAATCAAACTGAAGTGACTGCAGCATCTGGGAACATTTCTGACCTGCAGAAGAGTAATGCTCAGTAGCTCATTATGAAGGATATTACAAAGGATCCAGATGAAGAGACGCATGGGGTGAATATGGGAGAAGGGGTGGGGAGCCTCCATGCCTTCCCCAGGCATGCCACCCTCCAGGGACCTCCACATGTTCAACTATTGGGAAGCTCCCCCAAATGATTCTTTTTTTTTTTTTTTTTTTTTTTTAAGATGGAGTCTCGCACTATGGCCCAGGCTGGAGTGCAATGGCTCGATCTCGGCTCACTGCAACTCCGCCTCCTGGGTTCACACTATTCTCCTGCCTCAGCCTCCCGAGTAGCTGGGACTACAGGTGCCCGCCACTACACCTGGCTAATTTTCATATTTTTAGTAGAGACAGGATTTCACCGTCTTAGCCAAGATGTTCTCAATCTCCTGACCTTGTGATCTGCCTGCCTTGGCCTCCCAAAGTGCTGGGATTACAGGCATGAGCCACCGTGCCTGGCCTGAATAATTCTTTATGGTAGTGCATGTATACCTGAAGGAACCATTGGATAGGGAGTTGCTAATGTTTGAAAAACAGAAGCTTACACATAGCTTACAGAAAACAGCTTATGTGTAAGAGCATGTGGGGGAGTCCTCACTGGAACTGTGGTCTTCCGTGGTCCACAGTGGAGAAGCAGGACAGGCCCAACAGAAATGTATTTTCCAGGGTCTGAGGAGCTTCCCAGAGAGGGGCTCAGCCTGGGTTTTTGCTGGAGAGCTCCATGTGCAAAGGCTGGGGAGCTTCCCAGAGACACTCATCCAAAGGGAACAAGAAACTGGCCCCGAAGAGGCCCTGAATGCTGGCAAGGGTGGAGCTCTTACTCCAGCCAGTTCCTGGCCAAGGCTACTGCACACACACGAGCCTAGAGAGAAAGAGAAGGTCAGAGTGAAAGCCAGAAAACTTTGCCTCCATACACTCTATCAACTACTGGGGCTGGGCAACAGCACCTTGGGATCCACGCCTGTTAGGAACAGGCCTCCAAATCTGGCCATAAACTGGCGCCAAAACTGGCCATAAACAAGATCTCTGCAGCACTGTGACATGTTCGTGTTGGCCATGACGCCCACGCTGAAGGTTGTGGGTTTACCAGAATGAGGGCAAGGAACACCTGGCCCACCCAGGGTGGAAAAAGGCTTAAAGGCGTTCTTAAGCCACAAACAATAGTATGAGCTATCTGTGCCTTAAGGACATGCTCCTGCTGCGGATAACTAGTCAGAGTCCATGCCTCTATTTCGGCCTATCCCTTTGTTTCCTGTAAGGAATACCTTTAGTTAATCTATAATCTGTAGAAACAATGCTTATCACTGGCTTGCTGTCAATAAATATGTAGGTAAATCTCTGTTTGAGGCTCTCAACTCTGAAGGCTGTGAGACCCCTGATTTCCCACTCCACACCCTATATTTCTGCGTATGTCTTTAATTCCTCTAGCACCACTGGGTTAGGGTCTCCATAACTGAGCTTAAGGGAGGAGACCACCCCTCATATTGTCTTATGCCCAATTTCTACCTTCAAAGAAAGAAGAAGTAAAAGCTAAAAGGCAGAAATGAAATCCACAAGCAGACAGCCCGGCACCACACCCTGGACCTGGTAGTTAAAGATCCACCCCTGACCTAATCAGTTATGTTATCTATAGATTACAGACATTGTATAGAAAAGCACTGTGAAAATCCCTGTCCTGTTCTGTTCTGTTCTAATTACCAGTGCATGCAGTCCCCAGTCACGTACCCCCTGCTTGCTCAATCAATCACGACCCTCTCACACACACCCCCTTAGAGTTGTGAGCCCTTAAAAGGGACAGTAATTGCACACTTGAGGAGCTCGGTTGTTGGAGACGTGAGTCTTGCTGAAGCTCCTGGCTGAGTAAAGCCCTTCCTTCTTTAACTTGGTGTCTGAGGGGTTTTGTCTGTGGCTTGTCCTGCTACAAGCTGGTCTCGGCACACGCCCCTTGGAGGAGCATGGAGCTCACTGCTCCACAGGTATGGAACCATGGGAACTCAGGGCATCAGTGACATCCCTACAGTTGTGCCCTGGAGACATCAAGATGAGGCATGGTGCTTGGCAACACAGTGGCAGCTCCAGCAGGAAGTCCTAGAGCTGGCTGGGCATAGTGGGGACTCCTCCGTGTTAGCAGAGTTAGCAGCTCTGCTGACAAGTGTGCACTCTTGTGTTTGCAGGTAGAGGCAAGAGCCTTTGAATACCAAGTAGTTACTCTTTACATTACCTCCTCCAGACACAGGAGCCCTAGGAAAACTTGGGTTCCATCACCTATTGCCAATCATCTACGCCTTGGAAATAATGTTATCAGTAGTGGTTAGATTTCCAAATGAGAAAAGAAAGAAGGAACGAAGGGAGGGAGGGAGGGAGGGAGGAAGGAAGGCAGGCAGGGAGGGCGGGCGGGCAGGCCACTTCTCCCATAATCAATTATATATTTGTTAAACACTATACACAAATAGTTCTTTTTGTTTCTAAACCCATAAAATATATTTTGCAACCAGATAAATGGCCTGCAGTACCTTCACCCAGTCAGCCAAGCTGTTCACCCTAATCCGAGGGGCTGAACGCAGAGCTTACTTAGGGCTGTGCCCACTACCCAGTCGCGGAAATGCACCTTTACAACCTAGGGGAGGGGGCAGGGGGTGTGGGGTGAAGAGTCCCAGCACCAAATGATGGGCACAAGGAGCAGTCAGGCAGGAAAGAACTAGCTAAGGTCTATTGGGCATCTTTAGTAGGTCTCATTTGATCCTCCAAATATTCTCATCTAGAATGGGAAGACGCTCAGAGAAGGTAAGCAAGTTGCAAAAGTCACACAGGTAGTATCAGAGGTCACCAGCCTGGAGGAGGAGGAAGAGGAAGGGAGGGAGCAGCTGAGGCATCTGGCGGTGGGCAGGAGATCAGATCGCAGAGGGGGGTCGCAGGGACGCCCCAGGAAATCAGATCGTGGAGTGGGGTCGAAGAGAGGCAGGGAGCGGGGGATGAGGCAGCGCCACAGGGACCGGGCGGGTGGGGGTGGAAGGGAGAGAGGCACGTGGAGACCCCCACAGAGCCACTGTGCTGAGGGTGAGTAAGGAAGAGGGGGTGTGAGAAGCCTGGGCACCAGGCAGAGGTGGACAGTGGGGCGGGGGAGGAGCAGGGGAGCAGAGGCGAGGAGGGACCCAGGCCGGGAGCGCAGGAGTTCCTGCTGTGGTCTTCGCAGAGAGGCCAGAGTAAGAGATAAGAAAGTCAGGGTGGATGGAAAAGAAGGAAAACGCGTCATTCCCAGCAATGTGGGTGAGCCGGGTGGGGCAGGGAGCAGGGGTTGGGGAAGGAAGGGCCGGTAAGTGAAGTGGAGTCAGTCAGGCATAGAAAGACGGGCCCCGCGTGTTCTCACTTCTGTGGAAGCTGAAAAAGTGGGCCCCAGAGGATCCACTTGGAGGGCAGAATAGCGCAACAGCAATAATACAAACACAAAAAAGAAAGGCTGAGTTTCATTCACATTGGAAGGACAGGTGAATCGCGCGTCCCCAGGCAAGCCTTGCCTCTGCTAATAAATGTGGTCAAATATTCCACTTTTATTACCTTTGAAGAAAATTACCCACTGAATGTTTAAAAGCCTGGAGTCTCCAGGCCAATACCAATTATTGTAATTGTTCTTAAAGGATTAATTGCTTGAGTGTTTTAGTTTTTATTTTATACAGAAGATTTCTCCCCCCCACCCCCACCTTACACACTATTCAACACTGGATACCAACATCTTAAGGACTACACATTCCCCCAATTCCCTGCGGGGTTCTCAGGACCTGCAGCTAGTGTTGAAAACATCATTAACAGCAGAACATCTCTTCCTTCCCTGGAGCTCCTGTTAATTTGTGTTTAAAGACCTAGACTCTAGCAGAGTTCATTTTTACAGCGAGGTAATATATTATTTACGTGGACTCCAGACACCAAAACATCTATAAATTTACACATAGTTAACCTTCTTCTCCTTCCTTTCTTTCCTTATTAAGCAAATTCAAGACCTCGTGTGTTACCTGATATAAAGATCTTTCAACAGTTTCACCCACAATTTCTTTAAGAGGAAAACAGAAAACAAAGGACTTGGCGATTTTTCATTTAATGTGAGGCACCCTTACAGTCTTCAGAGGAAGTGTTTACGTGTAGGTGATAAAATGGGTAAATGATAAAAACGCGAAGGAAAAATAAATTATTGGCATTTTGTCTGTTGGAGTTATATGCAAATTGCAGAAGAGGAATTGCATTCCAAGGGGTAAAATCTTCCAGAATGTAACAAGGTATTCTGAAGGATTTCCAGGGATTAAAGAGTCACCATATGAACAAAACCAGTCTAAAAGTTAAAAATGATACTGTTAACAGTATGTGAGTTCATTAACATGAAATGACAAATTGCATATTGCTAGGAATTCCTAAGCAAGGGTTTCCAACCAAGGAATAAAATTCTGCACCTGCTGTGGCTTTTTCTGTACCTCCTGCAACAGCGCAGTGACTCCCAGGCCAACTTGCCTGAGCCTTCAGATGTGTGGGGCCCCTCAAGATTTCACTCCAGGCTTAATCCAGCTGAGGCTACATGATCCCTTGACTCTCAGGCACTGGAACCAAGTGAATCTCTTAATTACACAGCAATGAGAAACTGAGACTAGGTGGTAACTGGGGAGGCCTGTTGGGATCAAACCAGTTTAAATCAAACTAGCTAGAGGAGTCAACACCAGGACTTGTATGTGAATGTTTAGAGCATTGTTATTCATAAAAGCCAAAAAGTATTAACAACTCAAATGTCCACCAGCTGATGAATGGATAAAGCAGGTGTGGTATATTCATATGATGAAATAGTATTCAGCACCAAAAAGAAATGAAGTGCTGATGTTTGTTACAAGATGAATGAACATGAATTAACACTATCAGGAATGAAAGAGGAGTTATGGTTGCTACAGATCCTACATTAAAAGAATAATAAGGGATTATTGTGAAAAACTTTATGCCAACAAATGTAACAATTTATTATTTTTTTTTTATTTTAAGACAGAGTCTCACTTTGTAGCCCAGGCTGGAATGCAGTGGCACGATCTCGGCTCACTGCAACTTCCACTTCCCAGGTTTAAGCGATTCTCATGCCTCAGCCTCCCGAAAAGCTAGGATTACAGGTGCCCGCAACAACACCTTTTTTTTTTTTTTTTTTTTTTTTTTTTTAAATTTTTAGTAGAGAGGGGGTTTCACCATGTTGGTCAGGCTGGTCTCGAACTCCTGACCTCAAGTGATCTGCCCACCTCAACCTCCCAAAGTGCTGGGATTACAGGCGTGAGCCACCACACCTGCGCCAAATGTAACAATTTAGATGAAATTGGATAAACTCCTTGAATAACATAAAAACTGGCACAGGATGAAACAGATAATAGGATTAGCCTTATATCTACTATGGAAATTGAATTTGTCAAAAACTTCACAAAGAAAACTCCAGATCCTGCCTGGTGTGGTAGCTCATGCCTGCACTCCCAGTACTTTGGGAGGCCAGGCGAGAGGATCACTTGAGCCCAGGAGTTTGAGACCAGCCTGGGCAATATAATAAGACTTAATCTCTACTAAAAATCAAAAAAATTAGCCCGGTGTGGTGGCGTGTGCCTGTGGTCTCAGCTACTTGGAGGCTGAGTCAAGAAAATCACTTGAGCCCAGAAGCTTGAGGCTGCAGTGAGCTGTGATTGCACTACTGCACTCCAGTCTGGGTGACAGAGTGAAACCCTGTCTCAAAAAAAAAAAAAAAGAAAGAAAAAAAAGACAACTTCAGGTTCATATTATTTCACCAGTGAATTGTATCAAATACATAAGAAAAAAAACCCCAAAACCTCTTTTTGAAAAATAGAGAAGGAAACACTTCCAACTCATTTGATGAGGCCAGCATAGCCCTAATACCCAAATTAGACAAAACGTAACCAAAAAAATTAGAAGCCAATATCCCTCATGAATATAGACACAAAATCCTCAACAGAATATTAGTGAATCAAATCCAGCAATATATAAAAAAGGTAAATATCATGACCAAGTAGGTTTTATCCCAGGGGTGCAAAGTTGATTTAACATTCAACAATCTGTGTAATTTATCACATTCACAGAATAAAAGAGAAATACCACATATTTATTTCGATAGATGCAGGAAGAATATTTGGAAAAAATTCAATATTCATTTATGATTTTAAAAAACACAAACAAACAAAAAACTATCAGCCAAATAGGAGAAAAGGAAACTCTCTGAATCTGATCAAGGGCAGCTATAAAAAACCCGGAGCTAACATCATACTTCATGGTGAAATACTGAATGCCTCTCCCTAAGATCAGGAACAAAGTAGGATGCCCAATCTCTCCATTTCTACTTGAAGTCTAGCACTTGCAATAAGGCAAGAAAAAGAAAAAGGTGTAAGGAGCAGAAAACAAAAAGTAAGATAACCTCTGTTTGCAGATGTAAATAAATGGTGGCTGTTATTTGGGATGCGGAATTGAAGATAGTTCGTATGAATGCAAAGTCAGCCTGTGAGAACGCTCTGTCGAGGGTGTCTGAACTAGAGCCTAGCTCAGAACTTGAAAGCTCCATAAACCACTCTGCACGGAGTTCCTTCTGTCATAGAGATACTGCATTTATGTGGGCTTAGGTTTCGGGCACTTATGGAATCCACAGTGTTTATCCCTTCATGGTCTGCAGAATCTCATGACAGGCACCATCCAGGTCTCCCTGTGCTGTGGAAGCACCAGTTCTAAATCAACTTCCAGGCTGGTTTTTCTAGCCTTTCAGCTTGGTAGGCCTCAATAATGTTTTAAGTTTTGCTTTAAAAAGTCATATGCATTTGCAAGAGGTTTAAAGGGGAAATTGTCTTTTAAATGTAGCCACACATTTTGAGTGTTTTTCATTCCTTCCTGAAAATCTGAGTTTCCATGAGATGGAATTTTCTTTTTGCCTGAAGAACTGGCTTCAGCATTTCTTTTTTTTTTTTTTGAGATGGAGTCTCGCTCTGTCGCGGCCCAGGCTGGAGTGCAGTGGCCGGATCTCAGCTCACTGCAAGCTCCGCCTCCCAGGTTCACGCCATTCTCCGGCCTCAGCCTCCCAAGTAGCTGGGACTACAGGCGCCCACCACCTCGCCCGGCTAGTTTTTTGCATTTTTTAGTAGAGACGGGGTTTCACCGTGTTAGCCAGGATGGTCTCGATCTCCTGACCTCGTGATCCACCCGTCTCGGCCTCCCAAAGTGCTGGGATTACAGGCTTGAGCCACCGCGCCCGGCCACCAGCAGCATTTCTTATAGTACAGGTCTACTGACAGTGACTTCTCTTGGGTTTCTTTGATTTGAAGATGTATTTATTTTGCTTTCATTCTAGAGTGATGTTTTCACTAAATACAGAGTTCTGGCTTGAATGGTTTTTGTTCAGCACTTTGAAGACTGTACCACTGACTGCTGGCCTCCCATTGTTTCTAATGAGCAGTCAGTGATTACTTGAATTATCGTTTTCCCAGGTGTCACTTTGTCTGCTTTCAAGGTAATAAGGTTTGGATCTGTGTCCCTCCCCAAATCTCATGTTCAATTGTAATCCCCAGTGTTGGAGGTGGGGCCTGGTGGGAGCTGACTGGATCATGGGAGGGAAGTTTCCATGGATGGTTTAGCACCATCCTCCCCTGGTACTGTATAGTGAGTTCTTATGAGATCTGGTTGTTTACAAGTGTGTGGCAGCTCTCCCCTTTCTCTTTTCCTCCTGCTTTGGCCATGTGAAGCGCCAGTTTGCCCTTCGCCTTCTGTCATGACTCTAAATTTCTTGAGGCCTCCCCAGAGGCCAAGCAGATGCCAGAATCATGCTTCCTGTACAGCCTGCAGACCCATGGGTCAATTAAACCTCTTTTTTAAAAAATAAATTACCCAGTCTCAGGTGTTTTCATAGCAATGTGAGAACAGCCTAATACACAAGCGTTCCTTTCTCTATCTTATTTTTAGAGACAAGGTCTCGTTCTGTTGCCCAGGCTGGAGTACAGTGGTGGGATCATAGCTCGCTGCATGCTCCAACTCCTGGGCTCAAGTGATCCTCCCACCTCAGCCTCCCAAGCAGCTGGTATGTGCCACCTGTCTCACATGTCCATGTGAAGAGATCACCAAACAGGCTTTGTGTGAGTAACATGGCTGTTTATTTCACCTGGGTGCAGGCGGACTGAGTCCAAAAATAGAGTCAGCAAAGGGTGGTGGATTATCATCAGTTCTTATAGGTTTTGGGATAGGCGGTGGAGTTAAGAGCAATGTTTTGGGGGGAAGGGGTAGATCTCACGAAGTACATTTTCAAGGGCGAGGAGAATTATAAAGTGCCTTCTTAAGGGTGGGGGAGATTACAAAGTACATTGATCAGTTAGGGTGAGGCAGAAACAAATCACAATGGTGGAATGTCATCAGTTAAGGCTATTTTCACTTCTGTGGATCTTCAGTTGCTTCAGGCCATCTGGATATATATGTGCAGGTCACTGGGGATATGATGGCTTAGCTTGGGCTCAGAGGCCTGACACCACCATGCTTAGCCAATTTTTAAAAATTTTTGGTAGAGACAGGGTCTTGCTGTGTTGCCCAGGCTGGTCTTGAACTCCTGGACTCAAGCAATCCTCCCACCTTGTTCTCCCAAAGTGTTGGGATTATGGGTGTGAGCCACCGTCCCAAACAAGGGTCTCTTTACCTCTGGTTTTCAGCATTTGATTATGTTATTCCTTGGCATGGCTTTTGTAATATTTATTGTGGTTGAGGTTCTTGGATTTCCTTGAATCTGGAAATTCATACTTTTACCAATTTTCAGCTGTCTTTCTTCAAACTGTATTTGGTCCATTCTCTTCTAATTACATGTATGCTTGACCTTTTGATAGAGTCCCATATGTCTCTGAGGCTCTCTCTTTTTTAAAACCATTTTCTCTCTTTTCTTTACATTAATTAATTTATATTAATCTATTTCTGTTGATCACTGACATATTCCTTTGTCATCTATATTCTGCTCTATGCCCATCCAATGGATTTTTTGTTTGTTTCAGATACTACACTTTGCTTTTCTTTGGTTTCAAGTCTTACACTTCTCTGTTTAATATATTATATTTTTTCTTTCATTTTACATATTATCAGCTTGGTTCCTACAATGATTAATTTTATGTATCAACCTCTCTGGACCACGGTGTCCAAATGTTTGCTCAAACATTATTCCAGATGTTTCTGTAAGGATATGTTTGGATGAGATTTACATTGAAATCCGTGGATTTTGAGTAAAGCACATTTTTACCTGTTCCGGTTGAAGACCTGACTAGAACAAACGGCTGACCTCCCCCAGCAGGAGGAAATTTTCCAGCAGAGCTCGTCTTCTTTCCCCTCAGGCCACATAGCCTGCAAATCTTTACACTTGCTTAATTTCTGCCTTTCTCTATGAGCTCATTTTGCTCCTAAATGGGTCCCTCTGGGTTCTTTCTTTTTGCAACCCCCTTGTCAGCCCTTCTGTACTTGTAGACCTGAGAGACCTGAGGCAATCAACGCCCATCCTTCCCTGGAGCATGCCCAGCGTGGGGAAGTGTGGCCGTGGAGGAGGGCCCCACCTCTCCTGGACGTCACCTGCAGTACTGGGAGGATAGTGAGGCCAGGGTTATGGCTACAGTACCAACACCTGCACTCCACCCCATCGCAAACACCAGCACGACCAGCGCCTGCGAGCATGGAAGAGCCAGCACTTACCCACAGCCGTATAACGTTCAGAATCCCCCAAAGTGCTTTCTGATATGGGTGGTGGCTTCCCTTTCGTCTTTAGCGACAGGAGGGAAACTGAGAGGTGACAATGTGCTAGCAGCCTTCACTCTCAGTGCCTCCTCGGCCTGGGCGTCCACTCTGCCTGGCGCTTGAAGAGCCCTTCAGCCTGCCACGGCCCCATGGAAGCCCCTCTCTGGGTTGGCTGAGGCTGGAACCTCCTCCCTCTGCTTGCGGGGAGGTATGGAGGAAGAGGCGCGGTGGGGGGGAACCCGGACTGCGCGCGGCGCTCGCGCATCAGTGTGAGTTTGGCGGGCGCGGGTGGCGGCTCGGCGGGCCCTGCACACGGAGCGGCCAGCCGGCGCCACCGGCCCAGGGCAGTGAGGGGCTTAGCACCCGGGTCAACAGCTGTGGAGGTTGTGCCGGGTCCCCCAGCAGTGCCGGCTCGCCCGCGCTGCACTCGCCGGGCCTTAGCTGCCTCCCCGCGGGGCAGGGCTCAGAACCAGCAGCCCGCTATGTCTGAGCTCCCCACTCTGCGGTGGGCTCCCTCACGGCCTGAGCCTCCCCGAAGGGCGCCGCCCCCTGCTCCGTGGCGCCGGGTCCCATCGACCCCGCCAAGGGCTGAGGCATGCAGGCACGGCTAGGGACTGGCGGGCAGCTCCGCCTGCAGCCCTGGTGCAGGATCCCCTAGGTGAAGCCAGCTGGGCTCCTGAGCCAGATGGGGACTTGGAAAACTTTTATATCTAGCCGGAGGATTGTATGTGCACCAATCAGCACTCTGTATCTAGCTAATCTGGTGGCGACTTGGAGAATTTTTCTGTCTAGCACTCTGTGTCTAGCTCAAGGTTTGTAAATATAAACAATTGGTACTCTGTATCTAGCTAACTCTGTATCTAGCTAACCCAGTGGGGACTTGGAGAACTTTTCCGCCTAGCACTCTGTGTCTAGCTCAAGGATTATAAACGCACCAATCAGCACTCTATCAAAACGGACCAATCAGCTCTCTGTAAAATGGACCAATCAGCAGGATGTGGGTGGGACCAGATAAGGGAATAAAAGCAGGCTGCCGGAGCTAACCTGTGGCAACCTGTTTGGGTACCACGGGGTGAAAGCTTTGTTCTTTCCTTCTTTGGAATAAATCTTGCTGTTCACTCTGAATCCATGCCACCTTTAAGAGCTGTAACACTCAGGGAAAGAGTCTGCAGGTTCACTCCTGACAGTGAGACTACAAACCCACCACAAGGAAGAAGCTCCAGACACAGCTGAACGTCTGAAGGAGTAAACTCTGGACACACCAGTTTTAAGAACTGTAACACTCACCGCAAGGGTTCTCGGCTTCATTGTTTAAGGCAGTGAGACCAGGAACCCCCAATTCCGGACACAAAGCCATTAGCAATATTGTATTAATAAAGATACTCCTCTGTGCCTAGTACTGAAAATACCCATCACAAAGAAAATTAGAACAAAAAATTGCAATGCGCTATAAAACATTGCTCTTTTTGGGTCTGTGGGTTCATTTTTCTTTTGAATGGATTCTCCTTCATTTTCTCATTATATTGGAGTCATTGCTAACTGAAAGCATTCACAGCCAATAGTTCTTCCCTGCTTCGCTTCTTCTCACCTTTACTGGATGGAGCTCAGACCAGTTTTCTTTTTTGGAGCTGAAGATGGAATTGAGAGCTCCTGATGTGTAATTAGCTTCCTTTCTACTCAACCAATCTCTTTACGTGGACAATTTTACATTTCAGTTCTCAAAAGCTAAGCATGGCCAGAACTTTTTAAATTTTTAAAATCAATCATTTATTTATTTCGAGACTGGATCTTGCTGTGTTGTCAGTCTGGATTGCAGTGGTGTGATCTCAACTCACTGCAGCCTTTACCTCCTTGGCTCAAGCAATCCTCCCACCTTAGCCTCTCGAGTAGCTGGGACTACAGGTGGGCACCACTGTGCCCGGCTAATTTTTGTATTTTTTGTAGAGATGGAGTTTCACTGTGTTGCCCAAGCCGGTCTTGAACTCCTGAGCTCAATCCATCTCCCTGCTTTGGCATCCCAAAGTGGTGGACTTACAGGTGTAAGCCACCGGGCCGGCCTGGAACTTTTAAAGTACAAGACTTCTTTGTCAGAGATTGGCTTTTTTGTTTTTCTCTAAGAGACATTCACCAGGAAATACCGTTTTTTAAAATTTATAATTTTTGTGGGTACAGAATAGGTGTACATATTCATGAGGTACATGAGACACTCATTTTTTAAGGAAATGTGAGCAACAGTTTAGTAGGGAAAACAATCCCACCTCTCTTCAGGGGTTTCACATGCCTGCTTTCTCCTTCACTTCCTGCCGGTTAGAGGGGGAGGAGGTTCCATCCCTTTTTGATTACGAGAAAATGACAAAGGGTCAATCGCTTCTAAATCCCCAAAAGTAGCGAAAACGTGTGCAACTTTATTCTACTCCACACACCTTTTCACAGTTTCATAGGTTAATGGATCTTCTTATTGAATTATTGAGCCAAAACTTTAAATAAAAACATCAAAGTATCCTTTACCTTATTCTTCCCTAGCCTCAAGACAGGCCAGCCTTGCAGTTCACTTCCTCATCAGAACCCTAGCACCACCTGACTTGCTCCCAGGGCACGCTCATCAAAACTCACCCAGCTGCAGTGGCCTCTCAGCGCTCTTCTGTCTGACACACCAAACAGGCTTCTCCGTGCGGTGATGTCTCGCCCTTAACTGGATGCTGTTCGTTTTTCTACAATTCACTCACTACAGTTCTTTCATCGTATTTTGATGCTCTGCTGAGAGAATCCAAAATTGGGCAGATGCTTTGGTTTACAAGCCTTAGTTTACAAAATCAAAAGTGTAAATGTTTTCTAAATCCTCAGCAATCTCTCATAATATCTGAAAAACGCATTATTTTACTTCTGATACATTTTGGTGGTTTCACGGGTTAACAGATTCTCTTACTGAACTACAGGTTGAGTATCCCTTATCTGAAAGGCTTGAGGGTGGGGAAGAAGTGTTTTGGTTTTTAGATTTTTTTTGTATTTTGGAATATTTGCGTATACATAATGAGATATCCTGGGGATGGGACCCAAGTCTAAACACAGAATTTGTTTGTTTTGTATATACCTTATAGACATAACCCGAAGGTAATTTAATACAATAGTTTTAGTAATTTTATGCATGAAACAAAGTTTTGACTGTGGTGAGTTTTTTGTTGTTCTTGTTTTTTGTTTTTTTTTTTTTGTTTTTTTTTTTTGAGACAGTCTCGCTCCGTTATCCAGGCTGGAGTGCAGTGGCATGATCTTGGCTCACTGCAACCTCTGCCTCCCGGGTTCAAGCGATTCTCCTGCCTCAGCCTCCCAAGTAGCTGGGGTTACAGGCACGTGCCACCATGCCCAGCTAATTTTTGTATTTTCAGTAGAGATGGGGTTTCGCCCTGTTGGCCAGGCTGGTCTTGGACCCCTGACCTCAGGTGATCTGCCAACCTCGGCCTCCCAAAGTGCTGGGATGACAGGTGTGAGCCACCGCGCCTGGTCAGTTTTGACTGTGTTTTAACTGCAACCTGTCAGTCTCACTTGAGGTTAGTTGTGGAATTTTCCACTCGTGGCATCGTATTGCTGCTCAAGAAGCATTGAAACTTGCAAAACCAGCAGAAGCTCCTCTTAAGAGGTTTCAGCATGGGAGTTTAGCAACTGTCCGGCGAAGTGGATCTGTGTAGACGACCAACCTGGAAAATTCAACTCTCAATTCTGTTTCTCCTTAGTTGTATCCCGGGCTGGCGAATGGCGAGTAAAGCAGGTTGGTGATCGAAGTGACCTGGATTACTGTGATTGTGAGATGTAACTTTTGAAGTGTGAGTGTACTTAATGCTGTCTAATATCTGTGTTTGTTCCTGGAAGGTTGAGAATCTAATTTTGGTCATTGCGTAATGTTCTTATTTATTCACGCTATAAATTTTAGGATGCTTTGCCTTCACACCTAATTATCTTTAAAAGATAGTTATGTCCAACCTTTCTGTCTTCTTTATTCTGTTTTGGGGCTCCTGATAAGTAGGCATTACTCTCTGAATGCTTATGAGTGCCTTGGAAGCTGTATCTGTAATAATACAATGTTTTATAGGCCTTACTTTATTTCTTTAAAACATAATTTCTTGGCTGGGCGCAGTGGCTCATGCCTGTAATCCCAGCACTTTGGCAGGCTGGAGGAGGGGGTGGATCACCTGAGGTCAGGAGTTTGAGACCAGCCTGGCCAACATGGTGAAACCTGGTCTCTACTAGATATACAAAAAAATTGGCTGGGCGTGGTGGCAGGTGCCTGTAATCCCAGCTACTTGGGAGGTTGAGGGAGGAGAATTGCTTGAACTCATGAGAAGGAGGTTGTGGCGAGCCGAGATTGCACCATTGCACTCCAGCCTGGGCGTCAAGAGCAAAACTCCATCTCAGAAAAGAAAACAAAAGAGAAGAGAAGAGAAAAGAAAACCACTAAAAACAAAACCAGCATTTCTTACACTAGAGTTTCTTTAGGCAGAGTGTCAGCCTTGGCAAATCTGATGCCACCACAGTGCTAACAGCTACCTTTGAGGTTGTCCTTTGTTCTGGTTATTTATCTCTATGCAAACACTCACCCTGAAACCTAGTGGCTTAAAACAGCAGTATATGTTTATCTCTGAGGTTCAGTGGCCTGCCTGGGTGCAGGTGATTTTCCCTGGGGTCTCTTGTGCAGTTGCCGTCAGATGTTGGCTGGGGCTGGGGTCACCTGACGGCTTGCTCAGGCTAGTTAAGGAGGGGTCATGAACGGGTAGGTGCAACAGAGTCCAAGGTGTAGGGAGTTGTTAAATAAGACCCCAGGGCCACTGAATTGCTTCCCTACCCAAGTCAATGGGTATTTTAGGTCAGACAAGCACTTCTGAATTGTTTAAAAATACCCTCCAGACCTAACAGAAACCAATTCACTGAATAGTTAAATATATCCCTGAACCAACTCACAGAACCAGCAGATGTGTCAGGTTTCGTCTGTGGGCACTGCTCACCTGCCTGCTTCTGGAGATGCGGCGTTTGAGAGATGGGAGCCTGTGGCCTCCAGGTTCGCCTAGCTACCCTCTCCCGGGCCTTACCCTCCAAGCTGGGTGTAAAGGCGGGACTGACCTGGGGTGAGGCAAGAATCACCAGGCCTGGGCCTCCCCTCCCCTCTCCTCCCTTCCCCTCATCTCCCCTCCCCTCCCTCTCCTCGTGGTGCACACTTTTCCTGCAAAAGCCTGCCACTCTGAGTCAGCCTTGGGCGTTCAGTGTGGAAGACTCGATGCTGGGAGGCTGTCCGCAACCCCTGACTGTGCTGAGGGCTTTGGTCTCCTGAATTTCTCCCGTCCCACTGCAGCGATGACACTGTCATTAATACTGTCTGTTCACATCTCAGTGTTACCAACATGACCTTAAACACCAGGCAAGGGCCTGTATCTGTCTTGTTCACAGTTGTATCCACAGTGCTTAAAACAATTTCTAGCACACATTTCGGATGTGCTAAAAATGTGTTGGGTGAATGATGTCACCCCCTCAACCCTGTAAGTATGCATCATTTCTCTTCCTTTCAGGTGGAGACTTGAGGTTCTAGAAGGCCCACTTGCTTGAGGCTGTGTAGCTAGGAAGTTCCAGTCGTATACCACGTCCTCTGACTTCCTGCTTCATGCTGGGACATTACTTCCTCGTGCTTGGGGATGTGATTCCAACTGCTGGCCCTCAAAAATCAATTAGCAAGCCTTTTTTTTCTTGACATAGGGTCTCACTCTGTTGCCCAGGCTGGAACACAATGGCCCAGTCACAGCTCCCTGCAGCCTCAACCTGCTGGGCTCAAGTGATCCTCCCACCTTAGCCTGTGGGTTGAACTACAAGCATACGTCTCTACGCCTGGCTAATTTTTGCATCTTTTGTAGAGACAGGATCTCGCCACGTTGCCCAGGTTGGTCTTGAACTCCTGGGCTCAAGCAATTCACCCACCTCAGCCTCCCAAAGTGCTGGGATTACAGGCATGAGCCACTGTGCCTGGTCTTAGCAAGTTTTAAAGAGGACTTTGCCCTCATTTGGGGTATATAGGGCAGATTTCAGCTCCAAACTGCACTGGTGCTATTGGCCTCCCACATCTGGCATCTGTTCTGACCTTTAGTGACAGAGAGCAAAGACTACGGATATTTACTCTGGGTTTGATCTGAGAGAAGGTGACAGCAGAGTTCAGTTTTAAACCATTTGAGGAGCTGGCTGGCTGTTGTCAGCTTGCTGGTCATGTAACTGTATTGCTACCATACATCTGCCAGGAGGGGTTAACATTGGGAACGTTTTTAAAGTCTAAAAATAAAAGTCCATAAACAAATAATGGGGATTGTCAAGCTACAATAATTTGCACATGATTGAATCTTTTCTGAATTCCAATAATGTGTAGCCAACGCTGACAACAAGCACTGGGGTCGTGGTTTGATTTGTCCCCGCTCTGCACCCCAAATGCATGTGTCCGGCCATGAGCACTGCCCTTGTAAACCACTGCCCACGATGGGTTTATCTTTGCATTGATTTGCTGCAGGCTCAGGATGCTGTGTGGTTCCTGTGCAGACAAAGACCCAAATCTTCCCTGTCAGAGTGAGCACCCCAACCATCCGTGAAAAAAATCACAAAATCACAAGGAAAATACAATAATACAGAAAATACAATAATACAACACAGTTCAGGAACTGTGTTGAAATGAATCAAAAACCGGAAACACTGTTCTTCCGATATGGCTCAGGATTTATCAGGTCTACTGAAAACAGCCTCTATATTTTCTCACTGGGCCCTATCGCTAAGGGCTTCTTGCATGGAAAGAACAAAGCTCTACTATAATTAAATCAAAGGGTGATATTATTCTCCCATGGAAGTGTAAGAATTCAGGAAGGGCTGCGGTTAGCCCTTCTGTGCTTTGGGAGGACGATTCCCACTGGCGGCAGCCCTGGGGGTCACCATCAAACTTCCTGTGCAGTGTCGTTTCTTCATGGGGTCTCAGGAGGTCTGGCTCTTTCTCAGCTTGTCACTGAGCTAGACAGGGACTGGAAAGGGGTGGCCAGAGATAAAAATAAACAGAAAGAGGAGGAGGAAGAAGCAGGAAGAAGAGGAAGAGAAAGAGGAGGAAGAGGGATGGATGGTACTGTGAGAAAGATGAAACCCCTCATCGTCCACAGGCATTGATTCCTCTGCTAATCCACTGTCCCCAGGGGACTGCCCAACCTGAGCACGCACAAGTTGGCATTTTCAAAAGGGCATTGACAAAGAAAAGCAGAGGAAATAGTTACAGAAAGATATTGGTAGCATACAAAAGTCAGATTTCCCAGAGACAGAGGTCTGATCCTACCACGGGGAAAGTCTCGCTCCATGGCACAGTGCAGCCTCACAGGCGCAGGGGCCGGCCTCGTGCAGCGGGTGACAGGTAGCTGACAGGGTCATCTCGGGTCAGTCTTCCATCTGTCTCCTTGATTCCAAGGAAAGCCCCACCTCCTAGTGCTCTTCCCCTCAGTTCTGGTTTCCCACATGGGAGTCACCCTGAGGACTGATACAATGAACTTCTTCACCTTTTCATGGGACCTACCAACGCCCCCTCCTGGGAATGGCTTTCCAGGTCTGCAGGCCCCCTAGCATAACAAGAACTGAAATACATAACAATTTATGATCTTCATAGAACTATAAACACATGTCATATCCTCAGATACTAGGCCTCACACAGATTAGGAGCTCAAAAAATATTAATTGTATGAATGAATGGCACTTCCTTTCTGAGACTGATTTCCAGGGTTGCGTGACGGATATGCTGGTAGCCATGGATCCATCCACCTGGTGTGGGATTTGCCAACTTTCCCAGGTTCTCCCAGACTGGATCACTACTTAAACCTTTTACCGCTGGGCACGGTGGCTCACGCCTGTAATCCCAGCACTTTGACAGGCTGAGGTGGGTGGATCACCTGAGGTCAGGAGTTCGAGACGAGCCTGACCAACATGGAGAAACCCTGTCTCTACTAAAAATACAAAATTAGCCGGGCATGGTGGCACATGACTGTAATCCCAGCTACTCAGGAGGCTGAGGCAGGAGAATCGCTTGAACCTGGGAGGTGGAGGTTGCAGTGAGTCAAGATTATGCCATTGCACTCTAGCCTGGGCAACAAGAGTGAAACTCCATCTCAAAAATCAAACAAACAAAAAAACCCCTTTACCCTTTTCATTCCATTTTTCCACCCACCGAAACCCTTCCACAGGGATGCACTTTGTACAGAAAGTAAAGAATGGCTATGCATTCATGAGAAGAGGTCCGGGGTGCAGCAGAGGCCTCTGCAAACTCTCAGATGCAGGGATGGGAAGTACTCAGGGGGAGTACCACGGGAAGCAGTCCCTGCGTGGGTGGGAGGAAACATGAGGTCTGGATGCCATGGAGCATAGTGAAATCAGGGAGGTTTTGACAAAGGCCACAAGGGACCAATTTCAGCTTCTGAACAATTTGCTGGAGGTATGACATTTAAGCATACCTTTGGGAAATTAAGCAATTAGCATTTTGAAATCATACACAAGTCTTCACTTGATTTGAAAATCATACACAAGTGAAGTCTTGTGTATGATTTCAGAAAGTGAATTGCATTTTGGAATGCAATTAGGGTTGCTGAGTGTCTTCTTACCAATGCTCAGGGCAATAGAAAAATAACCTTACCTAGCTGAATAATGAGATGCTAGTACACCGCAATGAGAATGTTGGCTTTTGGGACTGGCCAGAAAGATGAAACCACATGAGTTCGCAGGTTGCCTAAAGACCTGGGGCACAGGTGCTTCCATAGTGGCTGGGGGAAGTACACATTAACACAAAGTTTCTGGAGGAACAACTAGCTAAGAACAAGGAAAAGCATTATTTATTTATTTTTTTGTAGAGTCGGGGTCTCACCACCTTGCCCAGGCTGGTCTCAAACTCCTGAGCTCAAGTGATCCTCCTGCCTCGGCCTCCCAAAGTGCTGGGATTACAGGCATGAGCCACTGTGCCCCACCTGCAAGAGCCTTTTTAAAAGTGCACTGGCCAGGCATGGTGGCTCATGCCTGTAATCCCGGCACTTTGGAAGGCTGAGGCAGGGGGATTGCTTGAGGCCAGGAGTTTGAGACAGACCCAGGCAACATAGCCAGACTCCATTTCAACAAAAAATTTAAAAAATAAAAAAAGTTAGCTGACATGGTAGCACATGCTTGTAGACCCAGCTACTCTGGAGGCTGAGATGGGAGGATTGCTTGAGCCCAGGAGCTGAGGTTATGGTGCACTATGATGGAGACTTTGTCTCTAAAGAAAAAAAAAATACATTTCCTTTTAACCAAAATGCTCTGTATTTCCCCAAGAAAACACTCATCACACTTTAGCACCTTGTTTGATACCGCTGGACTCAAAACGTCGAGGAGGGACCATGTCTGCCTTTGGGATCATTGTTCTGTCTCCAGTGTTCGTTCCAGCTGTGCGTTAGAAGACAACACATGTGTTAAAGGGTTATTGAGCACATCCCTCTTCTAGGATGAATACGTCCCAGGAAACAGTTGGCTAAGTGTGCAGAAATGTCAGTCAAAGGTCATTTGACTTCACAGTTTCTAAAATGTGTAAAAATGAGAGATTGGTTACATGAATGATGAGAATTTATAAAATAGAATACTATGCAACCATTTAAAATAATGCTTCATATTTAATGACTTGGAAAGATATTCACCATATAGCGCTATAACACACTAAAGCCACCTATACAACTGCACACAACCTACCACTGCATTTTTAGAAAGTAAAAAAGCTGTGTAGTAGAAAATGTATTTTTATTTCCTTCTCTAGGTTTCTGTATTATCTGATTTTTAAAATAAAAAAAAATAAACATATAATATATTTCTTAAAAAATTTCCTCTTATAGTATGAAAATCCAGTAAAATCACTTCCGTTTTGAAAAAAATATTGTAATTGTTTGTGCCCATCTGGCCATTCTTCAGACGTGAGGCAATTATGTGTTACACTAGTGAAAGGTAGAAAAATGGTTTCAATTAGAGAAACGGGAAACTAGCACCTCATTAATTGAAGAAATTAAAAAGAAGGAACTGTGCCTACTGGAGCTCTCTTCTTTGTATCAAACAGAAAAACTGAAAAGGCATTTACTTAGTCCATGTTGTGCTGCTATAATGAAATACCTAAGACTGGATAATTATAGTAAAAACAGACATGTATTTCTCACAGTTCTGGAGACCGGGAAGTCCAAGACGAGGTGCTGGCACTCCATGTCTGCTGAGAGTCTAGTCTCTGCTTCCAAGATGGCGCCTTTATGCTGCCTCCTCCAGAGGGGAGGAAGGCAACAGAATTGAACTTCCTCCATCAAGCCCTTTTATAAGAGCACTTAATCTCATTCATGATGGCAGAGCCCTCATGCCTCAATCACCTCCCAAATGCCACACCTCTCAATACGGTTGCATTGAGGATTGCATTTCAGCATATGTTTTGGAGGAGACAGAACATTCAAACTATAGCAACACTTTTTTTTTTTTTTTTTTCTTTTTGACAGAGTCTTGCTCTGTCTCCCTGGCTGGAGTGCAATGGCACAGTCTCAGCTCACTGCAAACCCCACCTCCCAGGTTCAAGCAATTCTCCTGCCTTGGCCTCCCGAGTAGCTGAGATTACAGGTGCCCATCACCATGTCCAGCTAATTTTTGTATTTTTAGTAGAGACGGGGTTTCACCATGTTGGCCAGGCTGGCCTCGAACTCCTGACCTCAGGTGATCCACCTGCTTCGGCCTCCCAAAGTGCTGGGATTACAGGTGTGAGTCACTGCTTCCGGCCTATAGCAACATTTTAAAAAATAGCCAAGGAATGAAAAGTGCATCAGGAGCTGCGTGAGTCTGTTTAGGCAGCCACCGTGAAATACCACAGACAAGTGCCTTAAATGACAGAAATGTATCTTCTCACGGTTCTGGAGGCTGAGAATCTCAGATCAAAACTCTGTCAGGCTTGGTTTCTGGTGAGGCCTCTTTCCTTGGCTTACAGACATCTGCCTTCTCACTGTACCCTCCCACAGTCTCTCCTCTGTGCTTGCAGTGAGAGAGGTCTCTGGTCTCTCTTCCTTTTCTTACACAGTCACCAGCCTTACTAGATTAGAACCTCATTCTTATCACCTCATTTAACCTTAATTATAATACTTCTTAAAAGCTCACTCTCCAAGTCATGTTGGGGGTTAGGGCTTCAATGTATGAATTCTAGGGGGACACAATTTAGTCTATAACGGGAACCAGAGGTGTTGATTTGGTGCCCAGTGGAGACTCAGAACAGCGAATCAGGAGATGAAGACTCATAAGTACTTCTTTTCTTCCTTTTCTGATACTGACACAAAACTATGCATGATTGGGATCTGGGGTCAGCTGCCTGGATGCTCCTAACGTTCTCCAGCCCCTGGAATGCCCTTTACGTGCCATCTTCATGTGACTTGCTGGAGGCTCTCCAGCATGCTCTAGATACAGAAGGTTCAAGGTCTCACCAAGCCTTCTGGAGACTTACCCAGATTTGGGGATGGGGGATAGAGCCTTATGTTCCCGCTATTATCTCTTGTTACAAATTCCTGCTTTTCCTGAATCTTGGTGGCCTGTATTCTTTGGTGGCCTCAGTTCCTCTCTCTTCATTTCCCAAGGCACCAACAGCACAAGGATTTGATGAAAGTTTAGGGCCCAAGAGGAGTCCTATATGCTGCTCAGATTAGGCAATGACTTGCAACTAAATATCAGCTGTTCCTGCCCAGGGCCTTCTCATTCTGGCAGTGCCTGCTGCTGTGTTTTCTGACGCCTACACTCCACTTCTAGACCCTTCTGTTCCTCTTCTCATCCTCTAGACCCAGAGTCTTTTCCCCCTAGAACTGTCAGAACACCCGAGTTCCCATTACTTTACTGAACTGAGCCATTTAATTCTCTCATTTCCCACTCTCCTCTGCCTAATCCCAAGCCACCCAGACTACTGGACGGGGCCTTCATGTTTCCTGACCAAAAGGCCCATAAATGTTTTCTTAAGCCTATGTGCCACCTACATTTTTTTTTTTTTTGAGACAGGGTCTCGCTCTGTCACCCAGATGGCAGTACAGTAGCACAATCTTGGCTTACTGCAACCTCACCTTCTGGACTTAGGTTATCCTCCCACCTCAGTCTCCCACGTAGCTGGGACTACAGGCACACACCACTACACTCAACTATTTTTATTTATTTATTTTGTTGAGACCACATTTCGTCATGTTGTCCAGGCTGGTCTGGAACTCCTGAGCTCAAGCGATCTGCCTGCCTTGGCCTCCCAAAGTGCTGGGATTACAGATGTGAGTCAACACGACCGGCCACCCGCTACTTTGAACAATGCCTTTTCCCCTAGAATGTCAAAATTCTGTAAGAATTTCATTTTTGAAATAGTAATCTCTCCTCATGAAAAGTGCACATATATCAGACTTTGGAGGCATCTAATTTGCTGATACTTGCAACTCTTCTGTATTTCTGTACACACATGCCTATGTCTATATATACAAAATTAGTTCTTTAAATAAATAAAAATGGGTACGTTCTTTAAGAATCTGTTCCCATTTCTGTTGCACAAGCTTTAGAGGTGTGGAAGCGAAACAAGAACATATGGAAAAGGTATTTTGGGGTTTGGCACAGACATTTTGTAAGAAATTTCAAAGCACTGATGTCTCAAAGTGTTATTTGCAGAGTGGGGACTAGAACATGGGAACCAAGAGTTTCCATTTTGGTCACGTTGTAGCTATGCCAGGTCTTCAGAAAGCACAACCCGAGAGCTCCAGCCCTGCTGTTCCTTGCAGACGGTCCAGTGGTCCAGGCTCCCTGCTCAGCTGGGCTTTTTCTCATTAAACTCTTGTGGAGAGGGCACCCCTGGGCCCAGAAGAAAGATGATGTCCTCTACAATGGCCCCAGGATGCTTATTATGATTCCTCCTCAGTTTGGAGCAAGCCATGAATAATTTAGGGTGGCATTTCAACCCCTCGTCTCCACTGGCAGTTCAACAAATCCTCTTTCCCCCTCGTTCTGCCTTTGATCGTCCTGGGAACGTTTAATAAAGCATCTGGCACTGAGTTTGTGCCTCGGCGTTCCAGAAGCGCGACTGAAATGACCCCAGCACATGAGTGTGCATTGACTGGAGGCAGCATAAATACCATCTTGAAGTCAAGCCCTGGAAGCATGATGGACTTAGTGTGGGTACCCACACTCTGGAGGGACATTTGTAGCAACAGCGAGGCGGCCAGATAATGGCTCCATTGAACAGCCATTCAGGACCATAAATACATTTCCTCGAATAAATCTGCTGATGACCCGCGCGCTGACTTGACAGCTCAGCCAAGTGGTTTGCCCTAAATGTTGCAAGAGGCCCTACCGCGAATCCATCTACGTGGAGGGCCTCGGATAAAAAAATACAATTGGCGGGTCCTTTTCGGAAATGATTGTACAACATGAGAAAAGAGATGGGGACGAAAAATCTCGCAGGAGCAAGCATTTAATATCTAGCCAGTTGCCTCTACAAAGTCATAACTACTGCTTCAGGAAAAATTGGCCACAATTCACGTCCCAGACATGTGTTATGACAAATATTTTTGAGAAGACCAGAAAATAAAACAAAAAAATCCTCTGTGTTTTCTCTCAGATACATGATAAAGATGAGCGTGGACAATCGGATGCCGGTTTGTTACTCCTTTAGGGGATCAGGTTGTTTAAGATCCTTCAGAGTCTTCCCTTGGCTTTTGGGATAAAGTTTAAATTTCTTCCCATGGCAGAAGAGACACTTCCTGGTTCGACTGCATCCTCTTTGCCACAGGGAGTTTTTGTGATCTATTCTAACCTTAGAGAACCACCGGCAAATGACTCTTGTTACCTAGAGTTTTCTCCCCTTTCCCAGCCCCATCTCTCCTCACTTGGTGAAGCCTCATTTATCATTAGGAATTTCAATCCACCGGTGATTCCCTCTGTAAAATCTCCGTTGAGTGCCTTCTCCTACCCCAGCCTGATTGGATGTCCATCCGCCTCACTCCTCCAGACCCTGAGGGCGGCATGGGTTGTCTTGTGTAGTTTTCTTGCCTATCCTCCAGCTGGGAGAAGGGGCCACGTCCCTGTGCGGGATCATAGCAGGTGTTTGATGGCCATCTCTCCAACAAGAGACAGCACGAAGCTGGCTCCTACGGCGTGCCAAGCCCTTCACCTGCCTTATCTCCTAGTCCTCCCACCAGCCTTAGGGGGTGGGGACTAGTAATAGCCACACTTTTCAAGTCGGGGAGCTAGGCATAGAAAGCTTCAGCAACCTCCCCAAGGTCAGGCATGTGGCCAGTAAGTGCTGGGGCCAGGCCTGCACCAGAGCACCTGGACTCCTGGGCGAGTGAATAAACACCCAAGTCCAGGCATGCCAGGCAGACATCTTTCCTTTATTTCCTGAGAGTGGAGGGTAGAGAGGAGCCCGTAGGTTCTTGGTCACGCACACTGGAGCTTGGGTGAGCCTGATGCCCGTGTTTGGTGCCGGCAGGGCAGGCCAGGGCGGGGCAGGAGAGTGGGAGGGAGACGCTGCTCCTCCCCTTCCATGTCTTCTTGCCTCATGGACATCTTGTCAGCTCCTTGCTGTCAGGGGTAATAGTCACAGATGAGAGGAGGAGACACGGACTATGTATAGTCTTCAACTGTAAACAATACGCCCTACTTGTCCTTATCACTGCTACTCAAACATTAGCATCTTAGAAAAAATGCTTCGTCCCTCCAGACCTTCTTCAGACTGAAACCCTACCGCAGGGGCCTCCCGCTTGCACGGGGTCTCAGCCACAAATCATCAGAGGCAGCGGCTCCACAGCTGCCCGCTTCCGGGGTCTGACAACCCATCCTTTAGATCCAGGTCGGGAGGGAGGGAGAGGTGATCAAGAGGAATGGTGAGAACCAACCCCGGAGGGGACTGAGCTGGCAGTCAGCCTCCAGCAGAACTTTCCTTTGGTTGTCCAGAGAGAGCATGGCTGCTGGACGCCCACGCAAGCTGCAAACCGTGCCCGTTAGACTTGTCTAGTGCTGCAGCCTGGAACGGGGCTTGGGGCTGAGTGGGGCCTGTGTTTGCCTGTGGAAGGTAAGAAGGAAGGGAGAAGGGAAGGCAGGGAGAAAGGAGGGAGGGAGGAAGGAAAAAAGGCGGGGGGAAGAAGGGAGGGAGGCAGAAAGGAAGAAGGGAAGGAAGAAAGAAGGAAAGGGAAGATGTGGGAGGGAATCCAGACTCGGAGGCTAGGCAGACTGAAGTTTTGAAGAGGTGTGGCTTAGGCATGAGGGAAGAAGAGCCACCAGCCATGGTTAACTCAAGGCGGGCCCACATCTGAGGGTAGGCATCATGTTTAGAATGGTGAGTTTCATTTTCAACTTTTTTTTCAACGTTTCCTCTTTACCATAGTTTGATTTTGTAAGGCCTTGGATACATGTTAATTTTCCTGTCTGCAGGACTTGGATTTGATGGACGGACTAGTTGCCCCAGTGGGTCCTGAACCGCCCTTCCAGTGGCCTAGGGGCTCAGAGGCAGACCCCTTGACCTTAGTCCCAACTTGTGTCTACTCATTCAGCATCTCGTGGTTCAGAACTCCTTGGTTGCTGCTTGAAACATGAAGCTAGTTTACAACAGTTATGTTTTAATTTTAGGCTTAATTGCTTTTTGAATAGAAGAGAATGGTTCTGACATTACAGCATAGGTTCCAGAATTAGTTCACTGTAATTCAGTTCCCACAATTTTACCACAAAGGCCTCCTAATGAGATTAAATCTAAGCATTACACAGTTGCCCATTTATTATTTTTCCTCGGCATGCCCAGATAGATGGTGATGATTAACCTGAACTCTGATTATTTTACCACAATAAGGTCAGCTCACTGGGGGCTCATGGCCAAGACCCAGAAAATATCATAACTCACTCAAGATAAGGTCTATGTCATGGAGTAAATCACAAACCCTATAGTTAGAACAATCCTCCCATGAACACTGATGTTGACTTTCAGCCGTGTTCTTAGTCAGCTCTTGTACACAATGCGTTCTCTATTTGAAGGGTTTGCTGCTTTAATCCCAGACAATAGCGGCCATTCATTTACTCTCGCCCGCAGATGCCTTCTCGATACTGAAATTCCTTCACTGGAATCACCCTCTCATTGACCTAAATCATTCATTACAAAGTATTTCAGACAAGCTCTCGATAACCCTGGAGTAGAGGTGGCACCTGTCTTTCTTTCATTTATGAGGCCTTTCCACTCCAGAAAACTCCAGTCACCACTCAGAAAGATTTCTTTTCTCCTATGTTTACAATGAGCAGCTTTGCGTTTAGTAACAAAAACCTGAGACCACCAGATCTTTGGGTCTACTTATTTATCCAACAAGGTTGATGAGAGCTGGTGCGAGGAAGCAGGTGTTCTACATTCCCAGTGGGAGTGAAAGGGGATAGAACATTTCTGGAGAAAATTTTATAGTATGTAGCAAAAGCTTTAGAACAAAATCATCAATAAAATATTAATATTAAGTAATTAGCCATTACTATTAACTAACAACATTAAATAAATTATTAATTAATAGTTCTAAATTATTTATTCCAAATAAATGTATTTCAAGAAATTTCTTTTTTATGCTTAAAAACTCACATGTACAATATGCTTAAAAACACACCCAGGAATATTCAGAATGTCTCCCCCTGTGGTAAGTTTGCAAATGACTTTTCTTTGTTTTATTTCTACTTTCTACATGTAAAAAGGATGGTGCCGTATTACTTTTGTAATATAAAAAAGCAAACAACAGCCACAAAAAAAGAGGGAGGGGAAAGAAAAAGGAAAGAGAGCAGGAAAAGAAAGAGAGAATGAGAAGGAAAAAGGAGAAAAAGGCTGAATGATTGATTGATAGCTGGCGTAAAAAATAAATCTATAAGTGTAAAAGTCCTCAAATGTGGTCTATTTGTATACGCTGTAATTTGACCCATGCCGCTCCCCTGATAACATGGAGGGAAAGGGCGTTTATGTTTCATGCTTTCAGAGCCCATGAGCAATCTTACTGGGTTCTATGGGATCTTTGGTCCTTGATTTCTGTCCCATCACAACAAAGAAAACAGACCACGTGCTGGCTTTGACAGAACTGATTTAATTATATTTGCTTACGTGAGCCAGTCCGGGCTTGTGAATCACCACGCCTTCAGGGGTTGAAATACACCTGGCCTTTGATCACGGCAGAGTAAAAACTTCTCACACTCACATCCGCGTCCTGCGAAGAAGGTTCTGATGCGGGGGTTGATGGGAGTCCCTGAGGGCTCCTGGCACTGTCTTAACCTGCTCACTCCTGGTCTCGAAGAAATTCTACTCCTTAAATAATTTCTTCTAAGCAAGACTGGATCTTCTACTCCCTTTGGTGTTCCTTCAAAATTTGTCAGCATATCTGTAGGCATGCAATCTTCGTGTAGGTGTGCTAGACTGATGAAACATTTCTGCGTCTCATTTCTTCCACCCTGGGGATTGGTGAGGTGGTTGTTCTAACCATAACTTGCAAGAAGGTCAGGGGGAAGGTTTTCATACTCCTGCATGGCTTTGAAAACTGGGGAAGTTGGGGCACCTCATGCACTAAAGAAATAGAAACAAACATGAGGGCTCCCAAAGCCGGAATGTCTGAGCCACGGGAAAGAGGGTGGAGTATGGAGCTGTGGCGGGAACTTGCAATCTCCTGCGATCTGTTTTATTGACGTGGCAGCCTGCAGTGGTCCACACCCACCGTGGCAGCCTGCAGTGGTCCACACCCACCGTGGCAGCCTGCAGTGGTCCATACCCACCAGCAGGGATCCTTCTCTCCCAAGGAGTGCTTTACACATGTGACTGTCTGAAAATTATTGAAAACCATGTTTTGTTTGTTTGTTTGTTTTGTTTTTGAGACAGTCTCACTCTGTAGCCTAGGCTGAAGTGCGATGGCACGATCTCAGCTCACTGCAACCTCTGATTCAGGCTCCCAGATTCAGGCAATTATCCTGCCTCAGCCTCCCAAGTATCTGGGATTACAGGTGCCTGCCACCACGCCTGGCTACTTTTTGTATTTTTAGTAGAGGCAGAGTTTCACCATGTTGGCCAGGATGGTCCAACCTGCCTTGGACCTGACCTCAGGTGATCCACCTGTCTTGACCTCCCAAAGCGCTGGGATTACAGGCATGAGCCACCTCTCCAAGCCCATCTCTCTCTCTCTCTCTTTTTAATTTTTATTTATTTTTATTATTATTATTATTTTTTTTACGGGGTCTCGCTCTGTCACCTAGGCACAATCATAGCTTACTGCAGCCTTGACCTCCTGGGCTCAAGTGACTCTTCCGCCTCAGCCTCCTGAGTAGCTGGGACTACAGGTGTGTGCCACCACACCCAGCTAACTTTTAAAAAGTTTTTGTAGAGACAGGGTTTTGCCATGTTTCCCAGGCTGGTCCCGAACTCCTGGGCTCAAGCAATCTGCTCACCTCAACCTCCCAAAGTGCTGAGATTACAGGTATGGGCCACTGCATCGGGCCAAAAACCACCTCTTAATGGATAAACTTATTTCAATACCCATTAGAAGAGGAAGGCGTTTAAAAGTTATTTCAGTCTTTAAACGCTTATTTTTCCTGAGGGCTCCTGGCACTGTCTTAACCTGCTTACTCGTGGTCTCAAAGAAATTCTACTCCTTAAATAATTCTACTCCTTAATAAAACAGCAGACTTCTTACAGCTGGGATTACAGATATCAGCTCCTACACCCAGCCAATGCCTGTTTTTTAATTACAGTAATTCCTGTTAAGTTTCTGTAACTTGCGCTTCAGAGAGCCCTGTATAAATAGAAAGAGAAAAAGCTTGAAATCGTTGTCTGCCTGAGCAGAAATGTCTGGTACCTCACTGCCTGCAAGTCCGTGTGCTGTGGGTTGAATGGTGACCCCTACAAAATATGTCCACCTGGAACTTGTGAATGTGATCTTATTTGGGAAAACTGTCTTTGCAAATTAAGTTATGGATCTTGAGATGGGATCATCTAGATTATCTGGCAGGTCCCAAGTCCAGTGACAAGTGTGTCCTTATAGAAATAGGGGAAGACACAGGCAGAAGACAGAACACCCAAGAAGGCCACGTGAATGAAGTCAGAGGTGGAGACTGGGATGACACAGCTGCCACTAGAAGCTGGATGAGGCAAGGGAAGGAGTTCCCCCGAGCCCGCTGAGGGAACACAGCCCCACCAGCACTTTGATTTGGGGTTCTGGTCCCCAGAACTGTAAGAAAGTAAATTCCTATTGTTGTAAGCCACATAAGGTTTCTTTTCTTTCTTTCTTTCTTTTTTTTTTTTTTTTTTTTTTTTGAGTTTTTGTGCTGTTGCCCAGGTTGGAGTGCAATGGCACGATCTTGGGTCACTACAACCTCTGGCTCCCGGATTCAAACAATTCTCCTTCCTCAGCCTACTGAGTAGCTGGGACTACAGGCGCACACCACCACACCCTGTTAATATTTGTATTTTTAGTAGAGATGGGGTTTCACCATGTTGGCCAAGCTGGTCTTAAACTCTTGACCTCAGGTGATCCACCCGCCTCAGCCTCCCAAAGTGCCGGAATTACAGGTGTGAGCCACCCCGCCCGGCCCACAGCAGACTTCTTACAGCAGATCTAGGACATGAGCACACCTTGTCTTTACTCATTATCCATCCTCGTCAGCCCTCTGGTCACCTGGTAGCACTGGAAACAGTGAATTGATACCTGCCTATCATTCCAAAGAGCCCTTTTTCATTTAAAAAAAAAGAAAAAAAAGGTAGCTATTTTAGGAATGTGTGTCCTCAAATGCATTTCAGTTCCTCAAATTTGCCTGTTCAATGATTTTTTTCCTTTTAAATTTCTGAATCTCAGTTTCTTTCTCCCATTTCCTCTCTGCACACTTTCCACATTTCTGTGGCACTCTGACTTTTGACCTCGGGAGAACTCCCTAAACAGCAGAGGTGATGGGAGGGGACAGGCACTGTGCTTCCATCCGCCCAGCTACCCAGGAGCCATGCTTTTACCCGCAGTCCCATGACTGGCGTCCTCATCCGTATTTTACCCTTCTCCTAAAACCCAAGTGAGCACTGTGCTATTTTCTTGAATGTTCTCAACATGCAGGGAGCTGGGGTCCCTCTCCTAAGAAGCTTAGCAGCACTTCCCCACACTGATTTATGGATTTAGAGGTAACACTTCCAGTATCACCACCGGGATGGATTTTCTATTATCTCACATGGTTCAGCAGGGTTTTGCATGCTTGTCACTTCAGCAAAGAACACAGAAAGAGCAGAGAGGGCCATTCAACCTCAGCCCGATGGGGGAGAGGTAACGCAGACGAAGAGGCAAACCAGAGTATGAGAGGCAACAGGGAGGGGAGACTTGACGGTGTGTTTCAGTCATGGATCTAGTCCATTCTACAGGTAGCACCAGTCTGGCTCCGCCCAGTTATGTGTCAATTCATGTCCATTTATCTTTTTGTAGAGACGAGGTCGGGCTACGTTGCCTGGGTGGAACTCAAACTCCTGAGCTCAAGTGATTCTCCCGCCTCAGCCTCCCAAAGTGCTGGGATTACAGGCATCAGCTCCTACACCCAGCCAATGCCTGTTTTTTAATTACAGTAATTCCTGTTAAGTTTCTGTAACTTGCGCTTCAGAGAGCCCTGACTCCTGAGCTGAAGTTGCCGATGACATTCTGATTGTTCAATTTCTTGCAAATTAAATTTTGTCCTCGGCTGGGCGCGGTGGCTCACACCTGTAATCCCAGCACTTTGGGAGGCCAAGGCGGGTGGATCACCCGAGGTCAGGAGTTCGAGACCAGTCTGGCCAACACGGTGAAACCCCGTCTCTACCGAAAATACAAAAATTATCCAGGCATGGTGGCACATGCCTGTAATCCTAGCTACTTGGCAGGCTGAGGCAGGAGAATCGCTTGAACCCAGGAGGTGGAGGTTGTGGTGAGCCGAGATCACACCAGTCTGGGTGACAGAGTGAGACTCTGTCTCAAAAAAAAAAAAAAGGTTGTGCTCATAACTAGGAAGCAACAAAGCTAGGAGTAGTACCTGAGTCTTAGGACTTCTGATTCCCATTGCCACTAGACATAGAGCATATTTCACGTATTTCAGTTCATTTCATTTAGTAGAAGCAAGTCACAAAGAAGATGTGATCAAAAAGCTCAGTCAATGACAAACTAAAAAAATTCAGTTAAAAATAGACATTTAAGTCTTTAGTCCATCTTAAGTTGTTTTTGTATATGGCCCAATTTCATTCTTTTGTATATGGGTATCCAGTTTCCTCAATACCATTTATTGAGGAAACATCTTTTCCTGATTGTGTATTCTGAGCAGCCTTGTCAAAGATTAGTTGACCACATATGTGCAGGTTTACTTTTGGGCTATTCTTTTTTTTTTTTTTTTTTAATACTTTAAGTTCTAGGGTACATGTGCACAATGTGCAGGTTTGTTACATATGTATACATGTGCCATGTTGGTGTGCTGCACCCATTAACTCGTCATTTACATTAGGTATATCTCCTAATGCTATCTCTCCTCCCTCCTCCCTGCCCCCTCCCCGCACCCCACAGTAGGACCCGGTGTGTGATGTTCCCCTTCCTGTGTCCAAGTGATCTCACTGTTCAATTCCCACCTATGAGTGAGAACGTGTGGTGTTTGGTTTTTTGTCCTTGCGATAGTTTGCTCAGAATGATGGTTTCCAGCTTCATCCATGTCCCTACAAAGGACATAAACTCTTTTATGGCTGCATAGTATTCCATGGTGTATATGTGCCACATTTTCCTTTTTTTTTGTTTTTGTTTTTTATTGTTATACTTTAAGTTCTAGGGTACATGTGCACAACGTGCAGGTTTGTTACATATGTATACGTGTGTCACGTTGATGTGCTGCACCTATTAACTTGTCATTTATATTAGGTATATATCCTAAAGCTATCCCTCCCCGCCCCCCCACAATAGGACCTGGTGTGTGATGTTCCCCTTCCTGTGTCCAAGTGATCTCACTGTTCAATTCCCACCTATGAGTGAGACATGCGGTGTTTGGTTTTCTGTTCTTGCGATAGTTTGCTGAGAATGATGGTTTCCAGCTGCATCCATGTCCCTACAAAGGACACGAACTCATCCTTTTTTATGACTGCATAGTATTCCATGGTGTATACATGCCACATTTTCTTAATCCAGTCTGTCACTGATGGACATTTGAGTTGATTCCAAGTCTTTGCTATTGTGAATAGTGCTGCAATAAACATACGTGTGCATGTGTCTTTATAGCAGCATGATTTATAATCCTTTGGGTATATACCCAGTAATGGGATGGCTGGGTCAAATGGTGTTTCTAGTTCTAGATCCTTGAGGAATTGACACACTGTTTTCCACAATGGTTGAACTAGTTTACAGTCCCACCAACAGTGTAAAAGTGTTCCTATTTCTCCACATCCTCTCCAGCACCTGTTTTCCTGATTTTTTAATGATTGTCATTCTAACTGGTGTGAGATGGTATCTTATTGTGGTTTTGATTTGCATTTCTCTGATGGCGAGTGATGATGAGCATTTTTTCATGTGTCTGTTGGCTGTATGAATGTCTTCTTTTTAGAAGTGTCTGTTCATATCCTTTGCCCACTTTTTGATGGGATTGCTTATTTTTTTCTTGTAAATTTGTTTGAGTTCTTTGTAGGTTCTGGATATTAGCCCTTTGTCAGATGAGTCGATTGCAAAAATTTTCTCCCATTCTGTAGGTTGCCTGTTCACTCTGATGGTAGTTTCTTTTGTTGTGCAGAAGCTCTTTAGTTTAATTAGATCCGATTTGTCAATTTTGGCTTTTGTTGCCATTGCTTTTGGTGTTTTAGACATGAAGTCCTTGCCCATGCCTATGTCCTGAATGGTATTGCCTAGGGTTTTCTTCTAGGGTTTTTAATCGTTTTAGGTCTAACATTTAAGTGTCTAATCCATCTTGAATTAATATTTGTATAAGGAGTAAGGAAAGGATCCAGTTTCAGCTTTCTACTTATGGCTAGCCAATTTTCCCAGTACCATTTATTAAATAGGGAATCCTTTCCCCATTTCTTGTTTTTGTCAGGTTTATCAAAGATCAGATGGCTGTAGATGTGTGGTATTATTTCTGAGGACTCTGTTCTGTTCCATTGGTCTATATCTCTGTTTTGGTACCAGTACCATGCTGTTTTGGTAACTGTAGCCTTGTAGTATAGTTTCAGTTACTGTAGTTTCCAAGGGTCTACTACTGTAGACCCTTGTAGTATAGTTTGAAGTCAGGTAGTGTGATGCCTCCAGCTTTGTTCTTTTGGCTTAGGATTGTCTTGGCAATGTGGGCTCTCTTTTGGTTCTATATGAACTTTAAAGCAGTGTTTTCCAATTCTGTGAAGAAAGTCATTGGTAGTTTGATGGGGATGGCATTGAATCTATAAATTACATTGGGCAGTATGGCCATTTCATGATGCTGATTCTTCCTATCCATGAGCATGGAATGTTCTTCCATTTGTTTGTGTCCTCTTTTATTTCATTGAGCAGTGCTTTGTAGTTCTCCTTGAAGAGGTCCTTCACATCCCTTGTAAGTTGGATTCCTAGGTATTTTATTCTCTTTGAAGCAATTGTGAAAGGGAGATCACTCATGATTTGGCTCTCTGTTTGTCTGTTATTGGTGTATAGGAATGCGCGTGATTTTTGCACATTGATTTTATATCCTGAGACTTTGCTGAAGTTGCTTATCAGCTTAAGGAGATTTTGGGCTGAGATGATGGGGTTTTCTAAATATATGACCATGTCATCTGCAAACAGGGACAATTTGACTTCCAGCTTTTCTGCACTGCTTTTTCCCCATCTTTGTGGTTTTATCTGCCTTTGGTCTTTGATGATGGTGATGTACTGATGGGGTTTTGATGTGGGTGTCCTTTCTGTTTGTTAGTTTTCCTTCTAACAGTCAGGACCCTCAGCTGCAGGTTTGTTGGAGTTTGCTTGAGGTCTACTCCAGACCCTGTTTGCCTGGGTATCACCAGTGGAGGCTGCAGAATAGCAAATATTGCAGAACAGTAAATGTTGCTGCCTGATCCTTCCTCTGGAAGCTTCGTCTCAGAGGGGCACCTGGCTGTATGAGGTGTCAGTCTGCCCCTACTGGGGGGTGCCTCCCAGTTAGGCTACTCGGGGATCAGGGACCCACTTGAGGAGGCAGTCTGTCCATTCTCAGATCTCAAACTCTGTGCTGGGAGAACCACTACCCTCTTCAAAACTGTCAGACAGGGACATTTAAGTCTGCAGAAGTTTCTACTGCCTTTTGTTCAGCTATGCCCTGCCCCCAGAAGTGGAGTCTCCAGAGGCAGGCAGGCCTCCTTGAGCTGCCGTGGGCTCCACACAGTTCGAGCTTACTGGCCTCTTTGTTTACCTACTCAAGCCTCAGCAATGGCAGATGCCCCTCCCCCAGCCTCACTGCTGCCTTGCAGTTCAATCTCAGACTGCTGTGCTAGCAGTGAGTGAGGCTCTGTGGGCATGGGACCCTCTGAGCCAGGGGTGGGATATAATCTCCTGGTGTGCCATTTGCTAACACCATTGGAAAAGCGCAGTATTAGGGTGGGAGTGTCCTGATTTTCCAGGGACCATCTGTCACAGCTTCCCTTGGCTAGGAAAGGGAATTCCACAATCCCTTTGACTTCCTGGGTGAGGCAATGCCCTGCCCTGCTTTGGCTCATGCTCCGTGGGCTGCACCCACTCTCTGACGAGCCCCAGTGAGATGAACCTGGTACCTCAGTTTGAAACGTAGAAATCACCTGTCTTCTGTGTTGCTCATGCTGGGAGCTGTAGACCGGAGTTGTTCCTATTCGGCCATCTTGGAACCTCCCCCTTCTCCATTTTTGGACTATTCTGTTCCATTGGTCTATGTATGTATTTCTTTCTTTCTTTTCTTTTTTTTTTTTTTTGAGACAGTCTTGCTCTGTTACCCACGCTTGAGTACAGTGACTGGCTTTCTGCTCACTGCAAACTCTACTTCCCAGGTTCAAGCAATTCTCCTGCCTCAGCCTCCTGAGTAGCTTGGATTACAGGCATGAGCCACTATACCTGGCTAATAATTTTTGTATTTTTAGTAGAGGTGGAGTTTCACTGTGTTGGTCAGGCTGGTCTTGAACTCTTGACCTCAAGTGATCCACCCACCTCGGCCTCCTGAAGTGCTGGGATTGCAGGTGTGAGCCACCGTGCCTGGTCTATGTGTCTATTTTTATGCCAGTACCATATCGTTATGATTACTGTAGCTTTGTAATATAGATGGAAATCAGGAGGTATGATGCCTCCAACTTTGTTTTTCCTTCTCAAGTTTGCTTTGGTTATTGGGGGGCTTTTTAACTTCCAGGCCACGAAAGTTAAAAAGGAGACCTTGGAGAGCCAGCTGGATATGTGAGTCTGGAGTTCAAGAGAGAGAACCCAGCTGGAGATACAAATTTGAGCGTGGTCAGACTACAAGTGGCCATGTAAAACCACAAGATTGGATCTGATTACCAAGTGTGGACAACAGGGCCAAGGATTGAGCCCAGGACATTCTAGTATTATAAGAGAAGGAACCAGCAAAAGAGACTCTATTTTGTTTTTGTTTTTGTTTTTGTTTTTGAAACGGAATCTCACTCTGTCACCCAGGCTGGAGTGCAATGGTGGGATCTCAGCTCACTGCAAACTCTGCTTCCCAGGTTCAAGCAATTCTCCTGCCTCAGCCTCCTGAGTAGCTGGGACATGCCACCATGCCAGCCTAATTTTTTGTGTTTTAGCAGAGACAGGGTTTCACCGTGTTGCCCAGGCTGGTCTCAAACTCCTGAGCTCAGGCAATGTGCCCACCTTGGCCTCCCAAAGTACTAGAATTATAGGCGTGAGCCACTGCGCCCAGCTGGGAGACTCTTAATATTTTCCTGGGATTGCCATAATAAAATGCCACAAAGTGGGTGACTTAAAACAACACGTATCTCTTGTCTCACAAGCTGGGAGGCTAGAATCTGAAATCAGGAGTCAGCAGGGTTGCCTCTTCCTCAGGGCTGTGGGGGTGTCTGTTTGAGCCTCTCTGCAGCTTCTGACAAGGGCCGGCAAGGCTCTGCGTTCCTTGTCTCATAGACGCCTCTCCAGCCCTGGCCTTCGCCGGCTCTGGCAGCTTCCCTGTGTTTTCTCTTTGAGTCTGCACCTGCTGTCTTCTCATAAGGACACACACATGTGCTCCAGTGTGCCCTCATTGTAACTGATTCCATCTACAATGACCCTATTTCCAAATAAGGTCACCGTCGAAGGAAGTGGTGTGATGGACTTTAACAGAGCTTTCTGAGGGAACACGGTTCACTCCGGAACAGAGACCGAGATGCAGCTGCCAAAGAAACGCTCTGGGCTGGAATGTAAGTGAAGAAAGTGGCTGGAGTGCTGCCGCTGGGTTAACTCAGGAGAGAGCTGAAATGACCCATTTCAGGGGACCCGTGGGACACAAACCTGATGGGCACAAGTTCCTGAGGGAAATGGAGAAGAGAAATTGGGAACTGCAAATACAGAAAAGTTGTTTGAGGAGTTGCTGTAAAGAGAGGGAGAAAAATAGGGTAGCGGCTGGAGCAAGACGTGGCGCCAAGAGAGGGTTTGTTGTTTCGGGGAGGGCCCTCAGCCCACGCGGACGGCTGAGAGCCAGAACAGAGCGGAGAGTGGAGGATGCCAGAGAGAAGGGGGAGGATTGCTGAGGGGAGACGATCTGTGCTCAGGGAAGGGGTGGTTTAGAAACGGCAACCACAGGCTGGGCGCGGTGGCTCATGTTTGTAATCCCAGCACTTTGGGAGGCCGAGGCAGGTGGATCACGAGGTCAGGAGTTCGAGACCAGCCTGACCAACATGGTGAAACCCTATCTCTACTAAAAATACAAAAATTAGCCAGGCATGGTGGCCTGTGCCTGTAATCCCAGCTAACCTGGGAGGCGGAGCTTGCAGTGAGCCGAGATCACAACACTGCACTCCAGCCTGGGCGACAGAGCAAGACTCTATTAAAACAAAAAAAAAAAAAAAAAAAAAAAAAGAAGAAGAAAGAAAGAAAAGAAAAGAAAGGGCAGCCACAGTCCCATCACCCTAACAGGAGGGCCAGCAGAGCCTGGAGACCGGTCTATTGACTGTAGGCGGGGCCAGGAGGCACACGTGTTGGGAGGGGTAGTGCTTGTGTTCCTTCTCTTCCAACTGCCCCCTGCTCGCAGTGGATGAGGGAGCAAAGGCCTGGGATTCTTCAGCAGCCCAAAGATGGGTGGAGGGAGAAGTACAAGATTCCCTAAGTCACAGGGTTAGGAAGGAGCCACATTGGCGTTCTCGTTTTCTGTTGCTCAGTATGCGGCTTTGCACATTGCACCACTTTGCCTTGTCCCCACGAAACGAAGATGCTCAGCTGAAGCCCTCCCAGAACCCACTATCCTGGTGATCGGACGCTCTAGTCCCCTGGGAAGGCCGGGCCGGCATAGGGCAGGCAGCAAGCTCCGAGCCGCAGGCCGCTCCCTGCACCAGCTCCCACCCGTTGAGTTGCGCACTCATCCGGAGTCAGAGGTGTTTGATTCCAAATTTATTTATTTATTTATTCTTTGGGATTGATTTGTAACTTAGTTAAATATCACATAAACTGGTTAAATAGGAAGGGGAATAAAGGGTTGCTTCTATGAAAACTCTTTTGGATGCTTTAGAAAAACTAGATGAAGATGAGCAGTTCAAAGCCGCCCCTCCATTAGGTGTCAGTGAGACAATGAGGAAAGGCTGGGGGAAATCCTAAGAATCTTGCCGTGTTCTGCACCGAACTCACGCAAGTGCCTTAAGTTGGACTCCACTTCAGAGGAGCCCAGAGTGGAGCGGGGGGATGCTGTGTTCAGGAGTGGTTCCCGCACAAAAGAGGAAGTGGTGCTGCAGCGGGAGGCCCCGTTCTCAAAGAACACGCCTGGTCCGACTTCACAAGATTCGTGGATCTCTTTGAAAGGAAAACAATATGATTAAGGTGAACATGTATCCTTTTCCTTGACTCTGTATTGTAAGAGACCATTTCCATTAAATGACTATCAACGCTGATCTTGTCTGATAGAGGGCTTCTTTCTACTCGGAAGTCATTCACGCCTTGTCTCCCTTTTGAACGGGAGTTGCACACCTCAGCAGTTGCCGTGGGCTCACCGCATCCTTTAACCATCCTTGGCTGTCACTTGCCTCGGAGTCAAGCCCACATAATTTTTGACACTGAGATCACAAACTTAGATGCTTACAGGGGCCAGGCAGGTACCGGAAATGAGTCAAGTGGGGCAGCAAAGAGAAAAATGAATCCAGACACACTTTCCTTTCATTTTAAGTGTGTAGGAATACTCTTGATGCCTACATGTCAATACACTTTTTTCTGTGTGTGTGTGTTTTTTAAATAAAAAAATGTGCTTCTCCCACATATCTTTTGTTTTTCTACTTTGTCTCAAGACATGGGTGCTGCTAAGCCAGGGCAGATCCAGGTTTTGTAGGGCCTGCAGCAGTCACAATTTCGGGGTGTACTTTAAGAAAAGAAATGCAGTATTGGCTGGGCACGGTGGCTCACACCTGTAATCTCAGCACTTTGGGAGGCTGAGGTGGGTGGATCACAAGGTCAGGAGTTCGAGACCAGCCTGACCAACATGAGGAAACCCCATCTTTACTAAAAATACAAAAATTAGCCGGGCGTGGTGGTGGGCACCAGTAATCTCAGCTGCTCATAAGACTGAGGCAGGAGAATCGCTTAAACCTGGGAAGTGGAGCTTGCAGTGAGCCGAGATCGCGCCACTGCACTCCAGCCTGAGTGACAGCCTGTGCAACAGAGCAAAACTCCATCTCAAAAAAAAAAAAAAAAAAAAAAGAATAAGAAAAGAAAAGAAAGAAGTGCAGTATTCAAGCTTCCTCCAAGCCGTTCAAGTGCATTTAAACTGTTCGGGCTTGTGCTGAGCCGCACAGGTGAGAAATCAAAAGAACTCTTGTGTGAAATTCACTGATGAATATGTGCAGTTTTGTTCCTGGAAATACTTGTTTCTCTGGGTTATTTCACCGTGTTGGGATAACTTTGCATGCTGATCTATCCGGAACTGCCAGACTTCGTCGGGACAGCAGATGCATCAGCTACGCTAAGGCCTGATCCGAGACTTTGGATGCATAGAGCATGTGCAACTTCACGCACGGATGCACTTCCCATTCGAAGTACTGCTGAGATTTGTGCCCTCAAACACGGGGATTTTGATAAGTTCTATTTCACACCATTTCCCATAAAAAAGAAATATGGTCCATTTACTATGGTGTACTATGTGTTCTGAAGGATATTTCAAACGGGCGAGACCTTTCATCTTGACGAGGTGTTAATGAGAATGGAATCTTCTGCCTACAGTTTTATATATCTGAGGTTGGAAGATTTTCCACAGGCCAGCATCTGGTTCTGCACACTTCAAACCTTGTGTCTGTCACACTGTTACCAGAAAGGGGTCCCAATCCAGACCCCAAGAGAAGGTTCTCGGACCTTGCACAAGGAAGAATTCTGGGTGAGTCCACAGAGTAAAGTGAAAGCAAATTTATTAAAAAAGTAAAGGAATAAGAATGGCTACTGCATGGACAGGGCAGCGGCTTGAGCTGCCCACTGATTACACTTACAGTTATTTCTTGATTATATGCTAGATAAGGGGTTGATTATTCATGAGTTTTCTGGGAAAAGGATGAGCTATTCCTGGAACTGAGGGTCCCTCCCCTCTTAGACCATAGAGGGCAACTTCCTCACATTGCCACGGCATCTCTAAACTGTCATGACGCTGGTGGCAGTGTCTTTCAGCATGCCAATGCACTATAATTAGCATATAATGGCAGTGAGGACAACCAGAGGTTACTGTTGTCACCATTGTGGTTTGGTGGACTCTGACCAGCTTCTTTGCCACATGCTTTTTCATCAGCAAGGTCTTTGTGACCTGTCTCTTGTGCCGACCTCTTATCTCATCCCGTGACTAAGAATGCCTAACCCCCTGGGAATGCAGGAGGTCTCAGCCTCATTTTACCCACCCCCTATTCAAGATGGAGTTGCTGTGGTTCAAGTGCCTTTGACAGCACTACTTGTGGAGTTCTGGGGCCAGCCCCCGTGGCCACATTCACCCTGCCATTGCACCACACCCAGCGTCATCAGGCAGGCCGTGATGCCGGGCACATCAGCAAGGTAGGGAGTGGGAGGGTGAGCAAAAACCTGATGCATGGAAATAACTGTCAACCACAGAGACGTTGCCCCTAACCTCAATTAAATGTAGCCCCATTCAATTTCTCCTTAGTCAAATCCCCCAAAATCAGATGCTCCAATGCTGACCCCCATGAGGGGAAGGAGGGTGAGGGGAAAGATAGGGAGGGACGAGAGAGTAGCCATGACTGATTGCAAAGTATCCTACTCACCAGTTTTACAAAAAACGTGACCAATTTGTGAGCAAATTGCTAGGGCCCCTCCCAGGGTCTGGAATGGACTCCTGCAGGTGCAGGGCCCTGAAACTTACTTACATTAGCATCATGCCAGTCTGCCTCTGGCACAAAGAGATGGTTTCCTGCCATAAGAACATTGGCTAAGGCGTCCAGCAAGACCGCGGACTCACATAGGTTTCTGGCCCTCTGCCTCCAGACCGACCACGCAGAGAAGTGTGGATTAGAGGAACTAACGAAAATAGCACGTTCTCTTTTTTCCCATTTCTCAAGGTGCTGTGGAATAATTATTGCTTGTCCCCATCCACCACAGAAATCTGCAGCAGCAGCCCAGGCCACTGGCGCCAGTGCCTGGGACACGGATATCAGGGCAGGACAGGATCAGGAGAGGAAAGGGATGGAGGCAGAGGAACGCAGATGGGCTTGACCACTGTGCTGGGTGTTGTGCCACTCAGCATTGTCTCCTCCCTGTCACTTATTTCCAAGAGCCTAAAGGCTAGACAAGAGGAAAGGCGTTGTCTGGTGGAGTGGCAGCTGTGTTAGGGTCCTCTAGAGAAACAGAACCCCAGGCTATCTGTGCATAGAGATGAGGCGATCTACTGTTTGGCTCACGGGGTTATAAGAAGGAGGCCGAGAAGTGTCATGATCTGCTCTCTGCCGGCTCGAGATCCAGGAATGCCGGTGGTGCAATTCGGTCTGAGGCTGAAGCCCTGAGAACCCAGGAAGGGCTCTAATACTAGTCCCACAGTCCAACCCTGGAACCAGGAGCTCTGATGTCCAGGGACAGAAGAAGATGGATGTCTCAGTTTAAGCAGAAAGAGAGAGAGAGAATTCACTTTTCTTCTGCCTTTGTGTTCTATCCGGGCCCTCGGGAGATTGCGTGATGCTCATCCACATTGGAGAAGGGGCTCTTCTTTACTCAGTCCACCGAGGCAGATGCCAATCCCTGCTGCAGACAGCCTCGCAGACACGCCCAGAAATAATGTTTCACCAGCTCTCTGGGCGTCCCTTAGCACAGCCAAGTTGACATATAAAATTAACCATCACAGCAGCACACAGGGGTGGTCAATCAGGAGCTCTGTGGTCCTGTGTCTCCCCACCCTGCTCCTTAGCTTCCCAAGAGCCACCTCCACTAGGATCTGGCCCTCAGCCCCAACGGGCGGCCCCTGACGGAGTGGCCAGAACCCCCGGGAAACATGAGCTTAGAGACCAAAGTCACTAGGCACCCCGGGGTACATTCTCATGAAAAAAAAAAAGCCAGAAAGTGGAACAACACATACCATCTAAAGCGGAGTTACTGGAACAGGCTGACTAGGACTTTAACATATTTATTATTTGCATTTATTTTAATAGAAAAGGAAGGTATTAATCATATAAAACAGGAACAATAAGTCATTATTTATTATTATTTTATTTTATTTTATTTTTGAGATGGAGTCTTACTCCATCGCCCAGGCTGGAGCGCAGTGGCGCTATCTTGGCTCACTGCAACCTCCACCTCCTGGGTTCAAGTGGTTCTCCTGCCTCAGCCTCTGGAGTAGCTGGGACTACAGGTGTCCACCACCACACCCAGCTATAAGCCATAATTTTGAAAGAAATAAGGGTTGGGTGCAGTGGCTCACGCCTATAATCCCAGCACTTTGGGAGGCCAAGGGGGGGTGGATCACAAAGTCAGAAGATCGAGACCATCCTGGCTAACACGGTGAAACCCCATCTCTATTCAAAATACAAAAACTAGCTGGGCATGGTGGTGGGGGCCTATAGTCCCAGCTACTCGGAGGCCGAGGCAGGAGAATGGCGTGAACCCGGGAGGCGAAGCTTGCAGTGAGCCGAGATCGAGCCACTGCACTCCAGCCTGGGCGACAGAGCGAGGCTCTGTCTCAAAAAAAACAACAACAAAAAAGAAAAAACAAAGAACTAAGTAGAACTATTAAGTGTGACTGCATCTAGTTGAAATAAAGGCTCAGTAGACGCAGCGTAAGGGTTTGACGTCAGTCAAGGTGCAGTGACGGGCACTGTGGGAGCTTCCACAGGCGGCACAGGCCGCTGGACTGGACTCCTCCGCTGCTATGGGTGGCAGCCACTGGGCAGGTGGCCCCTGCTATCGTAACACCTCGGAATCTTCCACAGGAGCCAGAAATCTGCTCACCTGGCTTTTGTTGTTGCTGTGGTTTTATTTGTTTTAATGTGAATTCTCCACAATTTTAAATGTTGGCTCGATTATTAAAGAAAAAACTGGACAAAGCAAACAAGGCACATCTGAGGGCCAGCATCACAGGTGGACTGCTGGCTTGCAAACTCCTCTGCACACCATTCTGTTGGGACATTCTCATGAGCCCAGTTGATTCATGACGTCTGAGCTGCTTAGAGTTCACATGATAATTCTTTTTCACACTGAGGATCAATTACAGCATGAATTAAACCAAATGTGGCATTAGCTACCGAGCTAACACACAACAGACTACCACCGTGTAACACCTTATATGTGACAGAGGCCTTACATGCCTTATTTCATCTAATCCCACAACATCCCTCCAAGAGATCTGTCTCCATTTAGTGTGAGCGGAGGCTCAGAGAGACTGAAATCAGAGCTGCACAGCTGTGTGCGGTGACACTGGGTCCTGCACGAGGGACAGACATGCTGAGACACAATGACCTCTGCCCTGGAGGTGACAGCAGGACCTGGTGCTCCCACCCTCTGTGTCCCCAGTGAATCAAACACATATTATAGTTTTTCTCTCAGGCCTCAGGTGTTGATCCAGATGGTTTGAAATGCTCACTTCCTACCCTGTAACAAAATTGTAAAAGTCATTAAGAAATTTCTTAATGCATAAAAACTTCACTTACCTATCATTATTGCTGGAAAAAAATTCCAAGAAAGTGGGCCCTGCCCATGAATATCAAGGAGGACATTTTGAACTGCCTGCACCAGAAATGCTGACACAAGGGGGCTGCGAAATCAGCAAATCTATGTCCCCGGAGCCTTCAAGGTGGCTGGCTCTGTGGGGTGCAGTTTCGTCAGGAACCCACTTCTCTCCACCTCTCCACTCTGCCATCCCCAGAGCTGACCTCCTCCTTGGAAGCGACAGTTGTGTGTATCACATCCAGGCCAAGAAAGGGGCTGTCTTTTCTCAGGGATCCTTCTAGACCTGATGAGACATTTCCCTGAAGCCCCGGGCGTTCTCATTTCCTGTTAGACAGAAAGGGGTCCCAGTCCATTCTGGAACCCATCACCAGGAGACGGGGAGTAGGCTTCTCTCAGGCTAGATGGGCCCGGCCTGACTGGGGTGAGGTTTGTTGGCCTCCCCGGGGACACATATTCGGGGAGTGTGGATCACAATGAGGTTGGGTGGGGACAGAGAATTTTCAGGGAGGCCTCAAGGGGCAATGGGAGCTAGACAGGCAACACACATGTCCCCACACGTGTTGTGTGTACTCTGCATGAGTTCTGTGATGGCCATGAGTGATGTTATTTCAGTATTGCACATGGCATGGTCTGGTGCAGTGGCTCCCACCTGTAATCCCGCACTTTGCAAGGCCCACTCAGGAGGATTGTCTGAGGTGAGGAGTTTGAGACCAGCCTGGACAACATAGCAAGACTCCATCTCAAAAACAAACAAACAAAACAAAACAAAAAACATTAGCTAGGCATGGTGGTGCGTACCTGTAGTCCCAGCTACTTGGGAGGCTGAGGCGGGAGAATGGCTTGAGCCCAGGAGTTTGAGGGCTTCCAGGCCCTGCAGGAGAGGCTGTAGTGAGCTGTGATTGTGTCACTGCACTCCAGCCTGGGTGACACAGTGAGACTGTCTCAAATTAAAAGAAAAAAAAAAAAAAAAGGATTGTGTATGGCGTCCTGTCTCAACTACAGACACTGAAGGACTTTTCAGTGTAGTGGATGCCAGGGATTGGCAAAACAAACGTGTGTGGAAAGAGGGCAAAGTGAATAGTGATTTAAGGTGAAAACTGTTTCAAAAAAATAAAAATATACAATGCTCACTTCACAAATGCAACTTCGGCAAAGGATACACTCTAGCGAAATGGGTCCATTTCTCCTCCTCTCCAGCCAGCTCCTGCACGAGGCTGGGGACCCACAGGCTGTGTCCCAGACCTTGCCCTCACTGTCCAGTCGGCCTGCCAATGCGCAGCACAGGACCCAGCATGGCTGGGGAACCACACGTTGCCTGGAGAGAGGCACAGACACAGTGGGAGAACTGGAGGAAGGGACAGAATGAAGCTGGGTCTGATTTCTTACACAGAAAATGGGGTTTGTGGCCAGGCGCAGTGGCTCACGCCTGTAATCCCAGCACTTTGGGAGGCTGAGGTGGGTGGGTCACCTGAGGTCAGGAGTTCAAGACCAGCCTGGCCAACATGGCGAAATTCTGTTTCTACTAAAAATACAAAAAAAAAAAAAAGGCCAGGCGTGGTGGGGCACACCTGTAATCCCAGCTACTCAGGAGGCTGATGAGAATTGCTTGAACCTGGGAGGTGGAGGTTGCAGTGAGCTGAGATCCTGCCACTGCAATCCAGCCTGGGTGACAGAGGGAGACTATCTCAAAAAGAAAAGAAAGAAAATGGGTTTGTGCCTGTCATGTAACCTTGAATGGCTGTGGCAGCAGCCGCGCTCCCAAACCTTTGCTGGAGAAGGTTCTATTTGACTGTGGTCAGCTGTGGCCCCAGATCTGTGAGCAACCCTGCCGGGGCCAGAGGAAGAGGCATTCCGTGTAGAAATGTGATCATGGTATCTCCCTGCCAGGTCAGTATATCCGTGTAGAAATGTTACTGCCTCAGTGGTTCGAGGAGGAACAAGGAGGCCTGGAGATGTCTCCATCCTCAAGACCGGCGGGGTGACTGGGTGGCTCCGGTGGGGGAGAGAGTGTGGAGGGGAGAGAGGAGGGGGCCGTCAGGACACATGGGCTGGGGGTCAGGGGGCTGTAGTCAGCCGTGTGCCCCAGAGCAGAAGTCCCCTGCTAGGTAGAGTCAGGACCAGGGCCGACTCGCACCGACGCCTCCAGGGCGCCAAGAGCTTCAAGCAAACAAGGCTGGAAGCAGCAGCTGCGCTGAGGGCCCTGCAGGAGGGAGGGCGGGAGCCCAGGGCCTGGGCGGGGGTTGCACGCGGCCTTTCCCAGGGGAGGAAAAGAGGACTAAAAGCCACGTGCGAGGCCACCACCAGGTAGGGGGGCGCGGGGAGAAGGTGGTGGCTGTGGGAGAAGCGGGGGCGTAGCCACGCGAGCAGGGTGGGCTCCGGGGCAGGGCCGGGTGGGGTTCTCGATCCTCCGGGTGCAGCCAGACCTGGCGGGGCAGCGGGAGCGCCAGTGAGAGGCGAAGGGGGCCTGTGAGGCAAGGGGGGCTTCCAAGCCCTGAGCATCTCAAGAAAACCACCATGAAGCCCCACACCCAGGTGCCAGGCGCAGAGGCCAAGAGGGTTCTGGGGACAGGAGCGGCTGATCTCCCTCAGGGGACAGAACCGCCTGCTGTGCCGCCCGGGAGGGGACAGGGACCCACCCTGGCCTGGGGCCCACAGAGCCCTGAGGACCAGGAGCTCGCCCCTGCGCCCAGCAGGAGGAAAGGAGCGGAGGAACACCCTCCTGGGCACCTAAAGCTGGAATTGACTGAGTACTTACTGGATAGAGACCGGTTTAAACTGAGAGAGACTGTTAAAACTGGAGCAAAGTGAAAAGCTGTTATCCAGATAATATAAGTTCTGTTCCTTGGGTGGGCCTGAAGAAGACTGGGTCAATTATGAAAATAGAGACAAAGCCATATTTCCTTTACACACTTTAGTTATCTGCTATTAATACCGACATGTGGGCCGGGCGCGGTGGCTCATGCCTGTAATCCTAGCACTTTGGGAAGCTGAGGTGGGGTGATCACTTGAGGTCAGGAGTTCGAGACCAGCCTGGCCAACACGGTGAAACCGTGTCTCTACTAAAAATACAAAAATTAGCCGGGTGTGGTGGCGGATACCTGTAATCTCAGCTACTTGGGAGGCTGAGGCAGGAGAATCACTTGAACCCAGGAGGCGGAGGTTTCAGTGAGCCTGTTGTGCCACTGCACTGGGCAACAGAGTCAGACTACCTCAAATAAATAAATAAATAAATAAATAAATTAAAGTAAAAGCTGTGAATGCCCAACAAATTAGCTTTTTTACAAAAATAAGTGTATACATATCTTATCGCTACTTTTTTAAATTAAACAATATATTGTGGATATTCATCAAAGCCAACACTTACAGATCCATCACCTTTTAAAACTGTTCCAGAGACTTCCATGATACAATTTTAATCTCATCAGTCCTTTATGCATGGAGGTTTAGATGAGGCTTATGTTTTCCCTTTTACAAAGTAATTCTGCAATGAACATCCTTGAATAGTGATCTTTGTAAGAATGTCTTCAGAATCAATTTCTAGAAGTGGAAATTGTGGGAACAAATGATATGTATATTAAATTCTGAGAGGTACTTGGGACATCTTTTGATACTGGTGGAGGCTTTGGGAAGTTATTTAGAGAAGTGATGATGGACGGTCAGGCCTGGGGCTGTGTGGGGAAAGGAAGTATTCTCCATTATTCAGAATGTTCCTCTCCAAGAATTGGAGCATTGTAAGTTAAAAGTCTAATGAATTATAAGTGGCATATTTACAGAATTTACACATTTCTAAATCCCAAACTGGATTTATAATATGATAGCAATATAGGAGTTTTAAGTTAAATTACATTTTATATTAAGTTAAATTTCCTCAAAAACCCAGCACAGAATGTTTCCATAGGGCCAAGTTTGGCAAGAGTCTTTGGCATATAATCAATCAAAGAAAAAATAGATAAGTTGGACATCATCAAAATCAAAACCTTTTGTGCTTCAAAGGACACCATGAAAACAGTGAAAAGAAACTAACTAGTAGGAAATGTTTGCAAATTACATATCTGATACAGGGGTTGCATTTAAAATATGTATAAATAATTATTCCAACTCAATAATAAAAAGACAACCGAATTTAAAAATGGGCAAAGGATCTGAATAGATATTTCCCCAGAGAAGATGTACAAATGGCCAACAGGCATATGAAAAAGTCCTCAACATCATACATCCTCAGGGAAATGTAAATCAAAATCGCCGTGAGAGACCAGCGCACAGTGACGAGGACGGCTAGAAGAAAGAAGACACATAATAACAAGTACTAGTGAGGATGGGGGAAATGGAAACCCGCATACACTCTGGTGGGAATGCAAAATGGTGTAGTCACTTTGGAAAACAACTTGGTGGTTCCTCCAAAGGCTAAACATAGAGCTCCCATATGACCCAGAGGTTCCACTCCTAGGCATACACCCAAGAGAAATGAAAACATACGTCCACCCGAAAACTTGTACATAAAGGTTCATAGCAGCATTCTTAATAATAGCCAAAAAATGGACACAGTTCAAAAGATCAGCAACTGATAAGTGGATTAAAACAATGTGGTCTCTTCATATAACACAGTATTATTTTGCCATAACAAGGAATAGAGCACTGTTACAGGCTGCAACCTGGATGAACCTTGAAAACATTATGCTAAGTGAAAGAAGTACAAAGATCACGTATTGTACCATTCCATTTATATGTAATATCCAGAACAGGAAAATCTACAGAGACAGAAAGTGGATTCATGGTTGCCTAGATGTGGGGGTAATGGGAAGAGGATGAGGGAGTGAGGGCTAAAGGGTCTGGGTTTCTTGGAAGGGCGATGGAGATGTTTTAAAATTGGTTGTGGTGATGGTTGCACAGCTCTGTGACATGTAAAAGCCATCGAATTGAATACTTCAAATGGATGAATTGTATGATGTATGAATTAGAACTCAATAACGCTGTTCCCAAATAGTCTTTCTTTCTTTCCCTTTTTTTTTTTTTTTTCTTTTTTTTGAGACAGAGTCTTGCTCTGTCACCCAGGCTGGAGTGCAGTGGTGCGATCTCAGGTCACTGCAACCTCTGCCTCCCAGGTTCAAGCGATTCTCCTGCCTCAGCCTCCGAGGAGCTGGAATTACAGGCGTATGCCACCATGCCCGGCTAATTTTTGTATTTTTAGTAGAGACACGGTTTCACCATGTTGGCCAGGCTGGTCTCGAACTCCTGACCGCAAGTGATCCTGCTGCCTCGGCTTCCCAAAGTGTTGGGATTATAGGCATGAGACACTGTGCCTGGCCCAAATAGTCTTTTGACGGGGACCTAATCATAATACAATGGGGAAAGGAGAATTGGTGATTGCTGTTTCCAGAAGCCCCCAACTTGCACCAGGATTGTTGCTAACGAGCTTCTCAGCTGTCAGACTTCAAAAATCCCAGATATGAGGTTGTTGCTCATTCACTTCCTCCAGCATAACTCCTTTCCATTCCACACAGCAAATGCCAGCCCAGGCAGACCAATTGTCCGAGAGAAAGTAGGGGACATCTTAGCCTTCTAATTCACATGGAAAATGTCCTGCCTCCCTGTTGTCAATTCCTGCCTGGCACTACGTGCAGCAGAGATGAGAAAAGCCACTTCCTTTGCATTCATCTGGACTGCCATGCTTGGAGAACAGAGGAGCAGGCATTCTGGCTGAGGGAGGTATGCAAACATGATGTGCCAGTCAGAGACAAAGTGACCTGGCAAACGAATGCTCTGACAGCGCGCATCCCTGACCACGTCCCAGGGATCCGAACATTTGGGTTGTTGTCCTTCTAAAGAGACACACATCTGCTTTTGAAAACTGTGCTTTGTAAATGATGAACTTGAGCAACGCAAAGAAAGGACCTAGTGAACATTTAAATTCAACTTATTTCCTTTTAGGCTATCTTGTAATGTTTGTAGAACACTTAAGCATTTAAAAATATGTAGTTACATGCAGCATGCGTGTGCTGCTTTTACATTCTGTCATTGCTTAAATATTCCAATCTTGGTGCATCAAAAAGGTCCTTTCCTTGTCATTTTCTTTCCTCTTTTTTCTTTTGGTTTTTTTTTTTTTTTTTTTGGGATGGAGTTTCGCGCTTGTTATCCAGGCTGGAGTGCAATGCTGTGATCTAAGCTCACTGCAACTTCCACTTCGTGGGTTCAAGCAATTCTCCTGCCTCAGCCTCTCGAGTAGCTGGGATTTCAGGCGCCCGCCACCATGCCTGGCTAATTTCAGTATTTTTAGTAGAGACAGGGTCTCACCATGTTGACCAGACTGGTCTCGAACTCCTGACCTTAGGCAATTCGCCCGCCTCGGCCTCCCAAAGTGCTGGGATTACAGGGTGAGCCACCGCACCTAGCCCTGTCCTTGTCATTTTCAATGGCCATAAAGTATTTCATGGCACTCCATAATTTGTTTAGCTGTTTCCCCTGTAGTTTGTCTGGTTTGTTTCCAGTTTTATACTATGTGCAGTTGCAGCTGCTGTGTAATTATTTGTACATACTGGCTTTTTTCTTTGAAATTATTTTCTTGTAGTGTGTTCCCAAAAGTGGGATTATTGGGCCAGTATCATAGCTCTTGTTCCATTATCGTCTGATCTTTCTCAAGAAAAAGAAAGAAAGAGAGAGAGAGAGAGAGAAACGCCATAAGAAGCCATCACACATGGATGTGCTTCTTTCCTGAAAGTCCTGCCAGTATTGTGCTTTATTCTTTAGAAAAAATTGTGCTAACCTTAATAGACGGGAGATTGTTTTAAGTGACATTTCTGTCATTGCTGGGGGTTTCAAATACACCAACTTGGCGTGGGCCCAGAGGTCCACAGGTCTGTTTTGGGATCTCAGCCCGAAAGAATGCAACAAACCACACCCAGAGGAGAATAAAGGAGTCAACTAAGAGGCAAGCCAGCCAGTGTCGGGCTGCAGTTTCCCAACGCCATGAGACTCACTGCAGGGAGCCTTGTACCTCACGTGTGACACACACGTGATGCTCAGTGAATGCGGACTCCACATGTTTGGTCCCTGGGGGGAGACTCCAATAATTCTTTCTGTTGGTCTGGGGGTACAAACAGTAAGATCCTCCTTACCTTCTGGAAGGAGGTTGAGGGTGGTAGGCCCAGCTTGGATTTTATGGAAGAGTGGGTTAGAATGGGGCTCTGTTGGTCTTATGGGGTACTCTGGGAAGCTATGCAGGGTCTGGGATCTTGGCGCTGCCCCTCCTTCTCCCACTTAGGATGTGCGCTGAGGCTAAGCCCCTCGTACCTCCAGCAACACCTCCCCTACAGCAATGACCTCCCACCCAGACACAGGCGAGCTGCCTGAGTCCCAGGAGGTCTGTGCAGAGGGAGGTTTTAAGCCACAGGATTCCCAGCTGGGCGCCCCCAGACAGGAGGTGGCCTCAGTTTCATGCACCTTTTTGATAGCGGATATTCTCGGGGTCAATGGAAGATGATCCTGACTGGAGAGCCGTAGATCCACTGTTGGGGGTTCTCACCTTCCAGCCTTCAGACCTGCTGTTTCTCTGTGGGGTTCTCGCCTCCCAGCCTTCAGACCTGCTGTTTCTCTGTGGGGTTCTCACCTCCCAGCCTTCAGACCTGCTGTTTCTCTGCCTGGGTGCCTCCTCCATCTCATTCTTCTTGTTAAATCCTCTAATTTTGACATCAACTTTTGCAGGAATCTCACTCCTGACCTCCCCTTCTGGGTTAGGAGCTGCCTTCTGGGCTCCCATAGCACCCTGCCCTTCCTCTTCTTCACCCCTGTCGTCCTGGATCGGTGGTTGGAACCACGTTTGACCCATCTCGGTATCTGCCTTAGTACAGTGCCCGGGGCATGGCTCCGTTTGTTGAGAGAATGGATGAATATGTCACGGGGTGAAAGGGTGAATTAATTAACCCTGATATTTACAGTGGCCACCAGGGCCTATGGTTTGTAGCAATCCTGAGTTGAACCAGCTCTTTGTGAAATCTCTAAGACACACGAGCCATCAGGCTCTCTTCACTCTAGAACCGCGCCGTGGAGATGGCTGAGACTGACTCCCAAGTGGGGAGAAGGCAGATGCTCTGGGACCTGGCAGCTCTACAATTATCTTTTGGCTTTAGTAAAATTAGAGTCATTTTTTCCTAACATATGTCAGGCTCTAGTTGTTTTTTCCAGCAACCTCAGCATCCCCTTATGGAATGAGGCTAGAAAATTAAAAATAAACAAAAACGATAAATCAAAACTTTGTTGTGAGGAAGCAAATTTTCTTTTTTTCTATGTCGGTCTAAAACACCCTTACAAACTATCCATGTATCACAATGCATTTTAGGTCCCCGAATCTTCTCATCACCACGCTTCATTCAGTTTAATTCACACACAGTGATGAGTAGCTCCTAGATTCTGGACACATGGGGAGCCAAGGGTGGGGTTTCCTGGGTTACGGGTGGGTGCAGAAATTCTAACCTGAAACAATCACAGGAAATGCAAAAAACGAACAAAAAGTGATCCGAGCTGGGAACTGTGCTGAATGCTAGGTCTAAGAGCAAGAAGGGGAAGACAGTGGGTGGCCCAGGCCAAAGCTGTCAGGCATTTAGTTAGCAGCAGAAGACAGGAAGAGGTGTGGGTGCTGCCGGGCAGTAGGAAGCTGCACCGTCAAAGCCTTGTTTTGGCAGTGGTCACCGCAAAATGGTCTCAGAAAAGCCAACTATGTCAGGAATGGAAAGAACTTTCCAGAAAGGAAGAGAATATGGCCATTTCCTTCAAGAACTTCCTCCAACGGGAAGCAGGGATAGCAGACATATAATCAGCCATGAGTCATAGTACCAAGAATGAACTGGTAAGAACAGATATGATTTTCCCATCCATAACCACTTAACTGTTTACAATGATGACACATACATTGACAATATCTTTCTATTTAATGATTTAGACAAGATGCATATTAGTCTTCACTTAAGCAAGAGTTTACTTGTCATGCCTTTGATATTAAAGATGGTTGCAAAAATCACTTTTAATTTAATATTCAAAATTTTAAAGTTGCACATACTCTGTGGAGAAGAGGTGAATCAATAAACTAAAAATTCTTGCAACAATGTTGTTTTGCAGAGTTTATAATTGTTTTAGTCAATTTCAGATTATTTAGAGGAATAGGTTAGGGGAGATATAAATTATAAATTAATAGTAAAAATAGAATCTCTTGATTCTACTATTTTCTTTTTCCCTTAAGTTGTAGCCACTTACAATTAAAATATAAGTTTTGTCAATATATCATAACATCAAAGAAAATGGCAACTACCTATTTCTCAGGCAACTAGATATTCTATTTACTATAATTATAATTTTCTAAAATACAAAGTTCTTCACACTGGGAATCATAGATGCCTGGACAGCTGCAAGATTTTAATTTTATATTTTTTATTTTAGTTTTTTTTAAAATTAGCAATTCTAAGAATATAATGAGAAAACTTACAATGGTAATTTACATTTAATATTTTCATAACAAATATTTTAAGTTTCTTAAGTCAGTGTTTTCTCAAGCTGGGGTTCATGAGCATATTATGAAAAACCTAAAAACTATTTCTCTGTAAATTCTTCAAGAAACACTAATACATATTCTTATCATTCAAAGTCCATTCTTGTTTTTTTTTTTTTTTTTTTTTTTTTTTGAGCTTCAAAACTAATGACACATTAAAGCTGTATCTCATATTTTGTAGTATCTGCATGGCATTAAATTAACTCTCTGGTTGTTAAAGATTTACTTCTGTGTTTATTTCTTAAAGCACTTTTGTTTTTCCACAGCAGGTCTTAAAATTGGCCAAGAAGGTTTTTTTTTTCTTTTCTTTCCTACAGGATCATGATAGGAGTTGCATGAATCCCACAAGTGAAATAAAATACATTTATCTTTTCCTTATTATAAAGATTTATTTATCTTTTCCTATTTGTCTTGCAGTTGCCTTACCTGAGCCACAATATATGCGGTAGACATGGGACACCTCAGAGATTTGATTTTTTCATGCTCTGAAATTCATAGTAAATCTCATCATGCCACTCCAATCTCTACCCCCAAATCCCTGTCCAAAGTCCACAATCCTTGGTGTGACATGACTCATTCATTCATTTAACATTTCCTGAGTATCTAATGTGTGCAGACTTGCTCTGATGGGCTCTGGATTCACAGAGGTGAAAGGACAGATGCAATTCCTGCCCACAGGCGAGAAGGACAATGACACAAATGTGTCAATGATCACATTTTGGATTGTTGAGGCCATGGAATCCAGAGTGACTGAGGAGCTGCGGCAGGAGGAGCTAACTGAGTTAGGACCAGGGGTTTGTGAAGCTGGAGTCCATGAAAGCCAAGAAAGGGCTTCTTAGGAATAGGAAATTGTGGGGAGGAGGAATTACATTTTCTACTAACTTCAAACTGAAATTTAGCATTTTCTTTAATTATGAATGTGGGCAACAAACCATGTGGTCTAGGAGTACTGGTATTTTGACATCAGTGGAAACTACAGATATTTTCATTATGGCAGTTGTTGACTGCCATATAGTTGTTTTTCAAATATCTTGAAATATTTACACATTTCACCACTGAGACACCATGGTACTTGGATACCCTTTGCTAGATCTTGTTATTTAATATGTTAATAGAGGACATCTATTACTATTTTTTAAGTGTTGTGATTACTGTATTTCAATGTCATTGGTTGCCTTTGTCATCCTGTGTATTTAACTTATGCATTTAAAAACATGACTCTGAAAAGAGACTCATAAACCTCACAGAGTTGCACAAGGGGTTGATGGCTCAAAAAAGAATGAGAAGCCTTGAGCCCAGCCCTTGCCTTGTGGCTGCCACTGGCCTCCCCAGCCTGGGAATCTGCTGTGGCTTCTGGGCCTCACACATGCTGTTCCTTTGCCCTGTGTTGTCCGTTCCCTCCTCTCTGCTTGGCATTAAATTCCGATGGCTCCCATCATGCTTTGCATGGACATGAAACATCACCAACTTTGGGAAGCCTCACTGGTGGTGCCGCACAGGACATGTGTCCTAGCCAAGTGCTCAGTCTCTTCTCCCACTCCCTCCTCCCTCACCTCACACTTGTCACACGGCATTGCAGTTGCCTCTTTGCTTGTCTGCCTCCCTGAATGGTCTGAGCTACTTGACAGAGAATACCCCTCTTCTCCATCCCTGATCCCCCATGTGTGATGTGCTTATTACAGGCATTCAACACGAGGATACGTAATGCAGGAAGAATGGATGGATGGACAGATGAGCAGATGGATGGATGGATGGATGGATGGATGGATGGATGGATGGACAGATGGATGGATGAGCACACGGATGGATGGATGGGAGGACAGATGGATGGATGAATAGACGGATGGATGGATGGATGAATAGGCGGGCGGATGGATGGATGGATGAATAGGCAGATGGATGGATGAATAGGCAGATGGATGGATGGATGGATGGATGGATGGATGATGGATGGATGAAAAGATTCAGATACAGGTGCAAAGCATTTCACATGTACAATCTCTTTATTCGGTGTTTCTCCTCTTAGAAATGATATTTTTCTTCCAGCGAAGGTTGGTGGGAATCTTCGTGTTGATAATACCCACAGCTCTTCTCCCATAGCAGGATCTGAGGGAAGCTTGGCAAGAAACACTGCCCCTGAGAGCCTACTATGTGTTGTGAGACTTTCCAATGCTATCCCCAATCTCACCATGTGAATGCTGGCACAGTGACTATCACTATTTTACAGACGAGGCGACAGGCTCAGAGAAGTTAAGTTGCCTGAGGCCACATAGATTTAAGGATTGGAGTCAGAATTTGAACCCTGGTCTTTCTAATCTCAGAGCCCAAGCTCTTCCATTTGTATTAAATTAATCTTTAATTTATGGAAACGTTTCATCCTCTTGGGGGAGAAATCCATGTAATAATTCTGAAATAAGACCATTTGAACTTTCAAAGGCCCTTTTACCTCGACTGGGTAAAATAGTGTCCCCTTTGAAGGAGTTTCACCTGTGGGCTCTGCAGTTGGGTGGGGAAATCTGTTGATTTTGGGAGCAGCCTCTGAACTGGAAACAGAAGTATTACAACAAGGAAATACATATACACATATATTTTTTTGAGACAGAGTCTCACTGTCTCCCAGGCTGGAGTGCAGTGGCGCGATCTTGGCTCACTGCAAGCTCCGCCTCCCAAGTTCACGCCATTCTCCTGCCTCAGCCTCCCGAGTACCTGGGACTACAGGTGCCGCCACCACGCCCAACTAATCTTTTTGTATATTTTTAATAGAGACAGGGTTTCACCGTGTAAGCCAGGATGGTCTCGATCTCCTGACCTCGTGATCGCCCGCTGGGATTACAGGCGTGAGCCACTGTGCCTGGCCGACAACAAGGATTTTATGAAAGAGAAGGCCATGACACAAAGTCTCACGGCAATCCCATAATTTCCTTTGCAGGGGAATTTAAGAGAGAAATCTCCTTGAGACTGAGTTAGTGCACTGTTTTCAAAAACCCTGAATGGAACAACCTGTTGAGAGAGCAAAGAGCTCCTGCGTTTGTGGCACACGGGAGCCTGGCAGCAGCAGGTGTGTGCCAGCGGGAGACCCAAGGCAGGCCTCCCCTCCACAGCCCCTCCCGCACCTCAGACTTAGCCATGCTGGTGCCGGACATCCTGTGCTGCTTCGAGTTGTAACTTCACATCCTTCAGAGCTCCAGGCAGCACTAAAGTCTCTGGGACGCGGTCAGCTGCTTAGATGGGTTCCCAGGAAGGTTCACTGTTCTGGAAAGGTCTGTAAGCATGTGACCTGAGCTCCTTGAGGTTCAGGGGGCAGGTCTGACCGAAGCAGAGTCTTCCCTTTCCCAGCTCAGGAGGGATTTCCCACTTCTCCCTGTCGAGTGTCTGAGGGCAGTGACTCTGCCAGGCTGGGGGCTGCAGGTCCCGGAAGCCCAGCGCATGGATGCTTATGGGTATTCGGTTGATGTCTTTCCCATAGTTGGTTTCATTTAGGCATTGAGTATGTATTTTCTGCCAAACTCGATTACACCTCAAGCTCCATGAAGGCAGGGACCATGACTGCTTTGTTAACTGTGTACCCAGGGCCTGGCCCCGAGGCTGGCACTAGATGCCCAACAAACACTTGTGGAATGAGTGGCCAATACCTTAGCTTTTCTGCAGTTGGTCTTTCTGTTTAAAGAGAAAGAACGAAAGTGACGGGATTGACACTGTGTTCTATGTAAATGCTGCTCCATGGAGTTGTGCAACATCAGTGCTCCAGATAGAAAGGCACACAGCAAAGCTGACTCAGGCAATGGTGCAAGTTCAAGTTTTAACTTTTGTGCCCAGAAAGTCCTCATGTCTCTACTCCTGGCTGGGCCTCGGATGGTCACAAAGTCTTCAGGTTGATGTTTCTTTAAGGTCGTTCTCGGAAGCAGGACCAGAGTCCTCCTGTTCATGAAGTCCAGGGCTCCCTGCAGTGGTCCCCCGATTGGACCCACCCATGGCCCGCCTGTGCTCCTGCGATATCTACCCAGGGCCAGGCGTTTCCATCTTACACCTTCCCCTCTCTGCCAGCTCTCAGCATGCCTGCCAGGACATGGCTGGTGTTTGGCTAATGTTTGCATGGAGTTCAGTCTCTCTCCTGGAGAAAAGGACAGATATTCTGATGGCTGGGGCACCAGCTGGGGCTGTGGATTCGTGTTAAAACCCAGCAGCGCAGCCAAGGGGAAGGAGCCCCGGAATCTGAGTCTGGAGGCCTGGTCAGAGTCTTGACACTGATCCTCAGCTCACTAGAAAAGGAAGACACTGTGATGCCTGAGGTATCGGCTGCCTCTAGGGTTCCGTGAGTCTCAGACACCCACCTCTTCAAGAGTAGGTGCCAAGGCTGTCACTGATTTGCAATGATTTTCCCATGTGTTAACTGGAAACTTAAAGGAAACATTAGCCATGAGGGTTGGGAGCTTAGATTAATATTTAGAAAGGATTTACAAAGAACAGAACCCAGTTAATGCCAAGATAGAGGTCTTTTCATTTCTATTTGTGTAGTGGGTGGAGACGGAGTCTCTGGCTCGGACGGTTCCCACAACCTTCCCTGTAAAGCCCCTCTGCGGTAGCAGTTTCTAACTTTACAGTCACAAAGCCAGCATGTGCTTCCCACGGCTTCGGCCCCCACTGCTGGCAGATGGATTCAGGGTTCTGACTCTGGCCCAAGGAGGAGGCACAGTGCTTGCCAAGTGAGTGCCAACTTTAGCAAGCAAAGCTTCAGGACAAAAGGGAGAGGCAACCATGACAATGGTCTCAGATCACTCTTTATAGCATAAAAGATTAAGGGCTGGACTTTGGTGTGAGACAGGCTTCATTCTTTGAACTATTGTTTGGCAAACTAATTGGCTTACTTAAGCCTCAGATTCCTTATCTGTTAAATGGAGATAAAGATGGTGTCTATACCAGACAGTTCTTGTGAGAATACGATAACACAGCTAAAGCTCTTAATCTAATGCCTAGCAAGCAGTAAGTGCTTAATAAATACTGGTTATTATTATTATGCTTTTGCTACGGTTTGAATGTGTCCCCTAAAGTTCATATGTTGGAAACATAATCCTCAGTGTTTAGAGGTGGGGCCTTATAAGAGGTATTAGGTCAAAAGGGCTCTGTACTCAGGGAGGACTTAATGCTTTTGTCTTGGGAGTCAGTGAGCTTGAGAGTGGGTGGTTAAAAAAGTGAGTTTGGGTCCCTCTTGCCCCCTCACTCTCATCCTTTCTCGCCCTTCTGCCTTGAGCCATAGCAGGCCCTCACTGCAGCACTGAGGCCCTCACCAGATGCCAGTGCCATGCTCTTGGACTTGCCAGCCTCCAGAACTGTGAGCCAAATACATTTCTTTTTCTTTCTTTCTTTTTTTTCAGATCAGACAGTTAATGTGCTGACATTGTAACAAGGTTTTTCTTTCTTTCTTTCTTTTCAGATCAGACGGTTAATGTGCTGACATTGTAACAAGGTTTGAGGGTGGCACATCTCACGCATGCGTGTGAACACCCAATCATCACGCTCACAAACTACAAAAGGATCATGCCAAATACATTTCCGGTAAATTACCTAGTCTTAAGTATTCCATTATAGTAGCACAGAACAGACTGAGACGTGTTATTCTGGCCTCTGTCCCTTGGTTGTTGCATGACAGGATGTTCCCTTCACTATCGAGAGCCGATGTCTCCTATTATTTCTTAGGCATTAGTACCTTGACAGTTTGGCATAAAATCTCAGGGCCTCAGAAGACAGAGACAGTTATCTCTAGGCTTTCAGAAACACTCCATCCCCACCCACTCGGCTATGAAAAGGGTTTGTTTCCTGCTCCTAGAAGTCCACACATTCCTCCTTGCCAGTGTACACACAGGCAGAGGTCAAGTGAATACCGACTAGGGTTCCCCTCCTTCGTCTCTTAAATGCCGTCACCTGAATCAGACTGAGGGCACCCCGGAGTCACTCACAGCAGAGTCATTATGTGGAGGCAACACATCCTGCTTATGTCTTCAGACCCCCACCCTCTGGACTGGGAGCTACTGGGCAGCAGCAATGGGGCCTTCTGGAAGGGTCTGCACACACCCCTCCAGATCTGTCCTGGCGATGGGCTGCTGGGCAGAACCCCTTCCACCACCTTCTTCCATTCCATTCACCCCCTGAATGTCCTGTGCAAAACGTGTCAGGCCACGGGGAGGAACTTTCTGCTGGTGGTTCCCTAAAGATCCCCTGATGTAGGAAGCCACTACTGCCTGCAAGTTTAAAGTCCCAGTTTCCAGATAAGTACGAGTTTATACTTGTTTATATATTTTTTCCTTAGAGTCTCTGGTTGGCTTTTTTTTTCCTCCAATGGGCAAGAACTTGGACTTTTTTTAAATTCTTTTTTCTTTCCCCAAATGCTTTGATGAAAGCTTCAGGAGCATTTAACTAATAGATTGGCTGGTAATGACAAAATTAAATGCATCAATTCAAGTAACCGGTAAGTGCTATAAATCTAAAAGCAATATATATTTTTAACCACCACATCCTAAATGTCTGTAGGCCAAGCTGGTGGTGTTTGGAGGATTGGAACAGAAAGACATAAGGGATCACTCTATATTTCAGACAAGTCACTTGAGTGAAACAGCAAAAATCAAGAGGTAGGCACCACCGGAGGTGGGTGGGCAAAATCCAGACCAATCTGCTCTTTTGCCTCCTCCATGGCCTGAAGGCTGAGCATCAGCAGTGTGGCTGGGTATCTGCAGTGTGCCTGGGCATCAGCAGTGTGGCTGGGCATCAGCGGTGTGGCTGGGCATCAGCAGTGTGACTGGGTATCTGCGGTGTGCCTGGGCATCAGCGGTGTGGCTGGGCATCAGCGGTGTGGCTGGGTATCTGCGGTGTGCCTGGGCATCTGCGGTGTGGCTGGGCATCAGCGGTGTGACTGGGCATCAGCGGTGTGGCTGGGTATCTGCGGTGTGCCTGGGCATCAGCGGTGTGGCTGGGCATCAGCGGTGTGGCTGGGTATCTGTGGTGTGATTGGGCATCAGCGGTGTGGCTGGGTATCAGCGGTGTGACTGGGCATCTGCGGTGTGCCTGGGTATCTGCGGGGTGGCTGGGCATCAGCGGTGTGGCTGGGTATCAGCGGTGTGGCTGGGTATCAGCGGTGTGACTGGGCATCTGCAGTGTGCCTGGGTATCAGCGGTGTGGCTGGGTATCAGCGGTGTGACTGGGCATCTGTGGTGTGACTGGGTATCTGCGGTGTGCCTGGCATCAGTGGCTTGGCTGGGTATCAGCGGTGTGGCTGGGCATCAGCGGTGTGGCTGGGCATCTGCGGTGTGCCTGGGTATCTGCGGTGTGCCTGGGTATCTGCGGTGTGGCTGGGCATCAGCGGTGTGGCTGGGCATCTGCGGTGTGGCTGGGCATCAGCGGTGTGGCTGGGCATCTGCGGTGTGGCTGGGTATCATTGGTGTGGCTGGGCATCAGCAGTGTGGTTGGGCATCTGTGGTGTGACTGGGTATCTGTGGTGTGATTGGGTATCAGCGGTGTGCCTGGGTATCAGTGGTGTGACTGGGCATCAGCGGTGTGGCTGGGCATCTGCGGTGTGGCTGGGCATCTGCGGTGTGGCTGGGCATCAGTGGTGTGCCTGGGCATCTGTGGTGTGGCTGGGCATCTGTGGTGTGGCTGGGTATCATTGATGTGGCTGGGCATCAGCGGTGTGGCTGGGCATCAGCGGTGTGCCTGGGTATCAGCGGTGTGGCTGGGCATCATTGGTGTGGCTGGGCATCAGCGGTGTGACTGGGTATCAGCGGTGTGCCTGGGCATCAGTGGTGTGGCTGGGCATCTGCAGTGTGGCTGGGCATCTGCGGTGTGACGGGGTATCAGCGGTGTGACTGGGTATCAGCGGTGTGGCTGGGCATCTGCGGTGTGGCTGGGTATCAGCGGTGTGACTGGGCATCAGCGGTGTGGCTGGGTATCAGCGGTGTGGCTGGGTATCAGCGGTGTGGCTGGGCATCATTGGTGTGGCTGGGTATCAGCGGTGTGGCTGGGCATCAGCGGTGTGACTGGGCATCAGTGGTGTGGCTGGGCATCAGCGGTGTGGCTGGGTATCAGCGGTGTGGCTGGGATCAGCGGTGTGGCTGGGCATCAGCGGTGTGGCTGGGATCAGCGGTGTGGCTGGGCATCAGCGGTGTGGCTGGGTATCAGCGGTGTGGCTGGGCATCAGCGGTGTGGCTGGGCATCAGCGGTGTGGCTGGGCATCTGCGGTGTGGCTGGGTATCAGCGGTGTGGCTGGGCATCAGCGGTGTGGCTGGGTATCAGCGGTGTGGCTGGGCATCAGCGGTGTGGCTGGGCATCTGCGGTGTGACTGGGTATCAGCGGTGTGGCTGGGTATCAGCGGTGTGACTGGGTATCAGCGGTGTGGCTGGGTATCAGCGGTGTGGCTGGGCATCTGCGGTATGGCTGGGCTTGGCTGAGGATTCTGAGGGGTCTCAGACCTGTGCTCCGGGCAGCAAAGCCAGATGGTCCAGTTCTCAAACTCACAAGCCTCAGCTTGTGAGAAAAGTGCTGGAGGAGCTTGCTGACCTGCAGAATCCTGCCCCCAGCTCCCGGGACCCTCCCCGGGATGTGCAGTGTCTGTGCTTGTCACGGGGATTTGCAGGACCTGTCTCACATGGGCTCCAGAGGCTGTCAACTTTTCAGGAATTCTGGGAGTTGGTTGTTAAACAGTCATCACTGAAAATTGAATTATATAAACTTATAAATGATATGACAAGCAAATGAACACTCCAAACATATCCCTTCCTCATTATTTTGCTATTATCTATGTTCTTGAGGTTACCTACAGCTATTGTATCTAGATAGCCTCACCTAATATATTGACGTTTAAGTCAACGGCAGACTGTGTATATGGCAGTGCAGTAACATTTTAATACTGCATTTCCACTGCATCTTTTTTCTTTTTCTTTTTCTTTTCTTTTCTTTTTTGAGACAAGAGTCTGGCTCTGTCACCCAGGCTGGAGTGTAGTGGTGCAATCTCAGCTCATTGCAACCTCTGCCTCTCAGGTTCAAGTGATTCTCCTGCCTCAGCCTCCCTAGTAGCTGAGATTACAGGCATATACCACCATGCGTGGCTAAAATTTTTGTATTTTTTGTAGAGATGGGGTCTCACCATGTTGGCCAGGCTGATCTTGAACTTCTGACCTCAGGTGATCCGCCCACCTCAGCCTCCCAAAGTGCTAGGATTATAGGTGTGAGCCACCACAACTGGCCTCCACTGCATCTTTTCTATGTTTAGATATGCAAATCCCTATTGTGTTACGACTGCCTGCAGTCCTCAGTATAGTAATCCGCTGTATAGGTTTGCAGCCTAGGAGCGATAGGCCATACCATACAGCCTCGGGGAGGAGGAGGCTAGAGCATCTAGGTTTGTGTAAGTTCACTCTGTGACGTTTGCACAATGACAAAAATTCCCTAATGACCCATTTCTCAGCATGTGTCCCCATTGCTATAGTCACCATTACATGACTGTATTATCTCTTCCTAACTCACTGCATACTCAGTGATTCCACATTGGTAGCCTGGTATTGGCCATGGTGAGAGTATTTCCATCATGGAAATTGGCAGAGGTTGTAATCCAGGGCTACCAACCTGAGAGTCGCTGTTAAACATTTAGCAGCACACTGCAGGCAGGGGAGGGGGGAACACGAAAGTCGAGCTGGATAAGTTCCTCAGGTGGTTTCCATGCAGAAGCTCTGCTTGGAACAACACTGTACAGTATAGACTCAGAGGTCCAGGCCCAGGTACCTCTGTGCTCTGGGTATATTAGTCCATTTTCATGCTACTGATAATGACATACCTCAGACTGAGCAATTTACAAAAGAAAGAGGTTTAATGGACTTACAGTTCCATGTGGCTGGGGAAGCCTCACAATCATGGCAGAAGGCAAGGAGAAGCAAGTCACATCTTACATGGATGGCAGCAGGCAAAGAGAGTGAGAGCCTGTGCAGGGAAACTCCCACTTATAGAACCATAGGATCTCATGAGACTTGTTAACTATCACGAGAACAGCATGAGAAAGATCTGCCCCCATGATTCAGTACCTCCCACCAGGCCCCTCCCACAACACGTGGGAATTCAAGATCCGGGTGGGGACACAGCCAAACCATATCACTGGGAAAGGAACTGAGGTGCTACCTTCACGGCTCTGTAAATTACCCCATGACATTGGGCAAGTTACTTGCCCCACTGTGCTTAGCCCTATCGTCTGTAAAATAGTGATGCACCTAGTATCTACCCCCATTGTGTGATTGTGAGGATTCAATGAGATAATCCATGTTAAAGTCTCAGAACAGTGCCTGGTATGTAGAAGGCTCTAGATAATTGTTACCTATTATTATGATCTGACAAAAGAAAGTTAATTTTGTCCAGCAGATCATCTTTTTTTCTTTTACATCTTTTTTTTTTTTTCTTATGAGGATCCTGCACAGTCTTTGTAGAAAATTTAGAAAATAAAAACAATCAAAACAAGGAAAAGAAAAAGCATCCATTTCTAGCACCTGGTGAATATTTTGGGGGGCCTTTAGCCTTCTAGTCTTTTTCCCGCACCTAAGAGATGTCATTCTTGATGCCCTTCTGGAAGAGGACGCTCTTGTTCGCCAACTCGTGAGGCTTCAGCAATATTTCTTCTCCCACTCCTCATGCTCAGACGCTCCAGGACAGTTGGTTTTGTCACCATGATGAAAGGGCACTGGCAATGGGAATGGCATCTATAGTGTTGGCGTTTTATATTTACTTTATTATCATTTAGAATTGATTAAATAATCAATTTATTAGACAAATATTTGTTGAACACATAGTAGATACAAGGTATTGTGCTGTGGGGGTTGTGAGGGTAACAGCGTGTCTTGTCCTTAATAATAAGGTCAATAGTATTAATAGCGTGAATTACTATTTAGTAGGGAAAGAATTATTAAGAAAACGGGAGGCTAAGGCATGAGAATCGCTTGAACCCCGGAGGCGGAGGTTGCGGTGAGCCGAGATCTGCACTGCAGCCTGGGCAACAAAAGCAAAACTCTTATCTCCAAGAAAAAAGAAAGAAAGAAAGAAAAATCAAGAAAAAATAAACCATAGATTTTCTTTTAATCAGATAAAACCGTGTTTAGCCAGAGGAACCCCTCATCTTCACCTATTTATCAAAGTGCTGGGGAGGCCCGCGCCGGTGAGGAGGAAGGGCGGCTCTTCCCGGCAGCACTGCTGGGTGCTGCGGAGGGGAGGCGGGGAAGCCTGTGACGTCCCAGTGTTCCCAGTGCCCTCCTCTCTGGATTCTGCCGCCTTCAGATTCAGCAGCTAATCTTCCTGCAAAATCCCAAACCAAGCCGACTTCTTCATTTTGTGCTCAAACTGTGGACCCGGAGTAACCTGGCCCATTGCCAGAGAAGACCCCAGCGAGCTGGGCCTGGGGAGAGATGTGTATTGATCTCCAATGCTTAAGGGATTTTTAAAGGGTCATTTTGACAGTGGAAGATTGGGCTTCTCCACTGACTTCAGAATCCAAAGCTTTTGCTGGACCTCTCAGGCCTCTGCCTTCGTCCTTCCTCAATCCTCTCTTGCAGGACCCAGGGTCCACAGCTCCTGTTGCCAGCCGATGAGGTGAGGCCGCTTACAGCAGCAATCTGGCTACGATTTGGCTTGAGGTGGCCTTGTCTGTGTGTTTTTTGTGCCCTATATGATGACAGAGGCTGAGCTCTCTGCTGGCAGCCGCCATGTGGGTGACCCACCTTGGAAAGGGACCCTCCAGCCCCCAGTTGAGCTGATGCCGCCTGGAGCAGAGACAACTGGTCCCTGCTGAGTCCCAAGCTGCGCCTCATTCACGAGCAAAATACATAGAAATTGCCAGCTGGGCACAGTGGCTCATGCCTGTAATCTCAGCACTTTGGGAGGCTGAGGCAGCCGGATCACCTGAGATCAGGAACTTGAGACCAGCCTGGCCAACATGAACTCCTGTCTCTACTAAAAATACAAAAATTAACCAGGTGTGATGGTGTGTGCCTGTAATTCCAGCTACTCCGGAGGCCGAGGCAGGAGAATTTCTTTAACTGGGAAGGTGGAGGTTGCAGTGAGCTGAGATCACGCCACTGCACTCCAGCCTGGGTGACAGAGCAAGACTCCATCTCAAAAAAAAAAAAAAAAAAAAAAAAAAAAAAAAAGAGTAGAAATATGATTGTTGTTTCAAGTACCTAAGTTTTGGGATGGCTTATTACGGGATGTTTATCAACCCTTGCCCTGGACCAAGCATTTCTCAGGATGTGTGACTTTCAGGACTAAAATCCTGACAATCCTGGGCAAACTAGGATGGTGTTCACCCTAAGCTTCAGTCTTCAGTCGGCTGACTTCTCCAGCTCTGTTTCTGAGCTATGTGTGTAAACCTCCATACTTTAGACGAACAATTTCGGACAGAGACAATGTAGCTCTCCACACCCTGAACAAGGTGGTGGTAATTATGTCTGCTGGCCCAATCTTACCCACCCGCACTCTGTGAGCGACCGAAGCAGCTGACTCAGGCACTGAAATGTGGGGGTGGGGGTCCTCCCAGAGCCGCATCCGGGCTACCTTCATGCTTCCTGCTCCTGCCCAAGCAGACTCCCGCCTCAGGACTGTTGCAGCTGCGTGTCTCTGCCTGGAACACTCATATCCCAGCTCCTTTGACTTCTCTGAGTTATCTTGTTTCCTGATGGCCTCTTAGTACCAATGTGAGCCCCACAGGGACCGTGGAGGGGTCGCATCCATACTGTCCAGCACTCAGTGCCTGCTCAGCAGGAGGGGCTCACACCTTGTTTTTTTTAAACAGTCTCCCTCTGTCGCCCAGGCTGGAGGGCAGTGGCACGTCTCGGCTCACGGCAACCTCTCCCTCCTGGTTCAAGCGATTCTCCTGCCTCAGCCTCCTGAGCAGCTGGGACTACAGGCACGCGCCACCATGCCTGGCTATTTTTGTATTTTTAGTAGAAACGGGGTTTCACTATGTTGGTCAGGCTGGTCTCAAACTCCTGACCTCGTGTTCCGCCTGCCTCGGCCTCCAAAAGTGTTGGGATGACCAGCGTGAGCCACCGTGCCTGGCCCACAACGTATTTCTTAATGCTGGAAGAATAAATGAATTGGGAGGGTGCTCAGAGGTTATGCAGGTCCAATGCCCACCACAGCAGAAATCCCCTCCGTGATAACCCTGGCAGGTGACAACCTTTGGCTTAGACGCCTGTAGCAGGGAGAGCTCACCACGTCACAGAGCAGCCTATTCCACTAGGTTTTTAAAAAGCGTTTCACTGTGATATTAAGAATCATCTCCCTATGATCTTTCACGCCTGCTCCCCAGGCCTTCATCACCCTGACTGCCTCCTGCAAGGGAGCTCAAGCTCGCCATATCCTGTGCACTGGTGATGAGCCCAGACAGGTCTCCAGCCCTCTGGATCCGGGTGTCTTTATGCACCCTGAAATGACTTATTTCAGGATGGTGGGCACCAATATATCCTCAGGAATTCTGAAAATTCGTAAAAATGAAGGAAGAGTTCATCTGGTGGCATAGCTTTTTCTTTTTAAACTTAAGATGATGGGAAAAGCTGAAGAAAGTACTACCTCAAATCTAAATCTTATGCAATCTTATCCAAAATAATTTGGATACCTCGGGATCCAGGTTCTGTCTCTCCGATCTCCTATTCAGAGACACCATAAAAGATCATCTCTGATCCTGGGCTACACTCCACTGTTCAACATGATGGGCAGTGGTTCTATTTCTCCAGGTTAGAACCTATCAGGGGAGTGGCTCCACCGTTAGGAACCTGTATGTCCTGTGGGCCCATCTGATTTTATCTCCTCTGAGCGGGTGCAGGATGCCCAGGGGCCATGCAGAGAGGAGAATCTGGGGCAGGTGACCTCTTGTCCTGGCCTGTGAGGCTGGCCCTGTGTTCTCTGAGGGGTCACCCTCTGCAGAAGTATGCTCTCAAGGTGTGGCCTCAGCCAAAAAAACAAACAAGATGAAGCCTCGAAGTTCAGCTCCATTGTAGCTATTGTGTTTGTACCAGAGACTTTTGTCTGGGAGCCGGCAGGAGTCTTGAAGCCTGGTGTTGCTCTGCGTAGGCTGCTGAAATGACAAGGGGACAGCTCAGCTCTGGACAAAAAACACCTCCCTGGACGCTGAGACATCACGCTTTACCTCCAAGTCCTTAACGAGGATGGAGAAAACCACAGAGTGAATGCGGGAACTTCCCGGGACGTCCCTCCCTCACCCAGTACCCCCCGGCATCAGCCTCAGTCCTTTTCATTTTAATCAGTCCCATAAGCCAGACTCTACCTTTCAAAGGAATCCGAGGAACCTTCCTGCCAAGTCCCACTGAGCTCCTGCCACACTGGAGGATGTGGGCCAGGCTCTTGTGTAGGTTAAGGAAGTCTGAGAAGAATAGAGATTATAGGAAACAGTCTACCTTTCTTTACAAGGCCTTGTTTTGCATCCCTGAAATCTCAGATTCAGCTCTTACAATGAAGTCCTGTTGTAGAAAGAGCTGGCCTTTTATCACCACTTAAAATCTAATTAATCCATATTGAAGCACAAAGATTTCTGTTGTATTTTAGGGTGAGGGGTCATAGAGCCTTCTTTGTTCATCCTTAGACTTATAATCATCAGGCATTGGGGATATAATTTTACCAAATTGGAAGGTAACAGATCAAGTGCTTATCAGAAAGCCTAACTCATAGTTTTAACAGAGTCCTTCGTCCTTTACATGAAACATTATATTCAAGAAGAACAAAAACGCATTTCAGAGTGCCCACAGTGTTAATGACCACAGCTTATATTCCAGGCAGCATAGAACCAAGATCGTCACATTACCGCCAACCACAAAAGACAGCAGACCCTATAGGGGTGGCAAAGTCCTGAGACTTGTTGCAATGGCTTTGATCTTTAGAATAGTGATGCAATCTGTTGGACTTTTACTATCTTTTCTGGGATGGATTTTATCCATTATTACAACTTATTTGCCACACTGGAAGAACCTCAACCTGGACTTAAATGACATGGAAAACTGGACCATGGGACTCTGGCAAACCTGTGTCACCCAAGAGGAAGCGGGGATGCAATGCAAGGACTTTGACTCCTTCCTGGCTTTGCCTGCTGAACTCAGGGTCTCCCGGATCTTAATGCTTCTGTCAAACGGGCTGGGATTTCTGGGCCTGCTGCTCTCTGGGTTTGGCCTGGACTGTGTGAGAACTGGAGAGGGTCAGAGAGATCTCAAGAGGCGACTGCTGATCCTGGGAGGAGTTCTGTCCTGGGCCTCGGGAATCACAGCCCTGGTTCCTGTCTCTTGGGTTGCCCACAAGACGGTTCAGGAGTTCTGGGATGAGAACGTCCCGGACTTTGTCCCCAGGTGGGAGTTTGGGGGGGCCCTCTTCCTGGGCTGGTCTGCTGGACTTTCTCTTCTACTGGGAGGGTGTCTGCTCAACGGTGCAGCCTGCTCCAGCCACACTCTCCTAGCTTCGGGCCACTATGCAGTGGCGCAAATGCAAACTCAGTGTCCCTACCTGGAAGACGGGACGGCAGATCCTCAAGTGTAAGACTCCGACGAGGCCAGAGATGTATCCTGTATCAACCGTGATGACAAAGATCTCTTTGTTTTGCAGCTAAATCTGTGATGCTCACGTTTTCTCATTCAGTAACTATTTCTCTACAGTAGGCAGACCCACTTCCCTCTAAAATCTAGAGAATAATGAAGGAAAAATATTTCATCTAAAAGAAAATGATTATGGTAAGCATTATATAGGTAGAAGTGAAACAAGCTTCACTGATCCGGTTATTGAAATTAATGTGGTGGCTGTCCAGTATAGTCAGTTTCAAGCTTTAATGTGTAAATTTTGTATTAGAAAGCTTTTGTTGTTGTTGTTGTTGTTGGTAGTTAGAAATGATCATTAGTTTCTGTTTCCTGAAGAAAAAAACTAACAATCTGAAAATTTTAAGTGTTCTACTTTAGCAAAGCCACATGCTAAGCCAACCCCAAAGTGTTATTTCCACAGCAACGACTTTTTTCTTCTTTGAACAGAAGTGGTTTATGTTTAGGGTATTACCAGGCACTCAGTGCGACAAGATTTTATGAGGCTGAAGGGTTTTCAGTACCTCGTGATACTCTCAGATTTAAAATACTGGCCGATCTCTTCTCTCATCCTTTCCCTCAAAACCTTCGTATTAAAAAAAGAAAAACAATTCCAAAGACATTTTTCTTAATATCCAGATATTGTCAGGTCATTTGAATAAAAACTTTCCTTTGTTCAATGAAAAATCACTAACATGGGGATATATACTTTAGTGGTGAATAAACAGAAATGCTGATGCCAACCTGCAGAGTCCTAATGCTGAACTCTTTCCTCGACTTAGAAAGTATATATAAGAAAAAAGTGTTTATGCACACAAGCGTAAATTTGACAGAAAGGCATGCAGTTAAATAAACTACATATGTAGTTTGGTATTGCTTCAAATGCCGTGTGGTATATGTAGCCTGAGGAATTTCTGAAACACAGGCCCAAGTTAAGGTGTAGAGATATTTCTGATAAGATTGATTTATTTGGTTAAGAAATACTTTTCTTGAACCTATTTTTTAAAAGTAACACTCAGTATTACCATAACATGCACATTTGAAATGTGAGAACCGTAAGAGATGAAAATCTGACAGGTGCAATTAGTGAGATACAAAGCAAGAGGTGTTGAACCAAAACCATCAGTTAAACATTTTGCATTCAGACTTAATTCTTTGTTAGAAAGGTTGGGAATAACATGAAAACCATTTTAACCTTAACAACGAAAGGAGGATTATTATCACTTAATTATATTTCAGTGACAAACTGCTTTCTGCAAAATCCAGCCCACAGGACACAAACACGATCTTGGCCACACCTTGGCATTACTGGTTTGCAGCATTATTTCCCTATCCTTTTCTGAAACCCATTCAACATGGAATCAAACAATAGCAACTCTGGCAAGAATCCTCCTATATACACAATGAAGAAATATTTCTGAGCTTCATAAGTTATAACACAAGTGTCACACTTCTTTTCACAGCAACCAGAGGACAGGAGTTAGTTTGGTTAAAGCTCTCAGGACATTATAATGGCTTTAGTATTTAGAACTGTGGCTCAACTAGCTGGAGTTTCATTATCTTTGCTGGGATGGGTTTTATCCTGTCTTACAAACTACCTGCCACACTGGAAGAACCTCAACCTGGACTTAAATGACATGGAAAACTGGACCATGGGACTCTGGCAAACCTGTGTCACCCAAGAGGAAGTGGGGATGCAATGCAAGGACTTTGACTCCTTCCTGGCTTTGCCTGCTGAACTCAGGGTCTCCCGGATCTTAATGCTTCTGTCAAACGGGCTGGGATTTCTGGGCCTGCTGCTCTCTGGGTTTGGCCTGGACTGTGTGAGAACTGGAGAGGGTCAGAGAGATCTCAAGAGGCGACTGCTGATCCTGGGAGGAGTTCTGTCCTGGGCCTCGGGAATCACAGCCCTGGTTCCTGTCTCTTGGGTTGCCCACAAGACGGTTCAGGAGTTCTGGGATGAGAACGTCCCGGACTTTGTCCCCAGGTGGGAGTTTGGGGAGGCCCTCTTCCTGGGCTGGTCTGCTGGACTTTCTCTTCTACTGGGAGGGTGTCTGCTCAACGGTGCAGCCTGCTCCAGCCACACTCTCCTAGCTTCGGGCCACTATGCAGTGGCGCAAATGGAAGATCATCATCAACTGGAGACAAGAAACACCAACCTGAAAAACTAAGCCGGAAAGGACAAGCGTCTGCTGTTCAGGAGATGCTTGCTCAACACTGGATTTGGTAGGAAGTCCCGCTCTAGTCATCTCACTGTGCTTCTGATTTTCGAAAATGCATTTTTTCCTGTGGCTATTAAACTATAGTTTCTTTCCAAGACTGGTAAACGATTTTTATCTTCTACTCTGAGATCAAAACCAATCAAGACTTAATGGTAACGACACCCATTACTGTGGATGAGTGCTCTCAATTTTCAAATAGTGATTGCAGAGAAGTGGTCAATAAAACATTAATCTGTGTGTGTCTTTGAAGGTGTTATTCATATGGAGCGGAATCATTTGGCAGATCGTTGACTTCCTTCAGGTGTTTAAGATGACCTAGTATAATAAGCCTGAGCCGCATATTTATTTAAAATGCATGACGTCTTATTATATAAAATAATGATTAGCTCTTTAAAAGCTTTAGAGGTGAAAGGCGTAGACACATCATCTCCTGAATCAGAGACCTCAGTGTCTCTATGGAACCTTTTCTCAAAAGGCAGCCACGTTCAGTCATGCCTTCTAAACTATGTCAGAAGCAGGAGGGTGATCTTGTGTTTTGGATGATTCAAGTAGACTCTGGCACACAAACGTGCTTCTGCATCCTGTGCTCGGTATTTCATGGGCAGCGTTTCTGGCTTCCCTGGCACTGAGCAGTCTGTGGGGGGCAGGGCAGGGCAGGACTGTGTGTGTGTAGAGAACCTCCTGGGATGGCTGCCTCTCCATGGAGCACGCTGCCAGCCCAGGCGGAACGACCACAGAGCACATACTCTGGAGCCCTTCATTTTATTTGCACAATGAAAAGACTTCGTCCTTTTTTATCAGCAATACATATCGTTCCAACAAGAACTATTCATCACAAACTGCTGGCTTGGGGATTTCTTCGTGAAATATTCTGTATTTGCTTGGTACATGGTTCCAGGAAACTCATGTGTTTGTGCCAATCAGGGAAATAAACTGAACAATAAACGACACTGAAATAGACTATTAGGCAATATGTAGCTTTGTTTTTTGTTTTTGTTTTTTTAAAAACCGACTGAATTTTTTTCCACCCACAAACACATGGAAAGTGCAGAAACCAAAGTTAATCTATGTGATGTATTTGCATACATTTACAAACAAGACAGATTAAAACAGAAACATGTTCAGAATTTAACCTGATTAAATATTAAGTTCAGTCCTGAGCTTTTGATATTTAATACAATATAGATAAAGCAATAGCAAAAAATTTTAATTTATTTGATTTGCATGCTACAGAGATTTAGCTAAACTTTGTTCATTTGGCTAGCAATATCCTTTTTGTACCTGTAACACTTAAGATTCTGATATACAAAATTGTAATAATATAATGATAATTCAAACTTGAGAACTAAATATTACATTCTTTTTACCCTGTGCGAATAAATTCTACCTTTTAAAAATAGTATTTATAATATTAAAATTCGTATTTGTCCATATGGTTTTGTGATCAAGTTATTAAAATGTTTTGTCACTGTGAATCATTTGGGTTAGTACAAATATGACAAGATTATTAAAAGCTGCCTATAAATACATAACACTATTGCTGACTTTTAAAGTGTAGAAAAAGGATTATATTAAAATAAGTTCATCTCTCATGTTAGAAATGAGGAAATCTTGTGAAATACAACAACCAAAAGCATCTTGGTCACAACTGCTAACTACCAGCCTGAGACAGATTTTATTCTTTAATACTTGTCTGAAACTTTTTGTATTACAAAAAGTCAACAGCTAATCTGATGAAAGACTTATAAAGCTGTAAATATTCCAATATAGTCTCTTCTGTGTCAAATATTTAAAATGGCCAGAATCAAACTATATATTAAACAGAACATAAATAAGACTGTAAATAAATAAATGAAGAAAATAAAATCGTACAGAACAACTACACATAATTCTATAGACATTTTCATGGTCAAACTAAGACGCTGAAAACAGCTCACCTTCATTCACCTCTACGTTAAATAAACTTCTGTCTTTCACATTGGACCTCAACAAGGGTGAACTGTATTCTTTTTCTAGTTTTCCTTAGTCATCTAATAGAATGAACTGGGCAGTCTTAAAGGACTGTACTCAGTCAATTCACTAGGCTGGTTTTTGTTCAAAGTAGTGTCTGCCATGTCCAGTTATGTTTTCAAAGAAATTTGTATGTTAAGTGGTGGGACATTTAGGAAAAAATAAAGTTCTAGGCTCAGAAGTTGCTTAATTTGAACTTCGATTCCAATAACATGAACTTTCCAAAATATATCCAATTGCTTCCAGGAAAGTAAAAATTCTTGCTAGTGAGCATTCTTAGGAACACAACTTTTTTGTTCTTTAAGGGGTTCCTTTAAGACAATTTTGGATTTCTTTAAAAAAATCTATTTTATTTGCTATATTAGATGGCTAACCCCAAATTGTTTCTGAGTAATAAGTATGGTTTAAATGGTCTAAATATTATATATTTTAAAAGCTTGATGCTGGCAGAGCTGCACTGAGGATATGTTTTTTTAAGACGTGCCTGGGTTGGGTAAGGTGAAATTCTAAACTGGAGGACACATTAGTCAGTTTCTCTCTCTAAACTTGTTCATCCAAAAGTCATTTTATAAACAATTTAGCTTATACTTCAAATTAATAATCCCCCCAGGCACATTCTTCCCTTTGCCTCCGAACTATTTACCATAAATTATAGATAGAATCCTCTAAAAATGAGAGCTATGAAGTAATTTCTACTAAATGTTAGAAATCTCTTGATAAACTCGTTTGTTTTTGGCAACTTTCATTCTATCAAGACATCTTTTCCCCTCTTCTTGGTTATACCAAATGAGTGCCGATGCGTTTCTCTCCACACCTCCCGCTTTCTCTGTCCTCAGAACACAGGGCCACCACTTGGTACCATCCTTAGATTCAGGGCAAAACACTGGTGCAAGCCAGAAACTCACATTCGAACACTTATGCAAATTCAGGCTGAGTGAGACAAAGCAGCCGCTCATTTGATGAGCTTATTTGTATCTCTACATGGCTGGTGTTCTTTCTTCTCCTTGCCCTCAGTGTCATGAATCCCAAGATCTTTAGTGTAGCCAAGAGCAGTGCTCCTTTGTATTCTTATTCTGAAGAGCACTTGGTAGTTTATATTTTTGTTTTCTTTAGAAAAATATAAAAGGACAAAAAGGAAATTGTTTTAAGGAAACCAGGTGTTCCCGCACAGGTGATGGCCATGAACGCAGCATCCATTTTGGGTGGACTTTGGAACGCCGCACCCCAGCGACTGCTCACACTGCCTCCAAATGGAAAGCGCTCCGCTCCTTGCCAGCGCACAGATACCATGTGGCGCTGCTGCCATCGGCACGGCCTACTCACAGGAACACAAGGAGAAGCAAGACCACCTGCTGAACCAAGTTGTCTCTCAACAGTCGGCTCAACAGTACACACGTGGGGTAGTACTGCCTCCATCCCGTGTTTACAAAATAATGCCCACTGGCAATGCGCACATTCTGGGCAACATTTGTGTACCAGATTATCCCATTTTTCTTATCTGATTTTTTCTTGTTTAAGCACATAAAAATTACACTCAAGATACTTTACAAATTAAAATTAAAATGTTGAAAATCTGACGTGAAATAAAAGTTCTTCAAGAGTTGACAGTTATGTTACCAAAAACAACCAAACACCAAAACAAAAAAACAAATCTTCAGTCTTTTACCCTCCCTAAAAAAGTGAACAGGTGACAAAATAATTTCTTAAACCCTGTAATCACACATCGTCAGCCGGCAGGGACGGGATGCTTATCTTTGCTCTGGTGAAGTAGGCAATCTTCTCCCTAGAGTTGGGGTGAGAAATAAATTGACTTAAATATGATGCTAAAAATACTCTGGGACCATTAAAACAGTCCCCAGGACGTGCAGTGGCAGTGATATCTCTATAAGCACAGGCAGAAGCTCTTTTCTTTATGCAGAACTCCATCCATTTAAAATCGAGAGAGTCTCCGCCTGCTAAAGGGAGGACAGAACAGCAGCTCTGGCTCACGGAAGTCACCTACAGACCAAGCCAGTAAGTTCCCTTCAGGGAACTTCCAACGGAAGACAGTTTTTAACTAGTAGGGGTCTGGTCTAGGATGGGTGTTTCCAAACTAGGCAGTGGAAGACTCAAAAGGCCCAAAATCCTACGTGGAAACTTCTCAGTAACCTCACAGAAAAGTACATAATACCAGGAAAAGTCTTTAAAATCGATACCGTGCTGAGGCAGGGACAACCTGATGAGTGACACCACGACTCAAATGAAAGAAGGAGGAACTCACTATCTGAAAGGCAGTAACTGCCCTGGTCCCGAAGCAGCAGAGAGGCTGAGTCAGGGCAGAGTGGTTTTCAGGTGAGAAGAGTACTTAAAAAAAAAAGACAAACAGTACGTCTATTTTCCTACAGAACTTCACACTGTACATTTATGCCGTCAGCGCGTATTTCTTGAGGGCATACAACATGCAAGGGGCACACTGGTAGCTGAAGAATCAAGCACTGGCCCTCCTCTGTGAAAGAACAGTCTAGATAGGGGAGGAGGCGCGGGCTAGAAACCAGAGCTGAGGAGAGGATGTTCTGAAGACTAAGGAAGGACAGAGGAGAAGAGGAGGAGTGGAAACACTGGACACTGGAGCGAGCTACTGCTGCGGGCAGTGTCCTTTACATTTGTTCACTTCCATAAGAGGGAAATGAGAACGAAAATCGCCCCGAGTGTGGGCGTGATGTCAGCAGAGGCCGTAAGGCGCAGCTGGTAACTGGGGTGTTTAAAAATACCCGCACTAGTTGCCAGTGCCTGCATTTGAGATATTTCACATAAAATTGTTGATTTCTAACTTCTCTTGAAAAATTAGAAGGCCAGGGACCATCAGGCTCCTGATTCCAGGTGAAATAAGCAGCTGGGGTGGTGCCAGGCAGAACGCCCCAGGCCCCACTGCTGCCCAATCTCACCACCCCAGGCCAGGCACCAGCAGCCGCGCAAATCCCACGCTTCCAGCGCGGTCTATCTCACCCTGACCATCTCACCATTCTCATCACTTGCCTGGTGATACAATGGTTTCGTATCTTAAGGGAAGCTGGGAATGTTCATGGATTCTTTGCTTCGGGCTTCAGCAACAACTGCTAGTTGTGTGACTTTCCATGCCAGGCAATGCTGCTTACTCTCTAAGTGACCACAGCACCAGGGGCATGGATGGACTCCCCTCACCTGCAGTTCTAAAACCCAAGTAGTGGCACTCCCTGAAAGTCACAAATGTGATTATTTAGCAGAAAAGAGGGCGGAAAAACCTCTCCACTACAAGATGCTGCATAAAAATGAAGGAGCTGTGAGCCCACTAAGGCCCACTGCTGCTGCCACATGTGGCCCTGCCCTCCCGCCTGGCACTAGACCCCAGCGTGCCATAGCTGTCCCTGCTCCACCACGTGACCTAGCTTCCCCACACTTCAAAAACACTCGCTTCTTCCAGGCTTCTCCCCTTTACACCTAAACGTTTTCTAAAGACTCGTCCATACAAAACCTCAACCAAAACCAAATAAAAACCGAATAGGAGCAAACCTTTTTGCTGAGCTCCCTCCGACGGGGTTGAAAACATCTGCTGTGCTCACCAGGGATCCTGGGTGCACTTTTCAGTTCTCTTCATCAATCTCCTCTCCCCATCCTCCAGCCCCAGGCTCCTGGTTCTCCTCTGACCTCTCCAGCCATTCCTTCTAGTATCTCTTTTGGGGTGAGCCCTTCAGTGACTGGTGCCCACCTTTCCCAGTCACCTCACATTTTCTGGGATGTCTGGTCCATTTCCACTGATGAGACCAGTGCACTGAAGATGAGCACTCCCATTTTTTAATCTCCATCCTGACCCCAACCCTGGCTTTAGATTTTTATTTTCACTTGTCTGCTGGTCATGGTTACCTTGCTGGCCTGCTGGCATTGCCTGGTGTGCCATGGCAGAGGTCAGCATCCTCCCCACACCGCTGCTCCCCAGCGTTCTCCATCTCAAGCGCGGGCACCATAGGACAGCCACTGCCCCCCATGAACCTCCCATGAACCTCACAGGCCACCCTTACCCATTTCTCCCCAGCCCACTCTCCACAATGCCTGATATCTGCCCCACATAGAACCCATTCCCATCATTTGGTTTTGTGCATGGAGAGCCCTGCTGGCTGCCCCATCAGAAACCGCGAGTGGAAGCCTCTTCTGCACAGCTTCCAAGGCCTGTGCAGTTTGAGCCCAGTTCTCCCAGACAGGCTCACCAGCTGGCAACTCCCCATGCGCCAGAGCTTGGCACTGACTTCTAAGGTCTGTGCCTCTGTCCGTGCTGTTCTTCCTGCCTCAATGTCCCACTCAACACTGCCACCCCTAGGTGCCTAAGGAGCTTGCAGCCATCCTTCCATGATGGGTTCTCTTATAATCTCCTCCTCAGGTGCCCGCAGCCCCAGCACCTGCCCCATACGGATTGAGGCTCCTCCCACATCTCTCACAGGTCCCTACACATACCTTTAGTGAGCTCTTTCCACACACACTGCAATGACCTGGTTACCTGCCTGTCCCCACTACAGCCTAGAGCCCCCGAGAAGAGCAGAACACCCATGTTCTTAGCCTCCGCATCTCAGGGCCTGACAAGGTGCAAGGTTTCTGGGGCTGCCCAAGTAATGTCTGTGAAATGAGTGAACAAAACCCCGAGTTTTCTGTACCTTTGTGTCCTGGGTCAGAATAGTCCAATGAGATGTGCTACTAAGAGCTGGGGACACCCTGGGTTCTTGAGGGGAGTTAGGCTCTCATCAGCCTTTAACTCTGCCAGTCACATTTATCACCTCAGGTGCAAATGGGAAATTACATATTCAAGGCAGGGAACACAGGATTTCTGTCTCAGATCCTAGTATTAACTTTCACTGCACTGAGGTGAATTCCTACACAATCAGACCACATGAGGGCAACCCAAAAGCTGTCCTGGATGGGGCTATTCACCTGAAGGACTGCACCTGCCGAGGCACCTTCTGGCTCTGCTCCCGGAGCCGACACACATCCTTGGAGACTTGCCTCATCAACTTCTCTGCATTCAAACCTTGCTTCTGCTCTTCTTTGGACTGTTCGGCCTGGAAAAGGGAATAAAAATGTAAGAAAAACACAAAACACTGATTAGAAATCCCTGGAGACAACCTATGAGGCTTGAAAGATTGTGACTAAAGTCAGGAGGGCAAGCAAGGCAGTCAGTGGGCTGGTGTCCTTTACATCACGCGTCAGGGGCCAACACCCACATGACCAACTCATGCTGAGTGGGAGCATATGTGGATTTTGGGGTAAGTTCATTTTAATCACATTTTAGAAATCAAATTACACAGCTAATATGTGACAATTTTATTACATCTGAAAAACCTAAGAACTCTTAAAAATGAAACAGAAAATTACTCATAGCACTGTTTCCAAAAAATACCTACAGTTAAAGAATGTTTTGGGCAAATACACTTTCAACATCTTATTTATCTTTTTGACCCTTTTTTCTAACTTAGCCATTTAAAAAGCTGTTTATTAAAGTAGAATTTCCCAATCAAAAAATGTGCACATATACGTGTATAGCTCCAATAACTGTTACAAATTGAACACACCCATGTAACCAGCACCGGATGAAGGGGAGGACACTCTGTTTCCAAGAAGCCCCCCTTGGCGCCCTTCCAGCTCTGCCCAGGGTTCCCAGCATTCCGACTTCTAACGCGCCTCTTCTGTCCTTGGTATAGAGGAACAGTAAACAGATACTCTTCAGGGTCTGGCTTCTTTTGCTCAACATTATGCTCACGAGAATCATACACACTGTTATCTGTAGTTGTAACTCACTTTCCCCACAGCTGTATAATACTCCACTGTATGACTTCACTACAATGTATAATCTATTAGTAATAATGAACATTTGGGTACTGTGCATGAACATGTTTTAAAATAAAAATGTACTAATGATATTATATTAAAAGTTGCCTTTTCATTTCATTCTTTCACTCATATCCATTCACTCATTCATTCACCCAGTCAACAAATATTTGTGGACTGCCTTTTAAGGAAAGGTAGTATGAGTGGGTGAAGAGCAAACACTCAGATATATGGCTTGGGGTCAAATTTCATTTCTACCACTTACTAGCGATGTAAATCTGGGCAAGTTGCTTGACCTCCTGGTGTCTTAGTTTTTCCATTTGTAAACTGGGAATAAGTACTTACTTCAAAGTTGTGAAGTTTAAATGAGTACATACACATGTAAAGTACTTAGAGCAGTACCCAACACATCACTGAATATACTATTTCAGAATGAAGCTATTACTGTTGCTTTTTTTTTTTTTTTTAAACAATATGCCAAGTTCTGTACTAGGTGGCAGGGTTATAGTTGTGAACAAAACAGGTGAAGTCCAGGCTGGGAGGCCAAGGTGGGAAGATTGCTTAAGGCCAGGAGTTTGAGACCAGCCTGGACAACATAGGGAGACACTGTCTCTACGAAAAAAAAAAATTAACTAGGTGCGGTAGCATGTGCCTGTGGTCCCAACTACTCAAGAGCCTGGGGTGAAAGGATCACCTGAGCCTGGGAGTTTGAGGCTGCAGTGACCTATGATCTACCACTGCACTACAGCCTTCATGACAGAGCAAGATCCTGTTTCAAAAACCAAAACAAAGAGAAAAACAGGTGAAGACCAGTGGCAGAGAAAAACAACAGCAAAGAACAGAAACTGTTTAATAATTATTAAAAATCAACAACATATTGTACTTTCTCAGGTTAAATCTTCCTCTCATAACATTAAAAAACATAGTGTATTTATTAGAGCAGTTTTAGGTTCATAGCAAAATGGGTTGGAAAGTAGAGTTCTCATTTACTCCCTGCCCCTACTCATGTACGACCTCTCCCACTATCGGCATCCTCCGCCAGCCTGGTACATCTGTTACAATCAGTGAACTCATACTGACACTTCATCACCACCCCAAATCCACAGTTTATATGAAGCTTTGCTCTTGGTGGTGTACATCTGTTACAATCAGTGAACTCATACTGACACTTCATCACCACCCCAAATCCACAGTTTATATGAAGCTTTGCTCTTGGTGGTGTACATTCAATGGGTTTTGGCAAAAGTGTAACGACAGGTACCCACCATTATAATATCATACAGAGGAGTTCCATTGCTTTAAAATTCCCCTGTGCTCTGCCTATTCCTCCCTCTTGGTGTTATGCATTTAAGTTTCCTCCATGTCTTTTTCATGGCTTGATAGATAGCTCATTTCTCTTTAGTGCTGAAGAGTATTCCATTGTCTGAATATACTAGTTTATTTAACCATTCACCTACTGAAGGACATCTTGACTGCTTTCAAGTTTTGGCTATTATGAATAAGGCTGCTTTAAATATTCATGCAAACGTTTTCATGTGGACGTAAGTTTTCAACTCATACCAAGGAGCACAACTGCTGAATAGTATGTAAGAATCTGCTTAATTTTATAAGAAATCTACAACTGTCTTCGAAAGTGGCTGTATGATTTTGCATTTCTATCAGCAATGACTGAGAGTTCCTGTTGCTCCACATCCTTGTCAGCATTTGGTGTTGTCTGTGTTTTGGATTTTGGCCACTCTAACAGGTGTATAGAGGTATCTCATTGCTGTTTTACTCTGCAATTTCTTATTGATATATGATGTTAAATATCTTTTCACGTGTTTATTTGTTATCTGCTTTGGTGAGGTATCTGTTCAGGTCTTTTGCTGATTTTTAAACTGGGTGTTTGTTTTGTATTGTTGAGTTTTAAGAGTTTTTTGTAACTTAGATAACAGTCCTTTATCAGATACAACTTTTACAAATATTTCTCCCAATGTGTGGCTTGTTTTCTCTTTTTCTTGACAGTGTCTTTCACAGAGAAGTTTTAAATTATAACAAAGTCCAGCTTATCAGTTATTTCTTTCATGGATCACACCTCTGATGTTGTGTTGTATATGAAAAGTCATTGCCATACCCAAGGTCATCTAGATTTTCTCCTAGGGTAACTTCTAGGAGTTTTATAGTTTACATTCAACATTTAGGTCTGTGATCATTTTGAGTTAATATTTGTGAAGGGTGTAGAAGGGTCTATATCCAGATTCATGTTTTTTTGCATGTGAATAGATATCCAGTTGTTCCAGCATCATTTGTTGAAAAGAGGATCTTTTTTGGATTTATTTTCTTTGTTCCTCTGTCAAAGGTCAGTTGAATATAGTCAGCCCTCTGTATCTGTGGGTTCCACATCCATGGATTCAACCAATCATGAATTAAAAAATATTTGGGAGAAAGTGGATGGTTGCATCTGTACTGACATTGTTTTTCCTTATCATTATTCCATTAATGACATTATTATTACTACACTATACTGTATTACTACTGTCATTAAATACAGTATAACAATTACTTACATAGTATTTAAATTATAATTGGTATTATAAGTTATCTGGAAATGATTTAAAGTATATGGGAGGATGTGGGTTATATGCCAATACTATATCATATTATATAAGGGACTTGAGCATCTGTGTCCATGGGGAGTCCTGGAACCAATCCCCACTATGGATGTTGAAGGATGACTGCACATTGAAGAGAGTCGATCTATTTCTAGGCTCTCTATTTTGATTTGCCTATTTTTTCACTAATACCACACTGCTTTGATTACCATAGCTTTATAGTGTCTTGAAGTCAGGTAGTGTCAGTCCTCCAACTTCATTCTTCTCCTTCAATACTGGGTCTTTTGCCTCTCCATATAAACTTTAGAATCAGTTTGACTATTACATAATAACTTGATGGGATTTTGAGTGGGATTGCATTAAATCTATAGATTGATTTGGGAAGTACCAACATCTTGACAATATTGAGTCTTCCTATAAACATGGAATATTTTCCCATTTATTTAGTTTCTTTTAAATTTTCTTTCATCATAATTATGTAGTTTTCCTCTATAGATCTTATACATATTTTGTTAAGATTTACAAGTATTTCACTTTTTGGATACTAATGTAAATGGCATTGTTTTTAACTTCAAATTCCACTAGTGCATTGCTGGTATATAAAAAAGTGATTAACTTTTGTATAGTAACCTTGTATCCTACAACCTTGTTATAATCACTTATTAGTTCCAAGAGTTGTTTCTGTTTGTTTTGTTTTTGGTCAAATCTCTCAGGTTATCTACATGGACAACCATCTTATATGTAAACAAAGACAAACAAAGACAATTTTGACTTCCTTCCCAAGTGGTATGCCTTTTTTTGTTTTTTCTTTTCTTATTGCATTAGCTGAGATTTCTAGTGTGATACAGAAAAGATGTGAGAGGGGACATTTTTACCCTGTTCCTAATCTTAGCAGGAAAGCTTCTAGTTTTTCAGCATTAAGTATGATGTTAGTTGTAGAGTTTTCTACATGTTTTTTAAGGTCTCTTCTATTCCTAGTTTGCTGGGAGTTATTTTTAGCATGAGCAGGTGTTGATGTGATTACAACAATTGATTTTGAATGTTAAATCAGCCTTGCGCACCTGGGATAAATCTCCCTTGGTTATGGTATATAACTCTTTTTCTATATAGTTGGATATGATCTGCTAATATTTTGCTAAAGATTTCTGCATCTATATTCACAAGAGGTATGGGTCTGTAGTTTCCTTGTCTTTGCCTGGTTTTGGTATTAGGATAATGCTGGCCTCACAGAATAAGCTGAGAAGTATTCTCTTTGCTTCTGTTCTCCAAAAGAGATCGCAGAGAATTGATAAAGTTGTTTCCTTAAATGTTTGGTAGAGGCCAGGCACTGTGGCTCATGCCTGTAATCCCAGCACTTTGGGAGGCCGAGGTGGGCAGATCACCTGAGGTCACGCGTTTGAGACCACCCTGGCCAATATGGTGAAACCCTGTCTCTACTAAAAATACAAAAATTAGCCAGGTGTAGTGGTGGGCACCTGTAATTCCAGCTACTTTGGAGGCTGAGGCATAAGAATCTCTTGAACCTGGGAGGCAGAGGTTGCAGTGAGCTGAAATCATGCGACTGCACTCAACCCTGGGCGACAGTGCAAGACTCTGTCTCAAAAAAAAAAAAAAAAAAAAAATTGGGTAGAATCTACTAGTAAATCCATCTATGCCTGGTGCTTTCTATTTGGGAAGGCTATTATTGATTCCATTTCTATAATATAGATAGGCCCATTCAGACTATTTCCTGGCAGACTATCTTTCAAGGAATTGATCCATTTCATCTTGGTTATCAGAGTTGAGAGCAAAGAGTTGTTCACAGTATTTCTTTATTATGCTTTTAATGTTCACAGGACCTGTAGTGATGTCTCCTTTTTCATTTCTGATGTAATATAATTTGTGTCTTCTCCCTTTTTCCTTACCCTGGTTAGCAGCTTACCAATTTTTTTTTGTTTTTTCACCATATTGGCCACGCTGGCCTCGAACTCCTGACCTCGTGATCCACCTGGCCTCGGCCTCCCAAAGTGCCAGGATTACGGGTGTGAGCCACCATGCTCAGCCCAGTCTACCAATTTTATTGATCATTTGAAAGACACAGCTTACTGACTTCCTGTTTCTAATTCCATTCATTTCTGTTCTAATGGTTATGATTTCTTTTCTTATTCTTAGTTGGCTCTTTTTTTTCTAGTTTCCTAAGATGCAAACTTAGTTGATTGATTTTAGTTCTTTCCTTTTTTCTAGTCTATGCATTCAATGCTATAAATTTCTTGCTAAGCACTGTGTTTGCTGCATCCCCCCAATTTTTTTTTCTTATGATAGGAACAGACTTTACTGGTTGTAATGAGAAGTGGAAGAGGAGAGGATGCTATAGTTCCTGCTTCTGGGGCAGTGTCCACAGACTCACTGGCTGTCCTCCAAAATCCTACAAATTTTGATTGTTTTTTCATTTGGTTCAAAATATCTTTTAATTGTTCTTAAGGTTTCTCCTTTGACCCACTTGTTATTTAGAAGTATGCTGTTTAATCTCCAAGTATTTTGGAATTTTCTAGCTACTTTTGTTATTGATTTCTAGTTTAATTCCACTGTGGTAAAAGCAGACAGTGCAAATATATATCTTACGGCCTGGACTGTGGTCTATATCTCAGTGAATGTTCCAAGTGAGCTTAAGAAGAGTGTGTCATCTGTTGTCATTAAATGAGTAGTCTATAGATGTCCATTATATCCAGTTAAGTAATAGTGCTGAGTTCAACTATGTCTACTGATTTTCTGCCTGCTGGGTCTGTTTATTTCATTTCTGACAGAGGATAATAATGAATTCATTCACTTCTCCTTGTATTTTTTTTTTTTTTTTTTGCCTCATATATTTTGTGCTGTTAGTCACACAGATATTTAAGAATTGTTATCCTGGTCAGGCACAGAGGCTCACGCCTGTAATCCCAGCACTTTGGGAGGCCGAGGTAGGCGGATCATCAGAGGTCAGGAGATTAAGACCAGCCTAGCCAACATGGCGAAACCCCGTCTCTACTAAAATACAAAAATTAACTGCGTGTGGTGGTGGGTGCCTGTAATCCCAGCTACTCAGAAGGTTGAGGTAGGAGAATCACTTGCACCTGGGAGCCTGGGTGACAGAGCGAGACTCCATCTCCAAAACAAACAAACAAACAAAAACAAATTGTTATCCCTTCTTGGATAATTAATCTCTTTATTATTCATTATGTCATGCTCTTTTTTTTTTTTTAAACTGGATAACTTTTCTTGCTCTGAAGTCTGCTCCATCTGAAATGAATATAGCCACTCCCACTTTCTTTTGATTAGTATTAGCATTGTCTACTTTCAGTCTATATGTGTTTTATGTTTAAAGTGGGCTTCCTGTATACAAAATACGGTTGGTTCTTTTTTGATCAACTCTGACAAACTGTTTTTTAATTGGTGTATTCAGACCACTGATGTTTACAGTGACTAATGAAATAGCTGGAATAATATCTACCATATTTGTTACTGTTTTCTATTTGCTGCCCTTGTTTGTTCCTATGTTTGTCTTCTACTCTTTCACTGCCTTTTGTGGTTTTAATTGAGGACTTTATATAATGTCAATTTTCTCTTCTTTCTTAGCATGTCATTTATATTTCTCTCTTACTTTTTCTAGTGGTTGCTCTGGAGTTTGTATTATACTATCCAAATCCACTTCCAAATAACATTATACCATTTCATGAGTAGTACAAGGACCTTATAATAACAAAATATCCCTCATTCTTCCCTCTTGTCCCTTGCATCATTGCTGCCACTCATTTCACTTATACATAAACATACACACACATAAGTGTACGTAACTTACACTGTTGCTATTACTCAGAACAAATTATTTATGTGATTAAGAATAAGAAAAAAAACTTATTTTACCTTAATTTATTCCTTTTCAATACTCTTCCTTTGTTTATATAGATTCATGTTGCTAACATATCATTTTCCTTTTCTCTGAAGAACTTTTAACATTTCTTGCTAGGCAGGTCTACTGAGCACAAATGTCCTTAATTTTTGCTTGTCTGAAAAAATATTTGTTTCTCCTTCACTTTTGAAGAATAATTTTGTGTTTGGGTACAGAATTCTAGGTTGATTTCTTTTTCCTCTTAACAATTTAAATTATTGCATCCTACTCTCTTCTTGCTTGTACAATGATTTCTCAGGAAAAGTCAGATATAATACTCACCTTTGTTCTTCTATAAGGAAGTTTTTTCCCCTCTGGCTTCTTTCAAAATTTTTAAATCTTTTAATTTTCTGCAGTTTGGATATGCTTAGGTGTAATGTTCTCTGTGTGTATATATTTATTTTGCTCGGTGTTTTATGAGCTTTCTGGCTCTGTGGTTTAATGTTTGACATTAATTCGGAGAAAGTCTCAGTCATTATTCCTTCCAATATTTCTTCTGTTCCCTTCTCTTTCTTCTGGTATTCCTATTACACACATGCTACATCTTCTGTAGTTATCCCACAGTTCTTGGATGTTCTGTTCCTTCTTTTTTATCCAGTCTCTTTTTTCTTTGCTATGCAGTTTTGGAAGTTTCTATTGACATATCCTCAAGAGTTCAGATATTCTTTCTTTAGTCATGTCCAGTCTACTAGTGAGCCCATCAAAGTTATTTTTCATGTCTGTTAGTGTTTTTGATCTCTAGAACTTCTTTTTGATTCTTGCTTAGAATTTCCATCTCTCTCCTTATGACGTCCATCTGTTCTTGTATATTGCCTACTTTTTCCCTTACAGCCCTTAGCATATTAATCACGGTTATTTTAAATTCCTGGTCTGATAAGTCCAGCATCCCTGCCATATGTGAGTCTGGTTCTGATGCTTGTTTTGCCTCTTTAAACTCTGTTTTTTCCCTGTTAGTATGCCTTGTAATTTTCAGTTCAAACCCAGGCGTAATATACTAGGTGAAAGAAATTCTGGTAAACAGCCTTTAGTGTTGTGGTGGTAAGATGGGGGTAAAGAAGGAAAGTGTTCTATAGCTCTGTGAACAGGTTTCAGTCTTTGAGTAGGCCTGTGCTCCGGGGCTATGAGCTTCACAAGTGCTTCTCAGTCTTTCCCCTCCTAAGGTGGAACAGAGTATCTAGGATGGGCTGGAGTTGGATATTCCCCTTCTTCCACATGGAAGACTAGAGGGGGCTAGAGTTCAGTATTTCCCTTATCTGAGAACACAGCTTCTCCTGAGGACAGGCCTTGCTAAGAAGAACAGAATGCTTTTGTATGTTTTAACTGGCTACTTTTTTACTCCCTCTGCCAGAATCAAGGGAAGACTTTTCTTCGACATCCATTGTGAGGACCCAGTCAAGCTCCTGGAAGTAAAACTAACACAAGCGTGGAGAGCCCCCGACTTCTCATGACTGGGTACTCCTGCAGTTTTTAACTCTCAGACTTCTCTGTAGTGAGCCTCCAGCAGTATGTTCATTACAGTTTAGGTTTTCTTACCCCAGTATTGGTTCCTGCAGAGGTCACTGCTCATAGATTCTTGCTCCAGTAAGTTGTGATTCTTCGTTCTGCTTGCCTGTCTCTCCAATTTTGGGGATAGTAGTTTGCCCTATGACCTCACCTCTCTGACTGATCTAAGAAGAACTGATTTTTCATTTTGTTCAGTTTTTTACTTGCTGTTAGATTGAAGACTTCAAACTGCTTATATGTTGGACCAGAAACCAGAAGCCTGTAACTTTTAATGATTTCATAACATTCCACTGAGTAGCTACAGCTTAATTATCTTAACGAACCCTCTACAATTACCTATTTAAATTATTTCTAGGCTGCAGCGTTCATTCAAGTGGGATTTGACATTTAAAAATCTTGGTAAGTGAACATGTGGCTATATTAGATTTGGAGATAAATAAATGCAGGCATGTATTACATAGTTTAAAAAACTCTCCACAATAAGCCTACATCAGTATATTCATATAACTGTTTATATTACTCCATTATCAGGGAAAAACTAGTGTTAATTTGTACTTTGAGTTTTAAAAACACCTAATATTGTAAAATACTGAATAAAGCTTCCCTGATATAAAATCCAAACTTACGTTTATTTATGAGTAAGTATTAAAAAGACAATTCTTTAGCTATGTAAACAAACTGTGAAATAGAAAATAAGGCTTAAATATGAATGTGTGACTTGTTACTCCTCCTACATTCATATTAGAAAGTTATGTAATTCACAGTGAGGACTGTCGTCACGGGGTAAAGGGGCCACGATGACTCTATTCCCCATTTGCTGTCCTTCACCCAAGGCACGGACTCCCTCTTGTAGGTATGCCAAGAGGCTGCCTAGTTTTTCACTTAGGATATGGCTCAAGGTTTGCCTTGGTGGCTGAGATGTTTATACTGGGCCCAAAAGCTTCAGGAGGGCAAAGGAGGTGCCTGTTTAACGTAATTCATAAAGGCTCAAGTGCTCAATACAATTTTTGAACCAGGAGTTTATTTCTGACAACTGCCTATATTTGCAGAAGTTACTTGCAACGTTGTCTTACAAAAGGAATTAATTAAATCAAATGGCTGGAGACTTCATTATATAATACATATACACTTAACGAGGGGGAGTGGTCTCGTCTTAAATCAGTCTTGCCAATACTTAAAAACAGTTGTTATCTCCATCTGACAGATACACAAATCCTTTTTTTTGTTTGTTTGTTTTTGTTTTTTGAGAGGGAATCTCGCTCTGTCACCCAGGCTGGAGTGCAATGGCAAGATCTCAGCTCACTGCAACCTCCCCACCTCCTGGGCTCAAGCAATTCTCCTGCCTCTGCCTCCAGAATAGCTAGGACTACAGGCACCTGCCACCATGCCCAGCTAAGTTTTATATCTTTAGTAGAAATGGGGTTTCACCATGTTGGCCAGGCTGGTCTTGAACTCCTGACCTCAAGTGATCTGCCTGCCTTGGCCTCCCACAGTGCTGGGATTACAGGCATGAGCCACTGCACCCAGCTGCTATCTGACAGATAAACAAATCTAATTTAATTTAGTTGATTTGTGTCTTGAGGGACAGTGAGGCCTTATAAATAAGTGAGTTTTGGCTTCTGTCAATTTTTTGGAAAGCTGCTTTAGGAGAAGGCATATTCTAAGCAAAATCTCTGGTGTGAATACATGGTAACTTTCCTGTTCACTTTCCCTCCCAATTCTCACTGGGGATGTTGGGGAAACTAGCTAACCAGCAGCGATTTGAGAAGCTGCCTCTTGCTGTACCTGACAGAGACAGAGAGAGATCGACATCAACTCAGGCCAGAACTACGCAGTTGACATACAGAGGTAGAAGAGGAAACAGCTTAGGTAAAGGTCTAAAGGTGGTGGGTAGCCTGTGCCTGCAATCTAAGTTGATGGACAGTCCCATAATTGGGATCCTTCCAGACTTGAAAAGCCAACTGCTTCTGTTATAACCTAAGCAGTTAGAAACAATAGAAGGAAATAAGACTGGTGCTGGCAAAAAGGGCAATTAAGGATCTTGTCATCCCACGTGCATCCACTGTTTCAGACACCGTTAAGGCCAGGAAATCAAACAAGGTCTTCAGGCTTAAGAGACAGGACAAAGACAAGATCTTTGACTATGTTTCACAGCCAAACTGATATTATCAGCAATTCTCTTACTAAGAATTTATGCTTTAGGAATACGAGTGTGACCAAAAAGGTGCAAAAAATATGCATAAAAGTGTGTGTTTCCACATTGTTTATAATAGAACATTTGGGAAATGGTTATTAGAATAATTAAATAACTGTGATATAGCTATACAAATGAATGTATTAAAATAATGAGTTATAGTAACATTTACTAATATGGAAAGCTATTCACCACATACTATTAGAATTAAGTGAGGGAAAGAAGCAAATTTCAGAACAATCTATCTTTATGACCCCATTTTTGTATAACTCTTTCAAATAACACTAACGCACACTCATCGCATAAAAAATAGCTGGAAGGACATGCACCAAATTGCCAACAGTGGTAACCTCTGGGAAGTACAACTCCAAGAAGGACTTCTAGTTTTTGCTTTATATAGTTCTGCATCACCTGAATTTGTTTTAATAACCATGTGTTACTTAAACATTTAAAAAAAATTAAAATATTCTCAAAGCAAAAATATCCTAAACTCACTTTAAATTTGCAAATAAAAATACTGTGGCACTTTGAGGAAAGATGAGATTTTACAAAAACTCTTTATTCAGCAAATACTTATAAAGAGTAAATTATACTGAAACTACTTTATGGAAAGCTAAATAACCCACAATGGGGCATCCTTAGTACTTTGCTAATAATCATCTACTGCAATAAGTTTTGATTTTTTTCCATCACACAGTGTCTTTTTCCAGGTATTTTTTACTGCCCCCCCCATTTCCTCACCCTGTTTTGAAAGATTTTGTCTATAAAAGCAGCCTGTATTTGTTAAGTAACAGTTGTCTCTTGATTACTTTGTAATTGATGAGATAATTTAGTTTCCAGTTGGAGCTTGTGAATTTATGCGATTCAAATACAAGGGTGACAAATGTGATAGTTACTTTGTGAAGTCCTATCTTTAGTAAATGGGTAATTTTTCATTAAGTCCCAGATAAGGAACTGTTGACTTAGTACACACTGAGAAATGACTTCTACCTTGCTATGGTATATCAAATTACTAAATTAGTAAATAGACTAAAAATTTTGCTGCTATTCAAATTCTTTGTGAAATACCATAAGAAAAAAAATCACTCTTAAAACAGACATCTGTTGACTGATTTAACAAGAGACATATCAGGAAAAGACAGGGAAGGAACTGAATCATGCATAGGTAAGAAAATCTAACCTACTTTTCTTACCTAGAAGTGATTTTATCAGATAGGAAATAGGACAGGCTCACAGGCTCCTGTTCCATCTTTGCCACCTTCCACGTGAATGGAACGCAGAGGTCTATCCTAGACCTTGCAGAGAACTCTTTTGACAGTCCCTCTAAGTAGTGTAATGGCTGCTGACATTTTCAACTTTCAGCATTTCTATGGTGACTACAAAATTACTTTGAAACTTGCCTTTGTCTTACAAAAAAATAAAGCTGACCAGGCAACATAGGAAGATATTTCCTTCCCTGCTGAATAAAAATATACTTTACTGAAGACTGTATTTGTCTCTATGCTTTTATATTTATATCTGTATCTATACCTATATCCTTCTCCAAAAATTAGGTGGCAAAACATATAGAATTATTATCAGCTGCTAATGATCAATACCACACTTTGTAGGCAGTTAAATCTCATTGCTGAATACTTTACTGTAATCATTAAGATTTTGTTGAATGCAGTGTATTAATATATTTGGCATAATTTTTAAAACAGATCTAACTTTTAAGAGTGTTAACATTTGCATTATTTTAAGCTTTACAAAAAGTCTAGCAGTTCTGCAGTCTAGCACCAGAATTTTGGCATTTTGACAGGGAAACACTCTATGGAAAAAAAAAAAAAAAGAAAGAAATTCCTGCTTTGTAAGGACCATGAGGCTCCTCTGGAAGAAGCCCAGTCCTCTCTCGGCATGCTTTGCCCCTCACCCCAAGGAGTCACGATAAGACGCCTGGCTCACGAGGCCTGGGAGCCACTTCGTACGCTGCGGACTCCAGAAGGGGTGATTCACCTCCAGTTTACATGATGGGAGCCCAACCTGCAGAGAGGCCCAGTGATTTACTCATAGTTGTGTTAAGAAGCCTAATGGAATAGAAAGCACCATCCGGTCTTAATTTACAGTCCTGAGCCTCTTGCTCTGCTTCCTAAGGGGGTTTTACAATACACGAGGACACTAAATAAGATTCTGTTTTTTATTCTGAGCTACAAAACAGACTTTGGATCACAAAGGAGGAAGGTTATGGAGTGTGACCCTGAGACCTGACAGTTTTTGCTGACAAGGGAGGCAGATCCAGGATCTGCTGCTGGCTTTGATTCACTGCTTTTCTAGGAGCCATATTTTTTATGGCAACTGGCAGACTCGTTGCTCATCGTTAGGCACTTTATGGTCATCTTGCTGAAAACCTCACAAATCCCCAATACCACAGGGAAATGATGGAGATGAAAGGGCAACGTGTGAGCGTGGCAGAGTTAGTGTGTGTGTGTGTGTGTGTGTGTGAGGTGCTGGTGTACCCATGTGTATGTTAACAAATGGCTATGGAAGTGAGGAGGAAGCAGGTGAGGGAAGTCAATGGTTATCATGAGTTTCTGTGGCTATAATGAAAGGCACACAATGGAAAGTATGTATTTTCACAAAACTGGTTTTTGCAAATTTCAGTGGTGAGAAAAGTACACAACTCAAAACAGTTTATATCCACAGAGTTGGTAAAAATAACGATAAAAACCCTCTGCACTAGGGAGAATCAAATCATTTTGAAAGCAGGATAAATGCACCTTGTTTTGTGAGCTTTTTTCACTGTTGCTTGATGTGAAACAGCCAGTAGTAGAAGGAGGCAAAAATGGAGGGGCAGCGGGCTTGGCATCTGCTACGGGTTAAATGTTTGTCTCTCCAAAACTCATGCTGAAATTCAATTGCCATTGTAACGGTATTGAAAGGTGGCACCTTTGAGAGGTGAGCAGGCCTGAGGGCTCCGCCCTCATGTGTGAGTTTAATGCCCCAATCAAAGGGCTTTTTTGGGAGTGGGGTCTCTCTCCTGCCTCCTGCCCTCCACCATGGGACACTACAGCAAGAAGGCCCTTGCCAGCTGCAGCCTCTGCGAACTGTGAGAAATAAATTTCCAGCCTCCCGAACTGTGAGAAATAAATTTATGTTCTTTATAAATTACCCAGTCTGTGGCATTTTGTTATAACAGCACAAAATGGACTAAGATAGCATAGTTTCTTCCAGTGTGATAAAAAATCCGCTCTGCATAACCTGTGTAAGACTGCACTCTGAGTATCCCGATACGAAAAAGCTTCCAGGAATCACATTTCACCTGGGACTTCAGAATTATCAAAGTGCTGCATGTACCCTCAAGGTTTAGTTCCCTTAGGCCATGCAGACTTCAATTTCCACAAATCTCTCTGAATCCCTCTTTATACTGAAAGCACATTAGACTTGATTTCAAATAGATCACAAAATTCTGTAACTAGAAGGGATCTTGGTGGCTATCCACTTCAATCCTCTTAATTCATATGTAAGTATATAAAATCCTATTAGTGCATGGGAAAAACATAAGCCACAGGTATGCATATTTTTATAAGGCTGGTTTGTTTTCATTTACCTATTTTTTGTTGGGAAGAAGAAAGGAGTTGTAAAGGAAAGCAACGGGGAAGGGTAATGAGAAAGCAAAGCCACAACAGCATCCAAGAAGATCTGACTCTGACGCCACAAGCACTCATCGGTCTCCTGGCCTTGCTGTTATAGTCTCTTTTCACTTGGACCCTAAACAGGGACTTCAGGTATATACCAATGGCTCTTTCCCTGGGTAACATCAGGCTAGCTAAAGACTTTTGGCCCTATCATGTGTATAAAAAGACAGCATTTTGTATATGAGGTTCAACTCCTCTGACAAAGGAGTTTTATACTGAACTGTTAATGGCATCCCCAAGATGTTCACAGTAGTGATCTAGAAAAACAATAGCAATGGCATGGAGAAAGCTGAATACAAATTATTAAGACTGTCAGCTTTTACTAGCCCTTAATTTTTTAGATGTATCTTCACGTTTTGTTAAGCTGAAATTTTCTTGACAAGAACTAGAAAACACATTCTCATTCACATTCTCATTCTGAATAAGAGACCTCTAACATGTCAGCTCAAATCCTCTTGACCTTTCTCAATGCCCTTGCAGTCATCAACTCTCTGAGGGGTCTAGTGGACTTCAGGAAGGTACAACTAGTGTCTCCCCTTATGCCCTTTCTCTGGCCCCTGCCATGGCTTTTCTGTTGAAGCCAACATGTGCCATGAGATTGTTTGGCAGTCATATGTGCACATGGGTAGAACGATTCTTCCTCATTTCTCCTCTGAGGGATGACTGTGAGATGTGGTTAGCATGGCCTGTGGGTGCTGGTCCCAAGGGAGCAAGCAGGCAGCACACTAGCAGCCATCTCCTCCATTGCCTCTCTTCAGCTCCCCGGGCTGCACCCTCTTGGTGAAGCAGTAGAACAGAAGTATTTATCCCAGGCCGGGCGCGATGGCTCACACCTATAATCCCAGCACTTTGGGAGGCCAAGGTGGGCAGATCACCTGAGGTCAGGAGTTCAAGACCAGCCTGGCCAACATAGTGAAACTCCATCTGTACTAAAAATACAAAAATTAGCTGGGAGTGGTGGTGCGCACCTGTAGTCCCAGCTACTTGGGAGGCTGATGTGGAAGAATTGCTTGAACCCGGGAGGCGGACGTTGCAGTGAGCTGAGATTGTGCCACTGCACTTCACCCTGGATGACAAGAGTGAAACTCCAAGTCAAAAAAAAAAGTGTTTATCTCAGGCTCTACCATGATCATAAGAGAAAGATCCTTGGGATCTTCTTTTCCCTCATTATCCTGGTATGCAAACTAATTTTAAAACCAACTAAGTGCTGGTTCATCAGATAATAAAGATCAGAAATCCTCTAGGCTAGCTATGGTGGCTTACACCTGCAATCCCAGCACTTTGGGAGGCCAAGGAGGGAGGCTTACTTGAGCCCAGGAGTTCGAGCCCAGCCTGGGCAATACAGTGAAACCTGGTTTCTACAAAAACAACAACAACAACAAAAAATTAGCTGAGTGTGGTGGTGTGTGCCTGTAGTTCCAATCACTGAGGTGGAAGGACTGCTTGAACCTGGGAGGTTGAGGCTGTAGTGGGCTGTGGTCACACTACTGCACTCCAGCCTGGGTAACAGAGACAGGACCTGTCTCAAAAAGACTCTTCTATTAAGAAATAATTTGGTTTTTTTTGTTTTTTTTTTTTTGAGACAGAGTCTTGCTCTGTCACCGAGGCTGGAGTGCAGTGGTGCAATCTCGGCTCACTGCAAGCTCCGCCTCCTGGGTTCATGCCATTCTCCTGCCTCAGCTTCCCGAGTAGCTGGGACTACAGGCGCCCGCCACCATGCTCGGCTAATTTTTTTGTGTTTTTAGTAGAGAGGGGGTTTCACCGTGTTAGCTAGGATGGTCTCGATCTCCTGATTCACTTGCCTTGGCCTCCCAAAGGGCTGGGATTACAGGCGTGAGCCTCCGTGCCCGGCCTTAAGAATAATTTCTAAGCAAAATCATCAATGCAACCTATGTAAAGATGATTTTAATCATCATCAGAAACGTATTATGAGGCCAGAATTATGCACAGGTATCATTTAGTGATTAAACAACTGTAAATTAATATAAAATAAAGCACTATTTTACAAAGGAGAGTTCTAAAGTGTCATTCTTTTTCAGACAGTTTCCCACTGGAACAAGGCCTGCTTGTATCCTTCACTGGGCAAAACAAAGGAGATCCTGGCTCTCTCAAATGTTTGCACTCTTGATCCAAATTGAACAGTCCCATGATCTTCAGATTAATCCCGGGCTGTTCTGAGCCCAGCGACCAGTTTTCACACCATCTAAGAGAGTACTGCCACGTGGGTAACGGAAGGCCTGTTCTGTGAGCAACATACATCCAATGTGGCATTAATGTTACCTCTACTGGCAAGGGCAACTCCACCCGGCTTTGTACTCAAGTATGTTGGGTTTTTGTTGACATGTTAAAGAATCAAAACCCTCACACAGTGATGGCAGCACCTTTATGAAGACACTGGCTCTGAGGCAGGCACAGGAAGGGACGGCACCCGTCAGGTATGTTAGCCAGCATCATTTTTAGGCGATGCATTGCAATAGGAATAATTAAATGCTGACAATTAGGAGATGAAAGTGAAAAATACCACCCGTGTCACACACATGGTTGCACTGAATGAAAGAGATGACAGCTCCCAAAGAGGTCATTTACAAGGTAATTTAGTTCAACTTTATCATGTGTCTGAGAAGCATGCCTCACATTCCTATCATTATTTCTGTCACTGAGAACAGAATGATAGGTCAGTATGATAGGGACGAAAACAAACAAACAAGGGGTGTCAGGGATCTCGGCACCCCAGGAAGAATGAATTGGGCACTTTTCCCCTCGCACTGTCATTCTTTTCCTAGATCGCGGCTGTGAACATCGTACGAGATGGTGGGAACAAAAACAGCAAAAACTCTTTCAGAACAGTCTGTCAAAAGCGTTGACGGTTGATTTCAAAACTGTGTTGTATATAAGGTCTCTAAGAGATACTGATTTGATCTGATAATATGAAACTTGGTCCCAGCATCACCAAGGCACAACTGGACCAAGGGCTCCCTGAGGACAAGGCAGAGGCCCTCACATGGCCAAGCTACGCTAAGGCCACAGACAGTGTGCACCAGTCAGATTCTCATCACACTTTCAGGCTGTATTGTTCTATTCACCAGTAAGCCCCAGGGTGAAATCCTCTATGCTAGTGGTGAGCAGGAGGCAAGCAAAACTCAAAGAGGGCTACAATCACGGCTGGTCAACAAGATGAGCAGCTTGAATGAGGCAAAGGAGACTTCTGCCAAGGTTGGATGGAACATCTACTAAGGCACTGTAATACCAAAGCAGCAAAAGCAGCCTCACTGCTTCCCTGGGGAGTTGACACTCTAGGTCGAAGGCAGCATAGGAGTTGGAGAGGAAGGATTTGCATTAGGAGGTGTGTTTGTGCTTTTACAGAAAATATGTCTGCTCAAGTTTCCCAAGGAACTCCTTCTTAATTTTTTTTCCAGTTGGAAACAAACACACATTTTTGACTGGTTCATTAAGGGACAAATCATTAAAATGAACATGTGTGCCTCAAATATCAACTCTGACTTGACTGCCAATTTTCAGACTCTGAGCAACGTGTCTGCCCTGATGATTTCCTTGGGTTGTTGGGTTCTAGACTCCTTCTACTTTATATCTACTTTACTTAGAGCAAATGCAAAGATTTCTTTAGTGTAGAAGGAAAACAAAGGTCACCCTATCAGTCCCCAAACCTTGAATCATCCCTCAACAACAGTAAGAATCTTAGCAGAATTCTACAATGAAACACAATTAAAAAAAAAAAAAACCACTCAGGAAAATATATTTATGATACTTTTACTTTTAAAAGAAGGTCTTAATCTTCTTTTTCAATCAGTATTAGACTTACTCTTTGGATCTGCCAGAGTCTCTCTCACTTTATCTCATGTGAAAATGTCTGGCGCTGGGGACTGGGAAGGAGCCTCTGGCTCTAGCCACGGTCACTCATACTACTGCCACACTGTCTTTCCAGAGAACACTCTAGAAACTTCACGGTTCCCCTATTACTTATGTATCACACATCAGTGCTCCACACAGATACCATCCTCATCACACAGCAACGCTCCATACAGACGTGTCTGCTTCTGAGCTCTGTATTCATGCCATGACCAATCTCTTAATTCCTCCACAAATTCCTGCTATTTTAGCAGTTTAATAAATTTGTAGGGCAAGTCCCTCTCCTTGTTATTCTTTTCCAAAGTACCTTGGCTATTCTTTGACCTTTACTTTTTCATTAACTGCATCAGTATCCATGAAGAACCATATGGGTATTCTGCTTGGAATTACATCAACTCTATGGTACATTTTAGAAAGAACTGGCCATCTCCACAGTATTAATTCTTCCTCTATATCAGCAATTGGCAAACTACGGCCTGCCACCTCTTTTTGTAAATAAAGTTGTTTTTTTTTTTTTTTTTTTTTTTTTTTGAGGTAGAGTCTCGCTCTGTCGCCCAGGCTGGAGTGCAGTGGCCAGATCTCAGCTCACTGCAAGCTCCGCCTCCCGAGTTCCCGCCATTCTCCTGCCTCAGCCTCCCGAGTAGCTGGGATTACAGGCGCCCGCCACCTCGCCCGGCTAGATTTTTGTATTTTTTAGTAGAGACGGGGTTTCACTGTATTAGCCAGGATGGTCTTGATCTCCTGACCTCATGATCCGCCCATCTCGGCCTCCCAAAGTGCTGGGATTACAGGCTTGAGCCACCACGCCCGGCCGTAAATAAAGTTTTATTGGAACGCAAATACATCATTTAATTACATTTTATCTATGGCAGAGGTGAATAGCTGCAACAGGGACCATATGGCCCAGAGAGCCTAGAATATTTAACAATGTTAATATTTAGTTATAATACAGTTACATTATATTGTAGTATAATTTGATATAAAATGTAATATATGGTCATTTATAGGAAAAGCTTACTGACCCCTGCTCTACATGGATGTAATAAATTCTCCATGAATTTGTTTTTACATTTCTTCTCAGTAGGTTTTGTAATTTTCTTTATACTGTACTGTTTATTCTTGTTAAGTTTATTTCTTGATATTTGATATTCTTTGGTACTGTTGTAATTATCTTAATTAAATGTTCTAGGTGTTTCTGGTTGGTGTAAAGAAATGCAACAGACTTTTGGATATCATTCTACTCACCCATCTTGCTAAACTCCTACTATTTGTAATAACTTACAAATTTTTTAATGTATGCAATGTCACCTGTAGATAATGGCAGCTTTATTTCTTTCCAATCTTTTTGCTTCTACTTTTTTTCTTGTCTTATGGCACTGTTTAGGAACTCCTAATACAATGTTGAACAGAAGGATAGTGCATGTCTTGTGTTTGATTTTAAAGAAAATGATTCTAATGTTTATCTATTTATGATCACATTTACTTTAAGTTATTCTTTATCAAGTTGAGGAAGTTCCTGTCTCTAACTTACTGGGATTTTTAAACATGAAGGAACACTGACTTTTCTCAATATTTTTCTGAATCTACTGAGTTGGCCAAATGATCTTTCTCCTTAATCTGTTAAAGTAATGAATTATATAAATAGATTTCTTAGCATTAAAAATATTCTTAGACATTTCGACAGGGTCAACATATATTTTTTTAATTCATTGTTTTCCAATATTAAAAAATCTGCCAGGCGCAGTGGCTTATGCCTGTAATCCCAGCACTTTGGGAAGCTGAGGCAGGAGAATCGTTTGAACCTGGGAGGCAGAGGTTGCAGTGAGCCAAGACCATGCCACTGCACTCCAGCCTTGGTAACAGAGCGAAACACCGTCTCAAAAAAACCAAACCAAACCAAACCAAACCAAACCAAACTTTTGTACAATTCAACATGGTCAACATGTATTATCTTTTCAATACAGTGTTGGATTCTATTTACTAACATTTTTTAGTTAGGATTCTGGCATCTACATTCATAAATGAAAATGGCCTGGCCTGTGATTTTCCTTTTGATAGTATCTTTGTCTAGTGTTGGCTTTAGGGATGTTGATTACGTAACATTAGTTGTGGAAGTGTTCCCTCTTTTTCTAGTGCCTGGAAGAGTTTGTATAAAATTGAGATAATTTCTTCTTTGAAAGCGTGGTGGAATTTGCTTATAAAGCATCCAGAACTTATATTTTCTTTGTGGATAGATTTTTAATCACTACTTCTACTTTTTTAAAAGAGTTATAGGATTTTCCATCCTTTTTATTCTTTCCAAACATCCATTCTAGTATATTTTCCTAGACGTATGTCCAAACTGTAGGCATATACTTTTGATAGTACTCAATTATTTTTTCCTGTCAGTCAGGCTAAAGTTCAGTGGGGTGATCACAGCTCACTTCAACCTCAAACCTCTGGTGATCCTCTTGCCTCAGTCACCAGAATAGCCCAGACTATATAGGCATGTGCCACCATGCTCAGCTAACTTAACTTTTTTTTCCCCATGGGATCTTGTTATGTCACTCAGGCTGGTCTCAAACTCTTGGCCTCAACCTGTCCTCCCACTCTGGTCTCCCAAAGCACTGGGAGTGCGTGTGTGTGTGTGCATTTATTTTTTAATTTTTCATAACTGATTGACAGGGTATCACCCTGTCATCTAGGCTGGAGTGCAATAGTGCAATCACAACTCACTGCAGCCTCTACCTCCTGGGCTACAGTGATCCTCCCGCCTCAGCCTTCCAAGTAATTGGGACCAAGTAATTGGTGCATGCTACCATGCCTAGTGAATTTTTTTTTTTTAACTTTTTTTGTAGAGGCAAGGTCTCCCTATATTGCCCACGCCGGTCTCCAACTCCTGGGGTCAAGTGATTCTCCCACCTCAGCTGTAATTATTTTTTAAATCTCACAATTACCTGTAGTTCTGTCCCTCATTATTTTTGTAATATTCTTTATTTGTATATTCTCTTCATTTATTTTGCCAGAGCTTTGTCTGTTTTTCTTTTTGTTTGTTTGCTCTATTGAGCTTCTCTCTATATAATGAAGATTAGGTAAGTCAAGAAAAATGAAATACGATAACAAGCAATTTATGGATGAACCTTTGCATTATGATATTAAGTAAAAAACTTAAGTCCCATAGTTTTAGTAATTATTGATACCTAGAGATTTAGAATATCATATCATGACACATTAGAAATGAACAACCAATCAAAGACACAAAGTTCTGTTTGCATCTATAGTTGTAAAACTCCAATTCAGCTTTCGAAGGCTTTGACTCACAAAAGTCAAAGACTGTGATGCTTCTCCATGACATTAAAGTAGGTCAAAGTCAACCAAGAGTTTGAAATTATTGCTAATGTTGAGTTAAAAACTCGAGAGTAAAAATGATGGTTACTGAGGTTACAAACATAAGCGCAGGTCATTTCTGCTTATAATTCAATCTTCTATTTCATAAGACTACCTTCCACATGCAGTGACTCTACTCTCCTGCAGGCTCCTGCCCACAGCCCTCCACTGTCTGGAGCCCATCTGGACCTTTATTAATGGACAGTCCTGGGCCTCTCACCCCTATGAAGCTCCACTTCCCACTTTAAAAGCCAGTTCAAGTGCCACCTCCTCCATGAAACCTCTCATGACCTCTCCAGGAAGCACTGCTCTCATGGACCTGGAGTGTCTGGCTCATCTCCTTTATGAAACCACGGCAGTGTCTAATTATCCTATATCCACTGCTGTGGCAAATGTAAGGCCTACCATTGAACTTCATATTAAGCAAACACTGAGATCCTACTGAATGTGAAGGTTTCCTTCTATCAGGTGGGATAAGATACAGATATGAAACATGTTTTGCTACTTAAAGTTTCTTTAAAGATTACTGGTGTCAGTTTGATTCTTGAAATTCATTCATTTAGTTTCTGAGTTCCATCTAGGATCAGTAGTTCCAGTCAGCTGAACGATTCAAACTTTCCTGATAGTTTTATACACGACATGATCAAATAACAACTCTGGGTCAAAAAGAGCAGTTCATATCATAGATAAGATTTTCTGTTAGTTTCAGGAAGTGTCTAATCTATTTTACATTCCCATTCAAAGGGACTGAAAGAAAACAACATTTTGGCATTTGTAATATTAGTATTTCAGCTATATGGAAAATTCTATTTGCTACTACATATGGATATGAATACACACTTTTAAACCAAAATATAAATTCTACTCTCGAGAAAGTCAATCAATTTCATACGTATGCAGATTCTTGAAAATTTCAGTAATATTTAGGTGTCAAAATAATGGAAATAGTTTCTTTAAAAACACTCTGGTGTTTTTGTTTTTTTGTTTTTTTGAGACAGAGTCTCACTCTGTCGCCCAGGCTGAAGTGCAGTGGTGTGATCTCAGCTCACTGCACCCTCTGCCTCCCAGGTTTAAGAAATTCTCTGTCTCAGCCTCCCGAATAGCTGGGATTACAAGTGTGTGCCACCACGCCCAGCTAATTTTTTTGTATTTTTAGTAGAGACTAGGTTTCAGCATCTTGGCCAGGATGGTCTTGAACTCCTAACCTCATGATCCATCCGCCTCAGCCTCCCAAAGTGCTAGGATTACAGGCGTGAGCCACTGCACCTGGCCAAAAATTTTTTAATAAGTGATTTCATCTTTTTTTGGTATAGCTATTTGTAGGGTGAAAGGTAAGGGAGAATGTCAAGAAACAAAGTGTAATTTTTCTTTAAGATAAGAATGAAAGTGAAAATTTAGTAGCATTAAAATTAGCAATATATTTCACAATTGATGTGGTTAATGAACCTTAAAAAGACATCCATAGAAAATCCAAACAAAATGTCTCACTTATGCCAAAAGTTATACTGTATTTATTTGCCAAGTCTTACGTTGAGATTGAGAAAAATCTGGAGGAGAACCTATGACTACTTCCCACTTCCCCCTTGGCCACACCCTCACTCTTACTGGCCACACCCATCCCCTGCTGCCACACCCACTTTCCCAGCTTCCTTGTTCCTTCAACATTTTCAGTTTGGGGGAAAAAAAAAAAGGGCCTATAGCAGTGGGAAAAATGTGTTCCAAATGTGTTCCAAGTTGTAGTAAAACATCCAAAGACTGACGCGCAAAAAAGAAGCGTAAGTTGGGTACCTTCTATGTGGCATGCTTTAAAAAAGATGTAAGCCCCTCCGAGATGACAGACCCTGAGCTGTGTACCTGCTTCTCCGCTTGCTTCAGAAGCTTCTGGAACCTCTCGTCCTCCAGCACACCTGGTGGAAGGTCAGTCTCTCCCTGAGCTTTCAGTTCCTCCAGCTTCTGCCGCAAGTCCCTCAGTGCCTGCAGCTCATCATTGAGGCGGCTCTGCCGGGTCAGAGATGCCTGAAGGTCCAGTTCTAAGTCTAGAGATGTCCGTACTGGGCATTCTTGTGCTGTTCTTCTAAGGACTGACTGGCAAACCGTCTGGATAGTTAGAAACAGAATGATGAACACCCTGGTTATACAGGCAGTGGTTACCCCACTTTCCCTCCTTCCTGGCGCATGATGGATGGTGTTTCCTTGCGCCCTAGAAGCCAGGGCCTAAGGGGCAGGAGCAACTTGCTCTGGCCCACGGCAGGTGAGTTGCAGAGACGTGCCTTACTTCTGGCAGAAGCCTGTCAAGGCCAGTGTGAGAGGTGCACATTTCTGTCCCCTGCTGGAGGGAGAGCAAAGAACCACAGAGGGAGGCTCATCAGCATGGGCCCTGGGTGAGAGCAACATGGGGCAGGGCCTCCTGCCAACCTGCAGTGAACCAGTAGCTGGGCAAGAAATAAACCTTTATTGTTTTATACCGCAGAGATTTTTCAAGTTGTTACCATAGTACAGCCTGGCTTACTTAGCCTGACCAATTGATTACATGAAGCCTGCCTCATGTAATAAATAAATACATTGCAAGACACTTCTGTTTCCTCCATTTCAGGACATATAACTCTTATCATATCCATGACAGTCGGCCTGAATATAGCTGGACAATGTTGCTAGGTTTTGACTCTCTCCTCTAATCAGAATGCTTAAATTGAGTTGCCTTCCTTGATTTCCCATTGTGTGCTACTTATTTTCACCACTGAATCACCATGGCTCTTCCCAGGGGCAATCTTAACCCATTCATCAAGCAATAATTATTGAACATATATGAATAAACGTCTGCTGGGGCTGTGCAGGCAAAGTACTAGGAAGAGAAGACACAATCTCTGCCCTTGAAGACTTCGACTGCAGAATGACATGAGACCTTAAGCGAGAGGAAGCTGTGAGTGAGCGCAGGAGGAGTGCACAGGGAGTCAGGGAAGGGGATGGATCACTCAGGGTCAGGGCCCATTCACTTGAGGAAGAGATTTTAAACAAGGCTGGGTGAGAGGTGAGACTGTACCAGCAGAGGGGAACAAGGAAGTATTTCTTGCCTAGATTACTGGCAGACAGAATGCAAAATAAGTGATTGCTAATAAGAACTCTTACTATTTGATATGAGTGAGGAGGGACTCAAATTTGACAAGTACTCTAGTTTGAAGATCTGGAATAATGGTAGTGCTCATGCCAGATGGAAGGGAGGGGCCTGTCTGTCCCTATTCTGATTTCAGAGCCTTAGCCCAAGTCAGAATCACTCTTACTGTGTCCTCCTGTTCTTCCTCCACATCCAGTACATATTGCATGGTATTGTGGAACATTCTTATTTTTAGGTTCCCTTTATTCAACCTCTACCCTCTCCTCTCTACAAATGCATTACTCAGTAAGAATCATCTAGACACACAACATCTTTGACTGTATTACTTACTGTTCAGAATCAGAAATCTTTCCTAGCTGTCATGCACACAGAGCCTAAGGACTCCATCTGCAAGAGTCTGCTGGTAAATGTTTAATAACTGGCTCTCTCTAGGAGAGAAGAAAGCACTGATTTGCAGGGTTTGCCAGTTTCTATGTGGCAAATACTCCTACCATCACCATTTTCAAGCTATGACTGTGATGTGTCACTGTCACTCCGATTTAACTGGCAAGAGACGAGCACAACTGACTCTTGTGAGCCAGCATGAGGAGGGTGCAGCACACCACTGCCGGTGGGTACCCCTCTAACCTCATCACTCACACACTTGGCGCTTTGCTCTTCTATTCAGGCGAAACTTTTACTCATCTTTGCAGATACTTTTGTCCTCATACACCTCTATACCTTGCTCATGCTGTAATTCTTAAAGCAGAATACCATTCCTCACTTGTTCCTAACAAACCATATCTGTCTACTTTTAAAAACCATTTAAAACCATCTTCTACACAAGCTTCAGGATTAACCTTTGTCTGTGTCAAGTAGTCCTGATAACTAAGTTTATCAGTAACCCAACCGTTTCTCAGCTCCTTGATTCATAAACACTTTTGGTTACTATTTATCTGAAGAGTGAAACTATCCCTGAGAGTATGTGCTGCTTAAGAAGGCAAGTGACTTAGAAAGGAGTTGAGAAGACTTTTCACACAAGATGATAAAAATTTGGGTGCTTTTAAAGCATAAAGTTTGGTAATCTGAAAACTCGACATCTCAGAATTTCCTGAAAATCATGACTGCTGAATAAATGCCAGCACATCTCATCTGCCTCTAGAAAAATGAAATTTGCTTTTACGCCTTTCAAGTAACCAGGAAGTTAAACCAGGGGCACCCACTGCTGCCTGGCCAGGCATCTCTTACTCTGCACATGGCGGCATGAGACCAGAGTGGCCCTGGTGAGGACAATGCTTCTGATTTATCCTCCCAGCCTTCATGCCCGATCCTCCTATCCACAGTGCCAAAGCTGTTAGCAGAACCTGACAATCCTCATGCCCTGTGTGTCCCTGCTCCAGTATCATTTTATGCCACCTACTCACAGCACCCAGTATCCATCACACCCCCACCCAGCCCCAAAGTTACCATTTTCTTCTTGAAATTTTATTCAAGTGTTGAGACCCCCCACCCCTGGCCAACTGAGTCTTTCTGACTCTCTCAATTAGATGGGCTCATTCCCTATCGTACCCGGCACAGCTGTGACAGTCCTGTGTGTGCTGCGTCCTCCTCTAGACCATGGACTCCTGAGGGTGCGAGCTCTTCGCCATCGACAGAACTCAGCACATGTGGTGGTCTGTATTCACCAAACCACACATTTTAAGCCAAAATGATCACAGTAAACAAATATTTTCCTTTAGTATTTCAGCTTTTGGCAAGTAAACAGGCATTTCTGAACTACCTGAACAGTCCAACCTGTTAATTCACCCATTCTCTTAGACTTATCCTTAAAGCTCATGCAGAGACCCATGACCTCCAGGAAAATGCCACCTGAGCTGCCCACCCACATTAGTGTGAACTTTCTAAAGATACCTGTTTAAGCAAGTAACAAAAACTGTGTGTTCCTCCTTTATCAGCGTGTGTGTCCTTCAGAAAAGGTACCAGGTCTTACACCCCTTCCCACAATCGCTCAAGACCTGGACATGGTATACAGCGTCATCAGAAATGTGTTCTACCATTGTCTGATACCCTTGCAGGCTCAGCAGGCCCCTTTTCCAGAGATACTGAAACTGCATTTCCAGTCTTAACCATCACAGGTTCCACACCAATGATGAATAAATGCCCTCACAACCCCCCATCTCCACAGTAGCCACGGCATCTGCGTCTCTGTGTCTCCCAGTGGCTGCATTCAGTAGGCCAAGTGCATGGAGCACTGACATTCATTTCGTGGTTCTGGAGTTTGTGCTGCACAAGTCACAATTCTGGACTGGTCCAGGGACAGTGGGACGTGGCTGAGGGAATACATACCCTTTTGACCCTCAAACTGCGGCGTTCGGTGGAGTTTCTCACGAACAGTGATTTTTTAGCCAGGGTTGAACTGTCACTGTCACTCCGATTTAACTGGCAACAAAAGATTTAAAAAAAAAAATCACTGCATATCAAACAGAGTGCAAGCAGAAGTTTGGGATTGAGACATTTACCAAGTAAAGCAGGTAGCGATAGTTAAGAGTTTATTTTTTTAAGACAATCCCCTCAAATAAGTTTTTCCTGTTCTGTTTCGTTAAATAACTTCATTTTCTTAAATTATTTATTTATATATATATTTTTGAGACAGAGTCTCACTCTGTCACCCAGGCTGGAGTGCAGTGGCATGATCTCGGCTCACTGTAACCTCTGCCACCCAGGTTCACACAATTCTCCTGCCTCAGCCTCCCTAGTAACTGGGATTACAGGCGCACGCCACCATGCCCAGCTAATTTTTGTATTTTTAGTAGGGATGGGGTTTCACCATGTTGGCCAGGCTGGTCTCGAAGTCCTGACCTCAGGTGATTCGCTCCCCTCAGGCTCCCAAAGTGTTGGGATTACAGTCATGAGCCACCATGCCTGGAAATAATTTAAATAGCTGCCTTTTGGTAGTGGCTATCAAAATCATATGTTTAAGCTACTTATATATTTTTTTAAATAAAATTATCCTTTGTATTTTTAGCTAATACATGATATTTGTTTCTTTAAAGAAAGGTCTGCATAAAGCACTGAGCTCAAGGTCAGAGTTGAGACAGTCTGTGCTATCTAGAATGCTCTCAGCCCAGATAGCCCATGCCCACTGTCTCCTCTGCTTCAAATCTTTACTGAAATGCAGCCTGCTCTGAATCCTGCGTATTACCCCCAACCCCTTGCACTACTGTTGTCCATAGCATTGATCCCCTTCCAAGATACTTCACAGCTTGTTCATCATATTTACTGCTTGTGGCCTGGCTCGATTCACAGGAACATAAACTCTACAATGGCAGGGCTCTGAGTCTCTTGTTTCTAAATGAATCCCAAGTATCTAGGAAAGTGCTTAAAAGCAGGTGCTTAATAAAAACGTGTTGAACTGAATGAATAAATTTAGAATTTAAAAAGTATTTCTAACCCAGTTTATAATATTATGTCTGTCTTACTAGATAAATCAGAAATACTTCTAGAAGTAGAATTTGGCAAATTGATACAAAACTCATAATTTTCTTCACAGAACTATGGATGTGATCAGTGTTTACAAGCATTATTAAAAGAGGATTTTTGCTCTAAAATGCAATTCACAATTCTCAGTTCAACAAGACTAATATGGTTCGAAGGACACAAGATATAGAATAGAAATATACAGACCACATATATCTCAAAAAACCACTTTATGTTTCTAAATACAGACTGAAGTCCAAATAACGTATGAATACTTGGCACTCCGATCCTTAAACTTTGCTTACTTGCCAAATAAATCACATTGCAACCAAGGAGACATTAAATTTGACGGCAAAACAAACAAACTGAAAAGGACCATAAGCATGTGATATTCTACATCTATTTTATAGCATTTCTAGCATTTGTAGTTGTCATGTGAAGACTCCCAGTGCACAGTCTTCTCCTTTGCAGGCCATTCCCTACCAGCAGGGAAGAAGCTGCAGTCCCAGAGCCTCGCCGCGAGCGCCGCCACCTTACCCTGCAGATGTACTGGCTCCGCTCTCCTGGAGAAAAGGTCTGTGAGCGCACTATCACGCTGCTCCTCACAAAGGGATGCTGTCTAGAGCTCAGGCTGCTGCGCTCTTTGGGGCGAACTGCCATATTGTCATTAGCGGCTTCATCAGTGTTTGTCTCTTTGTCAACCTATAAGAGAAGTTAACAGCTTGTCAGGAGCTGAAAGATGTGTAAACATTATGCTCCTTTCTTCTAAGAAAGAAAAAATATCTAATGTTACAACAGAGACTCATGGAGCACTATGGCCACTCCTAAGAGAAAGGCTTTGCATTACAGACTATAGTACTTCTGAAGTACTTCTGGGGAGAATTTCTCTTCAGTTTTCTACCAAGAGTGGCTTTCTGCTAAGTTCTTAGGAAGTTCTGCACAGCGGGCAGTGTGAGTTCTTGGGAAGTTCTGCACGGCAGGCACTGTGGTATCTGTCCAACAAGCACCATAAATAGAGGTGCTGCCTCCACAAGGTCGAACATTAGAATGAAGGTTTAGATTTAAAATGATTTTATAAAGAATCCTATTTGGGTATATATCATCATTAAACTTTATTCAACTTTCTGATTACACTGTTTTCCAAATAAATGATAAAGATAATTAAATATAAGAAAATGAAATATACCACAAACTTGTAGGTTTAAATAGAATATGCAATTATACATGTATAAACATAACTGTTGTGAAGCTGAGTTGTATTTTTACTGGATCTTTAGAAATGTAACAAAAATAAAACTTAAGTGAAAATGGAAGTTTCTCAAAATACAAACTCCGTAGGCATAGGCAGATGTCTGTTTTTTATCTTATAGGTATAGTTTGATTCCAAACCTGCCTCTTGATGAAAGTTTGCCCCTTTGAGAAAGGAAGTTCTTAGGGCATAATATTATTTTCTCAGGAATACAAAATTATAATTTTCTAAACTCTATTACTAATATCCCCAGTGTGTGGGCATCCTCAAAGCTTGAAAATATTTTCCCCATATGGGGTTGAGAGTCTCAATACATCTCTCACTTAACTAGCAAAGTTACCTGTTTAATAACTTGGCTGGCACTTGTGCCTAAACTAAGTCACCTGTCACCTTTCCAATCAGGGCATCGCCTAACCAAAATGGACTTTAAATGTTTACTTCATGTTTGAAATGGAAATAAAGCTTACTACATATACGGAACTTGACACAAGACACCCTGTTATTATCCAAGGAATTCAGAAAACACTTTTAATATTCACAGAGTATTTATAGAGATTTAAAGTAGCTAGAACTATTTCTCTTCTTATATATTCTCCAAATATAAGTGGAGAATATTTTGGGCCCATTTTAAAACTTTAAAGCATTTATGATGCTTCTCAGAGCCTGTTCCCACACACGCCTTTCACGATCAGCTTTCGGCACAAAATCCTGACACGGAACTTATACCTAAGGAGACAGGCACGCATCTCCCTAGTCCACATGGTGCCTGTGAGGCATCAGTTTTAAGACAGAACAGTGGAATAGTCACCAGGGTTGGTATTCCAGTAGGTGGCTGACTTCTGAGGTCTTTGGCACAGTTGTTTTCTTTCCTGTTCCCGTCTTCGTTCATCTCAGGCACACTGGGGCATGAACTTAAATCTTCTGTACAGTTACTGTCCTCTGGCAATTTAACTTCAGCCTCTTTTTCAGCCACAATTTCGTTAGAGGCCTCTCTCAGCATTGTTAGCCTATGGTAAAACAAAAACAAAACACACTTTTGGTAGGCAGGCATGCTCCATGAACACGCAGCCTGGGCATGCTAAGTTGTTATCTGGGAAACGAACAGACTCACATACAATGAGCCAAGCCATTTCTTTGGCTGGGGTTTTTAACTAAATGTCTCATAAAAAATAAAATCCTCACTTCACCCTCTAGTAACCTGTAGCAAAATCACCATAATGTGGTATTAAAAAGTTAAACTCATGAAATTTAACCTAATTTCTAGATATTAAAATAGACATATTCTAAAAATTACATAAAGAGTTTAATGTTTGTTAGCATTTAAAAATACTGACACTCACTATAAAATAACTTGGTATTCGTTGTTCATTTATTGTACAATTAATCATATAATAGAATGGAGTTACTCTCAGTTAAGAGTGAATAAACAAGTAAGGATTTTAAAAACTCATTTTACTGAGTGTGCTCACGGTCTAGCAGGGAGAATCCTATGTTAAGGAAGTTTTTCTTCTAAACTAGCAGAAGACTCATTTTTAACAAAAGCCCTGGCACGGGCTGAAGTGGCATTGTAAGTGGTGTAAGTGGCGCTCCAGAAGATAAATACCGCTTATATGGAATATATAAAGCAGGAGTACTAGGATGGTTTAGAACATCTCATACTTTGTTGAGTTTCATGTTCTCCGAACGCAAACATTCTTTCCATTGATAACTAAATGTTCAGCTTTAATTTGACTGGTGACATAACGACAAACTGGCACAGACTAGTTAATAAATGTCTAGCCATGAAGTGAACATAAGGGGAACCATTAATGACTACTATGAGTTATAAATTCCTTTGTTTACATAGCAAGTGTACTGTTTGGAAATATGTGTGAAACAAATTGTATTTTACATATATGAGAATTACTATTTAAAGATACTATAATGAACCTTATAATCACTCTCATATTTTCATATTTGTTTTGCAGTGCTGTGACTTTTATTCAATATGAAGGACTTTTGATAAAGACAAAGTATATCTATATCTTTTTACATCACAGTAGAAAGCGATTCCTTCCAAATGTCCATGACTGCGTTATTTATGATATACCTTGTCACTCTAAGTTTCTAAAAAGCTTTCTATATACACACATACAAATGCATGCTATATATGTATATGCACATGTGTTAACAGTAGTTCAACTGAACATAACAGTCTAAACAACTATATATCAAAAATTAACTCAAACGATTTTACATATATATTTAATGAGTGAAATATTCACTCAAATTTGTTTTAAGAGAAAACAGTACAATCCAGGAAGGATAGCTCTTTATATATATATGAACCTGGACAAAAACTGTAATAACTTCCCTCTCTGCCCCCCTTTTTAAAGGATTGGGTATGGATAAAGGGAAGGACACAGAAAAAGAAGGTAAGAGTGGTAACAAACAGAGAAATGAGTACTCAGAAGTTGTTTTTTAAATACCTGCTTTGTCTTCCTAGAGCCTAAATGGTACTTACAGGTAGTTAAAAGAAAAATAGAGTCACTTTTAAAATTATAACTCTACAATAAGCTACCATATCTATCAAGTTTAGACTTAAAAAAAAAAAAAGCTCAGAAAATAGTGTTTTAAAATTACTCGAAACAAGAACAAAGAATCTGGCTAATGTTTTAACTTTGCCCACAATCTTGCCGTTACTTCCTTAACTCTCTAATGACCAAGGAAAGACTTTTCCTAGCATAGCTTCCTGAAGGTGCAGTGCATTCCATAATTCTGGAATAAAACATGAGCCTACAAAGGTTTCATTGTAAGATGTGTAAACACATCATCTTTGAGTTCCCAATAGCAAAAGGAAATAACTGTTTAACCAGTCTCCATCTGGACCCCTTTGCTCTTCTTGTCCTGATTCTTCTTCTTCTTCTTCTTGTGCTAATTCTTGTTCCACAGCTAACAACTCAGCTGATGTTCTTGCAAGTAAGGCTGACACTGCATCCTGGAGAATGTAAAGCATATGGCAATTAACATCATATCCTTGAAGAAATGATTTAAAAACTCATCAGATGGGAATTTACACTACTATCTGTAAAGAAGATTCAACTCTCCTGCTGAAAACAAATATGAAAGCTGAATAAAATAGAACCCAAAACAAGCAAAACCTCTCAGTTGTTTTAAACCAATGAAGAGCAACCAAGGCAATCAGGACTAGAGGGCCAAGATCCCAGGCAGAACAGAAATATAATAAGGTGAGCCATTGTCACTCTTTTCCCTTAGGGTATTTGTCAATTCTAGTGGTGAGGTGCACAGGCTAAACAGACTGTGGCTGCCTAGAACAGTGACAATGTCAGTAGGATGGGAAGACTAAAATTGAGTTCAGGACTACCAAGGCAGTCAACTCACAAGAGGTTAGAGCAAATGAACTATAAAGTGAGCTCAATATGCTGCATGATATTCCTGTCATGGCATTTGCCATTCCTAAGCTGCCTATATGCAGAGCAAGAAGCTGAGAAACAAAGCAAAAAAACAGCTGCTATCAGCCTAAAATAGTAAGCAGATATTTCCATTGTGCCATACAGTCTTATGGAGAGCAAAACTGGAATTCAGGTCCCCACATAATTCAGGTAAGCTACCCATATTGTCATTTGCCTTTCAGAAGAATATAAAATCCTCTCTGGAGGAAGATATCAGTCAGTTATCCTCATACGTAATATCCAGTATTTCATTAGGACCTAAAGAGTGAAAGTCAAGAGAAACGATAGCCAAATAAGGCAGACCCACAGATGATCCATACACTACAGGCACTGAGAAAAACATTTAAGTTTTTATGAATAATATGCTCAAAAAAATGAATGAAATGATAAAGAATTTCAGTGGTATAAACAAAAAGAAAATCACATTAGCATATCAGAGTGAAACTGCTGAAGAATCTTACAAGCAGTAAAAGAAATAATGCTATATGACCCAACCATTAAGTCATCCTCCAAAAGCTCCACGGAATCAATGGAAGCTAGATGACAATAAAATGATATTTTTAACATGTTCAAAGAAATAACTGCAGACCTAGAATTCTGAATATGCAGCAAAAAAACCATCCTTCACAAATGAAGTTGAAATAGATACTAACAGGTCTATAGTAAAAGAAATATTAAAGGGAATTCTTTGAGCAGAAGCAAAATGTCTCAAATGGAAGCACAATAATGCAGAAGGAAATAAAATATAACAAAAGGGTAAAAATGTGAGGAAATCTGAATGAATACTAATTGTCAATGAAACAATAATAATATCTCGTGAGATTCAAAATATATGACAATAATAGCAGAGAAGGAGGAAAGGGTATAAAATGGAGTTAAAGTCTTTGAAAATCTTTGCATTGTCTGGGAAAAGGTAAAGGAATTGATTTATGGTAGTTTTTAATAAGTTAAGAACTCATGCTATAATCTCCAGAGAAACTGCAAAAAATAAAAGACTGTAGATCTAGTAGACAGGAAAATGAAAATTTAAAAATAATTATTTCAGAACAAGGAAAGAAAAAGAATAAAGATAGAATTAAAAGAAAACAAATAGGAAGATAATAGGATCAAACCCAAATATATCAATAATAGCATTAAAAGTAAGTGAGCTAAATATTTCAATTAAAAGATGAAGATTTTAAGACTGGATAATAAATCAAAACCAACTACATATTGCTTATAAGTAGAATACTTTAAATACAGTATTTCAGAAAGGTTGAAAGTAAAAGGATGAAAAAAGATCAACCACGCAAACACTAACCCAAGAAGGCTTATATGTAGCTTTACTAACACCAGACAAAGTAGATTTTAAAACAAGAGGTATTGCTAGAGATAAAAAGCAACACTTCATAATGATAAAAGGTTCAGTTGAACAGAAAGATGCAATGCAATGCTAAAGGTAAATGCTAAATTTACTTTACCTAATAACAGACTCAAAAAGCAATACTTACACGTCTAAATAGACTGAAGTACAGAGATAGAATTTGTAAACAAAAACTTACACACACAAAAAAGTACAGGACTGGATGGCTTCACCTGTGAATTCTATGAAACATTTACAGAAGAATTAATACAAATTATTCTAAAACTCTTCCAAAAGGTAGAATGCTTTCTAATTCATACTATGAGGCCAGAATTAGCCTGATAAAAACCAAAGCTATCACAAGAAAACTATGAATACAGACAAAAAAATCCTCAATGGAATATTAGCAAACTGAGTCCAACAACATACAAAGGATCTACACTATGACCAAGTGAGATTTATCCTAGGAATGCAGGGTTGGTTTACCACTTGAAAATCAATCAATACATTATATCAATTGAATAAAGAACAAAAACCACATGACCATCTCAAGAGATGCAACAAAGGCATTTTACAAATCCAACAGCCTTTAATGATGAAAAGCAGTCAACAAACTTGGAAAAGAAGAACTTTTCCTCATTCTGATGAAGGACATCTATGAAAAAGCCATGGCCAAATTCATACTTAATGGTGAAAGGCTGAAAGCTTTTCCACTAAGATCAGGACCGAGACAAGGATGTCTGCTCTTACTACTTCTTTCAATATTGTTTGGGAAGTTCTAGCCAGGGCAAATAGGCAAAAAAAAAAAAAAAAAAAGAAGAAGAAGAAAAGAAATAAAAGGCATATGACTGGAAAGGAAGAAGTAAAATCACCTCTATTTGCAAACAATATGATCTTATAGAAAATCTAATGGAATCCACTAAAAAAACTATTAGAATTAATAAATGAGTTCAGTAAGGTTGCAGGATACAAGACAAATAAAATCAACTGTGCAACAATTAAAAATGCAACTGAGAAAACAGTTCCACAGTGGCTGGGGAGAGTAGGGAGGGTGAGGAGGAAAAGGGAAAGGTTATTCAACGGGAACATCAAGTTACATTTAGAGAGGCAGAATAAGTTCTGCTGTTCTAATGTCCAGTAAGGTGACTGTAATTAACAAAATTGTATTATATACTTCAAAACAGCTACAAGAAAGGATTTTGAATGGTCTCATCACAAAGAAATGATAAAAGTTTCAGGTGATGGATTTGTTAATTTACCCTGATTTGATCATTACATAATGAATACATGTACTGAAACATCACACTCTTTCAGTGGGTCCTCAAACTTTGTTTTAAATGATTAAAACATTTACATGATGAAATATCTGATATAATTTATTGATTTTCAAGTCTTAAACCAACCTTGCATTCCTAGGACAAATCTCACTTGGTCATGTATAGATCTTTTTTATGCTGTTGTATGGGGCCATGATGAACAAAACTTTTAAAAGCCTGGTTCCATTCACAATAGCATCAGAAAGAATAAAATACTTAGAAATAAATTTAACAAAAGAGGTCGCACACTGATCCTTTTGTAGTTCCTAAGTGTGATGATTAGGTTTTCATGCTCATGTGTGACATATGCCTCCTTCAAATCTCATTAGGACATCAGCACATTACCCATCTGACATAAAAATAAAAAAGAAAAATGAAAGAAATGCAAACTTTGACTCTGAAAACTATGAAATATTATTGAAAGAAATTAAAGACCTAAATAAATGGAAATATATCCTATGTTCATGGATAAGAAGACTTAGAACTGTTATGATGACAGTATCTTCCAAACTGACCTACAGGTCCAATTCTACCCCTACGAAAATCCTGGCTATCTTTTTTTTGCAGAAATTAGTAAACTGATACTAAAACTCTTATGGAAATGCAAGGGACTCTGAATAGCCAAAATAATCTTTAAAAAGAAAAACAAAGTTGGAAGACCCACACTTCCTGATCTCAAAATGACTACAAAGCTATAGTAATCAAGGCAGTGTGGTGCTAGCTTAAGTACAGACATACGGATTAATGAACAGGATTGAGAGTCCAGAAATATAAACCCTCACACTTGATTTTCAACAAGGGTGCCAAGATAATTCAAGGGGAAAGAACAGTTTTTGCAATAAATGGTGCTGCGACAACTGCATATCCACATACAAAAAGACGAAACTGGATCCACATTAACGACTCAAATGAATCAGTGACCTAAATATAGGACTTTAAAACTCTTAGAAAAAGACCCAGGGGTAAATCTTTGTGGTATTAGTTTAGGCAAAGCAGTCTTAGTTATGATACCAAAAGTACAAGGATTTTTAAAAAATTGATAAACTGGACTTTTAGGAAAATTAAAAACTTTTGTGCCGTAAATAAAAACCATCAAGAAAGTGAGAAGACAATCCACAGAATGAGAGAAAATATCTGCAAATCATTTATCTGATAAGGGGTTTGTATCAAGAATAGGTAAGGAACTCTTATAACTCAATAATAAAAAGATAAACAGACTGGACGCGGTGGCTCACGTCTGTAATCCCAGCACTTTGGGAGGCGAGGTGGGCAGATCACCTGAGGTCGGGAGTTCAAGACCAGCCTGACCAACATGGAAAAACCCTATCTCTACTAAAAATACAAAATTAGCTGGGCATGGTGGTGCATGCCTGTAATCCCAGCTAATCCCAGCTACTCGGGAGGCTGAGGCAGGAGAATAACTTGAACCTGGGAGGGGGTGGTTGTGGTTAGCCGAGATTGTGCCATTGTACTCCAGCCTGGGCGATAAGAACAAAACTCCATCTCAAAAGAAAATAACAATAAATTAAAAATAAATAAATAAACAATACCTTTTAAAAATAGACAAAGATTCTGAAAAGACATTTCTCAAAAAAAAAGATATACTAATGGCCAATAAACCTATGATGCTCACCATCATTAGTCATTAGGGAAATGTCAATCAAAGCCACAGTGAAACACCACTTCACACCCACAAGAATGGCCAGAATCAGAAAGACAGGTAACATATGGCAAGGGAGAAAGTGGAAACCTCATACACTGCTAGTGGGAATGCAAAATGGTGCAAACACCTAGGAACAGTTTGGCCATTCCTCAAAATATTATACACAGAGTGACTATACAACCCAACAATTCTACTCACATGTACATACCCAGGAGAAATGAAAACATACGTCCACAAAAACACTTGTATACAAGTGTTCATAGCTGCATTTTTCATAATAGCCAAAAAGTGGAAACCACCCAAATGCTCATTAGCTGATGGACAGACAAAATGTGGTACGTCCACAATAGAATATTATGTGTGAATAAAAAGGAATAAAATACTAATACTGCAACACCATGGAGGTACCTTGAAAATATTATGCTAAGTGAAATATGACACAAGAGAACAAATATTGTATTATTCCACTTACATGAAAAGTCCAGAAGAAGCAAATTCAGAGACAGGGATTAGCGGTTGCCTTGTAGCAGAGATTAGTGGTTGCCTTGGGGGAAAGAGGTTAGGGAGAACTGGGAGTCTCTGCTCGTGCACACAGGGCTTCTTCGGTGATGATGTCAATGTTCTAATATTAGACTGTAATGTTGGTTGCATGCACAACTCTGTGAATATCCTAAAAACCACTGAATTGGGTGCTTCAAATGGATAAACTGTCACACTTTAAATGGGTGAAATGTATGACATATGAATTATATTGTAATAAAGCTATTTTTAAGAACTTACATAAAGTGTGACCATTATAAAAGCATTCTTAAGGATAAAAACTCTATTTCGCCATCTTGTATGCATTGTTTAGTGTCTACCACAAGCCTGGGCATGTGATCTAAGACGTACCATGATGTTTGTTTCCCTTTCACCCCCACTACAGTGTCTACTATAGTGTCTCACACACAGTAGATGATCAATAAAACACTGTTGTTTAATTATCTGACTTTTGCTTAGGAAATGCCTTCCTCATAATCTAAAATAAACTTGAATTCAGTAACAATATCCACAAACGCCAAATTCGTGATGAACGGCCTCACAAAAGGCCCCTTTGTAAGTTTTTTTGAAGTACTGTATTGAAGTATGGTTGCTCGCTACAACCCACCCCCCATTTTTTTGAGACAGGGTCTCTTTCTGTCTTCCAGGCTGGAGTACAGTGGCGTGATCATGGCTCACTCCAGCTTCAACTTCCAGGGGTCAATCGATCCACCCACCTCACCTTCCCCAGGAGCTAGGACTTCAGGCGTGCACCACTGCACCCAGCTAATTTTTTTGTTATTTTTGTAGAGACGGGATCTCGCCATGTTGCCCATGAACTCCTGAGCAATTCACCTGTCTCAGCTTCCCAAAGTGCTGGGATTACAGGCCTGAGCCACCATGTCTGGTCCTTACAAAAGTATTTAATAGAAAATATTTATGGCTATTGATGTTACAAATGAAAAGCTAACACACTGTTTTGGCTTAATAATTTCAAATTTGCAAAATATGAAAGTGCCAAATGTATAACCTGACAGTGGAATCAAACAATGTGAACACAATGCATGGAAAGTATATATTTAAATTAAAAGGTTTTTTCCATGATCACTTAAAACCAGTGAAGCCTCTATGTCAAAGTTTATTTTTATAAGGAAGTGTGAGCAGAAAAGAGTGCTCCTTTTACAAACCATATTTGAAACAAAGCCAAAGCTGGAAATTAACTTTCTTTTTTTATAGGAAGCTGGGAAAAACAAAGTTGTGAAAGGAGAAAAGGAAGGACAGTGAAAGTGATAAAAGCATGTTTTTTTCCACTGGTCTCGTAGCATTCCATATTTCATATTACTTTCATATTATGTATGTATTTCACATTACTTTCATATTATTCTCTAATTTTCACTCACCAAGTCTATAGAATCTCCTAACGGCTGGTTTGGTTGAAATACAGAGTCCTCATTTTCTTCATTCTTTTTGCAAGGCATTTGCTTGGAAGGAAGCAAGTTATACCATAGAGTGAAAACCTCACTGGAAAATGGTAAATCTGCCAGGCTGACCTGAGTTCCAGCCTATGTAAGTGAAAGAAAATAAAGAAAAAAAATAAAGAGGAGAGAAAATGAAATGTTTAAGTTAGTATTTGTTCTGATAAAGATTATTGAATGAGCTTGTTTTAGGGTAAAAAAAAAATGCAATTCTCCTGACATAAAGCATTGCTGGATTTTTTAAAACATGGGGATATGTTATATTTTCAGCTGTGACTAAATAAGAAATAACCCCCCACCTAAAAGTTAATCCTGGGATTAGTTTGTGAGATACCATTTTGCAAAGACCTAATGACTAAGCATGCCCTTTATGTAAATGTGAAATTATTATTATTATTTTTGAGATACAGTCTTGCTCTGCCTCCCAGGCTGGAGTGCAGTGGTGTGATCTTAGCTCACTGCAACCTCCACCTCCTGGGTTCAAGCGATTCTCCTCCCTCAGCCTCCTGAGTAGCTGGGATTACAGGCGCATGCCACGACACCCAGCTAATTTTTGTATTTTTAGTACAGACAGGGTTTCACCATGTTGGCCAGGCTGGTCTCGAACTCCTGACCTCAGGTGATCTGCCTGCCTCAGCCTCCCAAAGTGCTAGGATTACAGGCATGACCCACCGCGCCCGGCCTCATAGTACTTCTTATAATATGCTGTAAAGGTGACTTGATTATTACTCACCAACAACCCATTATCCACTGAAAAAAAAAATAAAAACTCTACTTTGGTTCTTGAATAAGACATCAGATAGCAACAGTTTTCTCTAGATACATAAGTTAGTAGAATGGCAAAAAAAAGTAAAGGATAAAGGCTTTCATATTCCACCAAATCACACATAGACAAAATCTAAATTAAATTACACTCTTCTTTAAGGCTATCAATTAACACGTTTATGAACTTTGTTGGAGCCTCTGACATCTATTATACTAAATATGACATCTATGATACTAAAGCCTTTCTGATAGCCTAACAAGTCTGTTATCTTTGCTTCTTTCTAACTTCATTGTCAGATAATATTATCAGACATTTTTCTCAAGTAAAGAAAACAAGAAGAAAAATTAAGAAGAAACCTACCCCTCTTAAACTTTGTTCATCATGAAACATGTGTGTTTCTGTGCTTCCCACTGGACTGCAGAGAAAAGCTCAACTGGAGACTCACATTGTTTTCTGAATACATGGGCACGTCCTAGATGCCTGCATTTGAACACTTATGTAACTTTACTGGGATGTAATGGTTTTCTGAACACATGGGCACATCTCCAGATGCCTGCATTTGAACGCTTACGTAACTTTACTGGGACGTAATGGTTTTCTGGTTATTATGCACAGCAGTGTGTTAAACTCACAATTAGTTAAGTGTGAAGTCTTCTGCTGTAGCATTTAAATATCGTATTGCTCTAAACAGTAACACCACATCTTCCCAAAAGCTCCAACACTGTGGTGGGGGAGAGTGAGGTGAATAAGGGTACTATATAGTATTCAGTGGTCTTGCTTAATTTTAATTTGTAACAGTGAATTATGTGGGGATGTCTTTTTGATATCTGGCTTCATCATTTATAGTTGTGTGACCGTAAAATATATTACCTCTCAAACAGCTCCTTATCTGAAAATAGGGGATAATCATCCATTTCATAACCAATCTTTCATCGGGTTGTCATGAGGATTAAATGAGATAATATACACACAGCACTCACATAAAGCTTGACACTGGCACTGGGAGCGGTAAGCACACTCCATGAGTGATAGCTGTCACAAAAGTAAAGTTCTTCTGTGGTTAAAGGCTAGAAATAGAAAGCAGCTTTTATAGAAAATCACAATGTATAAGCAGTTTTTAAAGGTCTGGAATAAGAGAATAAACAGAAACCACTATTTCAGAAAAAAATGAAAAAACATTAGATGTTTCCCAAGATGTTGGGCAGGTCTGTAGTGATTTCTAGGGCTGGCAAAATAGCAACTACAAAATATATTCTCAGACCATCCGATCATGAGTGTTATTTGATAATGGGAATTATGAAGAATCCTACCAGGCATTCTTCCCTTCGGTGTCGACTGACAGAGCAAAGATCTACTCTCAGTGTCTTCTGTTGTAAAGCTGTTTGGGAAATGGCGACTCTGAACACATCATTGAATAAAATGGATTCTGTGGGCGGATGAACTTTTGTGCGAAACAGACAGCTGACATCAGTTGAGGAAGGAAGAACGGCAACCCTAAAATATCTGCAAAGAACAAGAATAAAACGGATTTCATAGGTACTTTAATTTTACCAGATTCACAGCTATCATTTGAAATTATCTGCAAAGAAAGAAAATGAGGGATCATGGAGTTCACGATCAATCTAAAGTGTTGCTGCTATCACGGGTCCGTGCTCAGCTGCATAGATGCTCTGTTCTTAACTCACCCAAGCTGACTACGCCCCTGAGCATGCAACGGCCCAGCCTCCACTCACCACGAGACTGCAGCAAAGGCACATGATAGGAAAGTGAAGAGGAAGAAAATCCACAGGGCAGACGAATTTAACGTCCCACCTGCCCCATGTACAGCCAATTCCAAAATAAGTTATTTCTGCGCCTGGGAAGGTAGGAACACACTAAGTAGATACTGGTGACTTTATCCCACAGAATCCTCATCCTGAGTATTAAACAAGAGATGCTGATGATCACTTCCCAGGAATGGAATACATTATCCTACTAGAGAAAAAGAAAGGCTAAGTAGCATATTGTTAAGAAAATTTAAAACAGATGAAATAACAGTTCAAAAATACCACTGTCTAGCATCTCCAAAGTCTGAGATACGACAAACTGTTTTAAAAGAGTCTCTTGCCTTGCAAAATTCAGAGGAAGAGTTACAGAAAAACAATAACTTCTAATACTACTTTAAAGTGACTTTTCTGAGCATACATTATATAAGGACCCACAATTCTTAGAAACAGCATGAGGTAACTTCCTTTAAATCCCAGAAAGAGAATACCGCTGAGTCTATCCCTCCACCACCATTTCCAGGCTTGTCTAATCTGTATTCTAAAACATGTCTTTCTCCATTAGAAAAACTGTAATTCAAATGCAGAACTGAGGAATGTCATATTATTTTGTATTTCATATCAATACTAATTATGGAGATTCCACATTGGAGACCTAGTGGGCCTGAGGCCCACTGCTGTTGATTAAAGAGCCTTAATAAGACACAGCTCACTGTCCCCGGGAGGCTGAAGATTCAGCAGAAGAAAATCTTTTCTCTGCTTTTGTGGAAAAGTAATAAAGAAGAAGTGTATTAGAGTGGCAACGGAGGGAAGGGATCTTCCGCTTCTCCAGCCATCACACCAGTGAAGCCTTCCGTACCAGTGGCCTAACCACTTAAGTGATTTAAAAATGTTTCCATATTTTAAAAGTGAGATTTTACACAGTTAAGAGCCAAATATACAAGGGAAAGAAGGCCAGGGTGTGCTCTCTCTCACTCTGTTGTAGGGGTGCGTGTTGGGGGGGTATATCTCTACAACCTGGAGTCCAGCAAGCAACTCACAAAAATACCGTGGCTGTTGTCAACCAGAGGAAGCATAAACTCTGTCACAATTCATAATCAAAAAATTAACTTTTGAAGTTGGGGGAAAAAAGAACAATTTTAAGACTATCTCATACTAGCTGTCATGTTTAGCAGTGTCATTATTTACGCCAAGGCTTTTATATATGGGTTTAAGGAAAGATTGCTATACGTGTCAGGAAGGTTCGCACCAACTAAACGCGTGCCTGCACACCAGCTGGGGAGCCGAAGAGCAAATGTCTGCTCATTGGCTGGGCTGAGTATTTCACTGGTCCTACACCACGCAGGTATCACCATGCCTCCAGAAGGGACTTGGTGACATCCTATGAGGTAAGTGAGAATGACCGTGATTGGTTTAGTTGAAGTAGAGCATATTGTAGGTGTACCCTTATGGTGAGTTTAAAGAAGGTGTGTGTTCTTGGGGTGTTCTGTAGTTTTCTCCTGAAGTTGTGCATTGTTTCTCACTGTTTATTGTTTCAATCTCTGGTAGACTTGTCTTCTCTGTGATCTGCTTTACTAAAAGGCCATCAATGGCATGCTCCAACATCACAAGTTATTTACCGGTAGGGAGAAGTCACAGATTATATCAAGCCAGTCTTCCTGGACACTGCTGACTGGTGTTTTTCATCTCAGGCCTGGGAAGCAGGCTCTCTGTGTTGATCTAGGCACTTCTACGTGATGCCTGCTCTCCTCACTGATCTCACTAATGATGTGGACAGCCCACGCCTTGATTCAGGAAGTTCTCTAAGCTCACTCTCTTCCTAGAATCCTATCCTACCTCCAATTTTGATGCTTGTCAACACATTAAAATCTACTATCTCACCTGGGCTCGGTGGCTCACGCCCGTAATCCCAGCACTTTGGGAGGCCAAGGTGGGAGAGCCCAAGGAGTTCAAGACCAGCCTGGGCAACCCAGTGAGACCCCATCTTTACAAAAAAAAAAAAAAAGAAAGAAATCCACTATCTCTATTCTTCTGTTGTTGACTACGTAATCTCTATCTAGTTCTTTTTCTCTTAGATCCAGTTTCTTCTTTCTGATGATTATTGGAATGTTAGGAGGTGAATTTACAAGTAACTCTGTAGAAAAAACATGAAGGACTCTTAAATGTATTCTATTAAAAGTAACATCACACACAGGGGCCTATCGTGGGGAGGGGGGAGGGGGGAGGGATTGCATTGGGAGTTATACCTGATGTAAATGACGAGTTGATGGGTGCTGACGAGTTGATGGGTGCAGCACAGCAACATGGCACAAGTATACATATGTAACAAACCTGCATGTTATGCACATGTACCCTAGAACTTAAAGTATAATTAAAAAAAAAAAAAAAAAAAGTCCTATCACTAAGGAATATACTCTATCATTAAGGAAAACATTCACCTGGCTGGGTATAGAGTCTTGGGGATCATCCCTCAACAGCTCTTTTTAAATTTCCAAAGCCTTACAATGCACATTCAAAATATTATAAAATCCACTTCTTACAGGAAGTTTCAATGCAGAGTGGACATGTATATTCTGGATTCTATGTCTGACATGCTAAGTCGAAATCTGGATTCTTCCTGGTACTGTCCAGCCATGAGCCCTTCAGAGTCACTGAAACTCTGATGTCAGAAAATGTTAATGGAGGCGTCTAAGACTTCCAGACTTATCTGTCATAAGATTTTTAGGCTTATCTGTCAGGAAACAGTCTCTAAGCAATGGACTGTGTAGAATTATGTCATCAATTTGTTGGGATTCTTGGTTTGATGAAATGAAATAACTTTAAGAACTCACTGGTCACAGGGAAGTAAATGCTTGATGATGAAAACATACATGTAGCATGACAAAATGTTTGACTGGCAATGTTGTACTGATACATTAAATTTAATCACTACATTTTAACGTAAAAGATTAGAAAATTCCTTAAACAACAGTAGTAACAATTACACAATAACAAAAGTTTTACTCCTATTTCAATCAAATTCCAAAACAGCATAAAACAGTATTTCTGGTTACAAAAAAAAGATTAAAAGTCTTGGCTTCTACTGTTAAAAAGAATCAGTTGAATAAGAATGAAAACTCAATAAGTCTTCCTCACATTTTCCTTTTTATCTTTGTCTGCCATTCATTCAGACATGATCAGCCCTGTTATGTCTTTTCCATATCTTCATTTTGATGAACTGCATGATTACAGTGTAAAATTCTCTTACATGGAAATTTTTAAGTTCCTCAATTTGATCTTCACTGATTTTACTTACACTTTTGAAGTATGAGGTATCAAGAAGGCATGAAGGTTTCGGACCTGTGCTATAATCACCATGAAACTTGAACTTTTTGCATTGTATCTGTCAAAAGAGAGGCTAAATGAAGTCAGGAATCACCACAGGCCACTTGCCCCGCACAGATGTCAGAACTGCTCCTTTCCCACACACGTTCCTTACCTGAGTCCTATCTGAACCTGGGCGGTCTCTACAATGGCTACGTCCTCTTCACTGTATGTGACATCTTCAATTTCACTAGGCCTATATGGACAGGGAGTAGATGAACAGTTAATTAGTGGGGTTACTAATTGTCATGGTTACAGTTTGCCACTTAGCGTTCTGAATGACAATCCGAATTAACAGCACTCCTTTGCCCTCCCAGTGGAACTGATCCCAGTGAAAGCTTACGGTTTTAGAGGCTCTTTTCAAGAAGAGTTCGCCTCTGGGCTTTAGGGCAAAGCCTCTCTGATGACTACTTTCCTTATTACTAGAAATATACCACACCCTAGAGATACTCCAGGCTTTCAGAAATACACATGAGAAGCTTCATGTGCCAAACAGAGTCTGGTGAATTCTTCCAATATTCCCATTAAAATCAAGGTTTTTAAATTTTAAAGAGGGTCATTTGCCTCTGGGTACACCAATCTGTTTATCATTTCCATGGCTAAGTCATTTTTGATATACTGAAATTTTCAGCCACATCACTTCTTTAATGGCTAAAGTCCTTACTAAGCCAAAGAGTGGACTAATGGTAGCAGTCCATTTACAGCATAGAACCCACACCCACGGCGAAGGAGATTTGCTGGAGCTGAAAGCACCCCTGCTGAATCCTTACTGTTTCACAAAAGCTTCATAGACCCCACTGTCTCCAGCCACAGACTCATCAGATACAGCAGCCGACACACAAGTGGTTTTCTCCCCAAGCAAGTGGATCACTCTTCTTTTTGGTAATGATTTTTCCACATCTATGGAGGGGAGGGTGAGAGCTCTAATCAGAATGTCTTATGTGGAAAAGTTAAGTATTAAATACATACACAGTTTGGACATGAGCACTCTAAAATAAGATATCCTTCTGGGAGTCAAGGATGTTAATATTCAAATCTACAGATGCAAACAATTCAAGGCACTATGACTTATAAGATTCCTGGGACGCCAGTTATTTCAGTCATTACTTGGAAGAGAATATGGTTTTTCTTTGTCCTGAAATATTTTAAGGGAAGGGATGAATTACACAAATTCTCATTGGTCCTTAGTCTCTTTCTTTCAAGCATTCACTGTAGTTTTCATATATTCAGGAATAGGAAATGATCTATGTCCCTCAAGGTGACATTTCTATCACAGAGAGCGTCTAGCTACTCAATGGATAAGTTTCCACCTCTTTTGCTCTCCCCTTCTCTCCACATGCCATATTCTACATCTCCTGTGCTATTATTCTAACAGAAATTAAGAAAAAATGTCTTTGACTTACAGGAACTCCTCACCAGCCAACACCATGAACAAACGTTTTGTGCTACTGAATCTTTAGCACCAATGGTCACTTAACTTTTATCTTAACTCATATTCATACACCAGCATCCTGCAGTGAGCAAGGAGCATTCATTTAAGGCTGTGCTCTGTACTGTAATGAGCTGCAAGCCTGTGGTGCTCTTTCATCCTCCAGTGAGCGAGAGTGAGCTCAGGGATCTGTATTGGTATGCATTTCGGCCCCCTTCTGAGTCGTGACTTTACATCTTGTTAAGATGTTTAAGTTTTAAGGCTTCAGATTACAGGATTGATTGCTGCATTTTCCCTTTTATTTCTGGCAGTGGGAATGCTTTTTCCTTGATGATGAAGTGCCTTCTCTCTGCCCACCCCCCTTTGTGAGGGGTGAAGGTGATGACATGATTTATTGATTACCCCCAGGAATAACCATAGCAGCCTGAAATTGACTTTGACAATGACAGTGACTGACTGTGGAAGGCCTTCGTAGTTATCCCAACGTGGTTGGTGTCATGCAGCAGGGATTGGCACTGGAGAGCAAAGTTTACATAAAAGGAACTTGACTTTACCTGCCTAAGCCTCTAGAGCACTGAGGGAGATGACAAACGTCCCTGATAGGGAGCCACCACCCCCACATGCAGGGCAGATGTCCCCTGAAAAAAAGTGCTGGTGACCTGAAGATAATTCATCTTTCTTTTTTTTTGAGACAAGGTCTCACTCCTGTCGCCTAGGCTGGAGTGCAGTGGTGCAATCTCAGCTCGTTGCAGCCTTGACATCCTCCTGCCTCAGCCTCCTGGGACCACAGGTGTCCACCACCATGCCCAGCTGATTTGTGAGAATTAGTCTTTATGGTTAAATGCATGCTGTCACTTGTTTTTGGACATGCAACTGAATATTATCTGCAATCAAAGTTCTTGTATGTATTTTCTCTTAGGGTAACTTTTTAACAGCAGTTTTCTAATATATGCATTTAAAAAGTTAAAAACTGTTTCACAAAAGATTCATAGATACCTGTCTCCAGCCACAAACTTTTCAGACACAGCAAGACCCAAGTGTCAGGAGCAAGGCACGGGCCAACCAGAGACATTTGCAAGACAGGACTCCCCGACCTCAGGATTACTGGGTGGGCGACAGACTTCAGGCAGCTTTTCCCTCATCACTCTCTCCCCTCTTCTCCAGCATCCAGCCTCACTTACTGCCCCTCCAAACTGATTGAACATTAGAAGTGGTCAGTAGATACCACTCCAAATACAGGAAGAGCAAAACTAGCTTGAAGGGTCAAGAGACGTAAGTTCAAAGCACAGGATGGAACGTCGGCACAGAGAACATTCCACTTCCTTCTCTTTCTTCTTCTCATAGCTTTCCATAGTTTATGGTAAGAATTGTGTTTAGCCAGAGTTTATTACTTATCATCATCACTGTCACAGAGTACTAATAATTATCATGAACTGTGTGCTGAGTGCCAGACATGGTTGGTGCTTCACATGTATCACCGCATTAATCCTTCAGCCTGACACAAGGATTACTGTAGCAGCCTCATTTTGCAGATAAGGAACCACAATCCTGAGAGACTAGGTAGTGTGCTTACCCCAACATGTTGGTGACTAAAGTGTGAGTGAAGGCTTGGCTGGTTCCAGGAGTGGTATGCACCCCCTAACACACACACACACACACACACACACACACACACACACACACACATACTCCTTCCCAGAAGCAGTGGTGAAGGCCCCACATGGCTTTCTGTTTCTTTGGGGCCATTACGTATGCACCATTCCCCTGTTATTTTCTTTGTGGTTATTTCCATAACCTGTTACTTGTAGCTTTGACATCTGCCCAGGAGGGGGCGCACAAACCACACAAATGTCTTATGGGCCCTTCCTCTGCCCCAGGCCACTGGCAGGGCACAGCACTTCGGTCTTCAGTATTTGAAACCACAGAAACAAGGTGGATTTGTCAATGTCTTTAAACATCTGAATTGGTCAATCGATTACTTAGAATTCTTAGGACCATACATACAAATAAAAATGCTTCTAGGAACAGGAAAAGAGCACTTCTAAAGAGCCCTGCCCTCTTTTGTATGGTCAGTAAAACATGTAGCTATGAACAGGACTCCTCTAGACTAGCACGGGGGCTTTTATTTCACATTCTGTCTCAAGCTAGCTCTGGAACAGATCCTCCTCCTCAGACCAACAGTGATCATCTGCCAACAAGAGTACCATCTTGTGCTCTTTACAATCACATCTAACATATTCAAAGTTCCTGCCTTGCAAAGGACAACCAACAAAACATTATATTTTTCCTGTTTCTGTCTTTTTGAATACAAATGCAGGCCTAAGAACTCCAATCTCTAGTAATCTCTTCCCGGGGCTGCAACAGTTCACCTGGCCAGAAGGTGGCAGGGTAATACCATACACTGCAACCTGCTGCTCCAAATTAACTTTTGCCAGAAAAGGAGAGTCTGGCTTGAAACAAAAACTGTATTTATATAGAATTCCCTCAACAATCTAAACACTGAACCTTGGTACTAATTAGCTAGTATGTTAATTGCCTTGGTTTAAAAGACAATCCTCTTTGCCTTGCTATTTCAGAACCGGAATCTATTTGGAAATATGAAATGGGTTCACAAAATACGTTCCTCGTCAGCTACCACACACAGCGTGTCTCTGGACAACTGAACAGGTACTAAACGATTACGTCTATTAAATAGGGAAGGTGACTTTTATTTGATAATGAAAAATATCTAGGTATATAAGTAAAAACTCCTTCTTAAATGAAGCCCAAACGATTACTCAAAAGAAAGAGAAGGGGAATCATACCCTTTTGTTTACATGGAAAAATAACCCTCCAATCATCCTCCTTAAAATCACTAAGAGGGAATACATGAAAGCAAAGGGCTGCATTTACCTGCAGTTCCTTCATATAATGGCTCACCAGCACATTCATTAAGGTCTTTATCCTCTGAAAGAGATTGGGAGGCTCCTCCTGAATCAGAATCTAGCAAAATCTGATTTTCGACGAGGCCGATATCTGCAAAATGGCTACTCAATTCACAGTCTTCAAAGTCAGCAGAGAACTGATGGAGAGAGGCATCATGAGAAGACAAGGGAAACGTGCCTTCCAAAACCAAGGGAGAGCCTGGAGGAGACAAGGAGGAAAGGGAGGACCTCGAGGACAGGGAGGCCACAGACTTGGGGGCCTCAGCCAGCGGAGGAGTGTGGCCTGTTGCTGCAGCCGCCACCCCAGAGAGTCCGCTCTGGCCAGGCTGGCTGGGGGACTTGACCACCTCGTTTTCATGGATGGTGGTAATGGGTCCGGAAGGAATGTAACCGCTTTTCTCTTGCAGAAGGAAGTCCAGTTTATACTGATAATCCACATCTATCTGATCACTTTGACTGCTGTAATAGAGTTCAGTGGAACTGAGGGAGTTGAGTGACCCTCTGCTGGAGGTGTTCAGAGAGCCCCGACTTGATGCCAGGGAACCCAGGCTGCTCCCAGATGACATGGACAGGGTGCTGGCAGAGAGGCTGAAAGATGAAAAGCACACACCATAAAATCTGCTACAAATTGGAAAACCTATCACAATCCCTACTGGCTCCTTCAGATCTGCAGAGGGAAGACACCTGCTAAAGAATGGAATCAATGGCCAGGGACAGAGGAAATCCCTATCACGGCCACGTGTCAGTTAACAACCAGGTCGAGTTCTGAGAAATGCATGTTAGGTGATTTCATCACTGTGCAAACATCACAGAGTGTACTTACACAAACCTAGATGGTATAGCCTACTGCACACCCAAGCTATATGGTGTAGCCTATTGCTCCCAGGCTGTGTGTGCAAACATCACAGAGTGTACTTACACAAACCTAGATGGTACAGCCTACTGTACACCCAAGCTATATGGTGTAGCCTATTGATTCCAGGCTGTGTGTGCAAACATCACAGAGCGCACTTACAGAAACCTAGATGGTACAGCCCACTGCACACCCAAGCTATAGGGTGTAGCCTATTGCTCCCAGGCTATGAACATGCACAGTAGTTGCTGTTCTGAATACTGTAGGCAATTATAACACAATAGTAGTATTTGTGTATCTAAACATAGCTAAACTAGAAAAAGCAGAGTAAAAATACAGTATTATAATCTTATGGGACCACCATCATATATGCAGTCTGTCCTTGACAAAAAGTCATCATGTGGCACATAACTGTATACCATGTCTATGCTTCTTCACTAACCTTTTCAGCCTTGCTCTCCAAATACTCTTTAAGTAGCTAGTAGTAGTATTAAACATTATCCTCCTTTTGCAAAAATAAAAGGAATCAAATACCTGCTGATAAGTTTATTTGCACAGACATCTAGAAGCCACTTTGTGATTAAAAAATATTGAAAGAAAAAAAAAAGAAACAGGGCAAAAACATTAATGTAGATTTTTTTTTTTTAAAGCTTTTTATTTTTAGAGAAAAGAAGGCAAGCTAATAAAAAGAAAGAAGTCACACAAAAGACCCTTGGTTTCGCTCACCTTTCCTCTTTGTGTGTGAATGTGAGGAGTGAATTTTTTTTTCATCAATATAAGGAAATCTATGGCTATTTTAAGGCAAAACTCCCCCGTTTTCCCTTTTTAAAAAATGGGGCAATGGGAAAAATGTGTTATTTTCCTAAGTGTATTGACAGCTAAAACATATCTTCTTTCTATAACATATTTCAAATGTATTCCAAATATGACACTGGGTTCATGAAAAAGAAAATGTGACTTTAAATCTGATCACTCAAATATTAACTGTACTAGTATAATGATTTTATTTACTTTTAAGTAGTTGGAAATAAAGTGAAAAGTAATCAGAGATGAACAAGAATATGCCTGAATGTATTCAGAGAAAAGTTTTCCCCTCAGAAATCTGACAAGCTCACCTTTTAAGTTGTGAATGCAAATAAGTAGTTAATCTAGTAGTTTCTTCAAGTTTCTGTAACAGCTCTTTTCTTCTCTCTTCCAATCTCAATCTAGGAAGAAAAAAATTATTTTCAAATGATTGTAACAAAATATGAAAACTGAAAGAAAGATTCTTATTGTACAAGCATTACAGATCACAAGGCGAAAATGTGAATGGGCTCCACAGACAGAAAACAGGACACTCAGCAAGGAGTGTCAGAGGCAGAGCTGCACGCAGCCAAGCTGAAGGACGGGGAGAGAGCGTCATGCCCAATCACCAATGTCACTGAGAATTTAAAATTGCTGGTAGTCTAGAATCTTTTTAAATGGATAAATAACATGGTCCTTTGAGTTGGGGAAGAAGAGTGAGGAGGAAACAACCATGAAAACAAAAAAAACTAAACAAAGACTAAGAATCCTGACACAGAACTGTGACTTGGGAACCCTTTCCTAAAACATTTCACAGCAATAGTAAAGGTCACCCTAAATACCGAATTTAGTAACGCTTGTTCCAATATAATATTTGGCGATAACATTCCCAACCCTAATTTGATAAGAATTTCAGCAATTAAGAAACAATTTTAGTCCACATTACCACTGTGGGCTAATTTGGGCTCAACTGTTTAAGGAAGAGGATGAGCTAAAAGTGATTTCCCTTCCAACCCATAGCACATCTCATTATCTGTGTCAGATTATCATAAAATTTCACCCACACTCAGCTGCAAAAGTTTTTTTTTTTTTTAATTAGAATACAGCATTATAGAACTGTATACTTGAATAGTAAGTCAAATATACTACGTACCCAGGGATTTATGCAACTAAGAGTCTGTGTAAGGATAGCCTATGTCATATGAAGGTCTTTAGACATCACTGAAATACACTAGTTCAGAGTAGTGAGCAGCAGAATGGAATTCAGGAAAAGGGCATCTGGGTTTCTAATCTTGATTTGCAGCTTACTAGCTGCATATCCTTGGGTAAGTCACTGAATCAAGGGTCTTCCTTTTCTAATCTGTAAAACGGTGACTATAATTCCCCTGTGTCTCCCTGGTAAGGCTGTTAAAGAGATGTATGGGAAAGTACTCGACAGAGAAGAAAAACAAATCTGACTTGTTTAAAGCCTCCGCATGCCCTGCAAAGTGGTGATATAGAAATTAGCCACTTTTCTTTGGAGAAAAATAAAATTTCCTTAATTTCGAATCTCTTTGAAATGTGATATATGTTTCTGGCAGTAAGGAAACATGCCCGTATTTTGTTTATAGGTATCTATCCCTTTGATGTGTCAACAACGCTATTCCATTGTATGTTACACTAAAAAAGTAATTCTCGCCATATTCTTTAATACTTCAAAAGCGTGATAAATTCTTAATTCATGGCTTTCAAAGGTGTATATTTAAAAGCAGTAGTCATTTTAAAAATCTTTCAAATATAAATAAAAACTCAACAAGGAAAGAAGTAATATGAAGTAGACTAGCTGAACTAAAAGGTGCACAAAGGTCTGAAGAAAGTCCCAAACTCTACTAAAATCCATGTCTTCTGAAACAAGAGAAACACTTTGGAAGTAAGTTTTAAAACTCAATATTGCTTTTATTAAAATGAAGCCTTTTCCTAGTGCTTTCAGGGGGCACCAGGATGACGTCAGAATGTGACCCTGAGCCACACTTTCAGTGCTGCCCCTCCCCCATCACTAGGGCGCGTCCTCAGCCTTCTCCAGGTGATGCTCAGCAGCTGCTCTTTCAGCCCTTTAATGTCTGCTTTGAACTACAGGTGCCTGTCTTTGTGTTCTTGTTCATATTTCCCACTTGGCTCCTACAATCCCAGAAGGCAGATACCAGCCCTTTCTCCCTGCAGTGCAGGGTGCACTGGCCAGTCCCTCCGTACTTGCTGGTGCTGAGATGAAACCTTCCCCGGGAGAAGCATGAGGAAGGCACTGGGGAGAGGCACAGAAACCTTCCTAGTGGGCCGCAGTTTGTCTCTGATGTTATCATCAAAGCCTCTCCTAGTGACAGCCCGAAGTCTTCCTCAGAATCCAGGTGTATTTCATGTGAAACGCCCTCCCCACCTTCCCCATAACCAGGGGTTAGAAGAAACTGCAGACATCAGCCCTCTCAAAAGGGTGCATACCTGTCTCTCTGAGTTCTTCTCCAACTCCTGCCTGTTGGTCTGCTGGATGAGAAAGGGTTTCCTCTACTTGGCCCTTAAAAGATTCCTCCCCCTGGCCCAGCTGTTCCACATCCCCTTTCAAGCTGCCCTTTGTGAAGTATGGGCCTTCACACCTGCCTGCCTCTGCCCTGAGTGCCCTGCAGGAGAGAAGCACAGCCTGGTTTCTCCTGAACTCAGAATTCTGCACCTAGGGAAAATTTCATGTCATCTATAGAAGTAGGAAGTCCCTTTTCCATTCAAAACTAAATGACACTCATGTCCCCACCTACTTGCTTTAAAAAATTTTTCAGAAGCAGTGGCAAAATCATTCAAATAATTAAGAAACAATTAAAACGTCTTGGCAATTACAAGGCAAATCCCCAACATTTGTGAGAAAACAAGGAGCAAGGTTAAGATCTTACCAGCTATAGAAAAGCACAGAGTTTAAGGAATTTCAATAACTGCGCGGAAAGAATATGAAAGATGCATAGAAACACCTTCCCTGCATGGTTTTTTTCATTTGTGAGCAATTTCTCTTTTGGCCTAGCGATCCTCCACCATGAGCACCTCTTTCCCACCACCAGGTGGCGAGCACGGTCGCTGCCATCAGGCCCAGTGGGCGACACTGCAGCCCTGCAGGGGCAGGAACAGAGCCGGTCGGGGGCTGTAGGATCACTCAGAGACTGAAAATTCATGTGCATCTAGCTCCTTCAGAGACCAACGTTCAACAATGACTCAGAATCTTGCCAGAGGTCACCCCTGAAATAATGAGGAACCCCAAATATAAGTGGAAAACAGGAAAATGTTGGGGGATACGGCAGGTAGCTTTCTTTGACAGTCATGTAGGTGCCAAGAAGAAAAGGAAGGATTTGGGGTTGGTGGCACACAATCTGTTCTATGAAGAAACTGAGTTTCACCCAGCAAATCCTACTTCCTAAAAGCAGCTCTGGCCAACCCCGCTTTGACACGAGGAGACACTGCTGGCAAGGGCATTCTCCTCCCTCTTAAACTCCCAGAGTCAGTGCAACAGCAGCAGTGAGCAGAGCAGAAGCCCACACACAGCAGGAAGACACGAAAGGGTGAAGCCATAAGAAAAATGCCAGAGCAAGGGGGAATAGAAAGCAAAACCATGAACAGCAACAACAAAACCCAAAGCCAGATGAGGTTGTATCTATTTGGGAAAGAAAGGATTCAGTGTTTCCAATGGCGGTAGGTTCTGCTCTTCTAGACTCGTGAAATACTGAGTCACTTTGGGCATCCCAGGATAAGAGTTAGAAAGTTTTAAGTTGATCAAGCGAGAATGTCTGAGTCCTGCAACCTTCGATGGCAAAGTAAGTATGAGGATTTGCCTTTGGCCATAGACACTGATAAGGAAACCAGCATCCACTTATTTGGAATACTAAACGACCTGGCTCTTCCAGGTAACTCAGAAAGTCAACATGCTGCATATATAAATTCCATGTTTCCCTTCCCGCCAACATCCAATCATGGGAGACAGGGCCAAGCCACTTACTCCCCAGATGACACAAACCCAGTGTCTCACTAAAGAGATCTCACTAAATAGACAATTTTTTGTATAAGTATCTTATAGCTCCTCTTCCTAATGAGTTCGAGCCTACTGTCTCTGGTGAGGTTTGGGCTTTTCGTTAAAAAAAAAAAAAAAAGGAAAAAGCCTACTATTTCTGCTGGAATTTTGAGTTACTATGTGTGTGCAAATGGTACTTAGGAAAAAGTCAAAGTTTAGGTTCTTAGGAACAAACTGTTATTTTTTAATGCTATATCATTAGTCATTTTTTGGAAGCTCTACTCCTAATAAAAAAGGCAAGCAAGACACCACTTCAATAAAAGCTGTTTGAGACAAACAAATATGCTTTCTTTCTCTGCCAGAACAAATCTGTTTGTAAGTCCTTCCTAGATTCACCTATTACAAGGTAGAACAGCTGAGATGGACGTGGCACATTAGACACGTATGATTATATACAATTTTATTAAGTGCTATGTAGTAGTATGAAACATCATTGTTTTTATAAACGGGCCACATAAAGGCTACCCATTTCATCATAGCTACCGAAAATCAGTAGCTAGAAACTTTAGGTATACAAATTTAGACATATCAGGGTAAGTCAGAAAAACAACAACAACAACAAACCAAATTAATTCTCCTTGCCTTCTTACTCCTTTTGTTCCTTTTGGTCTTTGTCAGATGGGGCCTTGCTTTGCCAGCCTGGCTGATACTTCCCTTAGGCTGACCCTTCAGTCAGCAAAATTAGACAGAAAAGCCAGAACAAGAAGGGAAGAAAAGAAGGGGAAATGGAGGCAAAGATGAGAATTATTAAGAGGGTAGAAGATTATAGTTCAGAGGCTTTTCCTTTTGATACGTTTTCATGTTCCCTACAGCTACGACACTGAGGTTGCGTGTTACCTTGATCAACATTTTAACCCACAGAAGTCAACTCCACTAAAATGGTTAACCTTGGGATGGGTGAGTCCCCATGCTAACACCTAACTGGGAATGTCAGAGACTTTTTCCTCTCTCCCTCCCCCTGCTTTTCAAATGTTTTGATACTATGTAGACATGTAATCCTAAACATTTATTGAGGACAAGGAATTAGAAGGCAGGAAGCCAGTAATTTTTTTTTTAAAGCAACTAGATTATGACTGGGTATTTTAAACTTACTTCCAGGTCACTTGAAATTATATCAATGTGAATTTCGTTCCCATTACTCTGAAACAGGCACTGCTCTTTACTGGCTGGCCTAAAGGATGTATATGCAGCGGTTCTCAAGGGCTCTCTGGTCTGTGCTGCAACAGGCATCCAACCCTTTCTGCCACCAAGGCCTGGACACAGGCTCCTAGGCAGATGCGTTCATGTCAAACCGACACACAGAGGTCCCCTCACTTAACATTCCAGCTTATCTGTTTACAGAACTGGATTTTTTAAGATGAAATAATCAACTCACACCTTCCCAAAGAAAGATGGGACAATTGCCTACAGTATCTTCCTTTACAGTTTCACCTGCTTCACAGGAGGGCTGCAACTGACAAACAAAATGCAAGTGAGTACGTTGTGACCTGTTAGGATATCACAGGGAGGAAGCTGTCTTTTCCTTGTGAAATGAATAGCAATAAACTTTTGCATTCTTGTGAGTAATAAAACCCAGAATAGGATGCTTCAGTTGCTCTAACAGTCTAGATAATTTTTCTGATCAGAGTGCAATAGTTTATAGCTATTGTTATCAGACTTCATCAATGATGTACATTCCTGGTTTTATGTAAGCATTCCTTAGTTATTCAACATCTGTCACAGGTTTTGCACGTTCCTAACAAACACAGAACTTATCCTGTGGGGCATTAGGATGGCATGCTTTACTGCTCTACAGAAAGTCCATTTGTGCTGTTTCTCAGTCCACTAAGAACAGATGCAATTGAGATTTCCAAACCCAGGGAAAACAGTATCCAGTTAAGACACTCCCACAAGAGTTAAGCTGCCCTATTTCCAGAAGGAAAACAAACCTCTCGGCGAGAGCTCTGCTTGGTGCTCCCCTCACGGACAGCAACTCTTCCTCCAGCCGCTGCCTTTCGGCTTCTAGGCGTTCCAGTTCATCCTGGGTACGTTTCTGTGGGGTGACGAACTGAAGCTCTTTCAAAAGTTCTTCTTTTTCATTAATCAGCATCAGTTTTTCCTTCTCAATATCCAGTGCCCCAGGCCAGGCCTCACTGTCCAATTTTGACAGTTCAATTTTTAAGTTGGCCATACTGAAAAAAAAAGATAAAAGAGGTATGCACATACTCAAAACTCCCGAGAAAGGTAAACACAGCCTAAGCCAAATTTGGGTTTGACACGCTGTCCAGATTTTCCTAACTTGACCTTACCAGAAAGGGGTGTGGTCTACTGGTGAGAGGCCGGAGTGGGAGCAGCAGCCTTGCACGCCAGTCTCTGGGCCTGACTCCACACTCAGCTGTCACCCACTTCTTTCCCCCATCTTTAAAATGTGAGTGAGCACACCCAGTTATCTGACAAAAGGGTGAAGGCCAAGTACACAGAGGCTTCAAAAGGTGAGTGCTCTGGGGGCCACGAGAGAGGCCAGCCCTGACATGTGACTGCCTGTGTAGGTGACAGGAAAGAAGACTGGGCTGGGGTCGGGGGGGTTCCCTTTAAAAAAACTGAGGTGAATGATATCTGAGATGCCATCACTATACATTTTATTCCAATGTGTTTAGATGCTGTCCACTAGTAAAATGGGAACCCCAGGCCAGGCTGGACAGAGACTAGGGCATTAGTAAGTCAGGGAAGGAGAGGGCATCAAAGAGAGCAGTGGTGTGGCCAACTGGTATGAAAGCAGTTGGGCCGGTGCAGTGGCTCATCCCATAATCCAACAAGTAGGAGGATCATGGGAGGCCAGGAGTTTAAGACCAGTCTTGGCAACATAGCAAGACCCTGTCTCTACCAAAAATATTTTTTAAATTTTAAAAATTAGCCAGGTGTGGTGATGTGTGTGCCTGTGGTCCCAGCTCCTCGGGAGGCTAAGGTGAGATCACTTGAGCCCAGGAGTTTGAGGCTGCAGTGAGCCATAACTGTGCCATTGCACTCCTGCCTGGGTGACAGAGCAAGACTCTGGGAGTCAGGGTTTGATCCATCAAGGCTCCCCCATCAGAGGGAGCAAGGCCCTGGGAGAGAGAGTCAGGGGTTGATCCATCAAGCCTCCCCCATCGCCAAAAAGAAGGGGCACGGCTTGGCCTTCTCCTGTTCACATTCTCCTTAAGTTGCACATGAGTCTCCTCCCCATCAGTGCCCCTGCTGGTGTACAAGCCATTTACTGAGCAGTCATTGCACCGACACTTTATACATTATTGTGTTAGCCCTGTGGTTCCTCTGTACACAGCTATTGGCAGGCAGCATATGGTGGACCTTCACTAGTACAGGCAGCTGGTGTGACACCACTGGAGTGACAACAGGTGCTGAAGTGATGCAGACAGGGACAGGAGAAGGAGGAGGAAATGCACCAAAGGCAAACCTCACTGGTTCCATAATTTTGCCTGACCCCAGATTTCTCTTATGTCGAGAGCTTCATCACACTTGGTAGAGTCAACATTACTCCTGACTCAGTACGAATGTCCTAACCACCCGAGTCAAATAACTTGCTACGTGGCACTGTGAAGACAATCAGGACATGGTTCTTTGGACCATAAGGACAAGAGCTCAGTGAACTATGAACTCCACTGATGTTTGCACAAGGAATTTATGTTTCTACAGAAAAATGTTGGATGATTACTTTGGATATTGTTACAGTATACGCCAGAATATGAAAAATAGAAAAATAATTTTTTCCCATTTTCATGGGAGAACTTGTAGAAGGCAAGAGAAAAGGTGAATGAAAAACATAAGCAAGAGCAAAGATGGAAGTAGATCCATACCTTTGTGTCATGAGTTTCTTGTTCCAATTAAAAATAAAATTGCCATCTTAGACTGGCACTGGGTATGCAGTGTACTTCTGATTTTCTCCCACTGTCTGCACTTATGATAAATGTAACATCAGCTATTCTTCAGCTTTAACCACAAAACCATAAGCAACTGTCTCAACATACTAGAAAATTAATCATCAAAATGCTAAATAAGCATGATATTATTAGCTTCATTAAGCACATAAAACAAGGGCTGGAGGAGAAAACAGATTTCAGAGAAACACAGCCTTCCTCTTTACTTATTCAGAATTGAGGAGGAAAAAGCATTTTCAACATATGCATAAGCGCTTGAGATTCACCTTCTCATCAGCATCACTAGTAACTTTAAAACAAAACCCTAAATGGCACGGCAATGCAACCAAGTGGGGAAAAAACCCATGTCTGAAGTTTTGATGTGATTGAATTAACCAATGGAACCAAGAACAACAACAGAATACAGGAAAAAGAGGCACCTGTTTATTATTTGTGTGATCAGACATTAGGCAGGTCTTAAATTTTATTTTAGAAGGGATGTGCCAAATTTGGGGAGCAGAATATGAGGAAGACTTCTAGAAGCACCTAGGAAGAGAAATGCGATGTGAGCTCCAGATAAAATTAACTTAGAAGTCAAAGGAGGGGTGAAAGCTGAAGTTGATCCATGGGAAGCAGAGTCAAGCCCGAAAGAATGCAGGGGCATAAGGCCCACTTCTCCAAGACTGCTTCTGAGTAATGGCCATTCTCTTTCAGAAAAGCAGACCTAAATGATGGATTTGTCCACAGCCCAGCCCAGGTGGACATACAACAAGAGGACCACAGGCACTATCTACCAAAAGCTGGCACATCACTGGGCCACAAAACCAGAAGTTGATCCTCAATACTTATTGAAGGGAAGGCACTAATCTGGGCACTGAGAAGGGGATAATAAAGCCTAAACATTTTTCCTAACCTGAAGAAATTTAGAATCTGCCAGAGAAAATTTAAAGGCATTAAAATTAGCTGAGTAAATTGCTGTTCAGATTGACTAAGTGACTTGTTCAGGTTCACATGGTTAATAATTTGTGGAATGAAGTTTAGCTTTCTTTCAGGAAATGAGGAACCAAGTAATATTAAGAATACAGGTTACATAGAGGTGAATAGTGTATTTATTTTACTTTGTTAAAGCCAGATAACCTCTACGGACTACGGCTAATTGCTTTTAAATCATCACCAATAATAAGGAATACTTCAATATCTGGTTCTCAGCTTAGCTTTTCATGATCATGGGGAGAAACATGATAAATTCCTGTTCCTTGCAGGACGACAATGCAGTTTTTCCCAATGTCCTCCTAAATAATAACCCAATAGCATTTTAAAGCTCTTATAAGGAAAATAATGAAATAAAATGCATCAGTATAATCCTTTCCCTCATAATAATGAGTTCTATATTATAAAAAATATTTGAGTCTATCTACTAGATAAGGATGGTGAAGTATCTTTTTTTGTTTTTGTTTTTTTTTTGAGATGGAAGTTTCTTATGTCTCACTCCAGCGGAATCACAAAGTAAGAAAAAGATAGCACAGGGATTAAGAAAAGTTTATGACGTAAAAGAGAGAAATAATCTCTCTTCCTTTTCCCTAAAGTAAGTCCATTGGAACTGACACCTCAGCGCCTTCAAGGACGTTAGCAGTAAGACTTCCCTTCAAATCAAAGGAACATACTTACTCGCCTTAGAACTCCTCAACAGCTATTTAGTCCTATACCTGAACCACCGTATTATATTTCCATCAAAGCAACCAATCGTCTCACTTTTAATTGAGAGGTAAGTATTGTACCAACTCAAAGCTTCTTTTTTCTCAGAAGAGAAGGGGGCAATTTCATTTCCACACTTCTCATTAATTCTCCCTGTTCTTTAGCCTTTGGTGGTGGGGAGAGCCGGGGGAAGAAAAGGTAGACCAGAGAGGAAGCAGCCCTTACACGCTAAAAACCCAAGGGTGGCCTTGGTAAGAATGTATGGGGAGTGCCCAGCAGATGTCACCGCAGGAGTAAAGATTAATTCTGGAAAAGGAAATGTTTGAGCCATGAACAAAACAGCTTCTCTGTCATTACCTTCTTTTGGCTTCTTCATACTGTAGGCTTAGCCTGACCTTTTCAGCTAAATTTGATCTACTTCTCACTCCAATCTAGTGGAAAAAAGGAAAAAAGTCAATTAACTCTGCTAATGAATGAAGTAAATTGCTTTTGTTTCTAGGAAGTATGTGTAATTGAAAAGTTAAAGAAGATGGTACTGAAATTGGGAAACACCAATTTAAAAAGACACTTATTTTATTGTCTCAGTAGGGGCAAAACATTTCTTTCAATTCAAGCTCATCTGTTTTTCAAAGACTCTAACATTATTTTCTCTACATGTTAAATTCAAGATAAAAAATACCCTGATATTGTAAATACCAAGGTAAATGTGTCTGGTATCTTAGAGTTTATGAAGGGTGTACAGGTCAATAAAATTTATGAACTGGAACTAATTTCTTCGCCTTTAAGAGCCTAATTTCTGGCATTTAGCTTTCAACTGTACAAAATATAAACTAAGTTCAAAAATTAATTTTCAAATAGGTAAGCCCTACTGTTGATCTCTGTTTTACTTTCACAGCACATATTTCAAAGCAGCATAAAAGAATATAAAAATAAATGGGAATGTATTGAGAAGTAAATACTTGCTAATGGCATCCCAAAATGGAGAAGGTAAAATAGTTAACAATAGCCAAGCCACATTAAATATTTAAATGGCAGATATAAATCACAGATTAAACATTTTAATATAATCAATTAAGATTTACAAAAACAAGTTTTCTTATTAGTCTTAAAAGGCATGTTTTTCTGTTTCTCATTGGCGTAATGTTTATTTGAAAGAACCTAAATTTCCAAGACTCTAAACGTAATAGGAAAAAGTTAAATTCTCACATGCCTCTAGCCTTTCAATGTGTCTTTAAAGGAATATAGCATGAGAAAGTTTGAACAAAGCTATTCATATGGACAAATCCTGACACGCTTGGCACCTAGATAGAAAAGATGAGGCTATGATTTTTAAAACGAATCTTATGAGAATGAAACACTGAATGCACACAGCCAGAATCCAAGTCACATATACTTCTGGTTCCAGTTCACCATCCATATTGCAAGTAAGGCCCATCAAGGACAACACTGGGCCAACTCTTCAACATAGATAACTTACATCTCCGGAAATGCTTGTTTGTGACCCAGCATCAAGGGTCTGTCTGGAGAGAGATAAATGAGAGTTCACAGGACTAGATCTCAAATCTGGCTCAGATCTGCCAATGTTCTGATCCAAATGAAACCGCTCCTGCAGCTTAGCAAGACTCTGTTCAGAAAACACAAAGTTTTTCATAAATTAAGAGAGCAAACCTTCCCTACCAGGTGAAATTAAAAGGAAAGAGATAATCTCAATGGAAAAAAACAACTACTTTATTTAGTAGGTACTTACCACTTTATATAATTGAAAAAATAATAGTAGGATATAATTTTGCACTTACATATGTGACTTCAGAAGCGAGATCGTATTAAACCAGTTGTCTTATCTTTCCCAAGATAGCATTTTCCTATGAATGGTATCTTTAAAATACATGCATGTCTTATTTTTAAAAATTACATTAAGAAGTTGCCTCTATTTCAATAGGAACCCACTCACTTTATGCAACTGAAATTCTGGAAACACAATATCTATAATGTAATCTCTCATTTTAGATACAGTAAGAGAATTTCCTACTTTGAAGACTTCTTCAATTATGCCATTGTACATCTGGACAGGAACCAAGAGATTATTTAGCTCACATCAACGTTAGGGATTAGGAAACTGAGGCTCAGAAGTTGCTAATGAATGGCACAGGCATCAAAGAAGCCCATCTGTGTGTCTACTGCATGGCACTGCCTGTGGCGACATGTTTGGCTTGGTAAAGAGAATAATCAAAAGCAAATGTGCCTGCTGTGGGCACTCAGGTTTAATATACTGTGTTTACTTTAGAGGGAGGATATGAACAAGTGGAAGTATTGAAAAGGAAAGACTAATCTGAATCACTTGAAACAGTAAAATGGAAACCCTACAGTAATACTAATAAAATGATAAGAAATGATTATTATCAACAAAAGAACCTGTATTTAATCCTGATATTTAAAATTTTCAGGATTAGGAGGAATTAGAAATATCAGAGATCAGGAATTTTTTACCTAACTTTCTCCTTCTCTATTTTCTTTCAAAGGGATATTAATACTATATATATATAGTATTAATATATACTCATATATATATATGAGAGGATAAAACATAAATGGTCACATCAAATAATACAGAAAAGAACAAAAAATCCTTTTAGTGACCTTGTGCAAGTCTTTTCTATTTTTCCATCTATACAGTGAAAAAAAGTCAGTGTTCTTCAAACTTATCTGTGATGGCAATACATTCAATCAATTTAGCAGGTTGTTACCAGTATTTTTTTTTTTTAAAGAAATAGAAGATACTAGAAAATAAAATCGGAGTACATCACCAGCATTAAGAGTACGCATATTTCTGTGAAATTCATTTTGAGTGTGTGTGTGTGTGCATGCGCATGCACACCTGTTTATAGGTACACACAATTGTGTGTTACTGGGTTTTGATGTAAAATCTATTTCTTACTGTGGTCAAAGAGGTTTGAAAGTCACAGAAGATATCGAAAGTCCCTTCTAACTCTATTGTCAATCTCTGCATCTACTAATTAATTATTCTATGTACTTTAGTAACTAAAAAGGAATCTAATCTTTTAATTTAATCGGGCCTGCAGATGAATCCAAAGTTTATAGGAAAAATGAAAGATGACCTAAAATTGTTGAATTAGAAGGTTCCAATGTAAATTTGCTCCAGTTCTATTAACTTTTTTTTTTTTTAAAGGACCTATGACATGCATTTCTGGAATTACTGACTTAATCAGCAAGACAATTGCAGAACAAAACCAAAATACACACCAGCGAAGTCCTGCACGTGTTAAATATATGGTAAAACCACATTAACCCAGCCTGCCTGGGTTTGAACCGTCAGTCTTGCTACTTACCAGCTGTATGACTTTAAAGAAACTTTAATTTTTCTGTGCTGTAATTTCCTCATCTGTAAGCTGAGAATAATAAGAGTGCCTACCTTTAGTGGCTGTTGTGAGGATCAAGGGAATTATTTATATGCAAGGCAGTTAGAAGAATGCCTGGCACAAAGTCAGTATTTATAAGTATTTGCTGTTATTATTGTTGTCTTTTCTATTAGATTTCTTCTTGCAAGTAATGCAAAATTATATGGATCCAAGAATATTTATCTATATTCAACTCAAATTTTGAACACCAACATCAAGTAGTTAAATATGGTATTTAAATGTAGATGTTCTATTGAGAATGTAAACATCATCAGTGACTCTAACATTTTCACAAAGATGCGGACTGAATTATTCCTCAGCTAAGTAAGAACTCCAAATATATGAAATAAGAATTCTTAGTGTTTGTGATAATTACGGGATGGAGGGAAGGAGAGGAAGAGAGACACCCTTAAAAAAAAACTTGACTGTATTTGATAAGTATAGATATTCAGAATACTGATCACTTAATGGCTATTTTGTTTTTTCTACACATGCTGCTGGATCACTGGGAGTGAAGACCCACAGGCTGAGAAGTGAACGGGTTTAGTCAGGGGATCTACGGCCATGGGCAGCTTTCCGAGGGTAACTGTACAGGCATCCCCCAGCTGGGTCAGCACTCCCCACCTCTCAGCTGGCACCCCAGAATCAACTGGGTTGGAAAACTTTTCTAAGCTCCTCACATAGTCTCATCCCCAAAAGGCAAGCCTTCTACTTACTGATGGCAAATGACATATCCCTTGTGTATCCTGGGCTGAGAATTCTGCTTATTGGGGTCCCACAGGAAGTTTTCAGTGAGTTTCAGGGTGCACCAAGATGTTAATCTCCTTACATGAGCTCCAGGCCCCGCCACTCACTATCTCAAAGGCCATGCAAAGGCTGTTTACAACAAAGTGTACCGTCACTTGGAATCACTCTGCTCTGCTCCAAGGCAGCAGGCTACCTTTGTGCCTGCGACCATCTCCGCAGGGCCCATTCTGCACAAATGCGGCTGGGGTGGAAGGGGTCACCCAGACTCTCAGGGAGCACTTCTGCCCCAGTAAGAGTTTCTGGGGGCCTCAGAAGGTAGAAGTTTGGCTTAACAAAATGTTTTACAATGTACCTGCATCAGATCTTGTTTTTCTTTTTCTCCTGAGCTAATGGCTTTTCTGATAGATTTTAGTTCTGTTAGAATGGCTTTGGCTTCACTGAGTTCATACCCGCTCTGGCCTCCAGACATTTTTTTATCAATTCTGTGAAAAGAGAAAAAGAAAGAAAAAGTATCAAAGAATGATCGTATATAAGTTAAACAGACAGTAGGAATTGGTTTCGGAATTGTCTAAGTTGGATGATTATTTCACTTCTGACTCTCATATACCAGCAATCATCTTTTCAGGCGGTTACTCCTCATTTCTCTTTTTTTTTTTTTTTTTTTTTGAGATGAAGTCTTGTTCTGTCACCCAGGCAGGAGTGCAAGTGTGCGATCTTGGCTCACTGCAACCTATGCCTCCTGGGTTCAAGTAATTCTCCTGCCTCAGCCTCCCAAGTAGCTAGATTATAGGCGCCTGCCACGATGCCTGGCTAATTTTTGTATTTTTGATAATGACGGGGTTTCACCGTGTTGGCCAGGCTTGAACTCCTGATCTTGTGATCCGCACGCCTCGGCCCCTCCTTTCTCTTTTAATCACAGGCGGCTAAAAGTTCTCCCATCCCTCACTTCAAACCCAGTCCATTTCTAATCACTTTCAGGTTCAAATAAATGCATGTCTTTTTGCCTTCAACCTGTTTGGATGATCCCACTGCTGGCTGAACCCAAATCTTACCAAGTGCTGATTCTGATCTTCACCCAAGAAAGGTAAAAGACATGGGCAAATGCTTTAGCAGAAGAACACAGAGGCAAGTAAACTGCCACCTACTTTTACATAATGTTTTGCTGTAATGTCTGTGCAAAACCTGGCACGGGGCCTGCAGCTTGTGAGGCCTTTAATAAATGGTTAATACACAAATTATTATTTATATTAGTGAGTATCCTATAATGTTTGGATTGTGTGGTTAGTTTCTTATTTCTCTCTCTCTCTCTCTCTATATATATATATATATAAATATATAGTATTTATTCTGCTTTTATGAAAATTATGAGTCAAGATAAAATTGCTTGACTTGCTGGATGAGTTCAAACTTAGGAAAATGGCAAGGGCAGTAGTCATTTCTCAACTCATAATGAATAAACAGCTCTTCAATGAGCTAATTTATCATCCCTGCAGATCTGCTTACCAAGTGTCCTTACAGTTTACATCGTCACTTTAGGCTGGAGGATTTCATGTAACCTAATTCTTTGTGTTTGAAGGGCCTAATAAAATTACCTAATTCTTTTTAAAAACAATAGTTTCATGTACTCTTCATGATCACTCTCCTGGTCTTCCCCAGTGACCTGTGCTGTCTGGGATTCACTGTGAATTCAGCACGAGTTCTCCTTGTGGGACATACGGCTATGCCTCTGCCCCAGCCAATAACTCTATACACGTTCTTAGACATAGTTTTGGTCTTATCCAGAGTCTCCAGAGAAACAACACCTACTGAATCAGAGAAAACAGACTCTGAGCTCATTTGGTTTAAAACATTTAATAATTAATACTTATTTGCAATATGAAAGGTATAATCCGAAAAAGATAAAGCAATGTCATCTTAATCACTCTTCCAAACAAAGTCCACTCAAACAAGTGCAGTTTGTAGATAATGTATTTCCCCAAGTACTGTTTTAGTCACTACCTTATGCTGCTCAACAAGCAATTAAAGACTTAAAGAACCTAAGAAAATAAACTTGATCATAAGATCATCTAATAATAAAGTACAACCAATCAAATCACAGATTAAACACATACACATGTGCGTGCACATGCGCACGCACACACACACACAGACACACAGTGTTTAGAATGGGAAGGGCCCCTAAAGATCCCCTAGACACTTCTTCCAAATGAAGAAGCCAAGGGAGAAAGTTGATGCAAATTTATAATCCAAATTGCACAGACACTTAGCTAGTAGGGGAGCTATCCTAAAATGACAGATTCAGAACTGGGGCCCTTATGACTAACACATTTAGAATATCTGATGGGACTAGTGAAGTACTTTGAATATCAGCTAATTCCATTTATTTGGGAAGAGATTTATCAATGGAATTTCTGACTCTCTTAAGTATTATATCCACCAACTTAGCTGAGGAAATGGCTTATTAAAACAAATGATATTTCCAAATATAGCATTTTGGCATTTTCAAATGTAGCACTTTTTAACTAAAAATAAAAACTAAAATGTGGGATTTCATAAAATAGGTAGTAATAGGGGTATCTGAAATTGCGTCAAAGTGAACTTCTAAAATTCAATTTCTTCCTGTTAGTGTAAAGTCTTCAGAATTTAATGATAAAACAAATCTTTGATTCAGAAATAAATATAAACTTTATCATGTGAAAATAAAAGCAGGTAAGCTGTTTTCAGAAATAAACCTTAACATTTAAAAAATAAAAGCAGGACTGGTTCAAGACTGCTAATTTAAATTTCATAGAGCTTTGACCACATGAAAATCTCTTGGCTGTCCACTGCTCAACAGAATGCTAAATACGAAGAACACAGCTCGGCTTTCATCATGGAACGCTTTTTGCTCATTTTGTTTTGCCTCCTTTGAACTTCTCTACTTTACGTGCTGCCTTTCTCCTTTATTTCACTGTTTCTTGTTTTTCTCTTCTACTTTTCTTTTCCCACTTTTTCTCTTTTGACACTAACTTGCCATAAAATTAACCGAAACAGAAGCATCATTTGCTGACTTAAAGTATCATGCTTTTTGTTCTTAATATGAGAAGTGCCATTTTTTTTTCTTAAAATTTCTTTTGGAAGTTCTTGACTTGACTGTGCCCTATAACTCATTTTCACTCAATATATTAGTCTCTTCTGAAAGAGAAAAGATGTTCATTTGCATTCCTTCTCTGGAAAGTGTATACCTTGAGAACCAAATTTTCACAGAATCTGTATATGCCTGTGACTTGCTGTTCCATCACTAGTCTATTTTCCAATTCTGAATGCACACTGGAGGCAGCAAATGGAAATAGGCATCTTCCTGGTATCCATTTACACATATACTACACCGCTGCTTACACCAAAGTCAAATCTGGGACCACAAACTGAAATGAATAACATAGAGAACAATGCCATATTTGTCTACCCAGCATAAAACTATTGTACCAAGTAAAATGAAAGCTCAAGTTTAAATTACATTATAATTCCAGATTCAACAAATATATTCCATTCTATTGTAAATAAAAGCTACAAAAGCCTACTATAAGATTCTATTTAAATCTTTTCCTGAAATATATTTTCTGTCATAGCCACAAATATAAATCCCTTTATAGTATCAAGAATGTGGTTTCTTAAAAAGTCCGGCTGCTGGGTTTGATTCTTGCTCATTCAGCGTTTTAGTGGTATGGTGGTTAACACTGGAATAAAAACAGCTTCATTTGGTCTATAGTAAAGGTACACAGGAGAGGGCTCTGATGTTAGATACCACATCTTTCCGCTCTTGGTTCAAGGGATTAGAATCATTGTAGGAGAACGTCTGAATTTCTACAACAAATGTCTGTTGTTTTCTTGTGGAATGTTATTGACAGATTCTTAAACATGCCTTAGATTCCTATAAAAATTGCTTGCAAGCAAACTGCTTTGAAACAATACAGCATTGTTACATCAATACAACAAAGACAGCAAGTTTGGCTAACCTTTAATCCCAAATGGTGACGTGAGTTATAATTTCATGTGCCTTAAAAATGTGGAACATATGGCTAAACACTTCACGGCACTCTTCAAAGTCTGTTTTTTCTCCCCACCCCCACCACAAAGCCCTGCTTTATGCTGATAAACAATTACTAAATAACGCATTCATGTCATTTGAGTTCTGCTTGGTTTTTCGGGGAGCTCTGCAACCAGCTGAGGTTCTCACAACATGGTTGGACTTTAGAAGCACTTGGGATCTCATAAAATATACCTGATATAGAGACGAGAAACATTATTTTTCTAAGCACTCTCCAGATTATCCTAATATGCAGTCAGGTTTGAGAATGACTGGGATGGGAGCATCTGAAGGAATATCAGGGTCATGATTATATGTGGTGAGCAGGAAAAAAGGAGTCTGAGCGATAACAGCACGTGTGAAATTAGTCATACGTCTGAATGGTGGTCAAGAGCAGCGCCCGGGTATCCCAAGATATGACTAGTCACCCAAACAAGAACAACCAGTTTGTTTGTCTGGCCAGTGACACACAGGATCTTTAAAGGGGGTCACCCCTCGCTGCTTGGAGCATCCCAAATTTCCTAAAAGCAGAAGGCAAAGTAAGATTCCACAGGCAAAAGGAACACAGCTGGGTACTTTCCAAAGAGGCGGCACCTGAGACCAGCTTGGCATTCCTGAGGTGCTACCAAGGGAGATGCCGGGAAGAACATGAAACCTGCCTGAACAGGAAACTGACCAGGGACATCCCTAGAAATACTGCACCACACTTGGAGACACCAAGCAGGAGGGAAGTTTAACCTCTGCTATGTGGTCATGTGGCTGTGAAAACCACGGACTGTTTCTCTCCCATGAGAGACCCTGTGGAGTGGAGTCTGCAGGATTAGAAAGTCTCAGGTGTGCCTGTCATGGTTTGGACAGGCTGGGCCTTAGCAGCAGGGAGAACAGTGGCTTTCAGGGGCCAGGAATGGGGAAGGGATATCCTGATCCTGTGACCCTCTGTCACCTCCATTTCCACTTAACCTGGCCCAGCTTAGGGCTCTGCTAATGGCCCAGCTGACTTCAGTAGCAAACGGGAAAGGTAGAGGAAGGCAGGAAGTGAGGCACGCACTCCCGCTCCTTTGCTGATAATCCTGACTTGCTCTTACTCCCCTGCCATCTGTCAGGGTTAGACTCCAGGTCATCCCTGGGGCTGACAAAAAGAGACAGGCCTCCACCGAGGGCCCAGGGCAGCTGCAGGCTCACACAGGGGTCAAATAGAGCCAGCCCAGCCGAATGTGGAGAGGAATTTCTTGTGCCTAGTCTCTTAGCTCTGTACCACAATCTCAGAGGAGGCCAGCAAGGGTCCAGGAGATCAAGGTAAGACAAAGGCTTTTCACTTCGGTTTCTTTGGATCTCCAGTGATTAATGAAAACTTTGGATCTTTTCAAGTGTATAGATCTTTCCCAAGTTTTTATCTGTTAGTTGATTGCTTTGTTTTCTTTTGGTGTAGAGCTCTGAACTTTTTACCTTATGTTTCTCTGAAAAATCTCTTATGTAATCTGTACTTCTATTTTCTTTGTTTTAACATTAGTTAGGAAGCTTATTCTAAAGTTGATTCAGTATTTTCATACTCACTGCTGCAATGTTTCAAAGCCTTGTTCTTTATAGAGTAGTTCTTGCTTCATCTGTGAGAGTTCTCTCTTTAGCTTTTTAACCTTTAAAGAGAAATCAACATAAATATTGTTTGCAAATAATTAGCCACATAGCCTATTGTTTTAAAAGATAATAAATTAGTAAACGATTAAATACATAAACAAAGCCATTAGTTAAAGAAACATTTACTTTACCAGTTTCTCCTTCACATAAATTCTGTGGAAGGCATATGAATAATGTTTAAAACTATCAGTGATATGTATTACTACTACTATTTACCTTCATTACCTTGCCTAGCAACATTCTTATGAGCTGGACATCATCATTGTCTCCAGCCAAAATGGGCAGAATAAGAACTCCAAGTCATGGCATCTCTATAAAAGTGTGTGTTTTTCCTTCTCACTGTGACAAGGGTCACTGCCCACCTCTCTATTCTTCGGATGTCCTGGCAGTTCCCTCTGCCTGGAAAGCTCTCCCCAGATCTCCAGCAGTTGACTCCCTGTCCCTCCAATGCTAGCTGAAATGTTACCTTTTCAAATAGGACTTCTCTAGCTCCCTGTCCCTGCCACGACTCTGTTTTATTTAGACCAGAGTATTTTTCAGGAGCTGAAATTCTCCATGTACACTGTCTGTCCTCCATGGGAAAGTAAGCTGCAATCCCCCAGCTGTATCCTGAGATCTACAACCATGCCAAGCAAACAGCAGATGATCAATAAATATTTGTTGTCAAACTGATAAAATATATTTTCCTGTTGTCAAATACATACTCTGGTAATAACAATTCTAAAATTTGACAGATCACAAAAGCAGCACATGCCTGGTTTAGTCACAAACTAATAAAGGTCTTCGCACGAGGGCTAGAAACTTACTTCCATGTATTAAGTTAGAGCCTTAAGGTTTTTTGTTGTTGTTGTTTGTTTGTTTTGAGATGGAGTCTTGCTCTGTCGCCCAGGCTGGAGTGCAGTGGTGCGATCTCGGCTCACTGCAACTTCTGCCTCCCAGGTTCAAGCAATTCTCGTGCCTCAGCCTCCAGAGTAGCTGGGACTACAGGTGCCCGCCACCACACCTAGCTACATTTTTTGTTTTTTAGTAGAGACGGGGTTTGACCATGTTGCCCAGGCTGGTCTTGAACTCCAGGGCTCAAGCGATCCACCTGCATCGGCCTCCCAAAGTGCTGGGATTACAGGCGTGAGCCACCGTGCCCAGCCAGAGCCTTAAGTTTTAAACACATTCTGTTGTGCAATATTTTAGTGTGCTTCTGAACTTTTATGTTGATTTATTTTACTCATTCCACAAATAGGTATTGACTCTCTACTATGTGTCCAGTGCTGGGCCTGAGTGTGAACAAAACAGACATGATCCCTGCCCTCAAGGATCTTACAGACAACGGAGCAGCCATATATTGAGCAAATAATCAGCCAACAAAAGAAATCTTAGTAATTACAAAAGGTGCTCTAAGTCCAGGATACTTAGATATGCCAAGAGAACAGAACCTCATTTAGTCTGAGGGCTTGGGTGGAGCCTGTCTGAAGAAACAATGTTTCAATTGAGAGGGTTAGTGGGGATTCACTTTGTAGAAGGGGTCCTCAACAGGAAGAGCTTGTGCAAAACCCTAAAGGGACAGTGGGGTGAGGGGGTATTCAGTCAACCTCTGGAATTTAAAGAATGCCACGTGGCTGGATTACAGAGTGGGGGTGGCAAAAGATGGAACTGGAAAAGGACTGATACATACATGCCACATGGATAATTTCTCAATCTTACTCTAAGAACGAGAATCAAGGAGATTAAAGCATGACCTGCTTTATGATTTTAAATAGTCACTGTGACAATGCTGTGGGGACTGACCAGAAGTGCCACAAGGGTCCATCATGTCAGCACTGTGGGCTGGCATGTGGGCAAGAGCCAGAGGAGGAAGATACTTCAGAGGCAGAATCAACAGGACTTGGTGATGGACTCAACGTGGAGGGTAGGGGAGAGCATGTGACCAAAATCACATCAGGATTTTGGCTTGACAGCTGGGTGAATGAAGGTGCTTTCCTGGAGAGCAGGACAAAATGTGGAAGAAAAGAGGAAGGATTTTCTTTAAGACATTTATTTCTGTGATGCCCAGGAGACTTCAATGGCAACTAGAATATGTGGACTTGATGTTCAAAAGTGTCTGGACTAGAGATAGATAATTGAGAGTCATTGACATAAAGATGATATTTTAGGTGCATAAGAATAAACAAGATTACCTAAAGGGGGTGTGTATTGAAAAGAGAAGAGCGTTAAAGAGCAAGCCTTGGGCATCTTCATTACTCACATATCTACTAGAGGGAGAGACAAAATGCACTGTGAAGTAGTGGCAAGAGATGTAAGAGTAAAAAAAAGGGCATCCTAGAATACAGGAGAGCAATGTCAAGAGAGAGACCAGGCACTATGAGGAACACCGTGACAAAGACAGGAGCGGTGGAATACTCATGTTTGCATACCTTTAGGTACATTGCTTTGGACAACGCAGATATTCAATAACGCATCTGTTGAGTTTACCTGAAGGTTTATCAGTTTGTGCCCTTACATACTTATATTAGGGAAAAGAAACACAATAATTCTGTTTCAAGGCCCAATTTATAACTACAAAGAGTTATAAACAGTGCTACTGGAACTCAAAGGAAGAAAGGATTACTTATGGCTTGGGGATGAGGGTGGAACTCCTTGAGAAGGCTACCTGAACTGGATTTTAAAGGTGCTGTAACGTGAATTAACAGCAATGAGCTCATTCACAGTATATCACAAAAACATTTCAGCTTTAATATTAAACTATTATCATATCAAAAGAACCACAGCAATCAGTAGCTCATTCTACATGTATTTCTATTTAGGACAGCATTCTCAAGCACTTTTTGCCAAAAAGACAGCAACACTTTCATCTTTTGAAAAAAAAAAATCAGTCCAAAAATTGATAGCACTTAAATATCTGAGCTAAAACCTGTGTTTACCTTTGAAAATACAGTTTGTTACAACAGCAACAAATAAAATAAAATACCTAGGAATTAACTTAACCAAAGAAGTGAAAGATTTCTACAATGAAAACTATAAAACAAGCTTGCCCAACCCACGATAGCTTTGAATGCAGCCCAACACAAGTTCGTAAACTTTCTTAAAACATTATGAAGATATTTGCTTTTTTTTTTTTAATTTTTAGCTGTTGTTAATGTTAGTGTATTTTATGAGTAGCCCAAGACAATTCTTATTCTTTCACTGTGGCCCAGGGAAGCCAAAAGATTGAACAACCCTGCTATAAAACATTGATTAAAGAAATGGAAGAGGACACACAAAGGTAAGATAGACCATGTTCATGGATTGGACGAATCAATATTATTAAAATGTCCATACCACCCCAAGTAATCTACAGATTCAATGCAATCCTTATCAAAATATCAAAATCCTTTCATAGATACAGAAAAAACAATCCTAAGATTTATATAGAACCAAAAAAGACCCAGAACATCCTGAGCAAAAGCAACAAAACTGAGAGAATCACATTACCTGACTTCAAATTGTTAAAGCAAACTAAATATGGCCTGAGAAGGACTTCATACTTCTATAATTGAGATCTCGTGGATGAACTGTAACCTAGCTTAATAGTCAGACAAATTTGAAAACCTAACAGTATATACCTGTAACAATAACTGAGTGTTGGCCAATCCCAGTGGCCATACTTGAACCACTCACAGACTGCTGAATGTTCAAACTGTGTTCAAATAAAGCAAATGCCAAGCTGTAACCAATCTCACTGTTTCCGTACCTCACTTCCAATTCCTGTACGTCACTGTACGTTTTTTGTCTATACATTTGTTCTGACCACAAGGCACTCCTGGAGTCTCTGTGAGTCTGCTGTGAATCTGGGGGCTGTCCAAGTCACAAATCGTTCATTGCTCAATTAAACTCCTTTAAATTTAATTCGGCTGAAGTTTTTCTTTTTTCAAAATTATACAACAGAGGTATAGTAACCAAAACAGCACACAACTGTCATAAAAACAGACACACAGATATAGAGAACCAGGAAACAAATCCACAAATTTACAGTGAACTCATTTTTGACAATGGTGTCAAGAACACATATTGGGGAAACGACAGTCCCTTCAATAAATGGTGCTGGGAAAACTAAATATCCACATGCAGAAGAATGAAACTAGACCCCTATCTCTCTCCATATTCAAAAATCAAGTGAAAACATTTGATTAAAACAATGGTGATATTGAACCCATTTAGAAATAATGAATTAAAACAATTACTGTATCTTATTGACAAAAAATAGAAGTCTTAAAATCATTGGATTGCATGAGATAAATATTATACAAAAAATCATTTGGATTATGATGATAGGCCAATTTAAATTTTTTTTAAAATTATTTAAGACATTCTTTATCTTGAAGAGCTATTAGTACCCCCATGTTTGCTGCAGCATGATTCACAATAGCCAAGATACAGAAATAATCTAAAAGTCCACTGACAGATGAATGGATTAAAAAAACATAGTATGTATACATAATGGGATATTATTCAGCCTTTAAAAAGAAGGAAAGTCTGCAATATGTGACAATATGAATGAACCTTGAGGACATTATGCCAAGTGAAATAAGCAAGTCACAGAGGGACAAATACTGTATGATTCCACTTATGTAAAGTATCTAAAACAGGCTCATAGAAGCAGCAGCAAAATGGTGGTTGCCAGGTGATGAGGTGTACAGAAAAGGCAGAGCTGCTACAGGAAATAAAGTTTCAATTACGCAACATGAAAATTAGTCTAGAACTCTGCGGTGCAACATTGTTTTTATAGTTGAATATAGTATACACTTAAAAATTCTGTTAAGAGGGCAGATCTCATGTTAAGTGTTATTACTACAATAAAAACTGAAATTCAAAAAAAGTCTAAAATTGACCTGACACACTTGGACTCTCCTCTGTTTAGGTGATATGAGTGAAATTTTATTCTATGTTGGGTAACAATGACATAGGAAGCTAACCTGTGCTTTCTTTGTTCCCCACATTATTTAGTTTACCTAAAGTTGGCTATACGCTACTGTTTTTATACTGGGGAGTCTTCTTAATGGACAACCAGAATGATTCTTAGCTCCCAAATACCGAGATGGCATTTTATGAACTATCAAAAAGTTTGCTCCCATAAGTCAAATGAGTATTTCCAACTAGACATTATTTCTAGTTGTTTTGGTTTTATCGGTATGGTGTGAATTAGTAGTTCAACAACCTTTCTTCTTTTGAACCACTTGGCATCATTCTAGCTACTGGAGGATCACTGTTTTCACTCTTCTGTTCTCTAACGCAGCCTCACATGTAGAACACAGAATGTAAAAACTAATGTCCTTAGATGATAACTAGAAGATTAAGCTAATGCTGACCTACAAGCTTAGCACAATGTAGACTCAACTAGGAAGCAATAATGAGAGCTAAATTTCTAAGTGCTTTTAATGTATTCTAGTCACTGTGCTAAATACAAATACCCATTTTCAATCCTCCAACTACTCTACTAGATAGTCTTCATTCTCATTTTATTGGTAAAGAACCTGGAACCTAAAGAGGAAAGGTAAGTAACCTGCTAAAGGTTACACTGCTATCACAGTCTATCTAGAACCCAGGAGAACTTCTAAAAATACAATTTAAAAAGTTTTGTTATTAATGGCATAATACATGTAAAAAGAAAGAAACTAGAATTGTAGCAAAATGACCTAAATAAAATCTGTGACCCTTATTCTGCCTTAGAAACTTCGTTATTCCTGTATCCCACTGGAAATGAAGACATGAAAAGTCCACAATCCCCAGTGTCTGTGTTTTCTCTCACATTACTGAACTTAACTACAGCTGTAGCTAACCACCTAATTTTATTTCTAAGGAGCCAAATCTCACAACCCAGAGTACTAAATTGGAAGCAAGAGCCCATGATTTCTGCACATTTCCCACTGTCTACACTGACTACGCTAAAGCAACTGATATTTTACATTGATTTCAGTTATTTCTGAAAACCAGGAAGATCCTGTGATTAAACGTGATAAGTATAACTGAAAATCACAGAGCTTCCTACCGCTTCTTATAATCCTAGAGTCATAGGTTTTATTTTAAAAGAAGAGGAAAGAAGATGACAATGAAGGAAAAGTAAACTCTGGAAACCTATAGACCTTAGAAAGACAGACAGGTTTCAAAAGTTTGCCCTAAAAGTGAATCTTGCAACATTAAAGCTCTAACGAGCAAAATGGTATTTTACTACTGACTACCTTCCCTTTTCACCATTTTCTCCATTGTCTTGCAGGGAGCTCCTTAAGCAAGCCAAGAAAGGGCAACTGTCAACTTGCTCCTTCTGGAAATCCTTCTCCTGACTACCACTTCCACCTTTACTGAAAATCCTTATCACCTACCTCATCTCTGAAGTCACCTTCAAAGAAAATAAGAAGCCAACTCCAGAGAGACAGTCAAAGAATTCAGAATAAAACATTGTTTATAACTTTCATAAAGCGTAGAGGAAAGCAGAATCCCACATGCTGCTAGAACCATGTATGGTGGCTAATAAATGGAATTTGTCATCAGAAACAAGATGGCTAAACACAACATATTTTTAAAAAATCTTTTGTTTAACAACAATAAAAAGGAAATAAAACAAAAGCCAATGAAAAAAATTACATAAAACATTTATGAAAATACTATCTCAAAATACAAATAACAGATAAATATTAATATATAGAAGATCAATGCTAGATTTCCACAAATAATTAAACCAGTAAGGCTGGGCATAGTAGCTCACACCTGTAATCCCAGCACTTTGGGAGGCCGAGGTGGGCGGATCACCTGAGGTCAGGAGTTCGAGACCAGCCGGGCCAACATGGTGAAACCCCGTCTCTACTAAAAAACACAAAAATTAGCTGGGCGTGGTGGCAGGTGCCTTAATCCCAGCTACTTGGGAGGCAGAGGCAGGACAATCGTCTGAACCCAGGAGGCAGAGGTTGAAGTGAGCTGAGATCAAGTCATTGCACTCAAACCTAGGGGACAAGAGTGAGACTTCTCTCAAACAAAAAAGTTTAAAAAGAAAAAAAAAAAGAACCAGTAAATTACCACATGACCCAACAATTCTGCTTCAAGGCATATACCCAAGAGAAATGGAAACCTATGTCCATACAAACACTTGTACATGTAGGTTCACAGCAGCATTATCCATAATAGACAAAAAGTGGCAAAAACCCAAATAGCTGCCAACTGATGACTGGATAAATAAAATATGGCTGGGTACAGTGGATCACGCCTACAATCCCAGCACTTTCGGAGGCCAAGGAGGGGGACTGCTTGAGGTCAGGAGTTTGAGACCAGCCTGACCAACATAGCAAAACCCCATCTTTACTAAAAATACAAAAATTAGCTGGGCGTGGTGGCGTGCACCTGTAATGCCAGCTATTCGGGAAGCTGAGGCAGGAGAATCACTTGAACCTGGGAGGCAGAGGGTGCAGTGAGCCAAGATCGCGCCACTGCACTCCAGCCTGGGCGACACAGAGAAACTCTGTCTAAAAAATAATAAAATAAAAATAAAATAAAATAAAAGTGTATTCATATAGTGGAATATTATTTGGCAATACAAGGGATGAAGTTCTAATACATGCTACAACATGAACAAACCTTGAAAACATATGCTAAGTGAAAGAAGCCAATCACAAATGATCACACAGTATAGACGCCATTTATATGAAATGTTTGTAACAGGCACATCGGGAAAGACAAGAAACAGTGGTTGTTCAGGGCTCAGAGGATGGAGAAGAGAGGTGTGGGGAATGGGAAGAACCGCTAATGGGCACAAGGTTCCCTCTAGGGGAAGGGAAAAATGTCCTACAGTTAGACTGTAATAATGGGTATGTAACTATGAATGTACTAAAACCCATTAAAATGTACATTTTAAATGGGTGAATTGTATGGTTTCTTAATAAAGCTGTTAAATTAAAAAAAATAAACTAGCAAATGGAAATACACATGGTAAAACATCATTTAAAAAAAAATCACCTACTAATAAAGACAAAATAGAAAAGCATTGTATCATTACATACCAATTAAACTAGCAAACATTAAATACAAATAATAAAAATATGGTCAAATGGTTTCCTATTTCAGATGCGCATCCACAACCTTTCCAGTGGTGTGTCAGGCCGACATGCTCTTCTGTCTTCATTCCATCACCTGGATACTCTCTTCCTTTCTCCCTCATTACTCTCCCCTTTTTCTCTCTATTGAGGCCACATTTGACTTCAAATTGTTTCTGGAAGATCCCACACGTTCTCCTGTGTCAAGACCTGTATGTATGCTGATTCTTCCCCACCTGACTAATTTCTTCATCACTTCTGTCCAATCTTTGCTCAAATTTTGCCTTCTCAATGAGACTTCTCCTGAACACTTATTCAGAGCTGCAACCAAACTGGGTGTGGTAGTGTGTACCTGTAGTCCCAGTTACTTGGGAGGCTGAGGCAGGATGATCACTTGAGCCCAGGAATTTGAGTCCAAGCTGGACAACACTGCTGTCTCTCTCTCTCTTTTTTTTTTTTTGCTGTCTCTTAAACAAAAAACCAAAACAATAATAACAAAAATCCTGCAACCAGCTCTCCTTCATTCCCCATGTCCTGTTCTATAGCACTCATTCCTTGTTGAATCAATTTTTAAAAACATGAATAAATGTTGAATTTATCAAAATGCTTTCTCTGGGCCGGGTATGGTGGCTCACGCTTGTAATCCCAGCACTTTGGGAGGCCAAGGCGCGTGGATCACTTGAGGTCAGGAGTTCAAGATCAGCCTGGCCAACATTCTGAAACCGTCTCTACTAAAAATACAAAAATTAGCTGAGTGTGGTAGTACACGCCTGTAATCCCAGCTACTTGGGAGGCTGAGGTACAAGAATCGCTTGAATACAGGAGGCAGAGGTTGCAAGGAGCTGAGATTATGCCACTGCATTTCAGCCTGGGTGATAGAGTGAGGCTCTGTCTCAAGAAAAAAAAGCTTCCACTGTATCTATTGGAAATAATTAATAATTTCCCTTCACTCTGTTAGTACAGTGAATAATTTTCAAATCCTAAATTGTATATTCCTAGGATAAGCCCACCTTGGCCATTATATATAATTTTAAAATGTTGCTGTATTTAGTTTACAATATTTTGTTTTGGAATTTTGCTTCTTTCCTTGTGAATATGGTTGGCTTATATTTTGTTCATACAATCTTGTCAGAATTTGATGTCAAAGTTCTGCTAGGCTAATCTTGAGGGTTTCTCTGGAATTTCAATCATGGTAACAGGGCCATTCAGATTTCTTCCATCATCTCGAATCAGTTTTGGTTAATAATATTTCAATACAAAGTTAGTCATTTCACTTCAAAATTTTCTCATGCCTCTTTATTTCTTAAGCATGTTTTAATTCCCTGTACTTTTTTATTTGTTCATTTTCTCTTCTTACTTTTGAGTCAGTCCTGAGAGATATGTCAATTTTATCATTCTTTAAAAAACCAAAATTTGCTTTTGTTGATCCTTTCTTTCATGGCCATGTTTTCTATTTCGGTAATTTTTACTTTTTTTTTTTTTTTTTTTTTTTTGAGACGGAGTTTCGCTCTTGACAGTTGCGCAGGCTAGGTGCAATGGCGCGATCTCGGCTCACTGCAACCTCTGCCTCCCAGGTTCAAGTGATTCGCTTGCCTCCATCTCCGGAGTAGCTGGGATTACAGGCGGGCGCCACCGTGCCCAGCTAATTTTTTTATTTTTAGTAGAGACAGGGGTTTCACCATGTTGGTCAGGCCGGTCTCAAACTCCTGAATTCAAGTGATCCATCTACTTTGACCTCCCAAAGTGTTGGGATTACAGCTGTGCGCCACCGTGCTCAGCTGATAATTTTTACTTTTAATTTTATTTATCTTCTTCTACTGGCTTTGGCTTATTCTGTTCTGAGGTTGACTACATTGTTCATTAATTTTAAGACTTTCTTCTATAAGCATTTAAAGCTTTAAGTTTTTCTCCAACATTTATTCTAAACTATTAACTAAACTACAGACTTTTTAAAATTTCCCCACATTTTTCACTATTGTCCTTTTTTATTCAGGTCCAGCCTAGGTACTACAGCGAGACCCTGCCACTCTTAAAAAAAACAACAGGAGGCTGGGTGTGGTGGCTCGTGCTTCTCATCCCAGTCTAATCTGAGAGGCTGAGGAGGGAAGACTGCCTGATCCCAGGGGTTTGAGATTGGCTTAGGCAATGCAGCAAAACTCCATCTCTACAAAAAATATGCAATTTACCAGGTTGTGATGGAGCGCACCTGTAGTCTCAGCTTCTCAGGAGGCTGAGGTGGGAGGACTGCTTGAGCCCAGGAGGTGGAGGTTACAGTGAGCCGGACTGAGCCGCTGCACTCCAGCCTGGGCGAAAGAGCGAGACTCCGTCTAAAAACAACAAGAACAACAAAAACCCAACAGAAAATCACTTTATTCAGCAGTTAAGTCTCCTTAGTTGCCCCCAGTCTGTGACAGTTCCTCACTTTCTTGTCTTTAATGACCTATTCATTTCTGAAGAGCACTAGTCAGATGTTCTATAAAGTGTACTCCAATTTGGGTTTGCCTGATACTCTCTCATAATTAGACTGAGATGATGGATGCTGGAGAAGAATACCACAGAGGTGACACGCCCTTCTCTCCCAATGATGTATCAGAGTATACGCTCTCCACATGACTTATCCCTGGTGATGGAAACATTCGTCAGTTGGTTACAGTAGGAGCTGCCAGGTTTCTATAGTAAAAATCAGCTGTTTTTCCTTTCCATACTCTATTTGTCAGGAGGTACTCACTGGAGCCAGCCCAAATTCAAGAAGAAAGAGGTACCAAATTAGCAGACATGTTCAAACCACCAGAGTCAAATAATACAAATTTGAGGGGAGACACTTTGAAGCGATGCAACTATCCTCTTTTTCAAAGTTTTACTCACTAATTTTAGCAAAGAATATTCATATATGTTTGACCCATTATTTAGAAGTGTATTACTCTAGACTTCCAAATTATTTAGCTTCTAAGTTCCCTAGAAGTACAACACAGAAACTGAAAATAAAAAAACTCTAAGCATAGCAACTCAATGAGTGTCCTCGAAGTAGAAACACCCAGGGAAAGGCCAACAGTTGAAGAAACAACACATTATCAGAATCCTAGAAGCCATTCTTGTGCCCCTCCAAATTACTAAACCTTCCCTTTTCCCTAAAAGTAACCATTATCTCAACGTTTAGGCCTGTAAATAGTTTTGTCTTTTCTGAACTTCATATAAGTGGACTCATACAGTGTGTACTCTTTTGTCTAGCTTCACCCACTCAACACTGTGCTGCTGCATGCAGTTGTGTACACTGGTCCGCACTGCTAGATGAGGTTCTACCGCACGACCATACACAACGCGTCCATCCATTCCGCTACAGACACATACTTCCAGACCTAGGCTACTTCCAGACCGAGGCTACTTCCAGACCTAGGCTACACACTACAACCACTCTGTTCCAGGGTGGAGCTGCGTGGCAACAGGTGTGCACACGTTCAGCTTTATTAGGGAAGGCCAGTTTCCCACCAGCAGTAAAGAGTTCCAGCTGCTCCACATCCTTAATAATGCTTCATATTGTTCGTCTTTTGGATTTCAGCTCTTCTGAAAGGTGGGAAACAGCTTTGTTGTTATTTTTTAATGAATTTCTAACAAGTTCACTACAGTCAAAGAATGTGGTCTGACCAATACTTTTAAATATACTGAAACAAGTCTAATGGCCCAAATGTGGCCAGTTTTCATGAATGTGCTAAACGTGCTTGAAAAATATTTTTGCTCCCCATTTTTCCCCACCCGAATACAGCATAAGATCCATGTTGTATACATTAATTAAAGTTTGTCAATCACGTGTATTTACCTATTCTATACTGTTACTAATTTTTTAATCTGCTTGATCTATCAAATACCAAAAGTTACATTGAAATCTCTCACTATGATTGTGGATTTTCTGCCAATTTTTGCTTTACATATTTTGGGGCCCATATTTTAACGGACATATTACAGATTCAATGGTCTTTTTTTTCAGTAAAGCATTTTGCCATAAAATCTATCACTTCTGACATTAACAAAGCTTCATTTACTTGTTTGTGTATACCAGCTTTTTTCTGGTTAGGAATTGATTGGTATATCTTTTTCTTCCCATCCTTTTAACTTTTCTGTATCTTTGTTTTTAGGTGTCTCTTTAAGTATCATATAGGTAGATTTCTTTCCAAACCCAGTCTTTTAACCGTTGTCTTTTTAACTAGAGCATTTAATCCAATTACACTTAATTCTAATTATTGATACACTGAGATTTACGTTATTATCTTACATTAGACTCATTTGCCCTGTATTTTTTATTTTCTCTCCTGCTTTCTTTAGTAATATAGTGAACAACTGATGCCATACATTACTCTCAAATTTTGTCTGAAAATGTCTTTATTTCACCCATATGCATGAAAGATGTTTTGCTGGGTATAAAATACTGATTAATGGTTATTTTCTCATAGAACACTGAAGGTATAAAAACAACACGATTGGCATGAAAAAATAAGCTATTGCTTGCTAATTTTGGACCTTTGCAAATAATCCCCCACCAGCTTTGATTTTTAATTCATTAAATGATTAATTTGTAGAAGTTCTACTTAGTTTGTTTCCGTATTTTCTTGATCATTTTCATGGTATCTTCCCTACTTATATTTTCAATCTCATTTCTTAAAAACATGTTACACATGGATATTTCCTATTTTCTCTAACTTCTCAAAAATCTGAAGCATCTCAAGATCAAATTCTATTGTCTGCTTTTTTCCTGCCAGTTCTTTGTTCTCTGTACATCTGTGATTTGGGCTATGTGTTCATACTTTCCTACTGAAGGCACTAGTTGAAGGTGCATTACTCTGGAGAAGACGTGTATCTGCAAGTGACTGGAAGCACAACCGTCTGTCACTGCTTCAACTGTCACAGCTAAGTGTTTAGCTTGGGCTTTTTCAGACCATCCAGGTAAGTGTGAATTCAGGGGTATCTGCTGGTGATAAATCCAATGGTCCCAGTGTTTTTTTTTCTCTCCTTTATCTACCTAGCATTGTTGCTCTAGATAGGCAACCATTCTTGCTGTCTTCAACAAGCAGTAGTGGTGGTGGTGGGAGGTATGCTAGGGTGGTTTGGCTGGCTGAATTCTAGTATTCTTACACTGAAGGTTTAGTGTCTGTGTGAGTCCCCACTTTATGCAGCTGGGGTCTGTCACCATAACACCAGGAAAGGGACACAATAGAAGGGAAAATTCACCTAGCTTATCAAATTTCCTCAGGGCAAAGCCAGCTTTAGTGTCCTACTTACTATTCTGAGTTCTGAGCCTGGTGTACAGTCTCTACAATATCCTTCTTCTACCTTATCCAGACTTTTATTTATCTTCATTTATATTACATTCACAATTTTTAGTTATCACTAGAAGGAGACATACAGTGTGGACATATCGTCCACTGAATGGTTGGAGGAAAAAAGTCCCCTCATGTTGGCTTTTTGGTGCTTTCTCTCTTCTTGTGAAAACCTAACAAAGCCTGATTTGGTGTGTGTGTTTGTTTTCCAGCTTTTAAATATTACAGAGCTATTCTATTGTACCAATTTTAAAATTTTCATTAATTATTGTCTTTATTTCTCCTTTCTTTCAGTTTAGTCCGTTCCTTAAGTTTTTTAATGCAAAGCTTAGTTATTATTAATTCTTCTTTATTTAAGCCTATATAAATTCCCTACTAAAAACTGCTTTAGTTGTAGCCTACAAAATGTATACGTATTTTTATGACCACTTAATTCTAACTATTCCTATATTTCTATTTAATTTTGTTAACCCATAGATTATACTGAAAGTATGTGTAAAAGTTTCCTGTAGGCCAAGGCAGGTGGATTGCTTGAGCCCTGGAGTTTGAGACCAGCCTGGGCAACATGGCAAAATCCTGTCTCTATATAAAATATAAAAATTAGCCAGGCATAGTAGTATACCACCTGTGGTCTCAGTTACTTGGGAGGCTGAGGCGGGAGGATCGTCTGACTCTGGGAGGCTGAGACTGCAGCGAGCCGTGATTCCACCACTGCACTCAGCCTGAATGACAGAGTCAAGACCCTGTATCCAAAGAAAAAAAAGTTTCACAGAAGAGTTCTGCATTTTTTGGCTTTTTTGTTATTGACTTCTAACTTAGCTGGCATCCAGGCTGGACAGTATGCTCAGTATGATCATAATCCATTGTATTAATTTTTTAAGGGCAGCTTTATGACTAGCATGTGGTTAATTTTTATGAGTAATGGAAAGAAATCTGCATTCATTATCTGGTGGGCTCCACACACAACCATTAGACCAAGCTTATTAACTTAGTTGTTCAAATCTCCCCACCCCAATACAGCATAAGCTCCATGAGAGCAGTTCCTTTTGTTTGTTTATGCCTCACTGCCTAGAACAGTGGCTGCAATGTGTCTGTTCTCTGCCACATCATCTGTGTAAAAGTGTCTGGCATATATGAAGCACTAAATAAATAACTGCTTAATGAATGAGTGACTAAAGGCTTCTCATCCTGTTGGTTATTGCATTTGATTTTTAAAATGTCTCACCATCAGGTTGGCTTTGTCTGCTACTCCCCATTGTTTTCTCAATCTTTTCTTTACATGTTTTGTGACTAATTTAAATGAGTCCATGATTGGACTTTTCACATTTAAATCACTGGTCCATATGGAATTATTTCGATACAAAAAGTAAGGTACAGACTCACCTTTATTTTCTTTTCACCTTTATTTAATTTCTTTTAACATGGGCAAAGAGATATCCTTACACATTCACTGAATAATCCAGTTTTATTCTAATCATTTAAAAAATGTTACTTTTATTATATTTTAAATTCAACAAGATGTTTCTGCCTATTTGTGGATGTTCAGTTCCATTGATCTTCCTATTTTTGTGTCACTATCACACTGTTGTGATTACTGGTAGTGTATGTATTTTAAATATAGTAAGATAAGAACTTACACACAATTGCCAATTCAGTTGCAATAAACACTCATGCATATAGAGTGTAGTCTGTCTTACAAGAAGAATCAGAGTTTCTTGAATAATGTCTGGTTCCAGGTCTAGTGCAAAAAAAGTCAAAAACATCTTTTCAGGCCAGAGTAAAAGAAAACTTTCAGAATACTAGGATCAAAGGTATGAGGAGTCAATACAAAGAGGTTCCTATGTCACAAGATAGGAAAATTTGTGGATCAATAAGCATAATAATTACAATGACCTAAAACATGTCAGTTATGTTTAAATCCGTGAGCACAAATTGATACTTTAAAACCTAAACAAACAGGCCAGGTGCAGTGGCTCACGCCTGTAATCCCAGCACTTTGAGAGGTGGAGGCGGGCAGATCACTTGAGGTCAGGAGTTTGAGACCAGCCTGGTCAACATGGTGAAATCCCATCTCTACTAAACACACAAAAAGTAGCTGGGTGTGGTGGCACATGCCTGTAATCTCAGTACTCGGGAGGCTGAGGCACAAGAATCGCTTGAGCCCAGGAGGTGGGGATTGCAGTGAGCTGAGATGGCACCAGTGCACTCCAGCCTGGGTGACAGAGTGAGACTCGTCTCAAAAAAACCAAAAAACTAAACAAAAACCTCAACTCTGTTGGTTATCTCTGGCAGGTGCTAGACAGAGATAGGGCATAGCTTATCATTTCATCTATCTTTCCAATATGAGCTGAGGATCAGTAAACAACAAACAGAAGTGGTGATGCAAGGGGAAAGTTTCTCTTTATAGAGGCATTCCAACAAATAAATAAATAAGGAATGGTATACTTAAACTATAATATTTTTGCAATCCCTAATGAAATAATCAATCTAGACAATCATAAGTTGCTACTACTTTAATAAAAAAGAGACATGTACTTCCTGATGGATATATACAGCACAACCCATGATGAATGTCCCTGCCCCCAAAAAACTAGATCTCATAATCCTCTACATCTAATTAATAATTTACAGCAATTATAGGAACAAAGGAATTTGTTCAAGTACACCATGGGCATGTAAGACACAAAAATCAGACAGCAGGGAATTCTACAAATGACCTAGTTTTTTTTTTTTTAAGTTACAAAGAAAAGAGGGTGATGAAAATTAGACCTCAGCTGGGTGCGGCGGCTCACACCTGTGATCCCAGCACTTTGGGAGGCCGAGGTGGGTGGATCGCCTGAGGTCAGGAGTTCGACACTAGCCTGGCCAACATGGCGAAACCCCGTCTCTACTAAAAACACAAAAATTAGCCAGGCATGGTGGCAGCTGCCTGTAGTCCCAGCTAGGCAGGAGAACCACCTGAACCCAGAAGGCAGACGCTGCAGTGAGAGGGGATTGCAGCACTGCACTTCAGCCTGGGCAAGACTCCTGGGCAAGACAAGGTGAGACTCCATCTCAAAAAAAGACAATAAAAAAAAAACAAAATTAGACTTCAGAAGTTTATTTACCAACTGCAATATATAGACCATATTTAGACCCTGATTCAAACGAGCCAATAGAAAAAAAATGAGAAACATAAATATTGACAAGGCATTTGGACAGCAATAAAGAATTCGAGTTAACTTTTCAAAAATAGGACAGCAGTAAAGAATTCTAGTTAACTTTTCAAAAATAATAATGGCATTGTACTTTCTTCTTAGCTTTAAAAATACACGCTGAAATGTTTACAGGTGAATGATACACTATTTCAAATTGTCATCAAAATAATTCAGAGGGTAGGGTGAAAGTAAAAGATAAAATGGATGAGATGTGATGGAAATATGGGAGAAAATTATACTATTCTCTCTACTGATATATACTGCTTAGTATTTCCCATCATAAAGTATAGTCATGTGTCACTTCATCAGGTTACATTCTTAGAAATATGATGTTGGACAATTCTGCTATCATGTGAACATCACAGAGTACACTTACACAGAACCAGATAGCATAGCCTGCTACACACCTAGGCCATTTGGCATAGCCTATTGTCCTAGGCTACAAACCTGCACAGCATGCTACTGTACTGAAAAATGCAGGCAACTGTAACATAATTGTAAGCATTTATATATCTAAACATAGCTAAAGATAGAAAAGGTACAGTAAAAACATGGCATTATAATCTCATGGGACTACCATCATATGTATGTGGTTTGGTCATTGACTGCAGTGTCATTTATTTGGCACATAACTATATTTTTATTATTATTTGATTTTTTGAGACAGCATCTCACTCTGTTACCCAGGCTGGAGTACAGTGGCACAATCTTGGCTCACTGCACCCTCCACCTCCCAGGTTCAAGCGATTCTCGTGCCTCAGCCTCCCAAGTAGCTGGGACTACAGGTGTGCACCACCACATGCGGCTAATTTTTGTATTTTTATTAATAGTAGAGATCGGTTTTCACCACATTGGCCGGTCTGGTCTTGAACTCCTGGCCTCAAGTGATCTGCCCGCCTCAGCCTCCCAAAGTGCTAGGATTACATGTGTGAGCCACCATGCCCGGACACATAAATATATTTTTAAATGTAGGGTAAATTTGCTTTAGTAACATGTCCAGATGATATTCTGAAAATTTCTATCCTGTTCCCCCTCCTACACTCCCAAAGTAGGATTTTGATATTGCATTCTTATATTGTTTCTATTTTTTAAAATATCTGTCTTTCATTTGTTAAAATTTTCATTTATATCCCTCAAAAATGTTTTATAATTTTCTCTAGATAGGGCCACTGTATTTCTTGATAAAAGTTAATTCTAGATATTTTATGATTTGGGTTTGCTAATGTGAATGTGATTTTATATATTATGAATGGCTATCATAGATATGTTAAAAGATTTTACATATATATAATACATATAGATTCCACTTACCTTATTAGTTCCAATAATTATTCATCTGAATCTTTTCCTCCCACATAAAAAATGGTATTTTACCCAATTTACAATAAACAGCACAAATTTTAAATGTACAATGATGAGTTCAGACAAGTACATATAATCATGTACCGCTAGGACAACCACCAAAGTATTTCCTCATGCCTCTTTATAGTCTACCCCTACCTGGCCCCTAGCAAGTACTAAACTTCCACTGTTTTTGAAATTCATCCATGTTGTATCAGTAACTTGTTCCTTTTAAATTACATCTTATGGATATATCACAATCTGTTTATCCATTTATCTATTAATGGACATTAAGACTGCTTCCCAGTTTAGGCTAACACGCATAAAGCTCTCATAAATATTTACACTAAAGTCTTTGTGTGGGTATATGCTTTCATTTATATTGGGTAAATACCTGTAAGTGGGATTGCTAGCATGTTAAATATACGTTTAACTTTGTAAGAAATCAGTAACCTGCTTCCCAAAAAGGTTGTACCATTTTGCATTCCCATAGCAACGTATGAGACTTCCACTTCCTAAGGGCTTCCCGTTACACTGCTGTGGCTATACCCAACAAATGTTTATACAGTGTATTTTCCCTTTTGTTTAGTTCAAAATATTTTTAAATGTTCCTCATGTGCTTTCTTCCTTGGTCAATGAATTATTGAGAAGTATGCTAATATTTTTCAAGTATTTGACAATGTTTCCAGATATATTTCTGTTTATGTTGTCTAGTTTGATTCCACTATAGTTATACTCTGCATGAATTTGAGTCCCCTTAAATGTACTGAGACTTCTTTTCATATTCTACAGTAAGGATTACCTTTGTGATGTTCCATGTGCCCTTCTGCTGTTTTTAAATGGTATGTTCTATTTTATAAATGTTAATTGGATCAAGTTGGTCTATGGTATTGCTTACATCTTTTGACAGCATTGCTGATTATCTGACTACATATTCTATCATGTCCAACTATAATTAGAGATTTGTCCTTCACCTTGCAGTTGTATTGGTCTTTATTCCAGGTATTTGAAGCTCTGTTAGTATGAGCATACATCTTTAAGATTCTCATGTCCTTTGACGAACTGATCCATTTAAAATTATAAAATCTCTAGTAATAGTCCTTGTTCTGAAGTTTAGTTTGATGTTAATATGACAACTGCAACATTCTTTGGATTTGTATTTTCATGATATATCATCTTTAATATTTTAATTAACCTATCTAGGCCTTTATATTTAAAGCAGGTCTGTTGCAGCCATCATGAAATTGGGTCTCGTTTTAACCATTCTAATAATCTCTGCCTTTTAACTGGAGCATTTAGGCCATTTATTAATACACTTAGTATATTAGCTTTCTTATTGTCGTATTTTCTCCCTCTATTCTTGCCTTCTTTTGGGTTAACTAAATTTTTTCTAATGATTCCATTTTATCTCCCTTATTGGCTTAAAAGTGATACCTCTTTTTTTTTTTTTTTTTTTAAGTGGATACTCTAGGGCAGGAATCAGCAAATGACAGCTCATCTTGTGGCCTGTTTTTTGTTTTTGTTTTATGGCCCACAAGTTAATAAAGGTTTGCAAATTTTTAACTATTATCCAAGAAAAGTAGAAAAAAAAGAGCAAAAATCTGCACCAGAGACCACACATGGTCTGCTATATGAGTTTACTGATGCTGCAGGACAAATTACCACAGAATTAGCAGCTTAAAATTAATTACAGCTATTTAATAGCTCACTAGGTTCTCTGGGTTCTCTGGTCAAATTATCACAAAGCTGCAATCAGGGTGTTAGCCAGGCTGAGTTGTCATCTGGGGCTTTGTAGAAAAACCCACTCCTAACTTCATTCTCACTGTTGGCAACATTCAGTTCCTTGTGGCTCTAGGACTGAGACTTGAATTCCTTGCTGGCTATCAGCCAAGGTCACTCTCAGTTTCTTCCCATGTTGGCCTCTCCCTCTGGAATCCAGCAATGGTACATTTAAACCCTCTTATGCTTTGACATCTAATGTCCTCCTCGACAACCAGCCAGAGAAACTCTGTCTTTAAAGGGCTTGTGTTACCTCCAATCCCCCAGAATAATTTCTCTGACCCCCAGGATAATTTCTCTATCTTTAACTCTGCCATATTAAATAATGAATCATATTCAGCCTGGAAATTATGAAAGTCATGTATACTAGGAAAGGAGGGGGAGATGAACATCTTGGAGGACTGGATAATATTTAGAATTCTGCTTACTATACCTGCAACATCTAAAATATTTACTATTTGGATCTTTATAGAAAAAGTTTGCTCTAGTGTATAAAATATGCAGCCTACTGCCAATAAAAGTCACTACTTTATGAATAGTCAAAGTGCCTTATGACAGCATCCTTCCATTCTCCCCTATTCTTCGTGATATTTTGTCTTATATTTTGCTTTTAAATATTTTATAAACTTCACAACATATTTTATTATCTTTGTTTAGGCATTTTTATTTAAAGAGGCTTCAAATTATTTAAAAAGTCTTATATTTGAATATGTAAGATCTCTAACATTTTTCATTATTTTATTTAGTTCCAAATTTCCATGTGGTATCATTTTCCCACTGCTTGAAGAGATTACCTTTAACATCTAATATATTCCAGTTCTGCAGGCAATCAGTTCTCTTGTTTGTCTGAAAAATTATTTTATTCTTTAATTTTGTGGTAAAATATACATTTAAGATTTACCATTTAAGTGTACAATTCCATCGTATTAAGTGCAACCATCATCACTGGTCATTTCCTGAACTTTTTCATTGTCTTACTGAAACTCTGTACCTATTAAACAGTAACTCCCCTTTCTCTTCTTCCTCAGCCCCTGGTAACCACTATTCTATTTTCTGTGTCTATGAAATTGCTTATTCTAGGTACCTTATATAAGATGAATCATATTTGTTCTTTTGTGTCTGACTTATTTCACTTAGCATAACGTTTTCAAGGTTCATCCATGCTGTAGCATGTATCAGAATTACACTGCATTTTAAAGCTTAATAATATTGCATTATACGTATATGCCATATTTTGCTAACATTCACCTGTGATAGACATATAGGTTGTAGGCATGTAATAGTTAATTTCATGTGTCAATCTGGAGGATATTTTTGGATAAGATTAATTTTTAAACTGGTGAACTCTGAGTATACAGACTGCCCTCCATAATGTGAGTATACCTCATCCAATCAGTTGAAGTCCTGATCAGAATAAAAAAACTGACCTCTCTAAGCAGGCAGGAATTCAACAGACTGCCTTTGGACTTCATCTGCACTGCAAGCTTTCCTGGGTCTCTGCCTGCCAGTCTTCAGACTTCATCCCCATCATCAGCTTTCCTGGGTCTCCAAGCTGCTGGTCTTTGGACTGGAACTGTACTGGCTCTCCTGTGCCTCCAGTTCGTCAGTCCACACTGCAGATCTGGACTCGCCAGTTTCCATAATTGTGTGAGCCAATTCTTTTTAACAAATCTCTTCCTAGATTAGAAGGTATGTATCAAAATCTATATAGACATATATCAAAAAGTTAAATTTAGAATTACCTTGTGATCGAACAACTCCACTTCTGGATATATACCCCAAAGCACTGAAAGCAGTGACTCAAACAGATACTTGTATACCAATGTCCAACCTGTGTTAGTCAGTTTTGTTTTTAAGTAATAGCTTTCCTAGTAGGTGTGAAGTGATATCTCATTGTAATTTTGATTTGAATCTCCCTCGTGACTAGTGATGTTTATCATCTCTTCATACGCTTATTGGCTGGTCATTTGTATATCTTTTGGAGAAATGTCTATTGAAGTCTCTTGCCCATTTTTATACTGGTTGTTTTGCCTTCAATTTAAAAGACATTTTCACTAGGTGTAGAAATCTAGGTTGACAGTTTTTCTTTTAGTATTGGTACTCTTGAAATATCATTCCATTGTCTTGTAGTTTGTATTATTTCCGATGAGGAGTCTGTTGTAATTCTTGTCTTTATTCCACTGTACATTATGTCTTTTTCTATGGCTACTTTTAAGAATTTCTCTTTATCATTGATTTCTGGCAAGATGATTATGATGTGCTTTGGTATGATCTTTTTTTTTTATTCTGCCTTGGGTTTGTTGAATTTCCTATATTGATGGATTAATAATTTCAGTTTCTGCAAATAATTTTTGTGATTTCCTTCCCTGCTGTTTCTAGGAGACTTTAATTACACATGTCAAACTATTTGATACTGAACCACAGGATACAGATATGCTGTTAATTTTTTACCAGACTTTGTTTTCTCTGTGTAATTCATTTTGGGTAGTTTCTATTCCTGTGTCTTTAACTTCACTGATCTTTTATTTGGTAATACATAATCAGCTGTTACTCTCATACAGTTATTTTATTTCTGATATTGTATTTTTAATCTATAGAAGTTCCATTTTGTTTTTTAATATATTTTTTCTCCCCATTTTCACATTTTCCTTTACATTCTTGAGCATATGTATAACATGTTTTAACATGTTTGTCTGCTAATTAAATTGTACCTGCCATTTCTTCTTTTTGTTGTGGATCATATTTTCTTGCTTCTTTGCATACTTGATCATTTTTAACAGCTTTATTGATGTATAACTAGCATACAATAAAGTGCATATGTTTAAAGTACATACTTTGATAAGTGTTGACACGTGTATATACACATGTAACTGTTAATACACTTCTAGAATATATCTAACACTCTCGAAGGCTTCCTGATGCCCTCTTGGTAAACTCTCTTCTGCCCCTCCACACTACTCTCATTCCCAACACACGTGAAAAATTCTGACTAGAGGGGCCGGGCGTGGTGGCTCAAGCCTGTAATCCCAGCACTTTGGGAGGCCGAGACGGGTGGATCACGAGGTCAGGAGATCGAGACCATCCTGGCTAACCCGGTGAAATCCCGTCTCTACTAAAAAATACAAAAAACTAGCCGGGCGTGGTGGCGGCGCCTGTAGTCCCAGCTACTCGGGAGGCTGAGGCTGGAGAATGGCGTGAACCCGGGAGGCGGAGCTTGCAGTGAGCTGAGATCTGGCCACTGCACTCCAGTCTGGGCGACAGAGCGAGACTCCGTCTCAAAAAAAAAAAAAAAAAAGGAAAAGAAAAATTCTGACTAGATACTGGCCATTGTGAATTTTACATTCTTGGTGCTGGATTTTATCGTATTATCTTAAAGGATCCTGGACTTTGTTCTAGCACACAAATAAATTATTTTAAATCAATTTGATCCTTTCAATGTTTGCTTTCAATTTTTGTTAGAATAAGTCCAATGCAGCCTTAGCCTCAGACTAATTTGGTCCCACTACTATGGCATTACCCTTCTGATGTTTCTTTTCAAGGCTCTATGTCTCTATGCTGGTTGACAGAAACACAAACTATTCCCAGCCCCATGTGAGCTCCGAGAACTGTTTGTTCTATCACTTTCTTTCTCCAGTCTTATGGTATTTGTACCATGGATACTCAATCAGTATTCAAGTCAAAGATTTGAGGAGACCCTACTAGAAATCTCTAGACTGGCACTTGCCTGCTCTTGCTCCCTTCTGTCTCTGTAGCTCCCTCCTCTCTGGTATTTCCTCTATATTCTAGTCACTTCTCCGCCAATGAACTTTTCTCTTCGGTCTCATCAACTCATGCACGCCACTGGACTATGTTTGGGTCCTTCTCCTCATACTGCAAACAGTGCAATCCCAGGGCTCACTTCATCTGTTTCCTTTCAGTTAAGAATTACAGTCTTCTACTGTTACCTGAAGTCTGAAAACAGCTGTTCCCTAGATTTTGTCCAGTTCTCTAATTACCTGCTGTTAGAGGGCAATTCTTGTAGTAGTTAATCTTTCACGGGCAACAAGTAAGCTGAATCTTTTAAAATATATTCACACAATTTTGACAGCCTGAATTTCAGGCAAAATGTCTTCTTGTTGAGCCTATTTCACCAATATCACCTTCTCTCTAAAGACACATCTAAAACTGTCATCCAATTGATGAGTCTCGAATCACACAATTTTATTCCCTTACAACTTGAAGGAGCTAAAATTCTGATGCCTTCATTAAGTAGAAGCTGAGAGTATTATGTCTACCACCCTCAGCTCTAGAAATAAATGTGCACCCAAGGACGCTAAAGATCGCAAAACATATGTAGAATAAGTAGCTATTTCATACTCTCACTGCTTCACTGTCATGGCGTCAGGAGGTTGATTCAAAATTCAATGTGAACATGTTAGGTCAATGTATTTATTGTGTACATGTCAAAGAAAAGTACAAAAATATAAGGAAGTGTTGGTTTGAATGTATTCATTATATCTTTATCTCATAACATTCCACAAAGCTTAGCTCCTATGACCTTCAAAATATGAGCAAATGAGCTTTGTAGGCTTTATAGAATCATTTAAAATAGATCATTTATGAGTGATTATTTTCCTGCCAATCCTGTTTGCTCAGATTATATATTCTCTAGCAGGAAAAGTTAATTGATTTTAATATTGTAAAATGCCACAAGCATTATGGATATAAGGGTATTTAAGAATTAGGATGTGTAGAGACTGACATGGTGACTTATCTAAGTGAAGAGAAACTAAATATCTCCTCCTCAACAACATAGTGCCAATAAATGATTTCTTTTTTAAAATACATACTTAGCCTGCAGTTTCATACCCTTCAAAGCTAGAAAAGGAGACCAAACTCATACAGAGACAGCAAGAGAAATAAAACATTAGAAAATCAAAAAATGTGATTAAGTATTAAGATTCACTCTATTCAAATTCTGAGTATGCTTTTGAAAAAAGACACTACTGTGCTATACATTTTAATTATTTCAAGTTACTACCATGTCATATTAGATAACATCAGTTCTTACATTAAAGAGAATCTCTCATTTTCTGTCTTGCTTTTTTTTTTTTTTTCTAGCGAATGTAAGTCAAGTCATCTCATTCCTAATTTCACTCAAAATTCACTGACTGTTGCGCTATTTTCTAACCCAACACTAACTACAATGGTCCTCCCTGATCCACAGTTTCCCTTTCTGCAGTTTAGGTTGCCTGCAGTCAACTGCGGTCCAAGAATAGATGACTATGATACAATAAGATATTTTGAGAGAGAGAGAGACCACGTCCATATAACTTGTATTAAAGTATAATGCGATGACTGTTCAATTTTATTATTAGTCATTGTTGTTAATCTTCTATGCCTAATTCATAAGTTAAACTTTATCACAGGTATGGCTGTATAGGAGAAAACAGTGTACAATGGGTTCAGTGCTATCCAGGGCTTCAGGTATCCACTGGGAGACCTGGGCCATATGCCCTATGAATAAGGGGGAGCTACTGTACAATACAAATTCATTTCCAAACATCCTAAGAATAACCTTATCTACAGTTTGGTGTTGTAAGTTAGCATCATTCTCTTTCAACACCCTAAAGGAAAGTTAAGTCACAGCTGAAAGAACTTGAAATGTAAGCTAAATTGTAAACATAGTATAAGAATAAGGATATCTCTCATGTCTAGTCAAGAGAGAATATTTGTAGCAATTTACATTCTCCAAAGGCTTTTTTCTTTTTCTTTTTCTTTTTTTTTTTTTTTTTTTGAGACGGAGTTTTGCTCTTGTTGCCCAGGCTGGAGTGCAATGGTGCAATCTTGGCTCACCGCAACCTCTGCCTCCCGGGTTCAAGCAATTCTCCTGCCTCAGCCTCCCCAATAGCTGGGATTACAGGCATGCACCACCACGCCTGGTTAATTTTGTATTTTTAGTAGAGATGGGGTTACTCCATGTTGGTCACGCTGCTCTCGAACTCCCGACCTCGGGTGATCCGCCCACCTAGGCCTCCCAAAGTGCTGGGATTATAGGCGTGAGCCACTGCATCCCGGCATATTTCTTTTTATTTGAAAAATACTGATATTATTTTTGCTCTGTTAGATAATTGGCTAAAGTATCATATTTTGATGTGCACATTAGTCAATTACTTTACTCCTAGTTACAAACTGAACTTTAAATCTGACTGTCATTCTTTTAAATCTGTCTCCAAGATTACAAATAGCTAAGACTGTGGATGGCTTTTCTAAGTTCATCACCACTGCTAAAACGAATTCAAAGTGGGTCTATATTAACAATGTGTGAGCAGTACATACTTGAGAACAAAAGATAGTATACTGTTATTAATAACAGTGCCCCCTAGCCAGCTATGTGTTTGGAATGGTGTGCAAATAGTTTAACCAAAGGGGTCTTTGTTCTTCACTCTTACAAAATTAAAAGTTGTATTAAAGCACATGCAATAGGTACTCAATACACTTCTCAAATACATTTGTATTTCTAAAGACTTTCTTTTACATTTCTAACACTCCATTTAGGTTTAACAATGGTGAAAATTTCATAAAAATTAGCCAAAAACTTTCTCCACAAAATTTTCACCAAATTTCACCTATTTGTAAACTTTGGTATTGTGTTTTTTTAATAACGGCAATTGAATTTAAAGTTTAATTTGCGTGAGAGAGTTTATATTTTAACCCCAGGTGACTATGGCCTAAGATCTATTATAAATAAATAATAAATTTTGCAGTAAAAACGTTTATATTCTTCTTCCTTAAAAAAATAGCTACTGAAAAATAGCTATTGAGATTTTCTCAAGCAATTAAACACCAGCTTTAAAAGTTACGAGTATCTTAATAAAATGCACTAATTCATTCATTTTACCATTTTCACAAATAAAAATAAGGTATCAGGAAGTACTGTTAACCCATTTGACCAAAGAGGAAACAAGCCCAATGGTCATCAATATCTATGTCCATAATATAACATGAAGCATATTTTAGACAGGTGCTTCTAAATACATGACTCCCAAATACTTGACCTACTAGTACTAATTCAGTAAAACAACAGAAGTACACCTGCTAATATTGTTGCAACAAAACATTAAAGCATAAAACTAGTGTTTGGCTATGCTTTAAAAATTGTTATTGTGACCAAAAATGCAGACAAGTACTCCTAGACACCAAAGCGATGAGTTAATTTATTCAAGAGTTACTACTCCTATGGCATTAATTTGTGGAAAGGATTTTAACAGAGTATGCAAACCAAGAAGGGTCAGATTATCAAAACCTAACAGACTCTGCCAAGTTACCCATCCACTTCTGAATGGCTGGGCCATTCCTAAAGTGTTACCTGGTCAAAATGGACACAGATACCAAAGAGTGCATCATCTGTGCCAAAGTGTTCAAATACAGCTCAAAACATCACAACAGCAACACAGTCCACACGGACCAATCTGCTATGGCGGCATTTCTGAAAAGGCATTCACACTGCCAGGAAGTGTTAAGCACCTGGGGACTAATGAAAGGGATGAAGCCAGTGTCGCTTCTGATCTTTAATTATAGTTATCTATGAATATCTTGCCTTCTTTTTGTGAGGGAAGCACCTTCTTGAAGAGGGCGTCTCTCTCTGACTCATCTTTGTGGTCACAAAGTGATAAATATTATATGTTATATATAATATAGGCCTCTGATATTAAGAGCGAACTAAACCTGGCATAGAAGAGGCTTAATCTAAGAGATTCTGCTACATCAGAGGACAGTTCTGGGGAAGGTGACCCACTTGAGATTTCCTGTGCTACCCCTGACTGGGATGGGGCTCCATTTCCTTCTAAATGGTTGGTTTCATGAGATATCCTAATATGTTTTTGTTTCTAAATCCCTCCCTCAGTTTGCGTATTTCTTAGAGGATCTAAGTGTACAGATTAACAGCTTATTGTGGTTGTTCCATTTACAATGTGTCTTGCAAAGATAAGAACTACGAAAAGGATGAAAATTTCAGAGGGAAGTAATAATAACTTGCTGAGAAGTGCACAGCTCGAGTATTGGAGTTTATTGAGAGTAAGTTTTGACAGAAATGTCTTCATTTCCTTTTTTTTAAGATAAGGTATCTAGCCTAGTAGATCACAGAAACAAACACATAGACACGGTACAGAGATACAGTACCAAGACATTTGACAAACCATTGCATGAACAGAGAATTACGGATGGACTGACAAAGGGTCCAGGACACCCTGAAGCGGTATTTATTATACAGTGACATAGAATGATGACTTCATAAATCAAGAAATCCAAACTAAAGAGAGGTTTTGCTTCCAGTAAGCTTGTTTGAAAAACAAACCTTTTTCATACTCTTTTTCTAATAAGAAATAGAAAAATTATGAGAAAAAAAATACATACATCTGTTTGAGGACACTCGAGAACTAAGACAGCAAGAACTTGTGTTAAAGATCCAAAAGAAGCCAGGTGTGGTGTCTCACACCTGTAATCCCAGCACTCTGGGAGGCCGAGGCGGGCGGATCATGAGGTCAGGTGTTCGAAACCAGCCCGGCCAGCATGGCAAAACCCCATCTCTACTAAAAATACAAAAAATTAACCAGGCGTGGTGGCGGGCGCCTGTAGTCCCAGCTACTCAGAAGGCTGAGGTGGGAAAATCCCCTGAACCTGGGAGGCAGAGGTTGCAGTTAAACAGAGCAAGACTCTGTCAAAATAAATAAATAAATAAATAAATAAATAAATAAATAAATATCCAAAAGATAAGGGAAGCTCATTGTCATAATCAAACATGGCACTGTTTCTGCTTTTGAGGTATTTGCCCACACAACAGGAAAGGGAAAGGCTGGGAGCATGCAGTGACTGAGCACCTGAGACACAGAGAAGGGCTGGCAGCCCCACAGAGCTCAGGCACAAGGAAGAGACGCGAAGTTCAGCCTCTATCCAACAGAAGGGGCCCTGCTAAAACACCTCAGGAGTTCAACTGGGATTCTGAAGAGCTTTGCCCTGAAAGAAAAGGGAAACTGGAAATTGGCCCACCCTTAGAGAAGGATTAAAGCCCAGGCTGCAGTCAGCTCAAATTATGATTATATTAAAATTACCTGCCCCTGGCCTGACTACCTAGAAGAAACAAAACTAAATCCTCTCTGGGATGATAAAGTGTTCAAAAATTACATATTAATGTGCAGAATTTGGGCAAGTAACTAAAAACAATTGAAAAATAATCAAATAGAAATTCTGAGATTAAAACTTTTTTTTTTTATTTTTAATAGAGATTATGTCTCGTTATGATGCCCAGGCTGGTCTTGAACACCTGGCCTCAAGCAATCCTCCCACCTTGGGATCCCAAAGTGCTGGGATTACAGGTGTGAGCCATTGCACCCAGCTTCAAATGTAAGTTTTTGAACTGAAAAATATAGTGTATTTAAGTTGAAGTCAATAATAAAAGCTCCAATTGTTTGAAAATTAAGCAATGCACTCATATGAGAAATCATAAAGGAAGTTAGAAAATATTTTGATCTGAATAACAATGGAAATATAAAATTCAAAACTTGTGAGATGTAGGCAAAAGCCTGTGCATAAAGTAACGTAGAGACTTAGTGCAGACGTGAGAAGGTAAGAAGGGCTGAAACCGTTTGGCAGTATCCGCTGAGACATGTACGGTCAGGTGCCACATGTTCGCATTTCCCTGCATATAAGGCGGTATGTCTCGCACTGCCTTTTCTACCGCTGGATAAGTTTAGATACACAAATACTTACCACCGTGTGTTATAATTCTAGGTACTGAATGTACTTACAATATGTACTTACAGTACTCAGTATAGTATCACACGGTACAGGTTTGTAGCCTAGAGGTGCAGTAGCCCTATCACATGGGCTTGCATTAGTATACTCTGTGATGTACACAGGACAAGGGAATTGTCTGACAATGCACTTCTCACAATGTATGCCCATTGTTAAGTGAGCCATGGTTGTATTTTTTAAAATAAATTGTATTGTATATATTTGAGGCTTACAACATGATGTTATGGGATACATGGAGATAGTGAAATGATTATGACAGTGAAGCAAATTAGCATATCTAGCAACTCACACAATTACCATTTTTTGTCACAAAATCTACTTATTTAACTTATTTAACAAGAATCCCCAATACAATACAATGTTATTCCCTAGAGTCCTCATGTTGTACATTACATCTCTAGACTTGTTCATCCTACATATCTGTACCTTTTATCCTTTGAACCACATCTCGCCATTTCATCTCCCCTCACCTCCGCCCCACCCCCAAGTCCACGGTAACCACTGTTCTATTCTCTATCTCTGTATATTTGATCTTCTTTTCAAGAGTCAACATAGAAGTGTTCCACATATAATGCATGTATAATAGACATGTACATTAAGGCATAATTTTTAATAATCAGAAATTGAAACAAACTTTAATTTACATCAATATTACATGAGATAAAGAATTTATGGTATGTACACAAAAGTGGAACACTATATAGCAATAAAAATGAATGTGGATCTTGAAATGCTATTGAGCAAGGCAAGCCATCAAATTAATACATACGCTATCCAGTCTTAGGAAGTTCAAAGCAGGTGAAAAACTAACCCTCAATGCTCATGAGGCCATAGTACCACCTTTAGGGAGAAGGGAAATAATGAGGAGAAATCATGGTAATAACCCAGTTCAGGACCTGGGTAATGGTTACATGAGTTTATTTACTTGGTGAACAGACTTTAATATTCCAAAAATCAAGGATAAACAAGCTCTGGCCTTAACATCAGTTTAGTTAAAAAGATTGAGGCCAAGATTCAGGAAACACCTTTCCATGAGGCATTACGAGGACCTCGTAAAGTCTGACTTCAGTTGTGGGCATCCTGAAATATCGGGTTGTCGGACAAAAGAGCAGCTTGGCTTAACTCTGGAGGACAAAACTCAGCACAATGAGGGAAAGCACGTTACAAGACTCAAATTTTGATTCAATATTCTAACTGCTAACAATAAAACTGCCCAATAGGCCAGGCGCAGTGACTCACGCCTATAATCCCAGCACTTTGGGAGGCCAAGGTGGGCAGATCACTTGCGGTCAGGAGTTCAAGACCAGTATGACCAGCCTGGCCAATATGGTGAAACCCCATCTGTACTAAAAATATTAAAATTAGTTGTGTGTGGTGGCACATGCCTGTAATCCCAGCTACTTGGGAGGCTGAGGCAGGAGAATCACTTGAACTTGGGAGGCGGAGATTGCGGTGAGCCAGCCTGGCGGACAGAGTGAGACTTCATCTCACAAAACAAACAAACAAACAAACAAAAAACTGCCCAATAATGAACACACTGTCTCAATAATAAAGACTATTCCACGCTCTGAACTTGTTCACATCAAGGCGGAAGGGCCACTCATCAGGGGTGAGTGGAGTTTCCCACACCACACGGGGTGAGAGCTGACCGCTGGAGCCCCTTCCACAGCCTTCAGACTCTATGCATATGGGTCAACACAGAACCACAATTTAAACCTCTTACCCTTAATCTTGTAGTGGAGATCTCAGCTTTTAAAATATCGGGATCATATTTAGTACTGGATGAAGATCCTGAGAATACTTTTATAGAGAAAAAAGAAAAACTAATTATTTACAAGTTGCATAACTAGTTCTCAGCTTATAATTTCTTGAAGCTGTACACAGGGGGAAAAAAAAATTTACTGAAGCTAAAAACAAGATTTATGTGCTTCTGTGAATACTTGCTTTCTTTTTATAATTCCTTTATTGTCATTTATCATACACCTAAATATAAAAAGTAATCCTCAAACCTCTACCATATTTTTAAACTCTGTAAAGAGAAACATCATTAAGCCCTTGGTGCTTAATTTTCTTCAGGATTTCATATACACTATGTCCTTAGAGGACTATACTGCAGCAGTACTTCAGAGTTTTGCATTATCCAGGAATTTATAATTTAAGCAGAACTTCTGAGCTCATCACAGCTGCTTCTTTAAACAAAGTCAGCTCCAAATAATCAATCTGTGAGATGAGGGAGCGGTAAATCAACTCAGATGGTCAACAGAAATTATACTGTAGGTAATAGTTGCAGTTCCTCCCCACTAAAAATATTGTACAAAAGTAGCAAAAAGGGCCAAATTACTTGCATTGTTCTGAAAAGGTAAAAATTAACTCGTAAATGCATAAAAGGCAACCTGGCAGAGGCAGGTACAGAAACAGAAGGCATGCACAACCCCCAAACGGGGATTATTTTATCTGGAGTGGGGGTGAGAAAATCTGGGGTGTGCCTTCACCTCTCACGGTTTTGAGAGACTCTCCCTGCTTAGGAGGGAAAAGGACTCAAAATTAAACTCCATAGAAATGTAAGTGGTCTTCTGTTATCTACAATTCGGTCTCCACTTCTAAAGTCTGAAGAGACACACTGTACTTACAGCTTGTGCGAGAACTTGACTTTTCCTTATAGGCATCATTTAATCGCACGTATTCATCCAGGGCCAGTGCCAGCCTCTGCTCCTTCACATGGTACAGCTCCTTCTGTGTCCGGAGGGCGTCCTGCGCCACGGAGAGGTAGTCCTTGAGCATCTTCTCCTGTTCCCCCCTCCATTGTTTTCTTGGATCTTCTATCTGTGTGGTTTCTGAAAACATTAGGTGGAGGGTATTTTTTAGAATTTAACTTTGTTTTCCGGATTGTTTAAACTTTAGGGAGTAGGCTAGCTTAAGTTCTTGTATCCTCTAAGGAGTTTATTTAGCTGTGCTGGAGTGACTTCTCCAGAAACTTTATAGTTTTATTTTACCCAGTCCCATCGGTTTCCTTCCTCTTTCAGGTTCTCATCAACAATGTATTCTCACTATAAATCTACCACATACAATGTTGTCAATCAGATCATTTCTTTCAAGAATTCCGTAGCTCCCCAGTGCCTACAGAATAAAAGCTAAGCTATTCATTCCAGCACTCAAGGTCCCGTGTAATCTGGACCCAACCTACCTTCATTCACCTAATACGGGACTCTAGCCACACTGCCCTCTGCACCAGCTCTAAGCAAAGCTGGTCTGCTCTGCAGACCAATACCAGTCCATGAACGCAGTTTCATGTCCGCAACAGTAAGGACAGAAATAGACAGAAAACATTTTGTAATCATTATAGCGATTTTAGTCAGTTATTGTTTATCTGTTGATAAACATTTTGCATTTCTTTGTGTGTATACATTTTCACTTTTCCAGTAATTCACTTTTTCTTGTAGTTTACAAAAATATCAGTGAGTCCGCAGTGGATCTGAAATTTAAAAATAAACAAACAAACAAAACCCTGGTCCTGTTTACACAGGATGCTCCAGCCTAAGGCCCTGGTTCTTGCTTCTGCACTTCTGCAAACTACAATCAACCAGAGACCCTTTTTTTAAAAAAAAAAAACAAACCCAGACCAGCTAGAGTTTCTGTGAGTGGAACCCAAGCACTATCGATTCGAAAGCTGCTCAGGTGATTCCAGTGAGCAGCCGAGCCCAAGAACCAGCGCTCTGCAACAGCGTTCACACGCTGCCTCCTCTAGAAGGTGCCTCCTCCAGAAGGTGCCCCAGCCACCTCATCTGCAGGTCAGCCCTTATCCTCTGTCTTCCACGGCAGCTTATGCTCAGTTTATAAACTCCAAACACATTCTTTACTGTGTGGTGAAGCCACAGTAGGGGCCACAAAACGTGAAGAAAAACAAAAACAAAAGAATCAGATTACCACAAACACTTTATGTTCTCATATTTAAAAACTGACATATTTTTTGACCACACGTTGGGCCAAGGAGTTGGAGTGTACTGGTGTCCAGCATTGGGGTACCATGATGTATACAAGAGAATGGATAGTTTTGGTGATGGTTAGTGCAGGTTGGTTAAGAGATATCCCCCTGTGTCTGCAGATATGTACTGGATCCCTCTGCTGTGAAAGAAAGGAGAGTGGCCATGTGCCAGTAGAGGAAGGGGTTGAGAATGGGACAGAGTAAATAAAAGAGGCTTCCTGGATACTGATGTTCTATTTCTTTCACCCATTGAAATTACATAGTTCACTTCTGAAATATTTGTTAAACTTTGTTATTTCAGTCTGTGCACTTTTCTGTATATTGTATTCAGTAATACAATGTGTTAAAATAAAAGTAGAATGGTTCAAAGGCGTAAAAACTATGGTATTGTGACTTACGATCTTGTCTCTAGCAGGATATTGTATCTAAGTGGATCCCACTCCCAACAACAGCAAACACAAACGGGATAATTTGGGACAAATAGAAGTATGGCTTTAATACAGAAAACACATGCAGCTTGATACACAAAAGATTAATAGAGATTTTTAAAAAACAAAGCAAAACACAAAGAAGGCCATGGTGGAATAACAGGGCCACAGTAAATAACTAGAAGACAAAATATATGAACAATGGTTTTCAGATGTTGGACAACAGGTAGTACAAATTGTGATCTCTAAATAAAGGGAAATGAACCCCATGATTATCCTACATTTCTGTCTGAAAGCACTTTTTGGACAGCAGTGCAAAGAGGGGTAACTGAAGCAGAGAAAGGAGGCACTGCTGAATTGAAGCAAGAGGCAAGCAGACTTCATGGAAGCCATGAGAGGTGGAATTTGTAAAGCAAAGCACAGAAGTTCCAGAGACTGGAGAAGTTCCAGAAATTTGCACAGGGGTCACAAGAAGTCTGTGGGTGAATGCTAAGATGCACAAGGGGGAAGTGCACAACGCCAGGCAAAGGACAACTGGGGTGCTATAGGCAGATAATTCCCTGAGCTCACACAGGGCTGTGACAGTTTCCAATTATGACCATCCAGAGGAGAAAGGACACAGTGAACATCTAGGGAATCCAGTGGAGACCACAGCAAAGTTACACCTTAACAACAGAGCTAAATAAGACATAGAGTAAAGGTTACTCTGAACCTAACCTAAAGGACCAAACTGGTCAGCAAGTAACTTAACTGCCAGTCAGAAGAAAAAAAGTACAAATCTCCCTAAAAGGCACAAAACCTAGCACTCAATGAAACCAACAACAACAAAACCAACTTTATAATGTCTAGCATCCACTATAATGTTACTAAACATAACAAAAAGCACAAAAATATGGTCCATAATCAGGAGAAAAATCAGTCAATAGAAACAGATCTGGAAATGTAGAAATGATGGAATAAGCATAATCTAGATAAAACAGTTATGTTGTAACAGAATAGAGTCCAAAAATAAACCCACATATCTACTCACTATTGTGCAAACAGTCAGTAAGCAGATGAAAGGAGACTCAACATCACCAATCATCAGGGAAATACAAGTCAAAACGATAATGGGATACCACTGCTCACTATATAAAACGGCTAAAATTTGAAAACTGACCATGTCAAGTGTTGAAGAGGATGTGGGGCAACTGGAATTCTCATTCATTGCCACTGGGAATCTAAAATGGGGCAATCACTTTGGAGAAGAACTTAGCAATTACCATACAACCCAGCAATCCTACAACTTGTTATTTACCCAAGAGATCCAAAAATATGTACATACAAAAGACCTCTAAACAAATGCTCATTAACAGCTTTATTCATAAGAGACAAAACTATTACAGCTAATGGCTAAGCAAATTGTAGTATATCCATACAATAAAATACTACTCAGCAACAAAATGAAACAAAATACTCAACAACAATATATAAGGCTCTTAAACACAAGCTGAGTGAAAAGACGCCAGACACAAAAGAGCACATGCTGTATGATTCCATTTATATGAAATGTGGGCAACGTAAAGTTAAGCCAATGACAAAAAGTGGTTGCCTGGGCCCAGCAGTACTGAGAAGTACTTGTTACAACAGAGCAAGAAGAAAGCTCTTTTTGAGCAGATGGAAATGTCCTCTATCTTGATTATTGTGATGGTTACATGGTGTACACTTGTCAAAAACTCATGAACTGTATAGTGAAAATAGATGCAATTTATGTATTTGTATATAATAAAGCTGATTTACAGTTTATTATTAAAATATGCTTTACAAGGTTCAAATGAATGACTGATGATGACTGATGAATGTTAAAGAGAACTGAGGTATAACAATCTCTCAGTTATAAAGGACACAGGGATGCTATAGGCAGACAAACGGATGCTATCAGAACAGCAATAAAAACCCTTTGCCACTATCAGCTGTTGAAAAGAGCACTGGTTAGGGAGTAAGGCCGTGTGGATTCCATATCCAACTAGTCAGATGTGAGACTCTAGGAGAAATATTTTACCTCTCTTACTCTCACGTCTCTTGGATGTACAAAGAGGGTGAAATATGGACGAATATTTTCTGATGTAGCCTCCTATCCTGGTATTCTCGGGTCTTTCTGCCATGGTCTGCTCTTTGCTGTTGATGGATATCTGACTGCTCTAGAGCACTTCGCTAATTCACCTGCAGCCAATGACTGACTAGTGAAGAAGACAGAAAGAACTCCCAGGTAGAGCAAACTCTGAGGTAGAAATTGTACTTTGGAGTCACTACAATCAAGTGGAGTCAAAGACTTCACAGAAATAAAACCTTCACTTGTTTTTTTCCCTCACTTTCTTTCTTTCCTCATTTCCTTAATGGTTTATCCCGGGATTTCCTTCATAAACCACGTTCACTTAAATTCTTGGCTTAGGGCTTGCTTCTGAGAGAACTCAACCCAACGTGCCCTTGTATAATCTATGCAAATGGAAATGAAAGAAGTTTGGTCTTGGACTGTACTTCTCATATCCTCCTGTGACGGCTCTTAGTAACATTGTGTGTATGGGCAAGGCAGGGGAGAAATGAAAGAAAGATTCACTCTCGAAAATATAAAAGGAAAATAAACCTGTCATTAACAGAGAAATGCAACAGCAAGTTCTAGCAATCGTTTTCTAAGATTCTACTAGAGAACTGAATAAATAAGCTGCTCTGGTTATTGTAAAACATAAAATTAGATTAAGGCACAGCCTAATTGCCTCAATAAAATCATTTTTGTGCACCATTACTAACAGTACTCTTAGATTTTAAGCCCTTGATGTCACATCATACCTGAAAATACTTCCACAGCCCACTCAGAGTTCCACAACCCCTTTCCCAGGGGTGTAGAGAGTGTACATCGGTCAGCCCAGACCACACTGGAAACGAAAGGTATGGATACAGAAGGACTACGGAACATATAAAAGGGAAGTGTTCCAACAAGAACCTCGGCATTTATTACTGGAAGGAGATGAGGAGGTACTGAGGTGCAGGAGGAAGAAGAAAAAAAGAAAATGATATAGTAGCATGAACCTGGGTGGCAGAAAGGCTGAGGTACATGGATTGTGAAAAACTAAACAGGAAAAGGAGGGATAATTCTTCCTTCCTCCTAATACCTGAATAATTAAAATGATTCCACATTGGAATGTACATTGAGAATACTGAGACTCAGGTCGTAATGAAGTAAGGTTAAAAAAAAAAAAAAGAAGCACATGAATCATTTGAGTCCTGAGGAAGTTTTAAGAATATGAATACTGGAAAAAAGAACTGAGATGTAATATCCCAGAAGCTAAGATCATAAACTCTGTATTCAGTCTAACTGGGTTCAAATCCAGGTGTGTCATTTACAAATTGTGTGACCTTGAGTAGGTTCTTAAACCTCTTCAGGGTTCAATTTCCTCCTTTACAAAATGGAGCTAATTCAGGGGGCTGTTTGGAGGATTAAATGAGATACTGCAAAATACAAAAAGCCTTTAATGCTAGTAAGCTATAACACTGTCTCTGATACTCAGACTGCAAAAGCAAAGAAATTATAAAGTCACATTGCTTACCCCAGCCTTGACTCCAGAGAGCATCTGTGTCTAGAACTAAGGCTCCACAGATCACTCTGCACCCATGTTAACCTACCCTGGCTTGAACCAGCTGATGAAAATGGGATAGAGTCAGCTGTAACAAATGAATTATATATACATATGCTCAATACCTCCCCTCAATCTGTGCACGTGGCAGCAACACTGGGGAAAAAGGAGTCTTGTAACTTAATAAATTATAAAATTATATCCACTCTGCTTCCTCTTCCCTTAGTGGAATTTGCACACTCCACCACATACGTATTTATACAAGATGTCAGGGGCAGATCAGCAGATGAGACTGAAAAACAATCAACAAAATATTGCTTCTCAAAGTTTCTTAGTATGACACACAGTGTTGCACTTTCCATTTGTCAGTGGATGGCGTATTGATCATTTTCTTAAAATTTTATATTTTGTGATACTTTGATGTCTCAGGGGCCTTGCTGTCTGGGAAGAGACTGCCCCTCCCAGGGCTAACTTAATTCTTAAGATAGCAAATGACTCCCATGAGCCCATCCTTCACATGTAAACCAACAGTCCAAAGCCCATATCCCTAACCTCCTCTTTTATCTAACTCACACTCCAAACCAGTATTTCCCCTGCCCTACATCACCCTCCAGGGGAAGACACTGGACAACTAGAGACCATTCCCATAACCCAGAGTCTGCCGAAATTATTCAATCTAGCCAATCCTAAACTTGTTCAGACTTGCGTACCCTGTCTCACTCATTCCTTCCCAAGGAAACCACAATACAGGCTCTGGGCCATGATTTCTCCTCTGCTCCTTCTGCCTCCCAACCAACCCAAGCACTTCTCCACCATATGGCCTGGAATGGTGTACTATGCCCCCTTCCCTTGAGAACTGTAATAAAACTTCTTAACCTGCCTCAAAGTATAGAACTCATCCTCTAACAAACATAAATGTATGGTCTTGGAAAGTTTTCAGAACTGTCGATGACTCCCAATAATCCTCATCTCCTAGTAATCTATGCCTCTTGAGTATGGGATAGATCTGATGGCTTGCTTCTAATGAACAGAACATAAAATAAGTGACAAGATATTACTTCTGAGATTAGGTTACAAAAGACTGTGCTGTTGTCTTGCTCACTCTCTCTCCCTGATTTTTCTTGGCTTTTTGACTCTAACAAAGCAAGCTGCCCCGTTGTGAGCTGTCCTGTGGAGAGGCCCACGTGGCATGGAACGAGGGAGGCCTGTGGCCAGCAGCCAACAAGGAAGTGAATCCTGCCAATAACCGTACGAGTGGCTTGGAAGCAAATCTTTCTCCAGGCAGCCTTGAGATGACTGCAGCCTGACTGACACCTGGATTGCAAACCACCACGGAGACCTTGAGCTGGAGGATCCAGCTAAGTCTTGCCTAGATTCATGGCCCACAGAAGCCATGAGATAATAAATACTATTTTAAACCAGTAAGTTTTGGGAGAATTTGTGATGATGAGATACATAATTAATAAACTAATGAAATAAAGAGATAATAAAAATTAAAAATGTATGTTAAAAATCTGAAAAATTCTTAAGTTATAATAATTATAAGATATGTACTCTCAGTTCTCTTTCAATCTTTTGAGGTTTCAGCCAATCATATTTCCCCCATGTTGGGGACACAGTATATTTCAATAAAATATTTGTCATTGGCTAAAATGCCACAAAACACTGACTGACACTTCAGTGAATACAGTGCAATAATGATGACGATAATAAACTTCAGCATTTGTCTTGGACAGGACAGGAGAAACACTCCGGTAGACTGGTTTAAACACTGCACATTACAAGAGGGTCAGTGCGAAGCATTCTCATTTCTGAAATATTGCACAATTCAAATATGAACTGCAAAAGACGGTTCCCAAGGCACCTTAGAAGAAGGCTTCATAAGGCAGGATTGTGCTTCATCTCCATCATTGTATTTGCAGAACAGATTTGTGAAGATTATTTTTTAAATGTAAATACTCAAGTATATTATACAAATGTGGTATTTTTTATTAAGACCTAGTGGCCTTGGGAGCTCATGGCATTACAATATAATTTGCTGTTTTCTACTATATTAAAGAAGCAATATATAAAACTGTTAAAACGCCCTGTACCTCAAGGGAATTCACATTCCATCAGTTTTATAGATGTGAAACTTTATAGGTAGAGAACACATGTGAGTTACAAGAGCTTATCATGGAAGATAATGTTAGATTCTTCAAAGAAGATTATTTTTGTCTATAATGCATATTTATATTCCTCCTACTATGCTCAGGAAGAATAAATCAAATGAATATAAGTAACTTTCCTTATCTTCCTTTTTATAAAGTATCTGCTATATTACTATTTGTTCATTAATTCCTACAGACAATTATTGACCATCTACTATAGGGAAAAATAAGATATTCAGGCATGAACCCTCCTTCCAAGAAACTTGCAAAACGTAGAAATAGTGACATACATATATGTAGAACACGATTAGTGCCTCGAGTGGAGAATGGCTAAGTGCCATGGCAGTTTAGAGACAAATGGGTTTCTTCTGGTTGAAAAAGTAGTACAGTTCCATGGAACAGGCAGTAAAGAGGGCTTTGAAAGATTCCTGACAAAAGAACCTGGCCCGTTCCCTGCCCCAGCCAAAACCCCTGGTTACCCCAGTTACACCAGCCTTCAGCTGCACTGAATTTCCTGCATGTCTTTCCTCAAGTCTTGCTTTCTCTAGCCTCTGAGACCTTGGAATCTACTTGCCATCCTCCTTCTTCCCCACCCCTTTTTTCTCCAGCCTGGTTAACTCAGCCATCTCTTGGGTGTCAGCTTAAAGCACTTTCTCCAAGTAGCCACGGCTACACTCTTTAGGATGGAAAAGGCTGCTTCTTCATGCTTCCCCACGTTCTCCTAGCATGGTGGTGGTCCTTTCCCTATTTCACTATATGCTCTCATTTCTTTACCAATACTCCAAGAAGGGACTAGCCTATGATGTCTTGAATGTCCAGTAAATGAATATGAAACTCATTTTGTAAGCAATAATGTGCCACAGAAGGGTTTTATGCAAGAGCACAAAAGGATCCTTTTTTTTTTTTTTTAAAGCGATGAGGTCTTGCACGTTACCAGGACTGGCCTTGAACTCTTAGGCTCCAGTGATCTTCCCACCTCACCCTCCTGAGTAGCTGGGACTACAAGCAAGAGCCACCATGCTCAGCTTCAAAGAATCTTCACTATATTCTACGAAAATCATCTGACAGAAATGTGAGGTTCTATTATCAATTGATATGGTGGAGAAAAAAATTTTTTGATGAAAATTATACATTAAATGAAAAAGCTTATAAAACAGTATACATAATATAATCCCATTTGAGATGTAAAATACATTTAAAGCTGTGGATGAGGCAGGGGCATTCCTTGCGGTCAGATTTAAGGCCAGTCTGGGCAACACAGAGAGATGCCATCTCTACCCCAAAAAAATAAAAACGAAAATAAATTTTAAAAAACTGTGTATATGTGCATGTGTGTATCAAGTCTGGAAGGATACACATCAAAAGATTTAGAATACTTAGTTAACTCTGGGTTGTATGAACATAATTTTTCTTCTTTCATTTATCTATATTTTTACTTTTCTCCTATACACCATTACTTTTCGTTTGTTTGTTTTTGAGACAGGGTCTCACTCTGTCAACCAGGCTGGAGTGCAGTGGTGTGATCACAGCGCATTGCAGCCTTGAACTCCTAGGCTCCAGCAATCTGCCCACCTCAGCCTCCCAAGTAGGTGCGACCACAGGTGTAAACTGCCTCCCAAGTAGGTGGGACTACAGGTGCAAACTGCAAAACATGTTGAAAGGATCTATTCCCAAAACTGAACAAATCCTTTTATATGAAGTTCCAGAACAGACAAAATTAAGCTATGGTGATAGAAATCAGAACAATGTCTGCAGCAGTAGGGAGGGCTGACTGGAAAGGGGCAGGACAGAACTTACTAGAGTGACTGAAGAAGTTTGTACCTTGATGTGGGGGCAAGTTACAAAGGATTATACATACGTCAAAGTCCACCCAAAATACACGCTCAAAATCTGTGCATTTTTGTGTATGTAAATGAAACCTCAATTACTAAAAGAAAGAAAAAAAAAGTTATAGTACAACTCAGACTCTACCAAAAAGTGATTTACTTCTGGTTGTATTAATAATATCAAAACCTTACAAACCATACCTCCTCATTTCCCTTCTAGTTAGTTACAAACATCCCTCGTTGATACCTACACCCCTACTCCACACATACCCACCGAAAGGTGAATGTGATCATAAAACACTTACAGCCTAAAATAACTTTTACTGTCAAGGTCAAATCTTCTACTTCTAAATATTCAATAGTGTTTGTTAGAAACGTGTTAAACAGCCAAACATTCCTTATTTAATTTTTTCTTTAAATAATGAGAAAATTATGCTGAAACTATACAATGTCAGAACACAACATATGTGTGGAACAGCTGTTTGAGAAGATAATACTGTTTGCTCCTAAACTACTTCACAGGAATGTCTTGAAGATTAATGAGACAATGGACCAGATCGTTTTCAGTGGGTGAACTGTTTGCTGTTGGTAATTTGGGTACATCAGACCGCTAGAATACCATTACCATTAAAGCAAAATAGCAGACTTAAAATTTTATATTCTAATAGTGAAGTTTTAAAATATTCAAAATGGTGTTTTTTGACACATAATTTATACTTGAAATGTACTTTAATTCCTTTAAATAAGAACAGAAAGCTTTTGATTGCTGAGTTAAGCAATAAAGCTCTTCTTTTTAACATTTTAAGTGTTTATCATTATACTAGTTGCCCAGCGATGAAAACAAAAGATACAGTCACTGCCCTCCCTCAAGAAGCTCATAATTTAGTGAGGAAAACATACAAAAAATAGTATAAATGCAATATGACAACGCTTTTTAAAAAATCCCTATGCACTTGGTCCTCCAGAAGTATCTGGATGGGGCATTTGACCAGAATGGGACGGAGACCTGTGAGGTGGAGGGGTGGGTATCAGAGAAGGCCTATGGGAAGCAGTGGCACCTGAGCAGATCGCCCCTAGAAGGATGTGGCCTTCAGTCAAAAGGAGGGCCTAGGGGCTGTGCAGAGAGTGCTCAGGCTCGACTCCACAGATGCAAAGAAAGGCGGCCAGCCCAGGAGACACAGGGTACTCCCAGAGGTCTCCAGTGCCAGGCAGGGCAGGAGATGAAAAAGGAGAGGCCGATGCAAGCAGACTGGGAAGAGCCTTCTAGCAAGGAAAGAACATATGCATCTGGACTCTGAGAAAGACTTAGACAGATGCGGCAGCCAGCAGCCTGAAGGAAGTAACCGAAGTCATCACCCAAAGAGGTCTGCAGCATGCACGCAGCAGAAGACTGTTACAGAAATCCTGACAGCAGGCCCCAGTGAAGAAGAAACAGGCAAAAGAAAGCTGAGCAGGTGCGGTCAGATATGTGAACAGTATGTCACAAAATCCAAAGAGTAGAGAGCAGGAGGGAATAAGTCACAGTGACAAGTCATACAGACGAGACTACAGTCTTGTTTGAATTTGACAGTTTGTGGGGTGTATTAGACCCTTCTTGCCTTGCTATAAAGGAATACCCGAGACTTAGTCATTTATAAAGAAAAGAAAAAAAAAGAAAAGAAAAGAAAAGAAAAGAAAAGAAAAGAGGTTTAATTGCCTCATGGTTCTGCAGGATGTACAAGTACAGCCCCAGCATCTGCTGGGTTCCTGGGGAGGCCTCAGGGAGCTTTTACTCATGGCGGAAGGCAAAGCGGGAGCTGGTACATTATGTGGTGAGAGAGGAAGCAAGAGAGCAAGTGGAAGAGGCTTCACACCTCAAACAGCCAGATCTTGTGAGAACTCATCACAGCAAAGACAGCACCAAGGGGATGGCGCTAAACCATCATGAGAAATCCACTCCCACGATCCAGTCGCCTCCGGTCAGGTCCTATCTCCAGCACTGGAGATTACATTTCAACATGAGATTTAGATGGGACGAATATCCAAACTACATCGTGGGGTCTCAGGTGCCCTCAGCAAGAACAGGTTCGACGAGATGACGGAGAACAACGGAGGAAGTGGAGTTCTTGCAGACTACAGCTTTCAGCAAGTCTGGCTGTGAAGGGAAGAGGAGGCAACCACAGATGGCGATGGATTCTGGCTGAAGGAAGGTTTTGAGAGGGTGAGGAGAGGGAGTTTAATGCCATCTGTTTGTATTTCTTTTGCAGTTTTGGTTTCGTTTGGAGAGTTTCCAGTGTTTATATATTAAGACAAAAGAATCATTTATTAATAGAAATGGTAGGAGAACATTTTAAAATCAGGAAATAACTAATAAAGACACCAAACAGGAGAGAAGGATGGAGTAGGAAAGTTATTAAGAGGTATCTGTAGGGGTGGAGGTGTCCAGAGGAATGCCTCTTTCACTGAGAAAGAGGAGGAAGCCGTGAAGGTGGGTTTAGGTACCAAAGAGTTTGTAGGTGTTGAGAAGGAGGCTGAGAGGATTCCTTTTCTCATTATGGTACCAAGAGAGCTTATTTTTGTTGACCTAGGATGGCGAGGTTGGTTTCTGGTTTCTCAAATAGTACTTTAAGGAAAGAAAGCTACACAATTATTCATCTAAAATAAGCATAAAAGTGAGAGTTAAATAGTTAATACATTTCAGATATTTCACTGTCTTGTTTATTTGCAATGACATAAGGGTGACACATAGTGCTTAAAATGAACTTAATTTTACCAAAATTAGTTCATTTCACCCTTACAGATGACATTTGGTTATCAGTGACTGATACACAATAAAACCTGGTATATACTAATACAGTATATCAATAAACATTTATTAGAAAACACAAAATTAAAAGCTAACTTAAAAACACAATCATTAATTCTACATAGAACTTTTAGAAACTTTCAGGGAGAGAGAAAGAGTATCTCTACAAAAAAGTCACATTTCTTCTGGTTATATAAAAGAGGCTGAGGCAACAACTTGTAGAAACTATTATTTGTATTTGTGTTGAACTAATAATGTACAGTATACATGAAAGCTGGTTCCCAAACTGTGTATGACAGGCGTTCTACTGAAACAGATCACTAACCGTATGTGCTCACCAGACTTCAGAGTGCTATGCTCCTTTCCGCCCCTCCACCTCACCCGCCTGGAAGATGGTGCCTCGCAGCTAACAATACAGGCTTTTTCGGCCTCTTGAGAAATATATCATCTACCTACACAAGGGCAGCTGCAAGCCATCACTAATGAGTGAGTATCAAATGAAACACTTCGCTACAGTGATACTGTTCCTAAAGATACTACAGAGTACTGCATATACAAATTTTAAATATAAGAATAGAACTCAAAGAAAGAAGACAATGAGGAATAAATTCATTATGTATTCCCCAAAATCTATAAAAATAAAATAATTATTTTTAAGTGAATAAGCAAAATGAATGAGTATTGTATGCTACCATCTGAATAAATTTTTAAAGGAGTAGATAGAGAGCTAGATATTCATATAAACACGCACACAAACATATATTAATATATAAAAATATTTCAAAGTATGTGTTTTTGAAAGTCATTCATGGTCACGGTATCCTCTGCGCTAGACTTACCATGTCAGAGATGTGAGAAATTTAAAAGCTGTTAAAATGAGAGGTTTTTCCCTTCCAACGACAAAGAAATCAGGAAACAGAAAAAAGGAAGAGGTTCAGGACCTTTCCCAGCTATGCTATGTCTTCCAGAGCCACTGATGAGGGCCAACCCCTCCCGAATCTCAGCCTACAGACCACACCGTACCAAGGCCCAAGTCTTTCTGTGGCAAAAAGCACACGGAAAGGAGGAGCCCTGTCAGAAGGTGCAGTGGCCATAGAAAGAGGAGCCCAGTGGCTCTGATCCCCACAGGTTCCCAGACCTGTGCTGAAGGAGAAGCCTCACTCCCCAGCAGGTAGGCAGGCAGGCAGGCACACCCTTTCTCCCTCTCCGTCCCCAGAAGGACAACTCTATGTACATGCCCCAAATACCAAGAGAGGCATTTCAGTTAAATGTTAGTCACTAAGAAAATGGGGTTTTGGAAATTCACTTTGTAACATGTTTATCCTTTTGTGTGCCTGTAGGTTTTGGGGGATTACTTTTCTGATATATTTGCTTTTATCAAAAAGGAAAACTTACTGTTGATGTGATCGATGTAGTAGACACCAATCTGAGGGTCAAACCCTGCTTCCCATCCCCACGGCAGCTCATCCCCAACACAATCAGCAAATGACAAGGGCTTCGTTAACCTACAACAGACCAGAATAGACACACCAGTGATTCTTTCCGTCAAACTGCATATGTCAAAATTCAGCGCCCTAACCACAAGTGTCTAGGTTGCATTTAAAATCTTGAAGAAAAAAAAAAAAACAAAAAAAAACCAAGGATAAAATACAGATGTGTATATCCAAAAAAGTAGGACAAGTCACAGTAACCTTTTGAAAGTTCACTGCTTAATATTTGTAGATAAATCTAGTATTTGGAGATAAATCTACACAATAAATAAATAAAGACATCCTAAATCAGGGGGAACGCCAAGGTGAGAGTGAGGAAGCCTGGGATCTAGCTCTAGCTCTGCAGTGAAACTGATACCCCATTAAAAAGAAAAATGTATCCCAGGATTCAAATACTGGTATCATGAAAATACTATCAGTAGTTTCGAGACAAGATCCACATCAGGTTACATCAATTTCAGACTGGATGTTCATATATAAATTAACTAAACACTCAACTGTGAAGTCTACTATAAGTTCTCCTTGAGAGGAAGGACAATTTTTTTTGTAAGTATCTTGTACATAACAGTCACTCAACAAAATTTTGAACCGAACCAAATACATAAAGTATTCATTCATATATCAATGTGATCTCACCTTTTGAAATTGCTTTATATTCTCTCAAGACCATTTTTTCTTTAAGACACTTTCTCTGTAGGAGTTTTTCTCTTTAAAACGAATGAAGAAACTACACAGCTTCCTAAGCAGAGTACAGGTTTCAGACTTAATTACAATACATTTTTTTTTTCTCACTCTCTTGCATTTTGCTTTTGAGATTCTCCCTGGCTACTGGAGCAGCCATGGGCAGGTTAACACCACAGATGCCTTGCTGGAGGGTGGCCACCATCAGTCAACACATTTTCTAACTTAACGCACTGGCACCACTAGCATGGTTCTTACATACAAAATCTCCTGGAATCCCTTTTATCCATGCTAACGACTATCAAAGATCTCACGTTCAACTGAAATAGAGGTCATTTTCGGAATTATATCATTCATCAGAATAACAAAGTACATCATCCACCCTTCAGAATGCTGAAGAATGATATAAAAGGAGGAAAATTCTTTTTTTCCAGGCCTACTCTGCAATAGTCATCCAAGGACACAAAACAGCAATAGATGAAAGGAAGGATCTATTTTCCTCTCAACCTCCCTATAGCATGAAATCTCTCCTTCTAGAGATCGCTCCAAAGAAGACACTGGCCTTCCAAATCAGCTCAGCAGACGGAAGCAATAATGAGGGCAACCCGTTCTACCACTGACTCACTGTGAGACCACTTACTGGGCACCTCTTCCTACCTCAGTTTCCTTCTCTTTTAAGTGATGATTACACCCTCACATACTCTCCCTGCAATTTAACTAGCTCCTAAAATTAAACTCAGGATAAAAAGGAATTAACTTGGAAGAGCATCCAGGACGTTATAAGTAGTCAAAGTGTCAGATTATTAACACAAGCACATGTGAACTCTCTCATTTATCCCTCAGAGGAATCAAGTCAGGCAGCACAGCATAAACTGTGGTTCTCAGAATATAGTTCCCAGAACCAGCAGCATCAACATCTGGGACCTTGTTACAAACACAAATTCTAGTTGGGCACCACGGTTCACACTTGTAAACTCCAACACTATGGGAGGCTGAGGCAGGAGGATGGGTGAGACCAGGAGTTCAAGACCAGCCTGGGCAACACAGTGAGACTCTGTCTCTACAAAAAATAAAACATTAGCCAAGAATGGTGGCTCATCCTTGTAATCTCCACACTCTGGGAAGCCAAGGTGGGAACATCACTTGAGCCCAGGAGTTCAAGGCTGCAGTGAGCCATGATCACACCACTGAATTCCAGCTTGGGCAACACAGCAAGACCCTGTCTCTAAAAAAAACTAAAATGATTTTAAAAAAATAATAGAAATACAAATTCTTGAGCCCTATTGTAGAATCAGAAACTCTAGGTCCCAGCAATGTATGCTTTCCAGGTACTTCTGCTCCACACTAAAATGTGGGAACCACGGGCTTAGAAGTCAAGAGCTTGAAATTTGGTATCAAAGAGATCTGGGCTCAAATCTTTATTCTGCCACTTACTCACTACACAACCTAGAGCAAGTTATTAGCCTTAAAAGCCCTAGTTTCCTAACATATTTTTTTAAGGGAATAGGAGGAAAGATTAAGCTTAGATGAGAACTAAACAGTATAACACCCGAGAAATGGTAAGCTTCGAGATATGTTAGATGAGTAAAATGAATCTCAAACATGTTAAGCAATATGCCCAAATGTGGCAACTTGCCATATTCACTTTGTAAACATGGAGTAGATTTGAACTCAATCTGAGTTCAAATGCAAACAATTTATTCTTAGAATTGTGCTCAAATTCTGTCTTATATCAAAACTGCCCCAGAAAACTGATTTTTCTTTTGACAAAGAGTGAGATACCGTATCAAAAATCCCTGTACCCTAGGACACCTCCTTGTCTACATACATGGTCTCTTTGACTGCCTCAATAAAGCAACTAGATAGAGCTTCTGTGCCAGGTCACCCTCTAGATCATTGTTTGATGATTCTCTTTCACTAACTCCATTATCAAAGCTGTCTAAAAGGCACATGCATCCTAAAGAAATGAAGAAGGAGGAAACATGAGAATGGTAAGTTTAAGTGACAAAAGAGGAATATCAGACCAGTATTGCCCAGGCACCAATTTGATGTGCTTAAGCATGAGTACGGCAGGAATATACCTATTACATTAAGAATAAGAAGGTATAAAAGCTTGAGAGCATGTGCTATGATTACAAGTTAATAGTAACTTGATTACATTTGGAAATAATCCAGTTTGTTCCACTAACTGGTTAGCAGATAAGCATTTAATTGTCACTGTTCTAAGACTACAATTACATCTGTAGGTATACATGTAATCGTGAACTCTGAAAAATTCAGAAGATTCCATTCCTAAAATTTTGAATATAAAAATTTCTTTGCAGAGTTCCTTCAAATATCAATTTAATACTTTATTTTCTATATATGGATAAACATATATATTTCTCTGCACTCTATCAATAAGTAAAAGCATTACATAGATATTTGCAAATATTAAAATTTTAGGATTGAATTCTTATGCAAATTATAAAATATAAATACACAACATTATCAGGTTCCAAACAAATTAAGCACCCAATTATGGTGCTATCCTGATAAAAAGAAAATATTACTATGATGTACTAAGAAGTTTAACACAAAGCAAAAAGAACTAACAGATGTATTCCAAAATTACAAACAATATAAATTAAAACAAATACAGTGAACTGAAATGTTAATTAACTTTTAAATTTCTTCTTCTTGTTGTACACAAGGAATTTCTTACAGATTCAAGCTTTCTTTAAGTAAGTAAAAATGGATGGAGTTTGTTTTTGGTTGATTCCCTGCAAAGGAGCAACAACAAGCAACAACAACAAAATCCTGAAATTAACTAGAGTCTTTATGCTGAATTCCAGAGATTACTGTTTGCTTAAAAAGGTCTTCCTTTGCACTGTGCAAAGGAATTTCATGTTATGAAGAAAACGGTAATTTACTGCAGCACTTTGCCAATGTTTACATGCAAAATTTAACCCTGCATGGTATTTCCTCTCTCCTTGCTGGCATTATATCATTCTTTCACACTCATTTAATATTTATTGTCAACTCAAATACGTGTCCTATGACATGAGATGCCATACAGTGATGTATCTGTTTACTTCAAAATTACATGATGGTGAAAACCGTGTGAGTACAAGCACAACTCCAAAAAAAACTGAGTTTGTACTAATTGCACTGAATGAATAAGCACTTGAAAAAAACATTTCAGGTTACTAAAACTCTTGCCACAATTCAGAGCATCCCATATGTATAGTTTAGCACAAACATTAAAGGTCTTAACAGTTATTTTTACTTTGTAGCATCTGTTCTCATTGTTTAGCTAACACAAAGCAGAGCTCATACTGTCAACTGCTTATGATTACTACAGAATCTGCTCACAGGAACATTACTGAATTGCTCTAAGAGAACAGAGAGGAAGTAAGATGTGTTTCACAACTTGAATTTTAAAGCAAGGATAAAGCACTAGAAATATTTCCACAGTCCTAAAAGAATCTTCATTTATAAATGATGTCAATTAGTTCCCTCAAAATAACTTTTTTTGTTGTTGTTGTTGAGACTGAGTCTCGCTCTGTCAACCAGGCCGGAGTGCAGCAGCGTGATCTCTGGCTCATGGCAACCTCCATCTCCCTGGTTCAAGCAATTCCCCTACCTCAGCCTCTCCAGTAGCTGGGATTACAGGTGCCCGCCACCATGCCCGGATAATTTTTTTGTATTTTTAGTGGAGACGGGGTTTCACCATGTTGGCCTGACTGGTCTCAAACTCCTGACCTCAGGCAATCCACCTCCCTCAGCCTCCCAAAGTGCTGGGATTACAGGCGTGAGCCACCGCGCCTGGCCAACAACTTCTATCTATCACTAGATAGGGAAACTAGCAACACAAAGAAACAGACAAAGGAGAATAGTAGAAAATAGTGGATAGAGGCAACAAGAAAAAAAAAATAGCTTTTAGGAAAAATTATACAAACCACTTTGGAAGATAATAATGAGATTAGTTCCCTGTGTGTGAGGAAAGTAGCTTAAATTATTAGAAAGAAGTCATATTAGAAGGCCAGGCGCGTAGAAAATAGTGGATAGAGGCAACAAGAAAAAAAAATAGCTTTTAGGAAAAATTATACAAACCACTTTGGAAGATAATAATGAGATTAGTTCCCTGTGTGTGAGGAAAGTAGCTTAAATTATTAGAAAGAAGTCATATTAGAAGGCCAGGCGCGGTGGCTCACGCCTGTAATCCCAGCACTTTGGGAGGCCAAGGTGCGCGGATCACCTGAGGTCGGGTGTTCGAGACCAGCCTGGCCAACTTGGTGAAACCGCATCTCTACTAAAAATACAAAAATTAGCCAGGCATGGTGGCACATGCCTGTAAACCCAGCTACTCAGGAGGCTGAGGCAGAAGAATCGCTTGAACCCAGGAGGTGAAGGTTGCAGTGAGCCAAAATCGGGCTATTGCACTCCAGCCTGGGGACAAGAGCAAGACTTCATCTCAAAAACAAAAACAAAAAAAGAAAGAAGTCATATTACATAGAATTTCTAGAAAATAAACAGATATTAGAACAGGTCACAATGGGCCAGGTGCAGTGGCTAATACCTGTAATCCCAGCATTTTGGGATGCCAAGACAGGCAGTTCACTTGAGGTCAAGAGTCCAAGACCAGCCTGGTCAACATGGTGAAAACTCATCGCTACTAAAATTATAAAAATTAACCAGGCATGGTGGTGGGCATCTGTAATCCCAGCTACTCGGGAGGCTGAGGCAGGATAACCACTTGAACCCGGGAGGTGGAGGTTACAGTGAGCCAAGATTACACCACTGCACTCCAGCCTGGGTGACAGAGCGAGACTGTCTCAAAAACAAAACAAAAGAACAAGTCACAATGGGGAGAATCACCTCTTCCTAAAATCACTTTACCTAAAGACAAAAAAATAGACTGGGCAACATCTGGAGGCTCCAGTCTAGCCTCACTCCCCTATTCTTCCTGCCATGAGCCGTTTTAGGTGTCTGGCAACTTATATTATTGTTTATTAGAACACTTACTCAATATTTTGAAGATCATTTTGTGACATATTAATTTTTTCAGAAAGGAAAGAAATTTTATTAGTTGTCTATTATGTTCCAAGATTTATGCAAGGTTGTTTCATATGTTATCTCATTTAGTCCTAACAATAATTCTTCAAAATGGGTATTTCTAGTCTCATTTTAAAAATATTTATTTATTTATTTATTTATTTATTTATTTTTTGAGACAGAGTTTCGCTCTTGTTGCCCAGGCTGGAGTGCAATGGCACAATCTTGGCTCACTGCAACCTCTGCCTCCCAGGTTCAAGTGATTCTCCTGCCTCAGTCTCCTGGGTAGCTAAGATTATGGGTATGCACTACCATGCCCAGCTAATTTTTTTGTATTTTTAGTAGAGACGGGGTTTCTCCATGTTGGTCAGGCTGGTCTCAAACTCCTGACCTCAGGTGATCCGCCCACCTTGGCCTCCCAAAGTGCTGGGATTACAGGTGTGAGCTACCGCACCGGGCCTATTATTATTACTATTATTTTGAGACAGAGTCTCGTTCTGTCACCCAGGCTAGAGTGCAGTGGCACAATCTCGGCTCACTGCAACCTCTGCCTCCCAGGTTTAAGCAATTCTCCTGCTCAGCCTCCTGAATAGCTGGGACTACAGGCACACGCCACCATGCCCAGCTAATTTTTGTATTTTTAGCAGAGACAGGGTTTCACCATGTTGGCCAGGCTGGTCTCAAACTCCTGGCCTCAGGTAATCCACCTGCCTTGGCCTCCCAAAGTGCTGAGATTACAGACGTGAACCACTGCGCCCAGCCCCTCTTCCCATTTTTTACAGACTTAATTCTGTATGTGACACATCCAGAATTTTGTGTTTTATGTGAAACAGAAAGCATGTATCACAGAGTCCTGTGTTTTAGATCCTGTCTGTGTGCAGTGGGGTGATATAACAAGGAAAGGACTTGGTCCTGGCCCTGGGGAGCCAAGGTAAGGACAGCCAAGCAGATAACTAATTGGTCACACTAGGACTTGGCCAGGAAGGCCCTTAGCCTGGTGCAACGGGTTAGGAAGGAGACTGTTGCTCCAAGATTTAACTGATTCACCCAGTGCTACAGAGCTGACAGGAAACATAACGAGGCAGCCTAAACAGGATCATTTCTTCAGATTAGTTCATGTCATGTCTGCACCTGCTTGGGTCCTCAGACATTCTCCCCTCTATTGGTCCTAGGTCTGGTCATCCTATAGCTGGCATGCGTCGCCTGGTACCAAGGAGAACTAGTTTGATACCTCCTCCACATGACAGACTTTCAAATATCTGAACACAACTGTGTTGTCTCCCAGGTCTGCTTCCCCAGACCCACACACCCCACTCCTCTCTACATGTTTCACATCCCCTCTCCAGGCTAGCCTGCCAGGCTCCTGCCCTTACCCCAGCCACTCCTCTCCACTCTGCAATCTCATTCCATCTCTTATTATCTGATACTTATCTCTTCTCATATGGTTAATTTTTTCTCCTTCAGTCTATATTCAATCCCCCCTACCCTAAAAAACTTTTCCTCAAACTTTCTGACTCTTCTTTTGACATTCACTTACTAACCATTCCTAACCATCCCCTCATCCTAACCGAGAGGCTGTAAACAGGAGGACTTCAGGAGGCCCTATCATAGAATTTCCCTTCTGCCACCTAACACTTAATCCCACAGTTACTTCATGAATACACTCTTGAAAGACAGTATTTGTAGGTGATTTGCCTTTGAAAAAGCACATGGCTCAGGCTGTTGGGTTTTGGGATCCAGATATGGTATTTGCAAAAGCTTCAATGCTTACAATATTCTATGTTAAAGAAAAGGTCAATTTTACATATAGCAATTATACTAACAATATAAAACACTTACTGAATGCTTATCATGTACCACACATGCTCTAATATACATAAATGTGAGTTAAATCCTCATAAAATTCTGCAAAGTAGATATACTTTTTCCATTTGAATAGCCTGTGCAGAGAAAAAAATAAACACTCCTCTTCAAACAAGCATGTGTTTGGGTCACACACACGTCTCCCTCCAGTCAACATTTGTACTATAGGGCAGTGGTGGTTGCAAGCTCTGCTGCATAGGCCTTCACACTAAAAACCTTCACAATGTTGGCTCTGAATAAGTAAAAAATAAAGTCTAGTCACAAATAAAAGGAAACATAGCTCATGAAAAGCAGGGCCAAAAAATTGAAAAATTACAAATAACAGGAAAAATATACATCATGGGTATGTGCCTCTTAAATTACTTCAGTATTTGGCCAAAGATCAAAAGTCACTTTTGAAAAATACTTTCCTCTTTTTCACACGATTTGTAAACTGAATTGCAATTTCTAGGTAGAACTGTATGCTTTATGCTTTCTTAAATAGGAGGTTATAACATGATTCCAAGTTAATTGTTCACATTGTCTGACTACTTAAGCTAAAAAAAGTTGGTGCTAATGAGACCAACATTGTGGATTACACCTCCCACAAGAGCTGTTTATCACAGAATCAACCTGAGAATGTTGGTTTACAGTAGCAGTTCTGAAACCTACTCGTGCATCGGATCTGACTCAACTGAAAGGTGTATGAAAACACAGACTGTTGGGGTCGCCCTCAAAGTTTCGGACTCAGTAGATTTGGGAAGGACCTGAGGATTTACATCTCTAAGTTCTGAGGTAATACTGATCGGTAAACTTCAGGGACCAGAAGTTCACCTTGAGTGCTATTGTTTAAAAGGCATAAATCAGGTTGGATAGCCCTAACCCAACCAGGTGACAGAAAAATGGAAAACAAGCTCAAGTTAAAAACAAACCTGGAAGCTGTACAAGTATCTCTGTTATGAAAACGATGAAATATTTAAACAGAATTAATGGCTTAACAGCCCTCCTATTCGGAATAGTAGGACACTTCATTTAATTTTAAGTAAACATTTCCTTTCTTCAAAGGATACTTAACTAATTTGAAAATAACTTCAAGAGCAAGGCTTTCTTTTTCCTTCATTTTCTCACTTACATACAAATAGTAACAGTACTCAACATCATTAGTTATTACAGAAATGCAGATCAAAACCACAGTGAAGCACCAGTTCACACCCACTATGATGGCTATCATTAAAAAAACACACACACAAGACATGAATATTGACAAGGATATGGAGAAACGGGAACCCTGTACATTGTGGGTGGGAACATAAAATGGTGCAGCCTCTGTAGAAAATGATTTAGCAATTCCTCAAAAAGTTAAAATGGAATTACCATATGATCCCACACGACGACTTCTAGGTCTACTTCTAAAGGAAGTGAAAACAGGTACTCGAATAAATACGTGTGTGCATGATAACAGCAGCATTATTCATAACGGCCAAGAGGTGGAAAGAGCCCAAATTCCCATCGACAGGTGAATGGATAAACAATTGTGGTATATACATGAAATGGAATATTATTCAGTCACAAAAAGGACTGAAGTACTTACATACGCTACAATATGGATGAACCTCCAAAACATGACGCTAAGTGAAAGAAGCCAGGCACAAAGCATCACATATTGTATGATTCCACCATGTGAAATAGTTCACAAATGCATACAAACAGAAAGTAGGTTAGTGGTTGACAGGTGACAAGAAAAGGGGCAAACAGAAACTGCTTAGTGGGTACCTTGGAGGAGTGATGAAAATGTTCTGAAACTACATACAGGGGTTGGTTGCACAACACTGTGAATGTACTTAATGCCATTGAATTGATCATTTTAAATGGTTAATTTACATTAGGTGAATTTCACTTCAGTAAACTGGTTTTCAAAAGGAGTAGCAAGTATGTAATAATGCCAAGACTTTAAGTGAATATTTTCACAAAAGATAGTAAAACACATGGGAAAATGTTAAATATCACTAATAATAAAACCAAATGCCAAATACAATAAAACAATGAGGCTAAAATTTAAGCCTACTAAAATATCAAGTTTATGTCTTTTTTTTTTTTTTTTTGAGACAGGGTCTCACTGACACCCAGGCTGGAGTGCAGTGGGGTGATCATGGCTCAGCTCACTACAGCCTCAACCTCGAAGGCTGAAGCCATTCTAACACCTCAGCCTCCCAAGGAGCTGGAACTACGGGTACACACCAACACGCTTGGCTAAATTTCTTTTTTCTCCTTTGTAGATATGAGGTCTGATGCCCAGGATGGTCTCAAACTCCTGAGCTCAAGTGATCTGCCCTCGTTGGCCTCCCAAAGTGTGGAGATTATAGGTATGAGTCATGGCTTCCGGCTGTTTTGCTTTGTCTTAGTGATGAAACTCACTCTGGTGAGGATGTGGGGCATCAGCTACTTTCATTCATTGCTGGTGACTTTGTAACTCGATACAGTCCTTTTAAGAAACAATTTGGCAGTGTTAAAAACCATTAAAATGTTGATTCCAGGTGGGGGAAGGGAGACCGTTAGGGAAAACAGCTAATGCCTGCTGTGCTTAATACCTAGGTGATGAGGTGACAGGTGCAGCAAGCCATCATGGCACACACTTACCTATGTGACAAACCTGTACATTACTGCACATGTACCCCAGAACTTGGAATAAAAATATTTAAATTTTTAAAAATGTTAATTCCATTTAACCTAGAAATACTATTCTTGACTGTGTTGCAAGAATCTTGTCCCACATCCACAGGGATCAGCTGCCACCTAAGGTATGTTACTACACTCAGACTCAGTCTCTAGCCTAAACTCTGAGCTTCTCAAAGGCAGGGAGCCTGCCTTCTTCTCGCTCTCTAGCAGAATGCCTAATGCTTATCTCATACACAGTCGACACATGGCAAATGTTGCCTGAATGGAAGAAGAGTAGGAAGGCAGGCAGAAAGAAAACGTCCACTGTATCATGAAAGGGTTGTAATTTATTCTTTCAAAAATGTTCTGTTTACACAGAAGTGAGAGCATGTGCATTTATTCAGATAACAATATGAAGGCTGGCATTAAGGTGCTAGTTGGTACATATGTTTCCTGGCAACAGAACAAGACACAAGAAAATCTTTCAATGCTGCATCCAAATATTTGGTCTTGTGATTTATTTTTGTTGTCATTACATTATGTATCACAATGAATATCTCAACAGAAAACAGACTTAAGTGACAAAGACATAACAGAATTTATCTCACGTGTTTCAATAATTCAGCAAGTTTTTAAAGTATTTTTATGCCATGGAAGAAAACAAAGTGGTCAAACAAACACTTTAACCTGAATCTCTTTTTCTTTCCTAAGTGCCAAGTAATGTTTGCTTGTCGGATTATCTGGTTTTGAAAAATAGTCCGAAATTTTAAGTGGCTATGCCAGCAAAGAAGGTAGGAGTGTTTGAGAGAGGCAGAGAACTTAAAAAGGATTATTGTCCAAACAAATAACAAAAATCCACCAAGGCTGCCTCAATTCCCTACCTGTAGTTCAACACACAGCCAGTAAATTTCATGGTGGACAGTAATTGCTCGTGGACGGAGACTAGAAGAGGTTTGAGTATTCAGTCTGGAGAATGAGCTCCAGTCAGGACAACAAAGAAATGACACATGGCACACACCTTTCTGAAGGGTCACAACTTCCCTTTTGAAGAGGTTAAATGATTAAAATATACCTATACTACTTTTATCAAAACTTAAGAAACTGAGAGGACTTTACAAAATCTCTACAGCCTCTCTACATAGGAGTAATCCCAGTTAACAATATGATGTGTTTCACTCCAGGCTGTGTTTTTTAAATAAATATATACACATGTAGATATAATACTATGTACAAAATATACATCCTATTTTGTTATCATACTAAATAAACTCTACATATACTATAATTTTCAATGTTGACTTAAAAATACACATTTTATACGTAATTAGATTCTCATTGCGAAGAATACAGAAAATAACAAAACAAACTGTTATTAAAGTCCTTGCTTCACTTTCCTGTAGAGTGACATCTATTCCAATACTTTGGTATTTTTTCAGTCCATGTATAAACTTACGTACAGTTGACTTATGAACAATGCAGGAGTTAGAGATGCCAACTCCTTGCACGGTTGAAAATTCTCATATAACTTTTGACTCCCCCTAAACTTAATTACTAATTGCCTACTGTTGACCAGAAGCCTCACCAATACAGAAATAGTCAAGTAACATATTTTGTACACTGTATTATATACTGTATCCTTACAATAAATTAAGCTGGAGAAAAGAAAAAGTCATTAAGAAAACCATAAAGAAAACTAGCCGGGCGTGGTGGTGGGCGCCTGTAGTCCCAGCTACTCGGGAGGCTGAGGCAGGAGAATGACGTAAACCCGGGAGGCGGAGCTTGCAGTGAGCCGAGATCGCGCCACTGCACTCCAGCCTGGGCGACAGAGCGAGACTCCGTCGCAAAAAAAAAAAAAAAAAAAAAGAAAACCATAAAGAAAAAGAAATACATTTACAGTACTGTATTTATTGATGTTTTAAGTTTAGGTTATCTGTTTATACACCATGAATCGTCCATCCCAAATGGTGGAAACCTAAGCTGCAGTCCTCAATCTACTGTAGATATCAAGCAATTCAACATTTTCTTGTAAGGTCATTACTTTTTTCCACTTCTTGGGAGCACTTCCAGCTTCACAAGTGGCACTTTGTATGGGTCCCATGGTGTACTCAAGGTTTGCGGGACTGCACTCAATACAATGAAAAATACTTGAGAACTGTGAGAAATCACTTTTTACTGTGATATGCTATTTACCAGAGAGAGGAACAGCTCACACAGAGAAGATTAGCATCACAGGGCACTTTAAGCAGATGCTCCCAACATTTGAGCTCACCACAACAACAGAAGGTGGCTATGCAATCATTACAGTAGTATTGTATATACTATAGTTAATTATATGCAGTTATGATTTAACACTGCCTCTTCACATTTGTTTACATTTCTCTCAACTGCAAATGGCATCATGTACAGCGTGTAATGTGTGCATAAGTTCTGATAAATTTCAATGTCTTATAATGGTATGTATATTTTATGGCAGTACACAATAAAATAGTCTAGTATCTACATATATTTTATGCATTCGTGCCATAGGTTTTTCTTAATATTTTTCAACATTTGTAGACTATGTAGTTCATGTAAATCTTTTCAAGTTGTGGGAAATCTCCCTGTCCCAGCCCCAGGCAGCCACTCATCTACTTCCTGTCCCTACAGATTTGCCCTTTCTGGAATTGCACATAACATCATACAATTTGTGGTTTCCTGTGTCTAGCTTCTATCATTTGGCAAAATGTTTTCAAGATATACAATGTTATTATATAGCATGCATTAAGAATTCATTCTTTTTATTGCTGAATGGTATTCCACTGCACAGATACCACATTTTGTTTATCTATTTACCAGTTTACAGATAGATATATGGATTGTTTCCACTTCTAGCTACTATGAATTATGTTGCTATAAAAGTTTGCATCCCAGTCTAGCTTTTGAGAGGCAAAATAAATAAATAAATAGACTTCAAGCTTGGTGAGACTGGCCAGGTTTCAGAACATGGTTGGCATGAGTTACAGGCACAGTATTCTACAAGTATTAAACATCTAAGGAGAAAGAAATGTCAGCTAGTACCAACAACATCTTGTTACATTTCCTCATGAGTACAAGGAAATCATGAGAGAAGATGGCAAAGCGTAGAAGTACTAATTCACAGTTCAGAGGCAGGACATCTGCGTTGCAGATGCCTATGACACCAACTACTAAAAAATCTACCAAAAGAAGCCCAGAAGAAGTCAAGAAGAAGCCAGTAGGCCTGATATACAGGTAGCAAAAATATCTTTTATACATGCAGTTCCCTCCACCTGGAACATCTTCTCTCCCTCCACTTTTCTACCGTCCTGCCCCTTTTACAGTTTTACACTTAAACAATTGTCTTCTTCTAAGATTCAATGTCCTTAAAAATTAATTCAAACATCATCTTCTTGGGGAAGACATCACGTTCCCAAAGCTGTCACTATTTAGTGACACTGTTAAGCTTTGGAAGTATTTTCCTATTCAAATAGTTCACACTGTTTACATTTTTTAGTTGACTTCTCTGTTCAGTTCACTGGGTTCCTAGTGGTTTTTTCATCTCTGCATGCCAAGCACATACATGGTACATAGTGTTCAATGTTTGTTAGAGAAAACCGTGAGTGAGTGATTTCCAGACAGACATTCCCTTAGAGGTCCAGATTTATCAGAGAGCATCTCCTTGATCATTCTACAGCAATGTCTCTAATGGCCATATCAAACAACTCATAAAAAACAACTCTTAACTTCCCCCTCCCGACCACTTCCCCAGTCCCATTCCTCCCCCAAATTACCTCAGTTTGGAAAATGGTACCATCATCAACCCAGATGCTCACATCACAACCCGGGAAGAGGTCATCCTTGATGCCTCCCTCTCCATCAACATCCTGCAGGTTCACCCTCCAGAACACAGCCTCATTTACAACATTTTTCTCCACTGCCACCTCTCTAATCCAACCTATTAGCTTCTCTTGCCCGGATTAACTTCCTAACTAGTTATTACATTTCCACTCTCATCCCTCTATAACCCATTCTCCACACAGCAGCTGGTGGTCTTTTGAAAATAGTTTTTAAAATCTTACTTTTGCTGAAGTTACTTATCAGCTTAAGGAGATTTTGGGCTGAGACGACGGGGTTTTCTAAATATACAATCATGTCATCTGCAAACAGGGACAATTTAACTTCCTCTTTTCCTAATTGAATACCCTTTATTTCCTTCTCTTGCCTGATTGCCCTGGTCAGAACTTCCAACACTATGTTGAACAGGAGTGGTGAGAGAAGGCATCCCTGTCTTGTCCCAGTTTTCAAGGGGAAAGCTTCCAGTTTTTGCCCATTCAGTATGATATTGGCTGTGGGTTTGTCATAAATAACTCTTACTATTTTGAGATATGTTCCATCAATACCGAATTTATTGAGAGTTTTTAGCATGAAGGGCTGTTGAATTTTGTCAAAGGCCTTTTCTGCATCTATTGAGATAATCATGTGGTTTTTCTCTTTGGTTCTGTTTATATGCTGGATTACGTTTATTGATTTGCGTATGTTGAACCAGCCTTGCATCCCAGGGATGAAGTCCACTTGATCATGGTGGATAAGCTTTTTGATGTGCTGCTGGATTTGGTTTGCCAGTATTTTATTGAGGATTTTTGCATCGATGTTCGTCAGGGATACTGATCTAAAATTCTCTTTTTGTTGTGTCTCTGCCAGGCTTTGGTATCAGGATGATGTTGGCCTCATAAAATGAGTTAGGGAGGATTCAAAATCAATGTGCAAAAATCACAAGCATTCTTATACACCAATAAGAGAAAAACAGAGAGCCAAATAATGAATAAACTCCCATTCACAATTGCTTCAAAGAGAATAAAATACCTAGGAATCCAACTTACAAGGGATGTGAAGGACCTCTTCAAGGAGAACTACAAACCACTGTTCAGTGAAATAAAAGAGGACACAAACAAATGGAAGAACATTCCATGCTCATGGATAGGAAGAATCAATATCGTGAAAATGGCCACACTGCTCAAGGTAATTTATAGATTCAATGCCATCCCCATTAAGCTACCAATGACTTTCTTCACAGAATTGGAAAAAACTACTTTAAAGTTCATATGGAACCAAAAAAGAGCCTGCATTGCCAAGACAATCCTAAGCCAAAAGAACAAAGCTGGAGGCATCACGCTACCTGACTTCAAACTATACTACAAGGCTACAGTAACCAAAACAGCATGGTACTGGTACCAAAACAGAGATATAGACCAATGGAACAGAACAGAGCCCTCAGATATAATAACACACATCTACAACCCTCTGATCTTTGACAAACCTGACAAAAACAAGAAATGAGGAAAGGATTTCCTATTTAACATATGGTGCTGGGAAAACTGGCTAGCCATAAGTAGAAAGCTGAAGCTGGATCCCTTCCTTACACCTTATACAAAAATTAATTCAAGATGGATTAGACACTTAAATGTTAAACCTAAAACCATAAAAACTCTAGAAGAAACCCTAGGCAATACCATTCAGGACATAGGCATGGGCAAGGACTTCATGTCTAAAACACCAAAAGCAATGGCAACAAAAGCCAAAATTGACAAATGGGATCTAATTAAACTAAAGAGCTTCTGCATAGCAAAAGAAACTACCATCAGAGTGAACAGGCAACTTACAGAATGGGAGAAAATTTTTGCAGTCTACTCATCTGACAAAGGGCTAATATCCAGAACCTACAAAGAACTCAAACAAATTTACAAGAAAAAATCAACCCCATCAAAAAGTGGGCAAAGCATATGAACAGACACTTCTCAAAAGAAGGCATACATACAGCCAACAGACACATGAAAAAATGTTCATCATCACTCGCCATCAGAGTAATGTAAATCAAAACCACAATGAGATACCATCTCACACCAGTTAGAATGGTGATCATTAAAAAGTCAGGAAACAACAGGTGCTGGAGAGGATGTGGAGAAATAGGAACACTTTTACACTGTTGGTGGGACTGTAAACTAGTTCAACCATTGTGGAAAACAGTGTGGCGATTCCTCAAGGATCTAGAACTAGAAATACCATTTGACCCAGCCATCCCATTACTCGGTATGTACCCAAAGGATTATAAACCATGCTGCTATAAAGACACATGCACACGTATGTTTATTGCAGCACTATTCACAATAGCAAAGACTTGGAACCAACCCACATGTCCATCAATGAGACTGGATTAAGAAAATGTGGCACATAAACACCATGGAATACTATGCAGCCATAAAAAAGGATGATTTCCGGTAGCTCAAGCCTGTAATCCCAGCACTTTGGGAGGCCGAGACGGGTGGATCACGAGGTCAGGAGATCAAGACCATCCTGGCTAACACAGTGAAACCCCGTCTCTACTAAAAAATACAAAAAAAACTAGCCGGGCGAGGTGGCGGGCACCTGTAGTCCCAGCTACTCGGAAGGCTGAGGAAGGAGAATGGTGTGAACCCGGGAGGCGGAGCTTGCAGTGAGCTGAGATCCGGCCACTGCACTCCAGCCTGGGCGACAGAGCGAGACTCCGTCTCAAAAAAAAAAAAAAAAAAAAAAGGATGATTTCATGTCCTTTGTAGGGACATGGATGCTGCTGGAAACCATCATTCTCAGCAAACTATCGCAAGAACAGAAAACCAAACACCACATGTTCTCACTCATAGGTGGGAACTGAACAATGGGATCACTTGACATAGGAAGGTGAACATCACACACCGGGGCCTGTTGTGGGGTGGGGGGAGGGATAGCATTAGGAGATATACCTAATGTAAATGATGAGTTAACGGGTGCAGCACACCAACATGGCACATGTATACATATGTAACAAACCTGCACGTTGTGCACATGTACCCTAGAATATAAAGTATTAAAAAAGAATCTTACTTTCAATACAAGATTTTAGTTTAAAAAATACATGAATATGCCCTGCTTGTAAAATATTAAACTATTGTGGATAATGCTACGTCTCTTTGAGCACCAGCTCTCATTCCGGTTCTCACACTCCTCTCTTCAGAAGTATCCACAACCACCGGGGCAGTATGTGTTCTTGCAGGCCCTTCTCTACGTACAGCCTAGAAAATATAATATACTGTGCACATCGTTCTGAAGTTCATTCTTCTCATTCAGCAACATAATTTATGAGACTTTTCCTGTTGCTACCTCATTTTTTACAGTAAGTTTATTTTTTTTAATTTTATTTTCTGTCACGGGAGCATCTTTTATAATAAGCTTAGAACACAGTTTAGCCTTTCCAGTATAGTCTGGTACTGATGATAGCCATTTTAATTGTATCCAAAACAACACTGTATTGAATATCCTTGAATGAGCCCTAACTTAGATACTGACAAGTATTTTACTCAGACACAGATTCATAAAGTTAACCTTGGAAAGCACCACCTGCTATGCAGCCCCTGCATTAAGGGGACTTCGGGCCATGATGCCTCAGCCTTAACCTGTTGTTCTCGGTTATGTGCCCTGAAGCCTGCTGCTTCCGAAGGGAGGGTTCAGCTAGATCAGACTGAGTCCTAGCTTCTATGCAGCAAGCGCCCTGGCACAGCGGCTGTCAGGGGACAGTTATAAGAACTAACTCAGCCTTAATAGCTTGTGGGGAAGTATCTGGTGCTTCAGTTCCATCCTCTGATTTTTACCTTTTTTTTTTTTTTTTAAAGAGATTCTGGGCAGCACAGGAAGACTTCAGGGACTTTAGGGTCTTGATCTACTGCCCAGGTTGGAGTGCAGTGGCATAATCATAGCTTGCTGCAGCCTCGAACTCCTGGACTCAAGTGATCCTCCTGCCTCAGCTTCAAGAGTAAGCTAGGAATTACAGTTATGTGCCACTATGCTGGGCTAATTTAAAAAAAAAATTTTTTTTTTTTTTTTTTTTTAGAAATGGGGTCTCACTGTGTTGCCCAGGCTGGTCTCAAACTCCTGGGCTCAAGTGATCCTCTCACATCGGCATCCCAAAGAGTTGAAATTACAGGCATCAGCCACTATGTCTGGCCCTGATTTTAACTTTTTTTGTAGTCTACAGCTATTGTTACATTTAGAGACAAAATAAATGAATTTCACAATAAATTTCAAAATGTTCATAATGTGAAGTTGGTGTTACTTCAGTATATCTCAACTCTTAATCTTGCCTGGATAAACGCAAGAAGAAAGTATGTTAGTTTGGCCACATGAACATTGAGGCTCTGTGGGATTTAACTGAACAAATGTCCTAATGCTATAGTGATGCTGTTAGTAGGGCCCGGTCTTTAACTAAGGGATCTCTACATAATTGACCTAAATGGAGTTACCCAGCATTGACTCTCAGTGACCTTGACTCTCAGTGACCTTCCAGGGTCCTAAAGTGAAGAAGAAATTCAGTTAAGCACGGGCCTTCCAGAATGTGAAGATCATGGAGGCATCTGGCCAGATTACTGGACAATTAAACCAAGTCTAACTGCTTCCCAAAAAAGCATTAGGAAGGTAAATGAGTCAGTCAGTCAATCTCGGTGCCCCTGTAGCTTCGCAGGCCAGAGAAAAAGCACATACCAGAAAGCATGCCTAACAATTCAAAGATGACTGTTTACAGACATCCAAAAAATGTATGCCCATGTTCATAAATGTTACTCTTTTTTCTCCTAACATCATCTAAGGCATTTTAAACTTAGATACAAGTTTTTATTACAGTCTGTTTCTAAAAAATGTTCACTTTTTTATATATAATGTCTTTATTAGGAAGAGGAAACATCCTTATTTACTCTTGAACCTTGTTAAACACCAAAGGAGCTTCTGACCAAAGGTCCTACAATTTCTTTCTTTGATTTCTTTGTATTAAATTGTTTTCTATTAAATTTACAAAGGTTCTATTTTTATTGTCATAATCTGACTCTTTTGTGTTACGCATATATTTCACCAAGACCAATTTGAATTTTTTTCTAAACACATTTTTAGTGACCAAACGATTTCACAGAGCATTCATGATCCTCAGCCTTGAGATTTTTTATTTACATGATTATTTCTCTTTATTCTCTAGTTGACAACATAATACGAGCTAGAAGGAGACACTTGTGGAAGCCACATACTTATAGGTTGCTTATTACCCCAGCAGAGCTGACCAATGCATGAGTCTATCTAAAGTACTCACTATCTATCATGTCATACAGTTTATCTCTTTAATGCTATTACCATGTCTGAATTTATCTCCTTTATTGTTCTAGTCCTCCTTCCTACCTCCCCATGACTTATTTTGTCCACCACTGTAGTCCTTAGTGGCTAGAACAGCGACTGCTGCTCATTCATCATGTGTTCAATGAACCTATCTTCTGGTGACCACTACATCTGCAATGGTGACCCCTTCGACCATACACTAAGTCACGCTTAGCTTTTGCAAGTATTTGTTTTGCAGCATTGAAAAACCCCTCAGCGTTCTGCCCTGAGTCTGAGGCTGGTGTTGCTTGGCTGCAGCTGCCATTTGCCACTGATGATCATTCTTCTCTTCCCCTATGAGAGTAAGAAGGAAAGGATGAAGTCTGAGTGGTTCAAAAAAATTAAAAAGTACAAAAATAAAAATAAAAGGGCTGGGCCTGGTGGCACACGGCTGTAATCCCAGCACTTTGGTGAACCGAGGTGGGTGGATCACCTGAGGCCAGGAGTTCAAGACCAGCCTGGCCAACATGGTGAAACCCCATCTCTACTAAAACTACAAAAATAAGCCGGGTGTGGTGGCTGGCACCTGTAATCCCAGCTACTCAGGAGGCTGAGGCAGGAGAATCGCTTGAACCCGGGAGGTGGAGGTTGCAGTGAGCCCAGATCGCGCCACTACACTCTAGCCTGGCGACAGAGTGAGACTGCGTCTCAAAAAAATAAAAATAAAAATAAAAAATAAAAAAAACTCCTCATCCTGTCCCTGAGTACAATTAAAAGACAAACTGAAAGAATCACAGATTTTTTTAAGTTCCAGGGCTGGAATTTCAAGAATCAACAGAAAACTAAGAAATGTTCCTAAGCAGCCTAAAGAATGGTACTAACATGCCACAAATCAATCCCATACCTACTATTTGCTTTGCTATTTAAACATATGATTGAATTTTTATAGCTTCCACGGAGACTTTCTTCAGTGGTATTTCCATGTGCTCTCTAGCCTCTATGTTCCTCTGGCATAGCACCAGATCCTCCAAGCACTAAAAATCAGACATATGGAATGTGAAGAATGTTTGATAACTATACTAACTTCAGAGATCAGCCCTTAGTCATAAACAAAAACGCATGCCCTTTGAGCTTAGACTCAAATTCAATTTAAAGCAAACATAAGTCATGAGGTTGAATGCTGGCAAAGTATGCAAGGTGAAGCGGGGTGGGCTGGGAAAACTCTAAATATAGTTCCCCATCACAGTGAAGACAAATACTGCTTCTTTATTTTAACCGAATGTGCAAAGCATTGCTTGGCTAAGTTTTAGCTTAGTAGTACCTGGGTTAGAAAAAAAACCATTAAAAAAATAAAATGTGCTGTTTCCCAGTGCTTTCACAAACATCTCCTTATCAGGGATTCATCTTTATTTATCCTTTTCTATAGGTGCTAGTTCTGTTCAAGATTAATTAAAAGCAAAAAATCAAGTACAAAAAATGATGCTTTGAGGAATTGTTCTAGTCTACAAGAGAACCAGTTGCAGCATGTTTACCACAATGGGATCACAATTTTTAAGGGAAAAAAAGTTACAAAAGAATTTTTGAGGCCAGGCATGGTGGCTCACACCTGTAAACCCAGTACTTTGGGAGGCTGACATGGGCAGATCATTTGAGCTCAGGAGTTTGGGATCAGCCTGGACAACATGACAAAACCCCATCTCTACAAAAAATACAAAAAATTAACCAGGTTTGGTGGCGTGTGCCTGTGATTCCAGTTACTTGGGAGGCTGAGGTGGGAGGATCACCTGAGCCCAAGAGATCATGGCTACAGTGAGCCAAGATCACACCACTGCACTCCAGCCTGGGCAACAAAGACACTGTTTCAAAAACAAAAACAAAAACATAAATAAATAAATAAATAAATAAATAAATAAATAAATAAATAAGAAATTTTGAAACTACACAATTTATGCTAGATGTTAGATGATGTTAGATATGCTAGATGTTAGATGATGTTATGGAACTATTTTTTTAAATTTTCATAGGTACGATAATTATAGTCCTGTAAGAGAATATTTTTGTTCCTGGGAAATGTATGCTGAACTATTTAGGAGTGAAGGGTCATAATAGCTGTCTGTACCTTACTGTCAAATGTTACACTAAGAGAGAAAATATAGACATAAATAATATTTACGTTACATATACCATATATACTGGGAAATGTATGCCGAACTATTTAGGAGTGAAGGGTCATAATATCTGTACCTTACCTTCAAATGTTACAGCAAGAGAGAAAATATAGACATAGATATATTTATCTTACATATACCACATATACTTGTAGAATATTACAGAGAGAGAGAAAGAGAGCAAAAGAGAGAGAGAGGAGGAGAAGGAGGAGGAGGAGGAGGAGGAAGAAGAGGAAAAGGAGATAAAATTGGCAAAAAGTTAATTGTCAGATCTAAGAGCAGAATATATACAATGGTGTCCATTCTACTGTTTTCATTTTTTCTTATGTTTAAAAATTTTCAAAATAAAAATTGGGGAAGATAAAATTCATTATTAAAGAACTTCCAGTAAACACTACGTAGATTTAATATATGTGCTTACCCACATTCCCTCTAGAAAATAGCAGAAAGGGGATTTTTAAAAAGGCATAAACACAAAAGGACAATGGGAAGGTCAGTGGATGAGAACAACAAAATTTGGGATAGTGGGGAGCAAACTGCAGTGTGGTAAGTGATTCAGCAGATGTGAAAAACAGAAAGCCTAGGTTAGTAACAGAGAAAGTCCAGCAGCAGATCAATTCATACTGCAAAAGTCTGAAATGGCTCAGGAATTCCAGCACCAAAGACTTCAGACAGAGGGTGTGACCATGGAGGACTCGCCAGAAGTCTGTTAAGAAGCAGTCAGACCCCCCGCCTGCCTTTGCCCAACTTGCGCAGAAACAGAAGGTTTATTCTCTAGAAAGACTTAATCAGATGGGCTGTGGACTTCCAGGTGGCTGGGACTGCTGAAAGGAGTATCTTATTAAAAAGAGGGAGCATAAGAGAGTGTGCACACACTGAACAGCAAGCGTCCCAAGCCCTACTTCCATTACTCAGTTTGCAGAGCCCAGGAGCTGGGCTTATATATGTCAGGCGGGATAATTGGAGGGTTTTCCTGGGAAAACTAACCAGACCAAGAGAAAAGAGCTACTGACATTAACATCAGGGAGCGCCTTAACGGAAACGCTGAGCCAGATCGCTGCCACATGACTACCCCACCCACTAGTAGAGAGCTTCCAAACAGCTTTTTGTGCCTCATTCTTAAATATGACTGAGAGCTGTCTCAGTCAGGACAGGCTAGATAACACTGCAATAAAAAACAACACCAAAGTCTCAGTGGTTAAAAACAATAAACATTTACTTCCCATTCAAGCCAAGTCCAAAGTGGCTCTGGATGAATCCCCGGGCTGCTGGCCCCCACAGTGTGGAGCATTCCACACTGCATCTTGGGTGCTTGTGGCATCTCCAGTCTCGACACAAGCATCAATCACCCAAGTAGGGGAGATGTGCACATCACTTCTGTTTGCAATCCACTGGCCAAAACAAGTCACAAGGAGGCAGGGAAGTTAATCCTGTCTCCTATGTCTGGAAGGAGTGAAGAACCAGAATGGTTGGTATTACTTATCTCAAATGCAAAAGCTAAGAATACTAGTCCCCCAAAATGAAAGCAGAAACTAAAACAACACTGAAAAAATAAAACTGAAGAATTCACTTCTTCAGAGATATTGAAGAAAACTTCAATTAGCATCTTCAGAGAGACAGAACAGGTTACCATCAAAATAGAAATATATGGCCAGGCACGGTGGCTCATGTGTGCAATCCCAACACTTTGGGAGGCCAAGTCAGGAAGATCACTTAAGCCTGAGAGTTTGAGACCAGCCTGGGCAACATAACAAAACCCCACCTCTACAAAAACAAAGAAATTTAAAAATTAGGCAGGCATGGTGGTGCATGCTTGTGGTCCCAGCTACTCAGGAGGATGAGGTGGGAGGATCACTTGAGCCTGGGAGGTCAGGGCTGCAGTGAGCTGTGACTGCACCACTGCACTCCAGCCTGGGTGACAGAGCACCCTGTGAGATGAGGAGGGGAGGGGAGGAGAGGAGGGGAGAGGAGGTAAATAAATACATACATAAATATTTGGAGGAAGGAATTTTAAAATTCCTGGAAATGAACAATATGATGGCAGAAACGATCTACTGACAAATTAAAAGATCAAGTTTAAAAAATTTCCCAAAGAGTAAGAAGGGAAAAGATAGGGAAAGTGAACAACCAATCTAGGAGGTCTAATAGCTGACTTGCATGAGTTCCAGAGAGAGAGAACGAAGTAAATACAAAGAGAAAAATATTATCAAAGTACTAGTGCAAGAAAATTTCCCTAAACTGAATCTGAATGACACTGGTTTCTTGATCATATATGACCCACCTAGCACAATGGTTACAAAAGGCCTACATCAACGCCAACGCTGTGAAATTTTAGAACGTAGGGGCAAAAACAAAACCTAAAATCTTCAGAGAGGAATCAGGTCACAATGAGGGAACAAACAACCAAAAAAAAAAAAAAAAGGCATCAGACTTCTCAAACACAACATTGGAAGCTACAAGTCAGTAAAGCAGTACCATCAAATTTTTAGTCCAAATTACTTCCAACCTGGAATTACATCCCTAGCTAAAATATTAATCACATATGAGAGAATAATGGCATTTGTGGAGATGCAAAGCCTCGCAAATCTATGCTCCCTTTCCAACGCAGCTCCACCAAAACAGAGAATAAACCAAGAAAACTGGAAGACACGACGCCAGAAAATGAGCACTCAACACAGGAAAATGACAAATGAAACCTGCAAGATGACAGTAAAGGAGGCCATTGGATGACAGTCTGCAGCAGTTACAGTGATTAACCAGGACAAACTGGAGATTAAGAACAGAAGGTGCAGGAGGTTCCAAACCAATAGAATACACAGCGTGTTGGAATGCACTGAAAGGAGATTTATAATTCTGGCCACAAATTGGTAATAGGAATATAGAGAAGTAAGCCAATGGAAAAAAAGAGATGATTATTAACTACAGAGAAAACAAAAGGAAATGCAATCATAGTACACCAGATAGGTCATCCATGAATAATATTTACATAGTCATAAAAATGTAAACACAGACTACTGATTTCTTTACAAGGTGACAGAAAACACCAAGAGGAGGAGGGGAGGGAAGCACATGTACATGAGGAAGGCAACAATAAGAAAGCTGAGTCCTCAACCAGGGCGGGAAGTCAGTTCTCAAAATCCAAAGCTGAAAAGTCAAGGTAGATAAAGTTATTTAAAAACACAGCAGCAAATACCAAAAGAAACTTTTAAATACGTAAATGTGGTTGACTCTAGAGAGAGTCAATCAAGTGTGGAGGAGAGTAGTGGGTCACAGGACGCCTGTCTTTGCTTTGGGAACCTAGTTGAGTGTTTGTTAATCATTTACAGATACAACTTTGATTAACGTAAAGTTTTAAAATCTTCCACTAAGTTTCCAATTTTAATTTTAAAAGTCAGAAAACTTTCCCTACCATGTTTATTTGCTGATTTCAAATTTACCTCTAAAGAAATCTCTTACAATTTTAGTTACATTTGCTCAGAGATTATGTATATTTTTCAGTACTCCAAAATACACAATATAAAAATATGAAGATATTACCAATATAGACTTTTAGTATAACCAAACTCTAGTGAATCTTAAATCAAATTTTGAAACATAAATATTATACCTTGTTCTTCTAGTTTTCATTTGGAAATCCCGGTCAATATATTGTTAAAACACACCAAATAATATATATGAAAAGTATTCTATACAGAGTTAAATCACACCATAAATGTTTTCACTTTTATTTTTTAACCCTTGACCCTGCTCTCCATGAGGCTAATTGGAAAGACTGAGTCTAATTAGAAAGACAAGGCACATGCAGAAATGTTTATAACCTAAGGCAGTTCGTGTTAAGAACCCTATAAACAGTACAAAGAAGAAATGAAGGTCGTTGATTAGAAAAGCTTCCTTACGGTTGCATCTGAAATAATGGATGTCACTGTAAGCTGTCATCAGTTACCTTCTCTCTTCATTTTTTCTTTTCTTTTCTTTTTTTTTTTTTTTTTGAGACAGAGTCTCGCTCTGTAGCCCAGGTTGGAGTGCAGTGGTGCGATCGTGGCTAGCTCCGCCTCCTGGGTTCACACCATTCTCCTGCCTCAGCCTCCCCAGTAGCTGGGACGACAAGCGCCCGTCACCACGCCTGGCTAATTTCTTTGTATTTTAGTAGAGACGGGGTTTCACCGTGTTAGCCAGGATGGTCTCCATCTCCTGACCTTGTGATCCGCCCGCCTCGGCCTCCCAAAGTGCTGGGATTACAGGCGTGAGCCACCGCACCCAGCCTTCTCTCTTCATTTTACAAAGTGGAAAACCAAATTGATTTGAAGAAATTACTTTTTCTAAATGTCATAATAGGAGACTGAGAGAGGAGGATCACTTGAGGCCAAGAGTTCAAGAGCAGCCTAGGAAATATAGCAAGACTCTGTCTCTATTGAAAAAAAAAAATTAATTAGCTGGTGTAGTCCCAGCTACTCAGGAGGCTGAGGCAGAAGGATCATTTGAGAAGTTCAAGGTTACAGTAAGCTATGACCGTGCTACTGCACTCCAGTCTGGCTGGCAGAGCGAGACCCTGTCACTTTAAAAAAAAATACATAAACAAATCACAACATGATGACCATTTATTTCTCTTCCCTGTTATTCCTACCATGCTCTCGATAAATAGTACGAAAATCAATAGAAATGCAAAATCATGTCACAAAAGTGCATCTCAGCATCCCAGGATTCCCAGGTTTCACCTTCAGGACTTTTACCTCTCTCTGTGCCAACCCTTTTGCAATACATGTTCCCAAACCTGCTCTCCTCAAAGGTGCTCTTCTCTTTACCCCACCCACTGTCCACGTACCCCACAGGCATCCTAATGACTGACTCCAGGACTTGAGAGCTGGAAAGTTTGTCCAAGGAAGCCCCTGAAACTGTCGTCAGGTATCTGAAGAGCATGTTCGTGCAAGGCTATGGAATGTTTTAGTTTATACACTTCGAGCCTCCGTGAGGCTGAACTGGTTAGCTGGACTCCCCACTATGACTCTAGGTGTCTGCCTCCTGAATCTGTTTTAAGACAGATAATGGGTCAAGCATGACCCACTATTTTCTACAGTAGAAATCGATCTCTGGCAAAGGGCCCAGAAACTGTTATCCAATGCTTGTGCCTTTTTAAGTTAATAAGCATCTGGAATACTAACTGTCTCAGCATTATTTCTGCTATAGCTTTCTGTTCACTTTTCCCAACAAACCAACTATCCTTCAAGTAACTTGAATACCTACTACTTTCCAAATAAAAGCATCCTTTGAATTATACTGTTCTTTCGAAGCTCAAATTAGTATCCATGAGAAAGTATTGATTTATAGCAGCTTCTCTACTTAGGTAAATGTCTACCTGATTGTTTATATCAAAGTAAGCTAGAAATCGGGTTTTCAAAAGTGTTCCTGCAATGAAAACATAATTTTACATGAATACTTATTTGATAATATAATTATTAGAAATTTAGTAATTCACTGGTTTGAGAGGAACTTGTAGCACTTTATTTAATGCTTCTTTATGCACAGTCTTAAATCTCTAAAATTACTTGCTTCCTTTAACATAAATACTATATTATATAAACAAATTAGGCTTATATACATGAAGATATTCATCCTATTATTTAGGTATACCATGGTCATACCAAAATCATATTTTTTACAGGGTCTCTCTGATGGCCACCTAAAAATATAATGATTAAGAAAAACATAGCCAGGTGCAGAGGCTCGCACATGTAATCCCAGGACTTTAGGAGGCCATGGCAGGAGAATCACTTGAGGCCAGGAGTTCAAGAATAGTCTGGCAACATAGTGAGACGCCACCTCTACGAAAAAAAAAAAATTCTTCTAAAAGTTTTGAGTCCGTGTTACAGCTCTTTTAGAATTCTTCTAGCAGGTTTTCCAGTCTTCGATAAATATGTAAAAAACACATGAAGCATACTTGTCAGTCCTTCCTCAACTTTTAACAGCTTTATAGCAACACATAAAATTTCAAGGAGCATCAATAATGATTAAGTAAAATTAAAAGTTTCATGTGCTAATGATTTGTAAGTTTATACCTAACTGATCAATTCTGTTGATTTTATAACTTCTGAATGTTTTTTAAATATGCACATATAAATTTTAGAGGCTGGACGAGGTGGCTCATACCTGTAATCCCAGCACTTTGGGAGGCCCAGGCGGGCATCCCGACCATCTGAGGTCGGGAGTTCAAGACCAGCCTGACCAACATAGAGAAACCCCATCTCTACTAAAAATACAAAATTAGCCGGGCATGGTGGCGTATGCCTGAAATCCCAGCTACTCAGAAGGCTGAGCCAGAAGAACTGCTTGAACCCAGGAGGCGGAGGTTGTAGTGACCCGAGATTATGCCATTGCACTCTAGCCTGGGCAACAAGAGTGAAACTCTGTCTCAAAAAAAAGAAAAAAAGAAAAAAAATTATAATACTTTATGCCATAAAATGACATTTCATATTTAAAGACAGTTTTTAAACTCTTGTATTCACATGCCATAATTTAAAATCTTACTTCACTGAATGAGAATGGTATCTGTTGTCCTCATTTTTTCATTTTTATCCTTAACAATTTCTACCACAGCCAGTGCACACAATGGCAATGACACCCAGGGATGGAATGATTAGTTACATCACAACTAAGTCAAGACACAGACACTGATGTGACCCCAACAAAAGTAAATAATGGAGTCTCCAAAATAAAGCTCTATAGTAAAGTTAAATACCCACTGCACAAGAAATCAGAGCATCTAGGTTCTAACCCCATCTCTACGAATAGCTTGCTGGGAGAGTTTTGACATTTAACAATCTGTCTGATTGCCAAGTTTCTTCTATAAAATGATAATGTTGACTCAAAGATCCAAAGTCAATTCATGCTCTAAAACTTAATGATTTTTTTAGGTTTTGTGACATTTCACGGTACACTGTAGTAATTTATATCTTATTTTCCCACTAATTTAGAAAAATACCTAAATGATCCTTAATTGGCAATGGGTCCTAAGAAATTTCGTTTTAAATCCCTGTTATCCAAAAGAGCCCTTTTGTATATCTGGCAGTAGATACAAGGATCTTTCTAAATCTTTAAAAAAAAAAAAAAAAAAAAAGTCAGCCGGGCACGGTGGCTCATGCCTGTAATCCCACCACTTTGGGAGGCTGAGGTAGATGGATCACGAGGTCGAGAGATTGAGACTATCCTGGCCAACATGGAGAAACCCTGTCTCTATTAAAAGTACAAAAAAAATTAGCTGGGCATGGTGGCACATGCCTGTAGTCCCAGCTACTCGGGAGGCTGAGGCAGGAGAAATGCTTGAACCCAGGAGGCAGAGGCTACAGTGAGCTGAGATCGTGCCACAAAGTGAGACACCGTCTCAAAAAAAAAAAAAAAAAAAATCACAGGTTTCCATTGCCAGCTACATAAAATCAAGGTATCTAGTCTGGCATTCGGGATACTCAAAATTTGACCTCAACTCACCTCCCAACCTTCATTTCCAGTGATTCCCTTTCCTGTTCCCAAAGCTACAGTCAAACTAAACATGTTTTTTCTAAGTGCACCAAAGTGTTCCATCACCCATGTTTTTTGTTTATGCCATTTATCTTTACCTAGACTGTTCTCTATCTCCACTAAGCCAAGTCTTACCTGATTATAAAAGCTAGGGGGACCATCCATATAATTTAGCACACAAACTGGAATAATTTTGACCAGAAAGATGTTAATTGGATGGGACATTAGGACATCCAGAGCAAACTGGGGCTGACGCAAGCAGACTGGGAGATATGATAGCTCCATGCAAAGCCTAACTCAAATGCACATCTATCAGAAATAACCCCTCTCTCCCGTAAATCTCTGCCACACTTTTCACGTGTATCTCTTCTCACTTATCATTTCTGCGTGTATTCAAACTATGTGTATAAAAGGCTTTATTCTCCCTAACTAGCTTGAGTCATCATTATCCCCACAATGTGTAGTATACAGTAGGTTCTCAACAAATGTCTAATGGATGAATTATTTCCTAGGTATGTCTAACTCCAGTATATAAAATTAGGTTTCCTCGAATCAGCACGTGCCTTTTACAAATCAACACCCGAGTTCACACAGAGAAGAAACACACTCCGTGGCCATATGAAAGTTCTGTCTTCCTTAGAGACGTCCCATGTTCACAAACCACGGTGGTTTGTCCTGATGTGAAACTTCCGTGGTGCAAATGACAAATCCATATATGATGTCATACAGGCTGGGACAGAAATCATATTGCCCAACCACTTGGTGCCTTGGTAACAACTACATGTCTAAGCTCTGGTGCAAGATCTACAGAACTCTGTGCTTCTAATTTGTGAGGAGATAGTTCACGAAAAGCATTGTTTCAACTTAGAAGAGCTTTAGCTCTCAGGACACAGAGCTGAGAGATTACCTCTTTATCTAACAAGATTTTGACGACCCTGGATCCCAAAGTATTCGATCTTACCTTTCTTATGATATTGACTACCTTCTAGTTATATACTCTAGACACCTGAGGATCCAGGGCTGTAATCACTGATCTTTGTATACTTCAGAGTACACAGAGTAACAGACATCGTACATACTCAACAAATACTGGTTGAATTAATTTTAAAAACAAATGAGTAAATGACTCACGATTGTTCACCAACTAAGAAAGACTTCTCATGGTCCTGCTGAAGCATGTTTCAAATATACATGAACTCAGGCCTGCTTCACTCATGTATTCCAACTCCTTTATATGTAAAAAAATCCTGTGAGATAGATATAATGAGGCTCCACTTTACAAAACACTATGGTTCACAAAAGCGAGAAGCCCCGTCCAGAATGAGCAGCAAAGTGACAGCCAGTTCTGAAATCGAGACATTCTGCCCACATAGGAGCACTGCAATGAACCTGACAGATATGGCATGTATATAAAGAAAACATTTACAAGTTCAATGGCTATTCTCATCCATGAATGCCACAGGCTAGAGTGGACAAATGCCCCAAATGCCTTACCCAATTCTACCAATTTCCCTGAAATCAAAGAAGAGAAAAAAAAAAGCTTTCATTAGCTGTGTCTTTCAGCCACTAGTACAGATAAACCTGGCTATATCTGGGGGAGGGAGGAACACAAATGAGAGAAAAAAAGAAAGTAGGACAAAATTAGAAGTAGAAAGATGTAATTTTTAAGTTCTCATTACTAACGTAAGATCTCAATTTATTAAATTACATGTAGATACTAAAAGTATTATATCAATGTAGCACTCTTCATCACGAGCACATATTAAAATACAGCTAGATAAACGTATCGAGTTATTTTGGGAACTCCATAAACGAGACACTTTGTCATCTGGAATGTCTACCTGAAGACAGACTCTTACTACAACAGAAAATCTTATGAACTAAACAAAACCATTTTTAAAAAATCAAACACTCTGATTTTTTGTCCAAGTGTATTTCATCACACCACATTCAAATTCCACAATATAAGATTTAGATGAAAAAGAAAAAGTTGCATTTGGTGACAGTTTTAAAGGTTCTTTGATTACTTATATAGTTTCTACATTCTTTGTAACAGTAATTAAATCTAAGCCTCAATGGGCTTCAGTCCTATTTGCTATGAGTCTGAAGGCATGAGAAGTATGTAGCATTTATATAACAGGAAATATCTAAAAGCATTCTGTTGAGATTTCCTTCCCCCACACCCCCTTCCACACCCATTCCTTAAACTGCCTTCAAAAGGCCTGCTGTGTTCTCTAAAAATTAAACACTAGTTACTAAAAGAAACAGTGTACCTATTTCTCAGCACATCTCCACTAAAGTTGTATTTAGCCTGGCTTAAAGAGCTTCTCAAGCCTAGCACCTGACCCTTAATGCTCAAATATTTTCATGTCCTAGAGGCCAAAGATGCTTTTCTGTTGTTATCAGGGTGGAATTTAGGAGGAAAGAAAAGGCTTCCCAACTCAGCTCTCCATACCCCACACACCAAACCCCAGTCAAGAGGCCCTTCCAAAGCCCTGACATGAATGTGTCCCTGACACTCCAAGTCAGAAGAGGCCCTTGTACCTCGTCTACCCTCTCCAACCCCTACTCCCTGTCCTACTCTCAAACCAGAATGTTTGTGTTATGCTAGAGGTAATGATTGTTAATCCAGCTCTCAAATGAGTCTAACATTTACTATTAGTTATTAGTACCTCTGCAGCAGTACTTATTACTATTAGTTATTATTAGTTATCACTACCTCTAGTTTACTAAATGCCTCAAATGTGCCTTTTCTACAGTATACCATTGGTCTAGTTACCTTATGGTAACCAGAATGTGGATGTCACTTAACTGGAGGCTGCCACATGGAATTGGCACCCAGCCAACTATATTTTGCCTGGCCTCTTGAAAACATGTGCCCATGTCCTCAGAAGTCAAGCACTACCCACAAATACCCACAAGGCTGGCTCCACAAGGAGCATCCTCATAACAGGTGAGTCAAGTAGGCCTGAACCCAATTCATTCCAGGACCTATACCCACAAGAAAGGACTTACTTCGCTGCTGCTGGTTTCAAAGCCATTCACATCACAAAGTTTTCCTTCAATAGTGTAAACTGTCTAAAGAGCTTCCCAAATTATTTTTAGCTTTTTTTTAAAAAAGGTAGGATTTCCTTAGTTCTAACTTTCTCTGCCTTTTGAAGATGAACTCTTAATCTCTTTTCTGTGCCACTACTTTAAAATATATATATATATATGCACACACCAAATCACATAATGCAGGGGACACTGACCTACATTAAGTCATAACATTTTCCAAGTAAAATATGAGGGAGCTTAAGATCGTGCAAACTTCTTAAATGAAATCAGAGCAGAAGGCAAATCTCTTACATGGACCTTCTTAACTGCTGCTCACAGAAATTATTTTGTCCAAAGTGCAAGAGAGAATTTTAATTTCAGTTCCATTTTCTCATTATCCTCAAAAACTCTTAATAGTACCATTTTGTTAAATTGAGTCAATCCCAACTGAATAGAGTAATTCAAGAACTTGACTCAATTGTCCATAGGAATACTAATTTCATTCTATCTAAAATTAATATAACCTGGAACATTAAAGCTAGCCACTCCCATTAATCTTGCCACCTTATTTGATGATTCAATTCTATCTATAATTATGTTATACAATTTAAGGCACCCAATAGTTAGATCACAAATCGCTTTTGTATTATGACCTAGAAAATACCACCATATCTTCACAAAATTGAAACTTCTAAATTAAATTTAATAATTTTGAGCACCATCCACATACAATAACACAATCAAGACAAAGGGTACTTCAAAGTAATTTAGCAATGACCTGTAACGTAGGTCAAGTCAAACAACCAAAATGAAACATAAAGGAAATAGAGACGGATCCTAAATTACACTGAGGTTATGCCCCAAACACTCATTGGTAGTCAGCTGTTTTGCACTCAGGTTATTCATTTGGTGATGCCCCCAAACCAGACCACAGAAGTCTCAACCTCACAGCTTATCTAAATAAAGTTCTCTGCATCCTCCCTATCACGTGACCAGTTTGTTTACTGGACTGATTTGTTGTTCTGTTCTTACTATCCCCTGTGGCTATGGGCTCTGGGCTTCTCTTCTAGTGGTGAAAGAACAGATTTCTCAGCTTCCAGCTGCATTCCACTGATGGATGGCTATTCCAGTAGCCGAGGGCAGCGATGAGCTGCCAGTGTGGGGTGCGGACTAGAAAGGGCGAGGGGCTACTGGCAGTCAACATCACCTTGGCACACTTTAAGTACTACACATCTCCCACAACACTTATTTTCTAATCTCTCTGTGGCCACATGAATGGGTCTGCCTGCTTTCCTTTTCCTGTTGCCACTTTTTAATAGTTCCAGTTTTTCCCCTTTATGGGTTCACTGAAGAAAGTCTTATAGCTTTGCTCTACCCTCTTTTTGTCCCTAATGGAAATCGCTGTTTTATCTCAAAGCTTTTTACTACTAGGCACTCATGTAAAAGGGTTCCTTCCTTTGAAGTCATCTCATCTCACCAAGGCACTAGAGACAAGAACAAAAATGGAACACCAGGAAATAAAGACGCTTCTTGGAACACAAAAGAAAGATGAATACATTAGAAAAGGTAAAGCCCTTGATAGGGCCTTGGGATCGTGGATGAGACCCTAAGTACACGCTCTAGAGTAACCACATAACCACTAACCTAGATTAACCAGACAAGGGGGAAATGATGATGACGATGCTGGAAGGGGAAGAGGGGCCTCTGTGGGAAGAAGGAATGGGGTGAGAAGAACGGCTGAATGATACTATAATGGTAATTTCTCGTGAGTCAGACAACCTAAAATTCCCGCAGAAAAACAGCTGTCAAGATGCAGATCAGTAAAGAGGGAAGATGAAGAAATGTCAGTTAAGGAGCAGCTGGAGTACAAGGTGCCACAGAGTAAAAGGTAGGCTTCATTGTTAATAGGGAATACTACTAAGAGTCTAGGAAGAGTTCGATAAAGACAATAAAACGCTGGTGATGTTTGCTGAAGGAAAGTGATGCCAGGAAGAGACAAAGAGCATTTATTTTTTGGAAGGGCAGTCCTTGCTTTGCGTGGTAGTGCTGCACCATAAAAATTACCTTGCAAGCTGAAATCATGCAAAGTAATTTTAATAATTATGAGAAAAGAGTATAATTATTCTATGACCTTTGAGAATTTTTATCAA